>NC_062228.1:8985101-9614177 GCF_902686445.1 Sciurus carolinensis
TCTGATCCCGTGTCTTCTTCTGTAATTGGTTGGCGTAAGGATGTGTACAGAACACTTAGTATCGTGACCAAGGCACAAAGTACTAGCTAAGGCTATGATGATAATAATAATGAGATGAGTTAGTGACGAGAACATCCTTAGATTAACCCCAGAGAGTGGGGGTCTGACTCCACCCTGGGTGGAGAAAAGATGGGGATGCACTCAGACTAGTAGAACAGGCAAGAGGAAAGGCTGAGTCAAGAGGACCAGGAGCACTGTGTTTCTAAAGACCTGAACCATCCCCTCAGAAGTGCCTCCCACTCTCTAAGGTGTGGAGGGGAGGTTGGGGACCCGGAGGGACCCGAGGTCCCCAGGTAGGAGCACTCTGGGAGTGTTGGGTGAGTGCTCTTGGAATGAGAGTCATCAGAAGAGGCACAGTGGGTTCTTGCTGAGAGTCGTGGCCTCCCGCACTCGGAACCCAATGTCAACAAGGAGAAAATTACAGAGCATCTTGAGTCAGGGACCTACTTCCCTGGCTGAGGGACAGCAGTCATTACCGAGCACAGAGCGGGAGTGTCTGGGTGCCTGAGAATGGGTTGTGCTAAGGGAAGGGGACAGCCTGAAAACCAGTTCACCACAAGTGCTCCCTCACAGACCTGCAAGCTGGAGGTCCTGGGATTGTTTGGCTTCTTTCTGGGGAAAATTGCTGGAAAGGTTGATGTTTCTGGTTGGAGAAAGTCATGATGAGAAGGGAGCTCAAGGCCACACTCACTCGATGGCTGCTCGTTACATCAGGAAGGTCAGATTTACTATCTGGAGGAAGCCCGGAATATACTTACTCAGCCTGTGAACGCCTATGAGTGCATCCTGTTAACCAAGCACCATGTTTGGCATCAATAGTCAAGTGGTAATAAAGTTTCTAGAACTTTCCAAGATCACCAAAGAGATCTAAAAGATGATGGCTTCAACATTTAAAATATTATCTATGGCACAAGAAATAAAAGCAAGAATCAACAACTGGGATAGATTCAAACTAAAAAGCTTTCTCTCAGCAAAGGAAACTATCAGAAATGTGAAGAGAGAGCCTACAGAGTGGGAGAATATCTTTGCCAACCATACTTCAGATAGAGCACTAATTTTCAGAATCTATAAAGAACTCAAAAAACTCTACACGAAGAATACAAATAATCCAATCAACAAATGGGCTAAGGAAATGAACAGACACTTCACAGAAGAAGATGTACAAGTAATCAACAGATATATGAAAAAATGTTCAACATCCCTAGTAATAAGGGAAATGCAAATCAAAACTACCCTAAGATTTCATCTCACCCCAATTAGAATGGCGATTATCAAGAATACAAGCAACAATAGGTGTTGGCGAGGATGTGGTGAAAAAGGAACACTCATACATTGCTGGTGGGGTTGCAAATTAGTGCAGCCACGCTGGAAAGCAGTGTGGAGGTTCCTCAGAAAGCTTGGAATGGAAACACCATTTGACCCAGCTATCCCACTCCTTGGCCTATACCCAAAGGACTTAAAATCAGCATACTACAGAGATACAGCCACATCAATGTTCATTGCTGCTCAATTCACCATAGCCAGATTGTGGAACCAACCTAGATGCCCTTCAGTTGATGAATGGATAAAGAAACTGTGGCATATATATACAATGGAATATTACTCCGCAATGAAGAATGATAAAATTATGGCATTTGTAGGCAAATGGATGAAATTGGAGAATATCATGCTAAGTGAGATAAGCCAATCTCAAAAAACTAAAGGACGAATGATCTCGCTGATAAGCGGATGAGGACATATAATGGGGGGTGGGAGGGGTTAGCATTAGGTTTAGGGTTAAGTTTAGGGTTAGGGATAAGGAGAGCGGTAAGAATGAAGGAAAGAAGGACTGTATAGAGGGAAAAGAGGGGTGGGAGGGGTGGGGGGGAAGGAAAAAAAATAAACATCATTGCCCTATGTAAACGTATGATTACACAAATGGTATGCCTTGACTCTATGTACAAATAGAGAAACAACATGTATCCCATTTGTATACAATAAAAAAAATAAAAAATAAAAAATAAATAAATAAATATTCCTGTAAAATTGGCAATACAAAAAAAAATATTATCTATGTTACTTAAAGAGATTCAATAACTTCCTGTTGAAAAATGTAAGATCCTAGCATAGGAAATGAGCTCCAACCCCTCCTGAGCCTACACTTTTCCTGCTGTAGATGAGTGCCCACTCTCTGCCCGTGAAGGCTCCCACTGTGCCCTATCCAGTGTATGTCACCAGTCCCATCTTCTGGTTGATGACCTGCACTGGTGTTAGAGTACCTACCCCTCCTTCTTCTACACACACACACACACACACACACACACACACCTTGTGTTCCTGTTGGGCTGTCAATCATGGTGCCTCTATTCTTTGAGACCAGGGTAGGAGGCATGAGACACAAACAAGGTCAACCTCAGCTCTTCACTCCCTTGGGAAGGGGCAAGCTCCAGATGCTGGGATGTGATTCACAAAGTACCAATCAGATGCCTTCCTTGATGTATGGGAATTAGGAGCAACATTTTGTCTTTGCACTGAGGCTTGCCGAAACCAGGCTGCCAGAGCTAACGGGTGCTGCCTTTCTCAGTCTCAAGAAGGAAGCTCCTTGGCCTATGAGCTTGAGAGCTAACTCACAAGAAAAGAGAGGATGAAAGATGGAAGCAAAAGGGAAGTCCAGGGACGAATGCGTCATGATAGCTGAAATTTAAAAGAGAGAGAGGAGGCAGGGAGGATGGACTGGTCTCTG
Organism: Sciurus carolinensis; assembly: GCF_902686445.1. Classification (NCBI taxonomy): domain Eukaryota; kingdom Metazoa; phylum Chordata; class Mammalia; order Rodentia; family Sciuridae; genus Sciurus; species Sciurus carolinensis. The sequence continues at coordinate 8,987,884 of NC_062228.1, forward strand.
CTTTGAAGATTTCTAAGACTGGCCCAGTTCCAGGCACACAGTAGGAACACAGTACATCTTGGTTCCATTTCCCCTGTCGTTCAGCAGGCATTATCTTGATTTCTTGTATATGTCACAGCACGGTGGCACATCCTGCCCATGATACTTGTGATGTGAGGGTATTTTACCCTTGTGGGGAAACAGAGTCAGAATGGTGGACTCCATTCAGAAAGTTTTATCAAGTCTGGGTGGACTCTCTAAAGTCCTGTGTCTCTGCATCATCTCCCAACAATAATATCAACCAGACACAGAGTATATGACACTGACGTCATTCATCAACCAATGTTAAATATGCCAACATCATTGCTAGGCACTTTGGGTTCATTATCTTTTCTTTCTCCTCACTTTAAAACTGTTACCCCATAGGTGTTATCATTATGCCCACATTACAGATGAGGAAACTGCAGTTTTAAAAGACTAAGTCATTTTTCCAAGATTATACAGATTGCTAAAATCATGAGCCAGGATTTGAATCCAGGCCTGTTTCACTTCAAATATTAACTGTTTTATAACCAGAAAGCTCCCATACAGTTTTGGGTGTCCAAGAAATGAATCATTATCATTTCGTGCATAGAAAATAATTATCCTACATTGAGCTCTGGGGACCACAGTCATTTAGAGAAGTCAAGAGTAGCAAGATTCAATGCTTTAGCTCACAGAGGGGGTTCTGTTTGGGTAAGCACTCTTTAGCAGGTCCCTGAATCCCAGCAGTGCTAGGGATGGAGCTCAGCTGAAGGGTCAGGGGTCACTGGCAAGAGGAGATTGAAGAAAGAAGTTGAGTGCTACTCTTATGAAGAAAATAGCACATTCAAGATGAAACAGCTCCTGTCACTGGAACATCTATTTTGTCTCCAGGGCCTTCAAACATAAAATTCACTTATTTTAATAGCAAGGCTTCAACTGATTTCCTGTATGAGATCACACACAGAGGAATCAAACTAATTTGAGATTACATGCCTGCTGCCCTTTCCTAAGGAGAGTCTCTTCTTGCTTCTAATTAAACTTTTTCTTCTATGACAAATACCAAGATGTCAAAAAAGGATCCATCTTAGGAAAGCGAAGTACCAGAAACTTGGGGGTAATGGGGTGTTATTTCTCTATGCCTGAGAGAGTTCTGTTGTCAGTGTTGAATGTCAGTGATGTGTCCAAAGGTCCTGGGATTTTGATTCCTTCGAATGGGAGTGAGCCAAACTCCCAACCTACACATACCCAGGTGTCAGAGAACTCCCTGTCCCCACCCATGGATGGGCGTGCAGAGGGCTGGTGTGAGAGGAGCAGATCAGCCCGGACCGTGCTCAACCCTGGGAATGAGATTCAGAAGCCAGCACCCTCGTCCCTGAAGCCAAGGTAGAACCAGGAGATGCCAATTTAAGTCTTAGTTCTACCTTTTGTCACCTGAGTGACTTAGAAAGGAAAATGACCTTTATTGAGCATTCGCTATGTGCAGGGCCCTGTCAGGGCTTTCTTGGGTGCTCAGCTCATCTTTATAACAGTTTTTAAATGTGGGCATTATTACTGGGGTCAGTGGAAAGTACTATTTGCTTAAGATCACACAGCAGTGAGCTTGCATCAGGGTCTAAACCAAAATTCCTGTAGCTTCTCACAATCTCCACTTAATCTCCGAGTCCCAGTCTCCTCTCCTAGAAAACAAGAGTAATCATCCCTGCGCCGTGCACCTCACAGGGTACGAGGATCAGATGCAGAGCTGAGGTGTACAATGGGCGTCGTCACTGCAAAGACACTGCAAGTGGACAGTGGGGCGGGTGTCACACAGTCCTGGTTCCCTCTGCCTGTCATGAGCCACCTGCCATGGGCTTCCAATTAGTGCCTAGGTCATTAAAATCCAGCTGTTGCTTATGGGAACCTACAATACATCAGATCTTCTCTAAGGTTTTATCTCCATTTTATAAGTAAAACAAGGTTTAGAAAAGCTAAGCAACTTGCCTGAAGGGCAGAGCTAACTCCTAACCCACGGCTGCCTGAAAAGGAAACCCAGGAACTCTCCAAAACAGACAACTCTCTACCCGCCTCTCTTGCTTCCCTGCCCAAGCAGGCTGGTGACCACCTCTGAGCATCCTTTCTAAAGGCTGAATGAAGGAACTTATCTGAATGGCCACATCTGCCTTCATTCCAATTCTTCCTTCAGGTTCTTACTCTAGGTCCCAGGTTAGTTTTAATTCTGTAACTTTGACCTCCCCTTGCCCCTCAAAAATTTAAATCCTAAAGATACAACAACTACAAAAAGTAATCAGAATCATGGCAACATTAGTGATTTTTAGTAAATCAAAATGTTCTAAATGGTATTGTTGAGCTATTTGCAATTTACTTCATTTTAATTTTGCTGAAATTATTCCTACTTGGATAAATCCTATGCTTCATAAAATATTACGACAACACATTTTAATTTCTCAATGGTTTTTTCCATCCACTATAAATTGTACCATTTAATGCTTCTGTTAGTGGGAATTCTTTGATGACCATACTTTTTTTTTAACTTGCATAATGGAACAACTGGGAGGAAGAGAGAAATATTTAGAGATAAAGAAAGAGGGAGAAGGGATACAGAAAGAAAGAAATTTCTTTAATGATAGATCAAAATAGTCTCAAGGGGGCAAGATGGCTAAGTCTAAACAATGAGTTTGAATATGAGGTAAAAGTATATATTTTTTTCTTATTAGAAAAAGAGTCACTGATTCTGGGTTTCCCTGCCTCCTTGGACTGCCAAGAAAGGAAGAAATCCATCCCATTACTGGGTAGAGAGCAGACATCACCATCTCTGGTCCTCATCAGCAAGCATACAGTTAATGAGAAAATGAAAATGTCAGTAAATAAAAAAGGCCCTGAGCCAAGGAGGCTCAAATCGGACCAGCATGGAGTCACTCTTTCCCACCAACTCCCGATACCTCCATCCAACATGGAGGGATTCAGAACACTACTCCAATCTCCATGTCAGAGTGGCTCCGGCTTGGGCATGAGAAATTCTCCGAGCAATTTCTCAGTTTTACAAGCATCTGTGCCACTAAGCCTCATGGACTCCATGTGCTTATTTGAATAAACACAGGGAATGTCACTGGCTGCATTTCACTGCATCAACCTTATTAGTGACAATTCAATGCTGTGTTGTTTGGGGACATCTCACAGTGGAGTTGCCAGGGTAGCAATGACCCAGTCAAGCAAAGGAGGCAGAGGAAGGAACTCCAGTATCTCGAGTGGTCCCAGGAGTGTGACTGGGCTGATCAGCATGCACATTGCCGTTAATGCAGAGCCATGGCAACTCCATCCTGAGTGGGTTCCCAAAGCACCCGTGCCTCAGGACCAGAGGGAAAATGGATGTGGTGCGAGAGATGATGATCATTTGAGGACAGGCAGGATGGCATTATGCCATTTTCAGTCTTATCTGTTCTCTCTGTAATCAATCAAATGCATTCAACGTTCTATCACCGTGTGCCTATCTCTGTGTCTGACTGCTTCTCTGTGCTCTCTGCTTCTCCTCGGCTGTCTCTCCCTTTTTCTTGCTCTTTTGTGTCTCTGTCTTCGGATCCTCTGTCTCCCAAACGTAAGGCACCTGGGAACATGGTGGACTTGGATTTTCACATGGCCCTTGCACTCAGCAGTCTGTGATCCTGATGTGTCTGTCTCTCAACATCAGTTTCCTCCTCCTTAAAGTGGAGACGGTAGTACTGATCTTTTTTTTTTTTTTTTTTTTTTTTTTTTTTTTGCAGTGCTGGGGATCAAACCCAGGGTTTTTTGCTTGCAAGGCAAGCACTCTACCAACTGAGCTATCTCCCCAGCCCGGTAGTACTGATCTTGAGGTGCCATTAGGATGAAATGAGACCAAGAGTCACACAGGCCACTCAGTTCCTGGTGTATAACAACTGCTAAGTAAATGCCTGTTCCTTTCCCACCTCCAGTCTATCGTCCCCTCGTGACATATTAGACTCCCACCAATCTGATGGCTTTCTTCTGTGTGGCTGCCCTCAGCCCATCTTCAGATCAGCCAATGGAGCCATGACTGCCTGGAACCATTTTTCATCCAATTGGTCTCTTTCCAGCAGTTTCATATGGCCTCTCACTGTAAATCACTCTGGGAAAATAAATGTCCCCAATCCATTAGTGCCTTTCCACCACAAGCCAATTTGTACCACCAACTAGACAAGGCTTGTTAATGGTCACTTAAATACATTCCTGCAGCCCAGCCTGGAGACCCTGAGCTGGCCTCCAAGCCTACCAGCCGCTGTCCATGAGACACTCCTCTGTTGAATGCACTGACAGTGGCCAAGGCATAAATCTGATCCTTCTCAGTTGGGGGACCTCACACCCTAGTTTGTCTAGGGTAGCTCCGTTTGCTCCTGCTACCCCACAGTAATGTATTAATAGTGCCCCTTTCATTTTCAGAAGAGTTCCAGTTCGAGAGATAAACTATATGGGGTATCTATGGCAACCAAGAACAACAGTTTAGATAATAATAGCGATCATTTATCCACCCCTTGCTACATGCCAAGCAGCATCATAAAGGTCTTAACGCTGTACCTCATTTAAATTTCATGACAACACTAAGGAAGGAGGTGCTAAGATTAGCTCTATTTATAGACCATGACGCTCAAGTTCAGAGGAGGTAAGCAACACGGCCAATGTCAACCAGAAGGCGTTGTTCGTGCCTCACCGAGATCCCTTCCAGGAGTGGTGTACCCACTCCCCGACTGCTGCGAATGTCGGCTACTCATGGCTCAGAGCTGTCCCCTTCCCTTGAGAAGCTTGCTCAGTTAAATATAAGCCACCTCTGCTTGAGAAAGTCCCCGCCCACTCAGGAAGCAGCCCCCAGCCAATGACACACAAGGCTTCCTGCTCCTTGCTTCCAGGTGGGACTGACTCTGTGATGGGATCCAGCTGCGCGCTCCCCTCCACCCCAACCTGCTTTCCCTGCTCCCACTGGATCCCTGTGTCAGGCTCTGCCCCCAAGGAGTCCGACCTATGGCATCTGGCTAGCAGGTGGCGGAGCTGGGACTCAGGTTGAAGAAGCCTGGCTCCTGGCCCCTGAGCAGATAAATCGCCTAACAACGCCTAGGTGATAGACATGAAATCACAGTGATATAAATACTGCTTACAGGGCACTGACCCAGGCTTGTGTTGTACCTGATCCTCTGGACACCACCACAAGAATCGTCTTATCCCCATTGTGCTGACAAAGCACAGGAAGTTTGGAGACACTGAGACGTGCCCACCAACGTCACATGGATAGGAGGAGACAAGGCCCAAGCTTTCATTTAGGTCTGGCTCCCTTCAAAGGCCATAACCTCTTGATACTTGGCCACTGACACTTCTTGCTGTGTGAACTGTTTGATGGATAATTGGTGACGTGAGTCCCACCAAACTGCTGTTTCCCAGCACCAGTGGTGACTCTTTTTTGCACTGCATTGAAAAAAGCCATATTACTCTGGGAATAGCCAATATATGTTCCCTCCAGTCACACATAAAAGCAGCAAAGAATTTGTATTTATTAAAGAATGGAAGGAAAGCAATCATACATGCCAAAAGGTCCAGAGAGACCAATCGTATTTCTTGTGACTTTTCCACCAAGAGAGACAAAATGGAATCAAAGGAAAACGGCAGAGCTTTGAGAAGAGGCAGATTCAAATCCTAACTCTACTACTTGTGTGATATTTTTAGGAATTACTCAGTGTTCCCAAACATCAACTTGCTCTTCTGCAACACAGGAAAAATAACTATCTCATCGGTCCATGAATGAGAGGATAAATGCAATAAAATAAGAATTTCTTCCTGTTGCTTCTCTTCCATTCGCACAAAATTTATAGAGTATCCAACTTAAGCCCTCACTCCAGGCCTGCCTAATACAGGTTCAGATGTACTATGCTTTCATTCCACCAAAGTGCATATCCTATTTATGATAAAAGGTTTCCATTAAAAACAGAGAGCAGATAAAAGGGGACCTTCATCCATGAGGCCATCAGTTGATTCATAAAAATACCAAGTGAGTCATCCTGGATCTCAAGGCTAAAACTTACAATCAATGGGCATCTCTAACCAGCCAATCCTAGCCCAGTGGAGGAGGAAGGGCCCAGAGGGCCATCTTCACAGCTATTCCAATCCTCCCTTGTGAAACTGATTAGCTCTGCTTCCAGACTGGCAAAAGGAAAATCAATCGGGGCCCTTTGCAATTCTGTTCCGTGTGCACCCCCATGCCTGGGTGGCTTTCCGAACAACTGGACAACTGGGGTGGGGGAGCGCAGTGATTCCATTGTGTGTGTGTGTGTGTGTGTGTGTGTGTGTGTGTACAGCTCCATTAAAGAACAGATTTGTGTGTTTGGCTTTGAAAATCAATCTCTTGGCCTTCATCATGACATTTATCATTTCAAAATGCTTGTTTTTATAAGCATTTATGCAGTCAGTATAAGGCTACTGAATGCAGAGGTTAGAGAACACAAATGAGACTTTTCTTTAAAAAGTAGCCACAACATGCCTACTCTGACATCAGAGTCCTAGAGCATGATCTTCAATTTGGAGGAAGGCTCATAAACTACAAGCACATACACACCTAAATAATTGTTTTATGTATACATATGCCTGTGTGTATACATATGTCATTTTGGATGGAGTGGTTAAAGAGGGAAAGTCATCAATGTCTGGCTTTAATTGTGCTAGGCAGAAACTCTTTCACCAGCAAGTGAAGAAAAATGGTGACTCCTCCATCCGCTTCCAGCTTTCCTTAATCCATTCACCTGACAACTCATTCAGGACAGAGTGCCAGCCACTGTGCTAGACATGGGATGTTTGTTGGTGAGAAGGCAGATATGAAGCATTGCTCTCTAGGATGGATCAACTTGGTTCTGAAAGAATTAACAAAAAGAACTAGATAGGATCTCCCCATTTGCAAAAGCTTCTTTCTTACCCTGAATTCCCCAGAGAGGTTTCAGAGTGGAGTTCAGAGTCAAACAGACCAGCAGGATATGTGAGGAGCCAGCCAGACATCTGCGACCACTGCTCCCACAGCTGTCTTCTAAGCTGGCAAATGATGTCTGCTCCTACTCTCAAGTGGGGAAGGGAAGGGAGGTCTTTGCATTTTTCTTGCCTCTTGATTAGGTCCCAATTTTGGGTTTCTGATCTTACTTGGGAACCCGTGCTGACTGCTGCTTTCAGAGCAGTGTGTGTTCGGGGCTTCAAAAAGCAGCTATGGGACTCAGCTCTCTGTGAAAACAGTTCCACCTGCAAGCGTCAGGGGGCTGCAGTGTTGGAGTCCACTGATCTTCCCCTGCATGTCTCCCAGACCTCAGAGCAATGATCCCAGGGTGCGCTGACCCAGAGGGGCTTACCTGCGCCCACTGCCGTTCATCTCAACAGGCTTGGGTCTGGAGAAGTTTCCCCAGGAGGAATAGGGAATAGAGGGCCTCTTAAGAGAACTGGGCTCCTTCTGAGATGGGGGCATGAGTTCAAAGGAAATTGATCAAGATTTTACCCCTTTAGGGAAACACAGAGGATGTGGGGAAGAGGAGCAGTGGGCTTCAGCCCTGGCCTTACCTCTCACCCAGTTTAGATGCTTAAGTGCCTGACCCCCTTGCTTCCCAGTTCCTTTCCTCATACCAGGCCACAGTGAGGGAAGTGTGCAGGGGGATGGGGGCCGGGGGTGGGAGGAGACCTGCACCCAGTCTCCGCACAGCACAGAGGTTTAAGAGTGTCAGATCCCTCCCAGGCCACTTAGTAGCGGCTGAGCCATCTGGGGCAAATCACTCGCTCTGAGTGGCGGTTTTCTCACCTGTAAGGAAGGATAAACGATGAAGGTACCTAACTCGCTGGGTCCCAGGAAGTATTAAATAGGATCGCACACGTAAAACTCTAAAATCGGCGGCTGGCACACAGGAAGCGCATGGTTATTAGTATTTTTAACCAGGTTTACCATCAACCCCTCGCACCCCCGCCCCCGTGCTGAGCTGCCCTACCGGACGGAGAACTCCCGCAACACATTTTTCCAGACCCAAGGTGCTGGGCTCTACCATTCTCCCGGGCACCTTACATCTGGCTTGGGGAGCGAATGCCACCCTCGGCACCCCTCTGCCACCATCGGCGGGTCACCGGCCTCTTGGAGGCTCAGCGCGGGGCGCGAGCGCGGAGGGGACGCCTGCGGAGGCTCCCCGGGGCAGCGTCCCCGCCGAGGTTCTCCCACCCCCTCCCGGAGCGCCGAGCGCAAAGAGCTAGGGAGCAAGAAAGGCACAGATACTGGACCAGGCTTTGACGCGGATCTTGAGCTCGCCGTCCTGCGGCTCGGGCATGGCCTTCCTGGAGAGCCGCAGCTTGTTGAGCCCCCCGAAGCCGGCCAGCACCACGGCGCGCATCTCCTGGGCATCCCCGAGGCGATGCGAGCCATCGCCGCCGCCGCCCTCCGCCGGCTCCTTGCTGGGCTCCTTCTCGATCATTTGCTCCGTCTCCTCCGCCTTCTCCACGCCTTCCTTGGCCATGGCGCGCGGGGCGCGGGGCGCACGGGCTGCAGCGGCTGCGGCGCGAGGTGCTCGCGGCTCCTCTCCCGCGGGCTCCTCCTGTTGAATGTGGGATGCTCGGCGGCGCAATGGCTGCAGCCTCGGCGAGCGGCGCCGCGGTCCACAGCTCCGCCGTAATCCTCGCAGGCGCCGCGCCCAGCCCGCCCCACCCCCGCTGCCGCCTGCCTTCCCTGCCCAAAGGAAGCTGTGGCTCGGGTTTCCGAACCAGGCACAAATGAGGCTCTTGATCGAAGCCCTAATAACGGATTTGCGCAAGACTCGTAGACGGAACACGCCTAGATCGGCCGCCCGGCTCTCCCGTGGGGGCGCAGTACTTGGTTATATACGGCGCAGGCTTGGGCGCCTTGAAATGGACAGAGATGAATGTCGGGGCCTGGAGGATGCCAGGCAGAGGCAAGGTTGCCTGTTCTCCAACTGATCTGCGGGGGCAGGCGGAATAGCCGGGAAGTGGGGCTGTTTCCCAACCGCGGGTTCTGAGTGGGAGGACAGCGAGGTTCCGGAAGCAGGAACTAGAGGTACCAATCCCCGCCCGCAAGAGTCCGATGCGGGGTCTTTTCTCTCTGGACAGAGGCCCCCAGGGTCAGCCAGGATGCTCTTTCCAGGGCATCCCCGGGAGCTTCCTTATGATGGCTAATTCTCAGCATCTACGCCTTTTCAGGACAATAAAGAGGCTCCAGTAAAGAACTCAGAACCAGAACACGGTCCTGTTCTCCTTCTGACCCCCAGAGAACCAACAGTAACACACACACACAGTAGTAGCTGGACTTTGGTTTGGTTTTGTTGTTTGCTTTCCAGGGCCCTTTGGATATAAGATCTCATCGAAAAACTTGTATTTTCTTTAAAAAAAAAAAAAAAAAAAAAAAAAAAAAGAAGGTAGGGGTGATCTACCTTGTGGCAGTTTAAAGAAAGCAATGGGATTGATGAATATTCTAGTTGCTATGCAACCAACAACCTTCAAATCTTGGGCAACTCATTCACCCTTCCTGAGCCTAGACACACTCATCCACAAAATGGGCACACTTAATTTTGTGTTCTGCATTGTGATCAGTGCTCAGGTAGATATAATACCTGGTCCTTACCTTTGAGGAGCTCAGAGCACAACAAAAAGCAATATATTAACAATTTAAGAACCTCTTCTCCCTCCATTTTCCCTGATGCCTCTCTGCTTCAAAGGCCCTGGCCTTCTATGCCACTATATCCCCTCCCATCAAAGGGTTCTGTCCCTGTGGTGCCCTTGGCCTGGGATGTGTCTTGCCTCCTTCATCTGGTGCTAACTCCTACTTCACTCCCTCCAAGAAAGTGCATTCCTCCTGGGAGGCTCTCCAGCTCCCAAACTTACTCTCACTCCAGTCTGGAACTAAGTTATGTTTATTTGATATCTCTGTTTCCTTCACCCAACAGTGAACTTCATGTCGGCTTTTACCCAGCTTGGTTTCCCTGGGGCTTAGCACAGGATTGGCATGTAGTAGAATATGCTCAGAAAATGCTTGTCAAATGAACGATTGCATCTGTGATGCAGATGCTTCTGTGGAAGACCAGAGAAGGAAACTGTCACAGGGAAGTCCTCAGGGAGGAGGGCATGTGTGAGCCAGACCCTGAAGCTTAAGCGGGGTTCTTCAGACAGAGAAGGTCACGAACACATAGGAGCACATAGAAAGGTGGTAGGTGATGGTGCTTTTGAGAGGGCACTGGTTAATTCTGGGGGCAGAGCATTGGCTGTGTTCAGCAGTCGCTGGAGAGGAGACTGAAGGGGTGAGTGGAACCAGCTTGGAAGGGTCTCATACTGTGTTTAAATTTCAGGCATAATCGCAGAGGCACTGCATACCACTGAAGGCTTCAAAAATAAAAGCAAGGGGGTGACTCTGCCAGAGGTGTGTTTTAGGGTAACAACTTGGGCAGTAAGTGCATGGTGCTTAGGTGGTAGGATTACTGGATGCATGGAGATCAGCTACAGACAACAGCGAAGGCAAAAACAAAGTAAATGACAAGGGTGTGACCCAAGGGAAGGGAGGGGTCTGGTAGGCTGCCCCATAGACAGGGCTTGGTTAATGAATTGAGCATTTTATTCTGAACGCAATTGTCCACATCATGAACCCTGTTTGCATTGTGGGGTAGTGTTTCAGCCGGATTCTATCCTGAAACAAGAATTCGAGTGCCAGTGTTTATTTTGGAGATAATCCTAGGAAATGCTGGTCGAGAAGTAGGAAAGTGAGCAGTGATACAGCCAGTATGTGTGCATTGAGAGCCAGTCACCACAGGGGACAGATGAGCCTCAAACCTGCCGAGGACCTGACATACAGTGTGGAGCAAGTCTCAGGGTTGGCCCACCCAAGCAGTAAGGAAATAGGCGCTTATCCACTATATTCTATGCATAATTGGCCAAGAGCTGTTCCTGGAAGTGCTAACTCCCTGGCACTTCCATGCAGCCCCAGGTCATGGGCAGAGAGTCCCCAGGCAGAGAGCTCTGGACACTTGTAGTAGGAAGCCATCATTTTGTATATGGAATGGTGAGTTTCATGGGAACACGGCTTTGGCACTGATAATAACATCTACAATGAATATGATAACATCTACAGTGTTTGGCCATGTCTACTGTTCTACAGGTTAGGCATGTTATGTCATTTGATTTTCAGAATAATCTCGTGAGATGAGAATTCCTATTGCTCCCTTACAGAAGAGGACACTTGAGTCTCAACATGGTGAGTCAGGCTCAAAGGAGCACATTGGCTCCCTTGGTTGCGATGAGATATAAAATCTGACTCCAGGTTCATGCTCTTAGCATCTCACCTGTTCAGTCCCTGATTGATAACACCCCATGGAAGTTTTGGATGTCCTCTGCTCTTTTCTTGGCTTCCGAGTATGTCTGTTCTACCAAGGTCACTTGCCTTGATTCTGAGTGTTTTCCTTTGGCATCAGAAAAGTAAATCTACTTGGCAGTCAGCACACAGCATATTTAAGAGAATGTGTTTGTCTTATGTAGTGTATTAAAGGAAATATACTTATTCCCTCCAGGGAGTTTTCTGGGTGTTTACAAATCCCAGACTGTAATTGTCAGGCAGGTGGTTATCACAGCCCAAAGCATGGCTGTGCTGTTTGGGGAAGGACCCTCTTCTGAGTCCTGTATAACAGTACTGTTAAGTATTCCCAACTCTGCTTCTCTCTGGTAGAGTTACAAGAGCGATACTATGCAGAACATCTCCAAATAAACACAATAAATCAAATTTTAATTACCAAATCAATTTCTCAGAGCCTCAGTTGTGAAGTTTCTTACATTGTAGAGCCATGTCAAACAGCGGCCACTAATGGTGAAACACAGTATTACAGTTCAACTCTGAACTTGTAAATGGCCAGAAAGGGCAGGAGTCTGGTGGGTGGGGGCAAATTTAGGAACTCCTCTAGGTGTTGGCCATCTGAAGGGAATATCACATAATAAAGGTGAGGTCTTAGAGATGGGAAGCAATATTAGCTTTGTTTTAGAAATGATTTTCTAAGTGAATTTGGAATGTTTCTGGAATTTTTCAATGAATGCTCAGTGTCTTCAAATAAACCCTTTAGTAGTATTCATTCCATTGCATTTTCTTCAATACCATTAGAATTATTTACTACACATGTACTATTTAATCTCCAAAATAACCCTGTGACATAGGGACAGTTATTCCTGCCTTACAGAGGTGAAGATTTCATACAAACTAAATAGTTTTCCCAAGTTCACCTAATTGATAAGCAGCAAAATTGGGGTTTGAAGTGCGAAAAATTTGACTCTGAAATGTGGATTCCTGACCATTATGCTATACTGTCTTTGGTTTGATATGTTTCTCTTTTGCTCATAAAATGCTACTGAATATGCCAAGAGGAAGGAGACAAATTTAGGTGAATGATGGAAGGTGGTAAAAGTTCTGACCAATAAAAGATCTTAGTGAAGTCTAGGGTCTTATAGCAAAGGGTGTCAGCCATAATTTCTTATAATCTGTGCTGATGCCATTTAAAAGTTGACAAAACTTGATTGCTATGAACACAGTGGTATGGTTCAGAGAAGAACCGGGGAGCCATGCTGGGGACAGAACACCTTTCCTATCTGTATCCCGTGGGACCACTCCTATGCAATAAACCCTGGTTGTTTCAGAGGGGGGAAATGTGAACTGATATTTATTCATCACCTTTTGAACACTGACCTTGTGCGGTTGCTAGGCACTGGTGATCAAATGGTGACCAAGACAAGCAGATTCTCATTCCTGACGGAGCTAACCATCTAGTGAAGGGGACGTATATCAGAAGCAAATTTTCTTAATGCAGAGGTTTGAGTACTTCCCAGGAAGCCTGGTAGAGGCCTGGGGCCAAGAGATGGGGATGGAAAGAAATGCACGTGAGGGGCGTCATCCAGAGCTGCTGCTGTGGCTTGCATATGAGGCGTCCCCTGAAAGTGTGCTTGGGAGACGGTGCAGGAGCCTTCCGAGGTGAGGCGACAGATCACCAGAGCTGTGATGGACGCATGGGTGGTAAACAGGCAGGTGGAGCATGGCCCAGAGAGAAGGTCCCCGGGGACATGTCCTTGGGGATTCTATTGTTCCTGGCTCTTGCACTCAAGTTCTCTCTCCTTCGGCTGTCATAGACTGAGCAGCTTCCCTCCTCCACACCCTCCTGCCATGATGTTCTGCCTCAACTTGGGCCCAGAGCTATGGAGTCGACAGACCAGGCACTGAACTTCTGAAACCATGAGCCAAAACAAACTTTTCCTCCTTGAAGTTGTTGTGGTCAGGTATTTTGTTCACGGCAACAAAAGCCTGACCAAAGCAGGTGATGGCCGCCATTTGGCAGGTTAACTCCTGCTGGAGACTCTAGCAGACAGTGAGGGGGCACCTCAGAGGCTTCCAGTCAAGAGGCGGGGGAAATGGGGTGGCGGCCAACTCCTGTCAGTGTTTGGTGGAGGGCTGTTTCTAGGGGGCACTCACCATCTGCCATTTCTGGCCGGCCCCGCACAGAGGCCGTTTGGGAACTGATGGCTAGACAGAGCTGTCCTGAAGAAGTTGCAGGTGCTTGGAGGTGGAAGCCACTAGGTCATCGTGATGGCACCAGTGAGCCCCAGGGGGCGAAGGTGGGGCAGTGGCAGGCTCTGCTACAGGTATCGAACCAAAAGAAAATCACATGCGTAATGAATCATTCATGAGTTTGATAAGTGCTGTGAAGCAGAAATACAGCGTACCATCTGGAGGGTCAGAGAAGGCTCCCCTGTGAAAGTGACAGAAAACCATGAGAGTCAGCTACCAATGCCAAAAAGAAAAGAAAAGAAAAGCTAAAAAGTGGCTTAAAGAAGATAGAGTGGGGGGTCCAGGGGCCCCACAGGTCACAAAGACCAGTGTGACTGTCCCTTCCCGCTCTACTTCAGCTCAGGAAGGGCTGACCTCGTTCTCATGGTTCAAGACTCGGCCATCACGTCCTTGTTCTGGTTGGCAGGATGGAGGTGAGCGGGAGGGGAGCAGACCCACGACCTTTTCTAAGCACCCTGCAGGGCCCTCCTTACCAGGAGACATCTTACCTGCTATTGGCCAGAGCCTCGTCATGGCTGCTTCCTGTTGCAAAAGAGGAGGGGGAGTGTAGGTTCCCCGGTTAAGTGACAATGTCCCAGCTGAAAGAGTCCAGAGTTAATGGTGACGGGAGAGGCGGCATTGGAGGAGTAGTCCTTCAAAGACACTGAAGGGCTCTAAGGACAGCTGCGTGGAGAAGAAGGGGGAGTGGCCAGGCCTCCCCCAAGTACCCTGGTCCTGGGAGGCAGTGCCTCACTTCTTAACGGCTCCTCTCAGCTGAGTTTTCACCCTGTTGGATTTTTCTCTCCATAGGATTCAGCTGCGATCTTACCATGGAAGTTAGCAAGAAAACTCAGTTCCCTTTCCATGACCAAAAGGTGCTAGTCAAAAGACATTCAAAACTTCATTTAAGCTCTGTATCATCCAGAACTCAGAAAAATAATGTGAAAACCATTCACCTGCTCTTACACTTTATTCATAAGTACCCATTATCCACAAAGAGATAATTTCATCAAGTGTTTTGTATCGTTGGGTAAACATGGTTGGCCAAGTGTGGAGGAGAATATACCTCAGAGGACTGAGGAAGGAATCCAAAGGAAGTAGTTTATGGTTCTGAAACCCCATTTGTGCTAGGAGATAATTTCTGAGTGATTTCTTTTATCCCCTCCCCTGCATATTATCTAGGGTTTCCCCTGGTGTGCTGCTGCATGATTTCTGTGTGAATCATCACACAATAATGCTGTCTGCTTCTTCCAGAAACTGCATACAGCTGTGTTTCCCCCAGAGTAGTTGGCTATAGATCATTGTGAGTAACGACGATGGGATGGGATGTAAAATTCAGGTTCAGAAGTAAACAAAGCATCTACTCCTCGGATAGGGTCCAGGGGAAGCTAGACCGGGAGTTTCTCCAGCAGTCTTTTTTTCCCTTCTTGCAAGCTGAGAGCATTACCCTATAAATCAGGATGAACCCGCCTCCAGCTAACTCTCTCTCTCATTTCCCTGATGCCCCTGGTTTGAGCTAAGAGGTGATTTCCCTGAGAGTTTTGCCTCCTTCTTGATTGTATTGACCCATATCCAGTTTGGGGGGGCTTTCTCAGAATAATGACTGCATGAGGCTGCAAGACCTCAATGTGGTGAAAATCTCAATTTGAGAAGGGCACCTTTTGCTTCTCCTCTTCCAGGTTAACTGGCTTAACTCCCAGGAAACTGGAACATGTTCTCTGGGGGAAGGGGTCCTCCTTTTTTTTAGCATGCTACTCTACTCTTCTTCAGGCCAGGAGGAGGGTTCTACACAGGACTGTCCATTCACCTGTCATCCATTCGCCCATCCACCCGTCTGTCAGGCCGTCCATCCAATTCTTGTATTCTCACCATGCACTAAGCAAGGTGGAGGGATCACACCCAGCCTCGCACAGATCCCAGGGTTTCTGCGTCTGAGCCGTGT
Source organism: Sciurus carolinensis (assembly GCF_902686445.1). Taxonomy (NCBI): domain Eukaryota; kingdom Metazoa; phylum Chordata; class Mammalia; order Rodentia; family Sciuridae; genus Sciurus; species Sciurus carolinensis. The sequence goes on from NC_062228.1 coordinate 9,003,396, forward strand.
GCATTTGAGACTCCAAGAGGGTAAAAAAGTTGCTCAAATTAAATTGAGATCAGAACCCCTCAATTGGGGTGTGATGTGAGAAACCGCGTGAGACTCCACGAGGCACTCTTCCAGGTCTTATTTTGCGTGCAGAATAGTTGATCAATGAGCAGGCCCTTCCCGCTTCCTCCAGCAGTAAGGCCTGGGGCACGTCTTGAGCGAGATACAAACAGGTAAGCACATGCTGTGAAGTCCCAGGGAGACGGGACAGGGTAAGCACAGTCCCTGGGGCAGACAGGCTGCACTCCAGTCTCGACCCGGCCTCTTCCTTGCTGGGCAACCATGGTCGAGTTCCTTGCTCTGTCCATTACCTCACTTTCTAATCTGTGGAGAAATTGAAAACAAATAATCCAAATAAACGTCCGCGGTATGGGGATAATCACTCTTCACATGTTAGCACTCTGTCTGCCTTAATCACATTGCTTGGTATGTCGACACCTGCTTAATTTGAAAAAGTTAGCATTCCAGTTCAACCTTGTCCAAAATCTTTTGAGTGGAGCAATGGTCTCCTAGGATGCTCGGTGTGTGCCAGGGTCAAAGGGGGTTCTGTGTTCTATTCAGCTGAGCACCCTCTGGTCAAATGTAGGCAAGCACCTTTCTTTAATGCAGACCTCGAGCCTTATGCTAGCATGATTTCCGAATCTCCAAAAGGAGGTACAGATTACAGCTTCACCCAGACTTACTTGACTTCCTACCCCTTTCCCTTGACATTCAGAGGCTTTCTGTAGATAGATGCTATAGATAAACCAAGGGGTAAGTATTCTTGAGTGTCTGCTCAGGGTTAGACATTGTAGAAGAAACAGCAGTAGAAAATGGCACCACCCTGTCCCCAAATGGCCGAGAAGCTTACTTAAGAGGAAACAGACCCACGATCAGTTTGGAGAACTTGAGAACCAAGAAGAGTGTGAAAGAGATGAAGTGGATCTGGTGTGGGACACACTAGGGAGTGGTGGGGACTGTGGTAAATAGGCATGCAGATGGCATTGTGAAGGGGTGGCATCACCTCAACCTGGGTCCATCATTGCCATGTGACAATGTCAGGTCAGGGTTGCCAGATCTTTTAAATGTTCACAAGAGCTGGGAAGTCTGGATTTTTATGTGAAATGCACCAAATCTATAAAATTTTGTCAAATGTAACACAGGATGAACAAAGTGGATCTGTGAGCCCCATCTAGCCCATGTGGCTCCAGTTCACAATCTCTGCTCTGTGCCAGGGTTTCTCAGGCAGGAGTAATTTTGCCCCTTCTGGTCATCCCCATTGGTAGGGTCAGCCAATGGGCAGAGGCTGGGAATTCTGCCACACACCCTGCACTGCTCAGGACAGTTGCCCACGACAGATAATCACCCAGCCCCTGACGTTGACAGCGCAGGGTGGGAAAGCTCTGCTCCAAGCCGGGGTTCCTTGGATCCCAGGAGCCAAGAGGTCTGTGGCTCAAATTTCTCCCTGTGCGACTTTGGAAATGTCCTCGCTCTGGTTGGTAAAAGAAGGAACCTGGGCTAATTGATGCTCAGCCCAGGGGCTGAGGTCACTTTGGTCCTCCATGTTAGCAGTGACCTGGCACAAGGACTCTCTCTGCAGAAACGACACTGACGGGAAATGAGAGCTACTGATGTGACGACGTGCACCAGGGGACTGTTCTCCAACTTGAAATCCGGTTTGTCCTTTTGGTGAGTTCGGAAGTCAGTTTCATGCAAGTCTCACCCCAGACAGTTGAATAAATCTGAAGCTGGCGTTTAGAAGGCCACTAAATCATTTGAGGTAATTTTGTTTTAGAGGCTGTTCATATTTTGTTGAGGGGAAAACCAAAGGACACACTCTAATTGAATATACCACTGCCTTCCCAAGTCCAGACAGTCTCTCAGATATTGATTTTGAGTGTGGGCCTCGCGCGTGCCTGTTTATCTCCTGTCTATCGTGAACAAAGTTGTTCTTTTATCTCAGGGTTTAATTCAATCATGCCGGCAGTGGAGCTGAGGCAGCAGAGATCTGCGATGGGGAAGAGGTGGCGATGCAGGGATGGGCAGGGACAGAAAGCCCGTGAAGGACTGAAGACTGGTTCTCACCCAGCACGTGGCCGCTGACGTCCATCTCCAGCCACTTTGTTTGGGCTGCTGGAACCAAACTCCATAACTGAGTGGCTTACAAACAAGAGAGATGTATTTCCCCCTGCTCCGGAGGCGGGAGTCCTAGATCAGGGTGGCAGCGGACTCGGGGTCTGGTGAGGGCCTGCTGCCCAGCCCACAGAGGAAGGCGCTCCGGCTGTCCTCGATGGTAGAGGCACAAAGCCTTCTCACAGCCTCTCATATGAGGACACTAGCCCTTCTCAGGAGAGCTCTGCTTCCATAACCTAATCACCCCAACATCCCCACATCCTAATGCTGTGATTTTGGGGGCAAGGGTTTCACCACATGAATTTGGGGTGGGGACACAGATATCCTTTGTGGGACCCTTGCATGGTATCATTACTTCTTTCCTCAACATGCTTGGGGGTTTCTCACACTGGGGTACACTACTCACGGAGAGGGCTTCCATGCTCCTGGAGAGGAGATGCGGGGTGCTCTTCAGGGGCTTCTGGGTGTGAGCCTGTCCCGTCCCTCGGTGACACTCAGCTTCCTTCAGACACCAGGGGAGCCAGGGGCTTGCAGCATCTGCTTTAACGGCAGTGTGTAGATTGCACCGCGAGTTCTTCTGAAATCATGATATGAGAGCTGCGGCAAAGCCAGCCCTGCCCTGAGTGGCCAGCGCCATCTGCTCCTGTCCCTCAGGGACACTGGGACCCAGAGCCACTGCACCAGAACATGCTACAGCTGCTGCTTCCCTGGGCAGCCATGGCCCTTCCCATCGCTTCCTCCATCTTAGTTCCTCAGGTTGGGAAACCAGGCTGCTTGGTGACAGGCACAGGAGCCAGTGCAGGCGCCGCGCGCTTGAAGTGCCAAGTGTGAGGAGTCACTTTGCAGGTGAAGGACGACCGTCCCACGTTAGGTTCCCTTAAAGCAGAGGCTGTGGCTGGCCTTTGAGGTTGACTGGCTTATGATGAAGAGGACCCCAGGAAGAGGAGTGGGGGAGTTAGACAGGGAAAGGGTGCATTTTCAAGCAGGTGGGCACCTGGGGCTCATTCCCTGGGGACTTTGAGAAGAAGACAGTGTGGGATATGTTTCTGAGTTATCCCAGATGGCCACCAATAAAGCTGGGGTGTTTATGCACCAATAAGCCCCCTCTATCATGGGTTCAGTGCTGCTTCTGGATGAGTGGTCAGAACTTCTGGCTCGCAAGCTTTGGGAACAAGCAGGAGCCCTGGCCAGCCCTGAGGCTGGGAGTGGGGATTCCCAGCGAGCAGCTCTAGAGAGCGCTCAGCGCGTGTGACTGGGAGCGATCGCAGCTGCGGCAGCACTTGATCTAAAGGGCTATCATACCACCCGTGTGAACGCAGGCCCGCCGTAATATCCTTGTGTTGATAGTGCTTACAAATAACTCTGAAACGCAAAATAAGCTTGAAGGTTACATTTTAAGAGCCAGAAAAAGCCATGCAAGTCAAAATAACAACACATTGATGTGATATGTGACGTTTGGTCAAGCAAAATCAAGGTTTGCTACACAAATACGATACCAGCCACCCCAAGACAGCTTGTGTGGAACTCCGCATACTGGAATATCCAGGAAGGACTGACTCCCCCCATTTTTGTGTCTTCCAGCTGCTGCAAAAAATTCCACCAACACTACAGCTACGAGCTCACGTGGTCTCCATGCAATCTGAATGCTTCATTTTGCATTGACTAAAAATCAGACCAGGTTCTTAATTGAACCTGGTTGACTTAACTAGTTAAAGAAATAGATCAACTGAAAAGGTGGTGGGCAGCTCCCCAAATCCCTGAGAAGTCTGCAGAGAGGTTTGAAGAGGAAGCTTATGGGTATAGGACCAAGAAAGATCAAGGTATTTGCTATGATTTGCATCTAATTTGAATGTGTTCCCCAGATGTCCCCAGTGCAGGATATAGAGGTGGGGACCCCTAAAGAGTTCAGGCCAGTGGGGGGTGACCAGGTCATGGGGCACTGCCTCAGAAGGGATTCATGCTGGTCTCATGAAGTGGGTTCTCACAGAAGCGGGTTGCTGCAAAGCAAGGTCACTCCCACACTTGGCCTCTTCTCAAGAAACCATCACCCCTTCCATTTCTCTGACGTGTGGTGGCCCAACTGTGGAGGTCCTCTCTAGAGGCTGAAGATGGGGCTGCCAAATCCTGGACCGTCAGCCTTAAAACCTGTAAGCTAAATAAACCACTTTTCTTTGTAAAGTACCTAGCCTTAGGTATTTTATTATAGCAACACAAAATGGTATGGTATTTATAAGAATACCAAAGTTCTATAGAAAAATAGTGCTGGGGGAATATTCAAGGACAAGTTTGCTTTTCACGGTCCTTGGCCTGTAAATAAAGCTGAGAAAATCTATTACCCAATACACCTTGAGCAGCTGTTCTCACTGACTTTAGTTAAAGCACCAGAACTGCTTGCAGAGGAGGAGATGGAGATTTTATTATTTTTAAAAGAAAACTGTAGAATCCCAGGTAAATTTACTTTACCACCTTTTCTTTAATTATGCAGAAAGAAAATTATTCCCATAAGAAGAATATTAGAAGCAGATGGACTACATAATCTATTTGAGATTATTTTCCATCTGTAGTTTTTGGGCATCTGAGTATTAGCTTGGGATTTGACGGAATGGCATATGCTCAGAAGTGAAAGTCATTTTCAGATAGACACAGCTCACAGCTCAAGTGAAAGACCATCCCCACACATGGAAAAGGCCCAAGACAGACATCAGGACAGGGCAGCGATTGAAGAATGTTTCAGTAAGTGAGAAAAAGTCATTTGAAAAAAATAGTCTCAAATAAGTGAAAATTTAAATCTTGACTTTCCTTTTCTTGGCCAGTAAATTTGAAAGATGTGTGTTCGTGTGTCTTTGAGTGCTGTGATACAGCATGGTCATACCAATAGTGTAAAGGACCCACATGGAGTGATTTTTGGACTTGTTAAGTTTGATAAACATTTGGGAAGGTAATTTGGGCATTTGAAACAGATGCCTTAAAAAGATAAAACATTTGTCTCAGCCATTCCCTTTTTAGAAAGCTACTTATTCTCAGGAAACAAACGTGTGCAAACATTTTAGCTCTAAATATTTAATTAATACTATGCCATTAATTAAAATACTCCAGATCTGGAAATCTAAACTTCTAGCAACTGGAGTGGAGACATGTCTTATATGTTCTCAGAGTTGAAAACCACGGGACCCCGGAAAATATTATCCACGGAAGTCTATTTTAAGCAGGTTAAAAGTACCCCTGTGAAATGATCTCATCTCCGAGATATCCGCACACACGCAGATGTACTGAATTAATGTTAAGAAGAATTGGGAAGGTCAAGGACTTAATGCTGACAATCTCTAGCTAATGTTTTGATGAATGTCCTAATTTTTTTTCTGTATGCATTTCCGTATTTTTTAATTCTCTTACTGTTAACATAAATTGCTTTTATAAACATTTTAAATGACCATGTTCTAAGAAAAAAAAAATTACTACCACCGAGTTCCCCCCTTCCAGCTTTATGGAGGAGGGGAGCAAGAAGCATTTTTTAACAAGCAATGGCTATGAGGTTTGCAGTGTTTTTGTATCCATTATCTCATGAATTGACACGACAGTATCCTGTGAGGTAGACAGTACTTTTATCTTGATTTTACTTCCATTTGCAAGAGCCGAGAGAGGCAGGGACTGTGGGTTGCCAGAGTGGAGAATTTGGATTCAATGCAACTTGGCTGTTTCCAAAACTCGTATTATTTTCACCACGCCAGCTGTTACTCAGGTCCCACAGGATCTTCCAGAGGACTCTCTTGCCCATGTTTATCACTTACCAGACTTCTGTCATCACATTGGCATGGAAAAGCCACGGCTCCTTTTCGGGAAGGAGAGAAGACCAGAGTGTAGTCCAGCAGATTTAAATACCCAACAAGCATTTGCCTTTGGGGTAAGATCACTTCTGCCCCCGCCCCTCTTCCTGGGGTAGGTGTTGGTAATGGGAGCCTTACACGTGGCAGTGTCACATCAAGGTCCTTGGTGACTCTGCATCCTGCTCCCCGTGGGAATGAAATGATTGAAGAGAGGCAGGAGGGAATGGAATTTCCAAAGGAGGAGCGTCATTTTTTCACCCTCTCACTGCAGAATAGGCTGTGATGATAACAGGCAGGACCTCGGTCACTCAGGTGGGTCCCGTCTCAGTTGCTGGGAGACAGGCTGCCAGGTTGAAGAACAGGGTGGCCCTTGGCCGGGCGTGGAATGGGTTGGATGGCGGAGCTCACACTTGTCAAACCTGGTCTCACATCCACCATAAGCCTGTGAGGGCCAAGCAACGCTGGCACCGATGGATCATGCCGCTCCTGCCTTCTGGTCTGGGGGATTTTATTGTCAACGTGTCGCACACTCATGTGAAGCAGGTGTGCTCAGCTAAGCCTTCTTCCCTCCATCCTCCACCCCCCACCCTGTGGCAACCCGCTGTCTTCTGCCTCACCCTTTGCTTCTTTCGGAACTGATGAGTGCCTGTGTATGTGTTTTCTTTTTTCCTCTTCAAACACCCAGGCCGCGTTCTGTGTATACCTTTGTGTACCTTTTTTTTTTTTTTTCCCTTAACAGTATCTCCTGGAAATTGCTCTATAATCATTTCATAGAGAGCTTCCTTATTTCTTTTATAACCGCTCAGTAATCACATTGTGCCTGTACCAAGCTCACTCAAGTTTTTAACTCTTGACAACTAAATCAATTTTTAAAGTAGAATGAATTGCATCTGTGAGCCGTGAGCTTATGGTCGCTGGCCTGAGCATTTGCATAGAGTTGAAAATACCCCCAAGAGAAGGAGAGGGCTCTGGGGCTGGGAGTTCGGGGAACAGAGGCAACCAGCTCAGGGCTGGGTGCTGGCAACCTTTCCCAAGCCCGAGAAGGGGTCCTGGGCTCCATGAGCGACTGGAACCCCAGTTTGCTCTCCCGCCTTGCCCCAGGTGACAGACACCAGAAGAAACTGGCTGAAGGGAGGAACCAGAACCTCGGCCTTAGCAGAGCCTGGCGCTCAAGCCACATACAGGAGCAACAGGAAACATCCTTCTTCAGGAGGCAAGTGGGCCAGGCTCGGGCGCCACCCGAGTGGATGTGCCGCCCTGCAGGAGACCACCAGGGCTTTCGCAGCAGGAAGGGAGCTTCATGGCTGTGTCTCCTGTCTTTTTGGTTGGGTGGGGGATCAGTATAGATATTTTCTGTATGTACAGTCATCCCTCAGTATCTGTGGGGACTGGTTCTAGGATCCCCATTGGCACCCCACATCCACAGATGCTGGGGTCTCTTCTGGAAAATGGTGTGGTGTTCAGTTCTGCTCGGCTGGTTCCGCATAACCTAGACCCATCCTCCCGTGTCCTTCAAGCCATCCGTGGAACACTTACAGTACCTAATACACAGTACATGCTGTTTGAATAGTTGTGCTGTATTGTTTAAGGAAAAACCAGAGAAAAGTCTATGCACATTTAGTACAGATGTGATTTTTCTTTCAGATGATTTTGATTTGCAGCTGGTTGGGTTCACAGATGCAGAACCTGTGGATGTGGAGGAACAAGTGTTTACCTGCATGTTCACAGCTGCCGAGCAGAGGGCTAGTGGGCTGTGTTATTCAGAGAGACTGTGCCATCACTTGCCGCTGCAGGTCGGACCTGGGTTCACTCCTCCTTCTATGCTTATTAGATTTGTACACAACTCTTGCCAGGAAGAGGTGATTCCAACTCTATAAGTTTCAAATCTAAGACCAGAGAGACTGATTTTCTTGCCTAAGGACACAGAGCAAATAAAGGGCAAAACTGGGATTTACACCCTGTGCCTGACTCCAAAACACCTAGTTCATCTCCTCCAAAGTAGTGAAGTCCAGAATGAGTTCATGGTCACAGAAATCGCACTCTGTCCGAGAGTACAAAAACATATGTGGGCACGTTTCCTGTTCCTTCTCTACAAATTTCAGAAAGTACTGAGGGTTCAAAGCATGACACAGCGTAGAGACTGTAGAGCAAATCTAGACACCCGGGACTGCTCTTGAGCAGGCAGGTGAGGCAGTCGCGGGTATTTACTTGGTATCTTTGTGAATCACGCCATTCAGTTTTCTTCCTCGGTTGGCCGGACATTCACTTCGAATAGGCCAGGAAGCGCAGGAACGTCAGGAGGGCTCGAAGGTGACGCACTGGACTGACCATCCAAGTGTCCTTTGCTTTCTCGTAATTGACTTTGGCTAAAAGGGGACCCTGTGACAACCAGCTTAAGGGAAAAGTGAGGTGGCTTTTGGAAGGAAGCCAGGAGCAGCACCGGGGGTGGGGCGGGAAGAAAGGCCATCAGCCAGGTACCAAGCCAAGGACACCTGAGAGCCCGAGGGGGCCCGGGGACACGGAGAGCCCTGCCAGGCTCTCTCCTCCCGAGCTCTGAGTGGCCTTCCCAGTGCAGAGTCGCTGTGATGGCTTCCATGTTGTCACCCCCACCCCCCAGAGGTTCACGTATTGGAAGCTTGGTCTCCAAAGTGGCAGTATTGGGAGGTGACGTCAGGCGCAGGAGGACCAGGTTTAGCTCCCTCCAGGGGGTCCCTGTGGAAGCCCCAGCCCGCTCTTTCTGGCTTCCTGTTGGAGATTGAGTTCTTTCTCCCGCACTCACTCTCCCTCACTCCCTGCATCTGCTGTGAGGTGACACAGCCAAGGGGTGGGGGCTGGAAAGAATCTCCAAGAGTGAGCTGAATAAATGCCTTTTTCTTCCTAAGTAGCCTGCCTCAGGTGTTTTGTTATAGTAACCAGACCAATAGAGTTGGCCGTGCAGATGGTGGGAGGGCAGAAGGCAGCGGGCACACCTGGAAGCGGAGGGAGCGTGAAGTGGCAGCTCTCCCCAGGTCACATACTTCCAACTGGCAGACACAGGGCTGGAACCCGGCTCTCTGACTTCAAACCACCATACCAGGACAGTAAAACAGGAATGACTTCCCCTCTCCTGGCTCCCTTATGGATTACTGGGGAATTCAAATATGATAGATGCTGTTCATATTTTAGGAATTAAAGCATACTTACCAGATGCGCAAGGTTCATCATTACCTGACCCACCAAGCGCCAGACTCTACCTACAGCAGCAGAGCCGGCACTGGGGGAGGCTAGCGAAGCTGAGTTGTGTGGCCATGGTGTGGACCCTGTCTTTTCTTTTCTTTTTTTTTTTTTCACATGGGACAGTTCATTCAAGACAATGATTCACAGCATCTTGTTTCTCATGCATTGGAATGCATCCAAATATTTTTAAACTCAACACATCAGCAAATCATTTAAAACAGTTATACCCCTGGCCCTTTATTTTTTTTGGGGGGGTGCATCTTTATGGCAACTATCAATAATTCACATTGTGGACTCTTTGCATCCACTTTGATTTTTAGCAGTAAGGCATTAGGCTAGTGCTTCTCCTGATTCCTGAGGTCTGCAATGACCATAACCTTGGTGAGGGAGGTGCCTCCCTCTCCTGGCCCTGCAGAGATCCACCTCACAACAGGCTTTCTCCAAACGTGAGGCATAGGCAGTAGGCAGTGCCCGCGATAATTTTAGGTGGCACTTTGCCATGACAATAAATAACATTAATCAATCACTTTATGAGAGCTCATTTTTTTTTTAATCTGGTTGGCTGCTGGCAGCATTGAACAAGACAAGGCTTGAGCCTCAGCCCCGCAGGCGTGCCTGGGAAGCCACACTCTTCCTCTCTCCACACCCTGCTCTGTGCTCTGGGAGGCCAGTCTCCATGGAGAACATGGGAGTGGGTCTACATGCTCACTTGTCCTCTAGTTTCTGGAAAGCCAAGCAGATAATTGGAAGGTCAGAAGAGGAGTCAGAACCCAGGACCTCGTTCCCAACTCATGGCCGGGCCAGCGTGGTCATGTGGCGATCTCCTCCAGGGCAGCTGCCCCTCCCACGGACAGGCCTCCTCTGTCTGCTCCAGTGTCCTCTCCCCTGACTCTTCGTGCCCAGGGCAGAGCTGGCAGGAAGATACAGAAGGCCCAGTTAAATTTGAATTCAGAGAAAGTACAAATCAGGTTTTATTACAAATCATGTCTGTGTATAGAATGGAGCATAGCTATACTAAAGAAATTTATTTGTTTTCTGAAATTCAGATTTAACTGAACATCTGGCATTCCTATTTGCTCCAGGTGGCAAGTCGAGTCCTGTAGGCAATTGCTCCTTGGCGGGTAGCACCTTGCGAGTGACCCCGAACCTGCCCACAACTTCATTAATGGTTTCTAGACTAAGCCCCACCCCGTTTCCCACCCCGCTTGAGACTGACATCTTTTTTGGTGAGTCTGGAACTGGTACCGATACCTGGCGGAATTTTCCTCATCTTCAGCTTTTTTTTTTTCATGGTAAGTGACATAGGTTTTCTTTTCTTGGGAGTGAAATCTGTCTTCCACTTAAAATAAGTGTATCTAGGTTTGAAAATGAAATTAGAGGTGGATATAATTATGGCAAAATTCATAGGGGTGGCTCCCAGCTGGATGGAGAAACGCTCAGGAATGGAAAGCACGGCCCAGACTGTGATCAGCTGGGGTTCACGTCACAGCCCCGCTGTACAGGGTGGGTGCAAAGACCGAATGGAATCAGGGATGCTTTAGAGCACTTGTTGGTGTGGGGACACAGCTCTGAGCAGAGTCATATTTACATAATACATTCATACACCAACACTCGACCAGAGAGCTAAAGTGATTTACTCAAGAGCACACAGCAAACGTGGCCAGAGTGCATGAATTTGCCCTGAGCTGTGTCTTTCCACGCGACCACAGGCCCTCTTGACTTGCATACGGAGGAAGTGCCATGTCAGCTCTGGCCCTTGTCTGTCCTGCAGGCTGCTGGCAAGAGTGGTCCACCCCTATGACTCTGGTGTTTTGGAAGGTCGGAGTGGAGGCTTTAAGTCTGGCCGAGTTGGTGTCTCCGAGGGAGATGCCAAAGATAAAATTGTTTCCCTGCTTGGTAAGCTTAGAGGAGGAAAGCAGAGGCCTTGCTTCATGGATGAAAGAATGTGTGAGCGAATTCAGGGCCGTGTGAGGTCTCCACCTGCCCCACCCTGGCTCTAGCGCCCGCCCCTGCACTTCCTAAACATTCCCCACCAGCTGCAAGTTGACTTCCTGTGGCACCGACCCCCTCCTGGGACCCACCCTGGGAGATCCAGTCCCTCGCCCTCTGGACTCTTGCTTGACCTGCTTTAGAAGTAGCATTTTGACCCTTGCCAACACTAACCAAGGACCTGCCATCTGCCCAGCACACGGTGAGGCACAGGGACAATACTCAGGAGTGAGCAGGAAGGACGGGGGCTTCTCTTTTGCCCAGTTGAGGACAGGGCTCACATGTCCTGAGCCACTCCTGGGCCGTGGACAGTTCCAGGAACCTCACACGCAGCCTTTCCTTCCATCCCATCGTGGGATGGGAAGCCTGCTTCCAAAACCAACGCCGGCACCGTCCAGGGCTCCTGTCCTAGTAACTCATTGGGCCTCATGGCTTCTCTGGGAAAAAGATACTACTATCTTAGTACGCGTCCAGAAGAGCTGGGATCAGGACCTCAAAGACGCGGAGCCTCAGAGCTTGGTGGTGTGCCGGGATCACACAGCTGCTGAGCACTGGAGCCAGGGTTGGAACTAGCCCTATGGCCCTGGACCCCAGGCTCCTGACACAGGGGCCTGCACAGCCTGGTGGTGGAGGGTCTGCTCATGGGGTGGTAAGAGGTGGAGGAGGATCTCAAACCATGCTCTTTCCTCTACACAAGCATGCAGCTCCAGGAATTGGGTGTTTTGTAATCTTGGAACCTTTATTCCCATTGAACTGGGGGTGGAGAGGGAAGGAGGAAGGGAAAAGAGGGCGCCATCACCGGTTGGAAAGACAGGAGTCACAGGGGAGGCCTCATGGGAGGCCGGCCTGGGTTGAATGAAACCATGTAGGGAGCTGGCCTCACAGGGACACTACAGGACAGTGTGAATAGGGGCCGGAGGTGAGGGGGACAGTGCAGGGACACTGTTGACGTGCACGCTAGATGATTTGGTGCTGCCCGTGCGCGCTGGTCTGGCCGCCCCTCCAGGCAGGGCCTGCTGCGCGTGCGCAGATCTTCCTTCTGACAGTTGACTCTGGTTTCTCACAGGAACAGTCAAACCGTCCGTCACACAGTTCCGTCTTCCGCGCGCTCTGTGGGCCTCTGGAACCTGGCGCCCACATCACAAGTGCCCCAGGAAGGAACAAATTCCTGCTTGAAGATGCACATCAGCCAGGCGGCCGGAGAGCCTCGCGGGGCTTTGTTGGGAAGAAACGAGTTTCTTTGGCGCGATGCCCTGTCGTGTGGGGTCCTTTTTTCTGATGCAGGGACTTTCATATTTTTTCTTTGATGAAAGGAGAAGGCCCAGGGCTCTGCGTCTTCCCAACCTCTTTGTAAAGTGGGCCTTTCAAGAATGGTAAACAAATAAAGAATGACATTTTTACAAAGGGCGGTGGCGCTTTTGATCCTCAACATAATTGTTAGGCGGGACGATGTCGCCAGCTGGTCCTCCGCAGACAGTGGAGTCCATCGAGTGCAGAGGTCGGGAGGAGCCGGGCGGGAGTCGCTCCTCCCCGCCCCCGGGCCAGTCTCTGTCCTGCATCGCGGCAGCACTTCATGGTTCCACTGGCAGTGGCCGCCGGGTGGCGGGCGAGCAGTCAGCGGGTGTTGGCGCGGTGTGGGCATCTCCCCTGGCGCACCGTGGGCGGGCACGCGGGCAGTGTGGCCTCCAGGGAAGACAGGATGGAGGTTCCTCAAAAGTGTAAAAGGAGAATCGCCTTCGGACCAGCAGGTCCCCCGTGGGTATTCCTAAGTGGGCAGCCTAGAAACTAGGGTCTGGGGAGGGAGTGGGGTTCCCAGGGCCGCTGCTGCCCTCTTCACAGGGACCGACAGGGAAGCAGCCCACATGCCACCATCAGAAGGCGACGGATAAAGAAAATATGGCACACGTATGTGATGAAAGCCTGTTCGGCCTTTTACAAGGAGGAAATTCTGCAGCCCATAACAACAAGATGAACCTTGAGGTTGTTGTGAAATGACCCCGTCATGGAAAGATCCCACCACCAGATTCTCCTTCCCTATGGCACTATGTAAATTATGCGGCATAAAAAAGAGGCAGATTTACAGACTCAAAGAGGGGGATGGTGGTTGCCTGGGTCCGGAGGAAGGGAAGGGGAAAGTCACTAACTCCAGGAGTAAGTTCCAGAAATCTGCTACAGACGCGGTACCTACAGTCCACCATATGGTGCACTTACAGTTTGGTTAAGAGGGTGGAACCGGTGGGACAGAAAAACAAAACTGATAAAGTACAAGAATATAATAAAGCCATGTAAAACTTTGCCTCACATTAAAATTATTTTAAAATACACATAAAAGGTGCCAGCCATTATTTCTTACGTCACTGCTGTGGTTGTGAGCTTCCTTCTCTGATTCGCTGAGGCGCTTGTCCCAAGCAGGGGTTCTGTGACTTAGGATGGAGGAGGACCCCATGCAAAGAGGATGGAGTTTGCGGTCACGCAGGGTTGGCGTTGCCTTGGGTGCATCATCGAAGTGCTTTAGTAGGATGAGGAAGACAACCGTAATTACCAGTCCTCTTCAACTGCAGATCACTAGGTGAATCAGCGCATGCTGACGAACATGGAAAGAAAACAACAGAATAAAACAGAACAGAGTAGCACAGAAAACGGCTCAGTGGGTTACAGGCAGAGTCACTTTGTGGAATGTTTACAGGTGTCCATGTGTACAACCTGCATTACGATACAAAATGAATTTCTTATTCTGATCCATATTGAAAAGTTTCAGAAAAACTGTCATAGAGATTAGAGATGATTTAGGTAAAGATATGGGTGAGGCCGTTGTCCTGATTATCTTTACTGTTATCTCCATCTCTAGGCGCCCGGAAAACCCGAGGCTGTCTGTCTACATTGACCAGAGGGTCTGCTGATCTCAGACAACCAAACAATGGCTCAAAAGGACAGGCCCATGCTCCTGGGTCCTGCTAACCATCAGAGCTGGCTGGAGATGCTCGTTAGAAAGGCAGATGATGGCCAACAGCACACGCCTTCTGAATCTGAGCCGGGCTTCGCAGAGAGCACACTGAATGTCTTACAGGAGCCGACTGCTTCTGGGCATGCGGGGCTAAGAGCTCTCTTGCCATTTAAAACCTGGTGTCCACTCTCTACTTGAAAAGGATGGAACAGCAACAGTGTGTCGATTACCACTGAGCAGCTGTACCCCGGCTCAGATCAGAGTGGCGTCTGCTGGGAGCAGGACGTCGTGTTATTCTGGGTCCCTCTTTCTCCAGCAGTTCAAGCACGATGGTGCATATGAGGGACATTGAACAGATACTTATTCAAACACCTACCATGAACCAGTGTTAACTTAATCGTGCTGAGTTTTTGCATAATGGTCTCCACCCTGCCCCCAGAATGACCTTCCTTTCATGGGGCTCTGGTTTTCTCAATCACCTGCCTTTAACCCTTTTATGGTTGCCTATTATCTGCAGGCAAGCATCCGCCTCAGTGCTGAGGTATTCAAAGCCCTTCCTGGTGGGTTCTGACTGAGTGAGTTCGTTTGCTTCATCTTCTGATGGTTCTGTCTTCACACATCTCGTTTCTCCAGTGCCTTCAGCTCCCTACATAGGCTTTGGCGTGATTCATGTTTCCTTTTGTGCTTTTTCAAATGTTATTTGCACTCCTCGAGGTGTCTCCCCCTGTCACGGTCACTTCCTGAATTTATAATCATCTCTCAGGACTCATCTCCCCTCTTTTGTGAAGCCCTCAAGGTTAATTACTCCCTTTGATTGGAAACACATGAAGCTGCAGGATGTGTCCATTAGTACGGGATGAGGATAGATTATAGTCTATTTATTTGCCTATCTCTATGAAGTCATCTCCAAAGGGCATAGATCAATTATGACATCCCCCAAAGGAATAAAAATTTCAACTGCTCTTGCGAAAGGCCCGCTAAGCACCAGAGACCCATGTGTAGTAGGTTGGAAGACGGCCCCCAAAACATGGGCCTCCACGCCCCTAGAACCTGTGACTGTTACCTTGGCAAGAACTTTGGTAGGGCGATTAGGTTTAGGATCTTCAGATAGAGATGTTGTCCAGGGTTACACTGGTGGGTCCTCTGTGTAAGGACAAGTGTCCCTTCTAAGAGGAGGTAGGAGACAGGGAGCAGTGGGAGGATGCTACCCCGCTGGCCCTGCAGATGCAGGAAGGAGCCCTGAGCCAAGCACTGTAGCTCGAGAAGCTGGAAAAGCCACAGGTCCCCTCCCAGAGCCCTGGAGGGAGCGTGGCCTCGCCTGCACTTTGGGGTTAGCCCAGGAAACTGCTCTCACACTTGGGTTCCAACAGAATGAATCTGTGTTGTTTTATGCCACCATGTTTGTGGTGTTTTGTTACAGCAGCAACAGGAACCCATTACATCAGGGACAATGTGTCATGGGACAAAAATGACGGGTGATAGTTATGGGGGAAGAGGGAAATAGAACAGAGCTCGAACTTCGAGATGCACCTGAATCACAGAGATCTTGTTAAAGTGCAGGTTCTGATTCACTGGGTCTGAGGAAGGGCCTGAGATTCTGCTTCCGATAGGCTCCCTAGTGAGGGTCATGCGGCTTGTCCAGGTAACACACCTGGAGCGTCGAGGGAGCGGAGAGCCGAGTGTGAAGGCTGCAGGTGTCAGAATGAAGTTGGGAGGCGCCAGTGGGTGCAGGGTTTTGGAGGTCAAGTCTGATGGGGGGGCAGCCATGTGGTGGAGTAATGGGATGTGCCTGCGTCCCCAGCAATGAATCAGAGTCCCTCTTGGTGGAGACTCTGTCAGCTTCTCGATTTACCGTGTTTCACCTGACCCTGCAGAGTAGGCACCCTAAGCTTCTTTTGAACAGATAAGGATGTGGTGGCCTCCAGGATTCAATAGCCTTAGCCACACCCACATGGGGCCAGAGGAGTCTAACTCTGGAGGCTTTTATGATTTTTCCATCATGGATAACACATGGATGGGGTTTTGCAGAGAAAGCAGTGACTTTTTTGTCTGTTTGTTTCCTGCAATATCTTGATCCCACCTAATTGGAGATTTTCAAATGCCCCAGTTAAATATGCTCATGTTACCAGGGACAGAGGTAGAGTTGCCAAACCCAGGCAGAGAAGGAGGCAGGGCTTTGGCTGGGGTGTCCTTGTGGGGATAGTGAGTCCGAATGCTCAGGAGGCAGAGCCCTCCAGGGCACAGGAGGGCCGAGAGGATGGAGCAGCCAGCGGCCTCCTGCTGGCGGCAGGTTCAGCGGAGGGACGAACTGAGCCTGAGTCTAATCAGAGGAGCAGGGCCAGGGCGGAAGTGGGAGCCACACTCAGACCCAGAACTGGGTGGAAGAGCCGGTACCAGGAGCCAAGCAGGGGCCACAGAGGAGACTTGTCCTCTGTCCAGCGCCATTCCTGGGTCTCGGTGGGCCTCCTCAGCTGCAGCGGGGATGGCTGCACGGATGCTGTGGTGGTGGGACAATCAGAACCATCTGCATAAAGCTCATGTCATTCTCGTGGAAGTGACTGCTCCTCCCAGAGCCAAGGTGTCTGTCATTGGTCCCTACGGGTCACAGGGCTCCCGCTCCTGGATGGAACAGGATGACCTAAGATTGGAGTTTGCCGGTCTCTGTGTTAAGGTCTCAGTGCTGCCCCAAAGCTGAAAGGTTGGAAACTTGACTCCCAAGTTGTTTGTTACTGGTGTTTGGAGGTGGAGCCTTTGGGAGGCAATTAGGATTAAAGGAAGTCATGAGTACAGGCCCACATGATGGCCTTAGTGGCTTTAGAAGGGGAAGAGAGACCTAAGATAGCACTCTTGCTCTGTCTCACCACACGAGGCCCTCCCCCATGTTTTGATACATCAAGAAGACCCTCGCCATATGCCAGTACCATGCCCTAGGACTTCCTGGATTCTTGAACCTTGAGCTAGAAAAACCTCTGTTCTTTATAAATTATACCTTCTGTGGTATTCAGTTATAGCAACATAGAACAGACTAGGATACCTGAACGGCCCAGTCCTAAATTTGTAAACTTTGTATTGTTTTGTGTTGTATTGTTTTATGGCATAGACAATAGAGGGAAATCCTTGAACATCTCCTTTTCCTTTTTCTTTTCTTTTCTTTTTTTCAAAACTTTTTTGTGGGGTTGGGGGCGGTGGCCAGGGATTAAACCCAGGAGCACTTAACCACTGAGCCACAACCCCAGTCTTTTTAATTTAATTCTTCTTCTTCTTTTTTTTTTTTTTTGAGACAGGATCTTCCTAAGTTGCTTAGGACCTTGCTAAGTTGCTGAGGCTGGCCTCAAACTTGCAATCCTCCCGTCTCAGTCTCCTAAATTGCTGAAATTACAGGCATGCACCACCCTGCCCAGCATTTCCTAAATTATCAAAGATCAGCAGCGGGTACCAGGAGAAAGGAAAAATAAAGTTTGGGCAGAGTCGTTTTCATTTTGTGGGTGACGTCAGCCGCTGGCTGGTATTTGCATGATACATGACACAGAAAGGCCTTTGCTCTAACACACCCCTCCTCCCACTCATCAGAGGGCCTATTTTAGTCTCCAAAGCTACTGTTCTTGCCTGAGCAGCAGAAATCACAGGATGTAGGGGCCCAGTAATAAGGAAGAGCAATAGATCATAGGCTTGCGTGGGGCAGTACAGCTACCAGGCCAGTTCTGCACTTGGAGAAGACAGCCCAGCTCTCCTTGAGGTCCCTTAAAGGGAGTCCGTTTCACCACGGCGAGATGGGAATGGAAACAGCACCAAGCAACCTCTTGGTCTTGGTGAAAGTTCAACACAAAAAAGCTGGAGGAGCATTTAGACTAGGGTTCCGCACGCATTTTCCATAAAAGGTCAGGCAGTCAATATTTTTGGCACTGCAGGTCACAGGTCTCTGTGGCAACTCTTCCACTCTGTGCATGTGGAGCAAAAGTAACCAGACAATATGTGAATGATCAGGCAAGGTTGTATTCTAATGAAACTTTATTTACAAAAATAGGGTTCAGGTCATCATCTGCATATCTGCCTTAGAACAATATCAGTAAGGCTTTCAAAAATGGCGGTAGTAATTATATCCCCACATTACTATTGTTAGAGCATGGTTATATCAACCTCATCCTCATTCTTCTAACCGGCAGGTTCTCAGAAGTTGAGGCTGACCGGGTATGGTGATGTACACCTGTAATCCCAGTGGCTCAGGAGGCTGAGGCAGGAGGATCGAGAGTTCAAAGCCAGCCTCAGCAAAAGTGAGGTGCTAAGCAACTCAGTGAGACCGTGTCTCTAAATAAAATACAAAATAGGGCTGGGGATGTGGCTCAGTGGTCGAGTGCCCCTGATTGCAGTCCCCTGTACCAAAAAAAAAAAAAAAAAAGTTGAGGCTGCTACAGTCATTTTTACCCTCCTTGGAGAATCATTTTTGTGGAAGTACCTGGGTAGTGGGGGTAGATTCTTTTCTTTGGACTTTAAACCTGCCAACAGAATTTTATAATCTAAATGTTTTTGATATTGCTTTTCTAAAATGTTGGCCCCTTGAAGATCTAATTTTTATTGATCAAACTTCAGAGTGATAGAGGATAATCTAAGATATAAATAATACACAGCATGGTTCATTTCTCATTAACTCAGCCAAAATCAGCTGCAGAGCAAAAGAGGGGAAATCATATATGGGGACAATTAACTGCAAAACGTGAGTAGATGGAGATAATCTAATTGTTTACTTTGAGCTATCCCTGAGGTCTGAGTACTTCAAGCCAAGAGAATTTATTTGACGAATTGAGTCCAGGAACCACACTGTATTTTCCCCTACCAGCTGAGCATAAGTGTCAATTTAACAGTGCTGTGTCCCCGGCAAGCATCGATAGCCTCGTGTTCCAGATGAAAAAGTTCATTAGTGAGCTTACTTCCTGATGTGCTGTTAGCCGGAAACCAAAATTAATGAATTTTGTCAGATTGCCTCCAGTAGAGGGGAAGGATAGGGTTCTTTGGCAGTCACCTTCCATTCTGTCATCTGCTTATTGTTCTGTTCTGTTCTGTTTTTAATGTCACTCCTAGGGGTCTTCTGAACTGAGGATGGCCTAGAAGTCTTAGGGCTAAATTCCGTTCTACTTCCCCACCTTCCTAATGTCTAATAAAATGTCTACACATCTGCTGCCAGGCTGGAAAAGCAACTGTGGGTTCCATGACCAGAACCTGGGACGGAGCGACCGTGGGGAGCGGGACGTCGGTAGTGAAGGCGTGCTCATCTCAGGGTTGCCGTGGGGGCTGGCCTTTGACTCAGGTGGACTCGGAATATAGTCAGCCCATGTACCTGTGGGTGCTCCATCTGTGGATTTAACCAACTGTGGATTCAAATATTTTTAAAAATTGTGCCCGTATTGAACATACATAGACATTTTTGTTCTTGTCATTATTCCCTGAACAATACAGCATAGTAACTTCATGGCTTTGTGCTTCAGGGATTATAGGTGATCTAGTTATAAAGTATATGAGAGTGTCCCAAAGGTTAAATTCAAATACCATACGTTCTCAGTGTGGGACTGAGCAACTATGGCTGTTGGTGTGCATGGGGTGCTGCCCCCCACCCCGGGGATACTGAATGACAGCCACCCACCAGTCCTTGTTTGAATAGCCTGGAGCTCTTGGGAAGCACTGGACTTCCCCAGATATCCTTAGGCTGCACGACAAGATCCAGTCCTGCAGTTGGGATTATAAGGACAATGGGACAAAAGACAGGGTAAGAGACTGGAGAAATGCATGGAATTGTTCATTTTGTTTGTCCTTTGGTTCCTTTTAGGCCCAGCCATTTCCAGGGGGAGTGGACAGAGAGAAAGTCATGGGGAAAGAGCCACCTGACCCATGAGGGTGGAGAATGAGAGTTTTCAAATCTCCACTGAATCACCCATTCCCTGTTTTGAATCAACCGTCTACAGAATGAGACCCAGGTGCCCTGGCTATGTGAAGGCTTTGACTCTTTTTCACTCATTATCTGTCCCCAGTAATTACCCATAACTTAAACCCACATCTTCAGGTCAGGACGCTTGCAATTATGGAGTGGATTGGAAATTTTGCAAAATTACAATTTCTCCCTTCTTGGTGAGCACGTCTTGACTCATGGCCTTTGGAGCGGCAAGCTCAGGCCCTCCGAGGGGTCGTTCTTTGAGTTCTCTGAACACACTCCAACCGCCCCCTCGACTGTGGAGGTGGCAGGAGAAACTGGCCACCTCGGTCTGTCTTGAACTTGAACCATGGCTTCCCTTGTCCTCTCAGATCCTTCTGATGCAGCTCCGTTTGTTGTCCTAGATTTTATTCCTTCTGAGCTGGGATCCGTGGTTCTCCTGGCAACGTGTCGTGGTGGGGTCTGCACTGAACTCCAACGACGTGCCTTGCGGGGCCTCCCTGTGGGTAGGTTCCAATGCCCTTTTCTAGGAAGTGGCTCAGCCCGCAGGTGAACTGGCCGATGACAGGGAAGACCCCAGAGGGGAGGGCCACTGCGTCCCACACCTCCAGGGCATTTAGAAAACCTCAGGCTTCTAGATGTTTCCCATATGACCAATTTGTACTGCAGAGATGTGAATATAACACCCTGGGAGTAGAGCGCGGTGTGGGGCGTTGGAGGGAAGGAGGAGAACAAAAGGAAAAGTGCCCTCAAAGTCACCGACACTTCATGACAGCGTTGCCCGGGCAGGTGAACCCATGTGTGCCACAGATGTACCAAGGATTGACTTTATCTGAACTCAGTAGTGGAAAATTCAGGTTTTAGAATGTGAATTCTTACTTTTTTTTTTTTTAATTTGGGGATCGCATCTTTGTCTTTAAGTGAAAAACTCCTCATATTCAAAACATTCCAAGTCCTTACATTTTAAAGCCTTTTGAAATTTTTGCTTTTAAAATTACTTTTTCTGACCATTAAAGTAATATATATTCATTTTAGAAAATGATGAAACGAACAATTAACAACAAAAATGAAAACAGGAACCAAACCCCACCCAAACCCAAAGACAGGAAGGTCAGCCGTCACCCCAGCCCCCAACTTCTTTGTGAGAAAATGACTTTGACCATCCAGTTAAAAAAAAAAAAAAAAAAAAAAAGATTCATTCATCCATTCAAGTTCCTGGGCATCCATTGTGTTCCTAAGAGCACACAAAATACAATAATAAAAGGTCCCTACACTCATGGCCTTTTGTTTTAACCTTAGTAAGAGGTAGAAAAAAATGCAAACAAGTAAATAAGTATGCAGAAGATCAGTGGTGGAAGCAGAGTGCAGGAAATGAAAAGACAGGGCGTGTGATGGAGAGCGACCCGAGTCGGACTCCCCCAGGAGGGGACAGCACGAGAGGACGGCTGGCTCCATGGCAGCTGAGGGATGAGGGGCGCCGTGGTCTTGGGGATGGTGGATGCGAGAGCGCTCTGGAGGGAAGCAGCGCAGCCCGCTCCAGGATCAGGAGGAGGTTCTTACGGAAGGAAGCCCCTGCCGAGGTGGGCAGAGCCGAGACCGAGCCATCAAGGGTGGGTCCCAAGATGGCACACCAGAGGCACCAGAAGGGTTGAAGCCAAGAAGGGGCGGGATGCTCCTCGTGTGGTCGACAGGTCATGTTGGGTGTGGAGTGAATAACGGGGTGCAGGGGGCAAGAGTCAGCCTGGGGGGGAAGGGTCCGAAAAGCTGCAGGTGCAGGTGGGAGGTGCTGGAGGCTGGGGCCACCTGCCCGGCAGATGCACCAGATGATGGACTGGGGGCTGAGCAGGCAAGCGGGACGGGCAGCAGCCAGAGGGAGGAGGGGAACACCTTCGGGACTGCTAAGAAGACCCAGGTTCTGTCTGGGGAGTGTGTTTGGACAAAGAGAGTAACAACGTGCTTGGGCACCTGCTGTACATGACGCGTAGTGTGGAAACGGTTTCTGACGATAGCAGTACTCTCCATTTGTTAGGTTCCTACCCAGCACTTGACACTGGCCCCTTTCTTTGTTATTGTGTGTAAGGGGGATGCAAAGACGCACACTGAATTAAATTCTCTCCTTTTTACCCTACTTACTAAATTACCAGATAACCCGTGTTTCCATATGGCCTTTGTCCCTCCGAGGATTGCATTGCCAAGGAAACAGATTGCTAAGCAGGGGCTTTGCAGCTAAATCCTATTAAATGTGCAATAATTCAAACAAAACGCACAAAGCCAAGCAGCGCTCGGGTTTGGAATATTGGCTTTCAAATATCATCCCCTTCCTAAAGCTTAACTATATATTTAATAAGGTCCAACATTTAGATGCCTGTCTAATTCTACCCAGAGTTCTGGACTTGTACATTCCTGCCCCAAATCCCTGCTCTGAATGTCAGAATTTTTAATTAACCTCCCCAAGTGGTATTTTCACATAATAAACTTTCTGCATGCTGCTAGCTTCAAACAGTAGAAAGAAGAAAAAAAAACAAAAAAAAGCGACTCTTTGCCTCAGAATTTTCCTTTATAAAACTTTAAGAAAAATGACTTACATACCAGGACATACTCAAATACTGCTGGAGAAAGTCCATAATGAGAGATTTCAGAAGCAGGAGCTTAGGGACCAACTAGTTCAAATCCACTTTACATGTAGGGAACCTGAGGCTCAGCAAGGTTGATTCATTCCCCAAAGTCACACAGCTTATTCGTGGGCAGCTTCAGAGGCTGCCCACTCCCAGCTGGTGACTTAACGCCCTTTTTCTATGTCTCAAGGTTGTCCCTCTTACCATCCTATCCCTAAAAGTGGCCCCACTCCTTCAGTGTAATTCCTCACTTCCTCTTCTCTCTCCTACATCCTGCGCACCCGGCTCACTGCCTCGGGCCTACCCTCCCCTGCCCCTTCTCGCGCGTTGCAGACACGGTCCTCGAGTGCCGCTGAACACCCCAGGTCTCACTTCTAACCTTGCCATTTGTCCCTGTCACCTTTCCTCAGCCTCAGCTATCTCCCTGCAAGATCATGGAATTTACACATCAAACTGGATTTTGCAGAAATATGTTTTCCAATTCAGTGCCCATGGGTTCTGCTACAAGACAGTTCTCACTTGACCCTTGTCATTTCATTAAAGAAATACTCAGTGGAGTGCAAAAAAAAAAAAAAAAAAAAAAAAAAAAAAAAAAAAAACCGTAATTGGAATCAGTGTACCACAAATAAATACTTATTTAGGCAAACTCACTGCTGAGCTCTTGGCTGCAGATGAGTCCTGGTGGGCACGAAAGGCACGGAGCAGAGCAGGCGACGGTCCCAGAGGATGAGCGTCGCTTTAGTGGTGGGAGAAAGGAAGGGAAGGGCAAGGGCACTGAGCAACGCAGCCTCAGCCTGGAGCCTGATTTGACAGAGATGGACAGGACGTTCCAGAACGGAAACCCCACCATACGCAAGTTTAAGTCTGCTGCTTCCAGTGCCGTGGAAGTTCGCCTCAATATTCCTACGTCTCCGACTAAGGGCAAGGAGATAAAAGCCTCAGGATGCAGAATGTGGAACTAAGAGTCACTGAAGCTGGAAATGGAACCAGAGGTGAAGAGAAGAAGGAGAGGCCCCGAAGGATTTGAACACATCTGGAGGAACACATGGAGCTCTGCCCTGGAATTACAATAAGGATGTAAGTCAAGGTCATCCAGACCAGAAGGGGGCAGGCCCCAAACCTGCACAGGTGGTGGTGATGCTGGAGAGGATGAGAAGGACCTTGTTCGTGTCTCCTGGAACTCTCAGTACATCACGACAGGCAGGTACGGCAAGAACTAAGCTACCAGGCAAAGATTAAAGACAGTTGCTCACTGGAGTTCACTCCTGATAGGGTGCTTATAACATAGTACTCTCCACAGCAAATGGGTGGGGTGATTTATAACAATGTTGGATCACCTGGGTGGACTGTTGGGAAGAGACTGAGTTTCTCTTAGTCCATTGCTTTAATAGTTAATCAAATAGGTTATTGAACCAGAAGTTACCTCTTATTTAATTGTGTTTTTTCATTTAACTAACATGTTTTGAGTATCTACTATTTACCAAGCATTGTATCAAGTGCTTAGAGTACAATGATGGACTCAGATTGAGATTTGATTCTGCCATTATGAAGCCTGGAATCTGGAGGAATAGATGGGCAGTAATCTGAGAATCAGAGACACCGTACTGTTCAGGTTATGAAGAAGAGGCTCATGGTACCAAGAAGGTTCATAACCAGGGGAACTGACTTAGTTAAGGTGCCAAAGGAGGCTTCTGAATGACAAATAAGAGTTAATAAAGCAAAGGGAAA
Organism: Sciurus carolinensis; assembly: GCF_902686445.1. Lineage (NCBI taxonomy): Eukaryota > Metazoa > Chordata > Mammalia > Rodentia > Sciuridae > Sciurus > Sciurus carolinensis. The sequence goes on from NC_062228.1 coordinate 9,027,783, forward strand.
TGTGAAATCGTTGCAGATTGAGGGATCAGCTTGTGCAAGTGTCCTGGGGTATTGGTGACAGAACCAAGGTCCGTGTTGGAGGAGTGGATAAGTAGGGAGGGTCACATGGTAAGCACACAGCTAGAGAGGCAGACAGGAGCCAGAACACAGGCCTTGTAAACTCCAGCAGTCTTTCCTACAGAAAACAATGAAAATACATTTGGGTGTCTCAAACAAAATGATCCTACGTGTTGAAAAAAAGAACTACTGCGGGGAGAGACGGTGCAGAGCATCAGTTAGCAGACAGAACCAGAGCTGGCAGATCGGAGGTCAACTCAGTAGGATTTGGTGACAGATTAGATACAGGAGTGTCTTTGCTTGGGTGAACCAAGAAACAAGTAGTTTATTTGGAATGTATGGGAGTGGGGAAATGAGAGAAGCAAGGCCGGTCAGTCAATAAAGAGAGGTATTAAGCCAGCTCCCACAGCAGGCAACTGGAGTTTAATTGAGTTTAAAAGTGCGTGCAGAGCCCATGGCTTGGCATTATCCCACCATGGGATAAGAAGAAGCTGGTATATTGAAATACCAAACCCATCAGTCATTTGTCAATATGGGGACATTAATTCTCTGGCACTTCCAGCTTCCGGTCATGAATTTAGAAAAGTCCTTCAGGAACAGAGATGCAAGTACTGGTTGCTAGAAGCAGCCTGGAGCTCCTAGCAAGGGTGAGGTCCTAGGGGTGAGCGGGGGGCACTGACCACCACCTAAGGGGCAAGAGCTACAATAGAGTGTCAACCACAACTCAGATTTTGGGGTTGAGCCACGGAGGTAAGAGACACTGGAACATGCTCCATGACAGACGCTATCTGTGAGAATGCCAACAAGGTACAGCTCCTGTCTTCATGGGACTTGCAGCCAAGCAAAGAGGCTCACTAGTGAGGACACCCAAAGATCTATCAGAGGAGGAGGTGGCCAGCATGTAAACATGGGAGACCAAGAATTGGGGGGTGTGTGTGTGTGCACGCGAACGATAATCTTGGTCCTAAGTGACATGACCACTGCTTCTGTGGTGTCCAGGCCATAGATGAGTCTAGAGCACCATTCACCAGTGGAAACATACCACAAGCCATTTGTTACATGTGACTTTGAATTTTCTAGTACCTATATTCAGGAAAATAAAAAGAAACAAGATAAATTAATTTTAACACTATATTTTATTTAACCAACATCCCCATGATGTTATCATTTCAACATGTAGCGAGTGCTGAGTCTCTGACGGCTGCTGTGTATTCTATAAAATCTCGAATCAGACTCACCACGTCGCGGGGACCAGCAGGTACACGTCTGGTGGCTGCCATATTGGAAAGCACAGCTTGAAAGCCATTCTTGTGGGTTAGCCCAGACCCAAAAGCTACCCAGGTTTAAGGATAATCAGGGGTTTTGATTCAGACATTGACCTGCTTACTTCAGAAAAAGACACGGCAGTGACGTGTAGCTTAAGAAAGACATGGGATGCCAACTTGGGTCTCCAGGGCTCCCCTTTGCTTCCCATGGAACCTATGGAAGAGACCCAGGGATGACGGCAGAGGGACAGGGTGAGAAGAGCCAAGCAGGTGGGAACCGCTTCTCCTGCTCCCTCATCTAGCGAAGGACCCCCGCTTCCACACGTGGCAGGCGCGGGGCTGCCCACCAGGCTCTCTTCCTTGTGGACCAGGCCAGCCTCTCACGAGAGGTCAAAATGCACATGTCCATTTGTCCTGTTTTCTTTCTGTATGGCCTGATCAGCTCCATGGATCACACAGCCGGTCATGATGGCAGAATTCTAGCCCTGGGTTTTCTGTCTTCACAGCCTTCCCTGCCACACCACAGTGCTTCCAGAAACTTCTACACATGTAGATCTACTCTCAGTGAATAAAGAATGGAATTAAAGGTCCCAGAGTATGACAGGGTATGAGAAGAGGGAAGGAGGGAGGTTAAGGAAGGTAAAGGTGAGCACTGTGGTGTTAGGACACTTTCGGAGGACAGTTCAGAAACCCTAAGCTTGCATGTTAGAGACTGTGTTCTACAGCCTGGCGCGTTCCATGGAGACAATGAAAACACTCAGGACTTAGTGCCCACAGGACACGCTGAGGACTCCCTGGATGTTCCACTCTGGGCAGTGATATCTGCTTCCCAGGGCAAATGGTGACCCACAGAAACCTACTTCTGCTCCCTTCCCGACAGCGGGCAGACAGACTCTGGTGCCACTTGGTCCTAAACCCCAGGGGATTTCTGAGGGGATAAACCTGATCAGCTGACTTCAGGCTGGGTGCCAATCCCTGGACGGTCCACACTGGCCTGTTTCCATGTGACCTGAGGCTGAGGGGAAAGCTGTGCACCTCAAGAGGAGGTCCTGCTTCAGAAGGGAGGTGAGCAGGGTCCTAGGATCACCTGACCACAACACTGGTGGCTGAAAACAACAGAAACACATCATCTCGCTGTTCCCGAGGCAGGAGTCAGAAAAGAGCTGTCGGCAGGGCCATGCTCCCACCAGAGGCTCTAGGGGATGTCCTTCCTGCCCCTTCCAGCTTATGGTGGCTCCTGTTGTCCCTTGACTTGGGACAGCATCTCTAACCCCTGCCTGTCTTCCATGGCCCCTTCCCTGCTGTCTCTACAGCTGTGTCTCAAACCTCCCTCTCCTCCCATTTATAAAGATGTCTGTCATTGAATTTAGGGCCCATTCCAAATCCAGGACGATCTCATCTAAAAATCCTTAACCACATCTGCAAAGACCCTATTTTCAAATAAGGTCACATTCACCAGCACTGAGGTTAGGGTCTGGATGTGTCTTTGGGGGGCCATTATTCAATTCACTAAGATGCACTGATTCACGTTTACAACAGGTTAAGAGTTTGAGCAAATAAGTTCCCACCATCTTCAATACGTCGTTTAGCCTGATGGCAGGTCAGAGATTTATAGTCAGAAAGAAAAATGCAGGCCACTTCTCGGAACGCCTTTTGGGATCCATGAAACGTGGCAGATTCAGGAGACAAGTTCAAGGCTGGAAGAAAGATAAAAAGAGCCCAGGGTACGGAAACAGACAGGCATTAAGTGAGAAGAAAATAATCAGAGGAAAACTTGTAAGTTTCCCATTGATTATAAGTGTTAAGAAAAATAACATAAAAGCCACTGTTGACCTGACAAAGTAGGGAATAGAGGCCTGAGGGAGCAAAATGAAAAGAGGAGAGTCACAGTCAAGGAAACCTCAAGCCACGTCCACAGCTATAAAATGAAAATCTACAGACTTGGAGTATGCGAACTTGAAAAAGGATCTTTATGTTGCTTCGGGAATATTTCTTCTCTCGTGGCAACTAACGCTCAGAGTAAAGACAGGATTCCGCCAATTATTGGACCTTGACTTCCTGGGCTCAAGTCTTTCCCAAGGATGTGTTATCTTCCAGCATAAGTCCAAGTCTCTGGAAAATCTTACAGACTTAGGGCAGTTCTGTAAGACCAAACAAGTCACAGATTACTGGTCACCACATTAAGGGCTACCTTTGGCTCAGTCATGGATCCCTGATCCACTCACCTGAGGCCAGGGGAAGTCAGGCTGAGGGTCTGTCCCTTCCAGGGTCAGACTGGACAAGCCCAGGATACACAGGCATGCTACAGATGTGCAAAGGATCAAGGGAGTAGTGTCCGTGGTACAAGTGACATGTGGCTGAAGACGTGAGCGTAGAGGATGGGCCATGCTCAGCAGTGAGACGGCACAGGAAGGTGCCTGGACGGGGTGGGATGGGGATCAGGAATTCTGAAAGGAACATTCGCTCAGCCCCCAGTGGGGGCCACAGGAGGTCACAACTAGGACAGCTGGACTGTGTGACGATCCCTCAGCAGTTTCATCAGGATCTTGTGTTCTTCTCAAGAAACCAACTGAGACAGGGAAACAACGCAACTCGAGCTGAACTGAATCATCTGCCTGGGCGGTGGAGGGATGGCTCCCCATCGGATCTTTAACTGAGATCCGGTGGCATGACTGAGTTGGTAAATTAGCAAGTAGGCCAGCACTTCATTTATTAATTGCTATGTTCCATTTTAATTAAGATCATCCTGGCTAATTGCTCTTTTTGCTGTACACAGTGCCAGATGAATGGCTGGAGGAAACGATGAAGGCAAAATAAACTCTGCACCCAGTGCACTTGACCAACTCCCCACTGCCTTCCCTCCCGTGAGGCAATGCCAGGGAAGGGGGAACTCAGCCTCCCATCCTGTGTCACTCGGAGTAAGTGGGTGGGGTAGAGAGAGCACGGGCTTTGAAACTCGCAATTTGGGTTCCAATGTTGGTGCTGCCATTTACAAACTGTGTGACCATGAGCAAATATTCAACCTCTCTGAACTTTCAATCATCCTAGCTGAAAATAAGAGCAACAGTCCTCACTACAGAGAGCTGGTGCGAGGGTGAAACGGAATCCAGGGAAGGACTGGGCACAGAACAGGAGCTCCGGACATGCTGGTCCCATCCTCGCACCACCACCCACTCACTTGGGTGGTCTCTCCTCGTTCACTCACTTGGGTGGTTCTCTCTCAGTGTCTGGCTCAGTTCAGACACTGGCTCTTCCCGGATGTTTTCCCTGTGTCCCAAATCTGAGTTAGGGTTCCTCTTTTTGTGACTTATCCTATCATCTGACTGCTTTTATTGACTCTCGTATTTACTTCTAAGCCCAGCAGATGCACACACCCATCAGTAAGCAATCGTGGTTAAGACTGAAACGAAAACAATATTTTCCTTTCTCTGCATCTTTTCAAATGGCTTACAGGTTAGTAGGAGATAAACATTGATTAAGTTATTTGGATTTAACTATATAATAAACAAAATTGTTAGGTGTCTCTTTTGACCTTGATGTGCCCTAAAAAAATTACTGAGATGTCAAGGGCTCTGTAACCTGAGAAAGTTCTAGAACCCCTAGTGGGAAAATGATGCAGTTGTGATAGAGTTACAATAATACCATAATTAGGAGGTAACAGGAAATTACCCTTCTTACTTCCCAAGCACTGTTCTGAGCACTTGGCAGTGCTTTAAGTGAAAGCATCACATGGGTTAACTCACTGAATCCCCTGACAGTCCCAGAGAGAAAGTTCATTTCTACAAGTTACCAAAGAGGAAATGCAGGCCTACAGAGGATGGACAGCTTGCTTAAGGTCACAGAACAGAAGATGCCGGAGCTAGTTCTCACACCTAAGCATACTGATTCCAGGCTCAGGGCTCTACTTCTTTACCAACACTCTGGGGCTGCCGAGAGAGCTGAGGATCTGGATCACAGGATCCATTACAAAACTGGGGACTAGAAGAAGATGCTTTGAGTTGTCTGACTAGCACACAGTGACCCTCACCCTTGAAAGGCCTCCCAGGTTACTGGAAACTGGCCAGGTGACCCACGGTAAGCCAGAGGGAGTCTTTTCCAAGGAACTGGGGACTAAGGCAACGAATTCACTGAGTTTCCGTGGCTCTTCTGTCTGATCCAGCAATTCTAACAGACAATGGCAGGATGCAAAAAGAAGGTCTGTGACCTCTTGGTTTTGAGGTAGTAGCTGCATTTGCTTCCACTGCTGTCCTTAGGGCTGATTTGCTCAGTGGCTTTGTAGACTCCCTGAGATCTGCACCTTGCACGTAACTTCTCCTTTCATTTGATCTAGATTTGTTGTTTCATTAAAGCTTTGAACACAGATGTCGTAAAACACACTACTAAAAAGAAAGAGGGGAGATAATGCCTCCGCTGCTAAGTGTCCAGCCCTGCAGGCGTCGCTCAGACTGCAGACGTCACTGAGCCACCTCTCAGAAACCAGGCAGGTCTGTGCAGTTCATGTAAATAAACAGTTTGGAAGGGTGGCTTTCTGTGTTGCCAGAGAGGTCAGCCATCCACCCAGCAATTATGCCACTGTCAGACTGTAAATACACATTTGCAAATGCCTCAGCAATCGTTCAGAAACAGTTTGGGCTGTTCAGGAAGGGCTGGTTACAGAACATTAATGGGGGTGACAACCCACCATCTTTCAAAGCTGCAGCCAGATTTGTGCCGTTTAAACATTTATGGGTATAGAGCAGGGGAATGGGTGTTTGCCTCTGCCAACTTTCAGAAAATAAAAACTCAGCAGCTATGGGCAGCTGCAGGGCAGATTGATGGACTGAGCGTGGGCATCGCAGTTTCAGCAACAGTGAAGTCTTACTTAAAAATGCTTTGGCTTTCTAAAAATTAAATAACCCTCAGCAAGGTGTGACTCTGCCGGTCAGACATGGTGATGTGGCTTTACTCGCTGGGCTCTCTGCCCTCGCGCAGCACCGTCAGCGTCAGGGTTAAGCAAAGGCGGTCCTGCCGACGGCAAAGCACGGCTTGCGGAGAGGCCCACAGCAGAGGAGAGCTCAAGGCACTCCATTCGGAATGTCTGTCTTTCCGACTTTCACTTTGGGGCCTGGGTTTGAAATCAGGGTTTTTCTGTCCTCATCATCATGAGATGTAGATGGTTCCCTCTCCCCATCAGTAGGCGTACGGGCTTCTCAAGTTTCCCCATTTCCTTTGGCTGATGCTGCACCCAGGCCCGCCAGGCATTGTATATGCACATCACAGAACCTCCATACCAGGAGTCAGACTGGAGTGCCAAGTGCTGTTGGCAACAAACACCGCAAGCTTTGGCAAATGTCCACCTAGCCAAATTCAAGACTTACAGAATAATACTTAGTGTTACAGCAAGCATATGAAAAAGGGACCCCATTCCAGTGGCAGAGAGATGACAGAATTTTAGTCTTCTCTCCTGTAACACATCCCAAGGAACGGCCTGGGTTGGAAGAGCACTTCGCTCCCAAGAGCCACTGAAGAGCCGAGCTCTGATCATCTTTTAGTTCTGCCATTGCCCCTGGAGTTTTCCTCATCTACGTGGTCCAGACTGGGTTGCAGAGAAGCCCACAGAGCAGCTCGTGGAGGAGAAAGAGTGAACCTGGGGAAAACGGCTTGTCAATTACGCTGGAGACGACCTGCAAGGTCAACGTCCACCTCCATCCTCCTGGCCTCGACAAAATCCCAAGGCCCACTTAAAGGCAGGGATCCTGGGGACTGCTGCTGCCACCTGGGGTGCCTGCCGTGGAGGAGAGGACGGGCAGGTGCCGATGGCCGTCAGAAGCTTCAGTCACACCTAACAACAGACTCAAAAGGACACTGCCTTACACAGAAGATAAATGCCACATGGCCGCATATTGATCAGGTGCTTATTATGTGGCAGATCCTCTTTCTTAAGCGAGTGGAAAGCATTAGCATATTGTGGGGGAAATTATATAACACTGTAAATACACTTTTCTACTTTTGGAAGACTTCTGCTCTGCCATATAATAGAAATCAACTGGGAAAAAAGGCAAGATTTTTACCTTCCTATGCAGGAAAAACGTCCACACCTATTGGATCCCCGTACCTGGTGTTACTGATGCTTTGTGCATAAGCTCACCACCGAGACCTCTGGGTAGTTTTGGTTTTGGATCTCATGAGTCACAGCTTGCTCGTAGCATGTTTACGAAGGAAGGCCTTTTCACAAGATGCTATGACATCATCAAGATTAAATTCTATCTCAAAGGTAGGTTTTTTCCCCAAAATAACTAAGGCAACCAGTATAGCAAGCTTTGCAGTCATCCCCCGGATCAGGTAGGTCACACCATCTTCGGGACTTGTGTACTCAAAGCAATGGAAAACAAAACCATGGCCAAAGTGCGTGACGTACTTCTGGGAGTGGACCTGTGGATGCAGGAAGTAGTCCAGAGGCACCAGGAACACGTCTTTGACTTCGTCAGGGTTAGGCTGGGGCTGGAAGCTGTGGTCTACAAAGCCCACCACTGGGGTTACCAATGTATCTTTCTAAAAGCAGAAAGCAAAATACACAAATTAACAAGTGCAGTGATATTGTTTCAAACGTCAAACTCTTTGCCACTTCTATGTAAGGTAAGAGTATAAGCCAAAGACACCAGTTACAAAGGTGGGTAGTGAAGGGGGAAGAATTTGCTCCAGAAGCAAACTTAGATCCCTCATGGAACAGGGGAGTGTCTGCCCTACCTGAGGTGGCATCTATGAGATGACTGAAGACATTATGTGTCTGAGCATAAGCTGGTATGAAAACTGGTACGCTCCATGTGGAATAGTCACGTGACAATATTACAAAAACACCGTCTCTATGGTCTCAGAACTGTGCGTGTGTGAGTGTATCTGCAGTATAAATTCCTCTCGGCAGGAAAAGATTCATGACTGAAGTAGAAGTATTATTTGCAACAGCCTCAGTCTCTACGTTGGAGTTGTCAATCTTCAGTTCATGGATATTTACTTTAGATAAACTGTGGTTACAGCCATATGCTAGAATACTATGCAACAGAGAATGTATAAATACCTTTCCCTCACGGTAAAGATGAGGTATTTTCTCTCATCAACAGAAAAGTGAAATATTGGTTGCAGCATATTTTCATTTATGGAAAAATTATATATATTATATACCTCATATACATATAATGACATTTAAATTATTTTTCATAATGTACATGTTTATATCATGGGGGGATTTCTATTTACAAGTGCTTGCAAATATGAGTTCTGCTTGATTGAAGATGCTCTGTCCTCTTGGGAATTTTGAGGCCAGGGCTGAGTTGGGTGTAGGAGCTGGTAAGAGGTCCAAAGGGCCATGACTTGCCTGGGAGAGTTACAGTAGGAGGCAGGGGACAAGCCAGCAGCACCCACTCCAGCTGTGACTCCCCAAGACATCTTCAGTCATTGCCAAAGGTCCCTGGGGTGGGGGGCTCCAGATCACTCCAGCTTAAGAACACTGAGCCAGGAGCACGGGGATGCATGCTTATAATCCCAGTGGCTCGGGAGGATAAGGCAGGAGGATTTGAGTTCCAAGCCAGGATCAGCAACTTAGTGAGGTCCTGAGCAATTTGGTGAGACTCTGTCTCTAAATGAAATATAAAAAAGAGCTGGGGATGTGGCTCAGTGGTAGAGCACCCCTGGGTTCAATCCCTGGTACCAGAACAAACAAGCAGAAAGGCCTCTGAACCGATTATGCTTATGAGTGATCACTATGTGGGGCTTCTCCTGGTACAGCTTGCAAGTTCGCACCGACCAGCCCAGCAACCCCTTTCTTCAGAGCCTCTGTTCACCCTAATTTCTCAATGGTGTCATTTTAGAAGTCCCCTGAAGACTCAACATAGTCCTGTGCTCATTGGGTCTGCAATGAGTCCCAGAGGCCTGTGTTGAAGGCTTGGGCCCTGGCCACTGGCACTACTTGGGGGAGGCAGAACTTTAAGGGGAAGTTAGGTCATTGGGGGTGCTGAAGCGGGTTGTGGGCTCTCAGTCTCTTCTGCCTTCCTCTGTTCGCTCCCCTGCTGCCAGGAAGCAAGCCCTGCCTTGGTGTACCACCTCGCCACAGGCCCAAAGAAAGGCCAGCTGGCCATCCATGGAGACTTCCATGATGTGAGCCACTACTAAAGCCCACTGCCTCCTGAGGAGTGAACACTGCCGCCTCTCATGCAAACCCCGTAGCTCCTGAGGACCGAGGAATGGGGTTGCTCTCACTTGGGGAACTTTTAAACATTACGTTTCAGTGTGTCAATAGCGTTCTGAAACAAATCCCTAAAATGTGCTGGGGGATTTGCAGAAATCCCCCAACTAAAGAGTTCCCAGTAGAAAACACTACTGAAAAAGAAAAGAAGGAAGGAAGAAAGGAGGGGACACAACTGGAGAGGGAGTAATTTACACGTTCTTTTATCTAATCCGGTGTTATTCCCCCACATACGCACACGATACTGTGCATGCAGCTACTGGGCAGTCATGAGCTTTTTCCTGTCTAAACCTCTCCTGAGTGACAACCTTCCTGTTTTTCAAATGGGCTCAGTTAAGAGAATGTCTCAGAATCTGACCTTCACAACATTACCCCCACCAAGACTGCAAGCCAAATGGAAAACAAAAGCCAACTGAAGCCACTGGCTTTTTGTGGTGAGGCAGAATGGGCCAATTCTTTGAAATAAAAATACACCTGGAAGCTCAATATATCAAATCCAAAAAACTTATAGCTACCTCTGTTATCCTGGGGTGAGGGCACTTGACCTCTGCAGCATCCTCCCCCACCATGACTCCAGTTCAACCATGAGAAAAATATCAGAATGTCTACAAAAATACTTGACCAGTTCACCTTAAAACTGTTGGTCATAAGTCTGAGAAACTGTCAAGGACCAGAAGACATAGGAGACATGAAGACCAAATACAGTGTGGCATCTCAGAGGAGACCCAGGGCAGGATGGAAGATGGCGGTAGGAAAAAATTGCAAACAGCAAATGACACATGGACTTTAGTTAGCAATAATGTACTGACACCGATACTTTAGTAGTGGCAGATGTCCCACAGTGATGTAAGATGTCAACCCCAGGAGACTCTGGGTGTGGGGTACACAAGAATTCACTCTACTATCTTTATAATGTTGGTATCACCCTGAAAAGAAATCCTACTCCCCTGTTAGGATTAGTTCAATCATAAAACTAAAAGGATTAATTATAACATTTATACTGATAAAATAACTCTGCTATCCAAATTAATATTTACATTGACTCTGCTCTAAAGTCCCTAAGTACAATGAGGTAGTTGTGGTGAGTTCATAGCAAATCAGGTTTGGCTGTATCAGCCTCAGAATTCCTTTAGTTTTTGTCTATGCTGTTTAGTTTATACTACCAAGGAGATCCTGATACACACAGAATACAGTTACAAAGAGCAGTTTTTCAACAGCTGAGTATTCCACTGTACTCACAAAAACAAGTACCCATAGGGTAAAGGTAATGCCCTGGTTTCCACGGGGATATCTGCTACACAGCACACTGCAGTGTGTGTGTGTGTGTGTGTGTTTTCAAGCAAATTCTCCAAATAAATGTATTCTGGAGAAAAGAAAATAAGAATTGAATGTTAATAAAATAATTCTGAAGCAACTTGAGGGTTCCACAGCACCTGGTCTGAAACTCACTGATGTAGCTCTATCCTTTCATTTCCGGGTGAGGAAAAAGGGGTTGGCCTATGGCTACTGAGCTCACAAATGACAAAGTCCACCCAAGAACCCAGTCTCTGAACTCTTGGGCAGCACTCCTTGGGGCTCATACTTGGGGGAGTGTGGGATCCTGAGATGGCAGACCCCCTGGGTGGCTCAGGAGGGTGATGGAGACCCTTACATCGAGCAGATAAGGCACCAGGCGGCAGACGACCTCCACTTGATGAGGACACAGCCCCACTTCCTCCTGGGCTTCCCGGAGAGCTGTGCCTACGTCATCCAGGTCCGTGGGATCCCTCTTTCCTCCAGGGAAGCAGACTTCTCCAGGTGACCTTCTCAGCTGAGCATTGGAAGGACAGAGGTACAGCACGTGAATCCCTCGGCGGCAGCATTTACTCACTCGGCAGATGCTGCCCAGCTTCTGCCCGGGAGGGGGTGGGGGGGCATTAGGTGGCAGACAAAATAAATAGGAAGTTTTTCTTTGAATCCTTAAACAAAGAAAAAAATTCTAAACACCTTCCCTCATACCTAATTTTTCTCTACCTGTTCCCAAAAGATACCACCTACACAGACAGATTGACATTGATGGAGAAAAGGCTGAAAGAAACTCGAATTTTATAAAGGGAAAATTACTCACAGAGCACTTTGCCGAGTCCTTTACTGAGCATTTATTGTGTGTCAGGTATGTTGCTTCATGAGACTTTCCTTCCTGGGTCCTCAGTTCTATAAACCACTCTTTTTTAAAAGTAGTTCTTAAACATTTTTTTTTGAGTTGTTGATGGACCCTTATTTTTATGTGGTGCTGAGGATCAAACACAGTGCCTCACATATGCTAGGCAAGCGCTCTACCACTGAGCCACAACCTCAGTCCTTAAAAGTATTTTTAATAAGGTGAACTTCACATAATATAAAATTAAGCATTAAAAGTGAACAGCTCAGTGATACTTAATATATTTGCAGTGTTGTACACTCACCCCTGCTATCTAATTTCAGAATACTGTCATCACCTCCAAAAGAAAGTTCATACCTGTTAAGAGGTGATTCCTTCCCACCCCGCCCACCCACTGTCTGCCTCTGGGTTTCCACCATGGGGACATTCCGTGAGAATGGAGTCATACGTGAGCTTTGCTGTCTCTCCCTCGGCGTCACGACTGTCCACATACATTACAGTTTGTCTACCCATCTGTTCATGGATGGACAAACAGGACAACTAAGGCTCAAAGAGGTTCCACAACCTGACTGAGTTCACACAATGAGTTGGAATACAAATCAAGGTTTAATTCTAGCGCCTGGGTTTTTAATCAGCATGCCTTAAATGCATTAAGAGTTTACCGGAAATACAGAAAATATGGTCCCTGGAGCCATTAGCAGAGACCTGGGTCAGCCTCTCTGTGCATCTTGTAAAAGAATAGGGGTCTCTCATGTCCCTGTGTTGCCCCCTACCACCCCATCCCTGATTCCATCCCTTCCTCACTTTAGGAGAATCTGAGGAGAGAGTATGTCTCCATCTGTGGCATCCTAAATGTTTCCCCCTTCCTCATCTGTCTCATATGATTACTCTCACGTCCTGAGCAGGGGTGGAGACGCATAGTCCCTCCACCCTCCTCTCTTCTGCAGGACCAAACTTCCCAGCAAGCTGACCCTAATTTCCCTTTCGCCCACCCCATGAAGCACCCAGTGTCCTCTCCACTGAACAGTTGGTGAGACCTGGCTCAGCAAGACTCAAGGCCTCATCTCAACTGTGTGCCAAGGGCGGGGACTGACTGTGGTTCGAGAGACATGGTGGAAGCCTGTGGAACAGGGCCCCGCCTGTGCTAACTGCTTCATGGTGAGCCCCTGGAGTCAGCTCTTGACGTTTAGGAGCTCCATCAGGTGCTCACGTCGGCATTTTTAGCAATGGGGCTGACATGACTGCCTAAGAACAACCTAGATGCCTGCTGCGGCCCGAATGCCTGTGTCCCCAAGATTCACATATTGAAATGAAATCTACTTGAATCTGACTGTAAGCCCGATCAGGCTGTCTGGACAAGACATTCCCTCTCAGGTGTTCACTGCTGGAGCTCCCGGGCTCCCTGGAGTCACACAGCTGGGCTCCCAGGAGACTTCCTCCTGGAGGATGGGGAAGGGGCCTCTGATCATTGGTCCCCCGGACTTGGATGTGTGCCCTCCCACTCGGCCAGCAGCTTGGGGCAGTTCCTAGCCCAGGACTCATCCCTAAAAGGAGACTGCAAACTGCCCAGAGGGCAGTTTGGGTAGGAAAGGAGAGAGGGCTGTTTGCCCAGCTCTCGCCCCAGAAGAGCTCCCTCATGGCTGCTGCCAGCTGTTCCCACCTTCTCCTATTCCAGGTGCACCCTGGCTAACTGACTCCTCTCAGAGCCTGGGCAACAGTTGCCAGGGCAGCACCGGCTTGCCTTCCCATGGCTCAGCCAGCACCGACCTCCAATCCTCCAATGCTTCAGGGCTTCGGGACTCTGCACTGCACTCTCCCCTCCCCACCCTCCTTCCCAGATCTCTGGGGCTTGAAATAGGCAAGAGAAAACCCAAGGACAAAACACAGACTGAAGTCTTAGGAAATTAGGCTGAAACTTTAGCTGGCTTCTGAGTAGAACTTAATAAGGTTTTGTTTAATAAAACTTTTATAGGATTACAGAAGAAAATCAAGATTGAGAGCTTCTGTACTGAGAGTCCTTTTTAGCAAAGATAGTTCGTGAAGAGTCAGCTTTAGAAAAGCATGTGGATTCTTCACAACAGCCTAACATTTTCTTAAGAGTACAGCTAGCATGGATCCAAAACCGTCTTTATTTCCTGTTAATTGGAATAGACGTACAAGCCACTTGAGTTGAACTGGTATGCTCTGACATCTTTTTTGAGATGCTTTAAACATACATTTAAAATCAGGTCCACATAAAAAAACAAAATGAATTCTGGAGCCGCTGCAGCCTGATCTTATTTGCCAATTTGCCATGGGCTCCCCACAGCAGCCTCACTGTCGCTCTAAGGGTCCTGAGAAGGAGTGAGTATTAGGACAGCATTACTTTATCCATACAAATGTTGTGACTGACATAGACCTTTCGTTTTAGTTTTAGAATACAGATTTTAGTGTGCCCTGTCACCAGCTGCCTTGGAGTTGAATGTGCTGACCATAAGGTACTTTCTTAGAGGTGCTGTAACCTAGGTCTATTTCTTGTGCATTCCACGACCTCTTGCAGGGGTGGAGAAAGGTCACATGGTAGGACCACGCCCACCGGCCCTCCTTTCCCTGCTCCTAGAACCAAACTGGATGAGAGCATGCATGAGGAGGTGGCCTGTAGCCATACCTGCTGTGCTCCCGATTTATCAGCAGAGAGGACTTGAAAATGTGTGTGTGTGTGTGTGTGTGTGTGTGTGCGCGCGAGAGTGTTTGAAGGGCTTGCCCTGGGCTCACACACAACGGCAAAGCTGCTCTGAATGCAAAAGGAGACCTGAGACCCACCAGTTTCAGGGTTTGGTATTACCTAGATTTTTACCTTATTGTCTGTCTGATAATTCAAACAATATATTTAAGTGCTAGGCCTGTGCTTACTGGCAGAGCTGGGAACAGATCCCCAGCGAAGCCTGTCCCTCAGGAACCTGGATTTTCATTGCCATGTGTGTGTGTGGCATTAACACCTGGCCCAGACCAGAAAGAATCCACATGTGTCTCCTTCCCAAGTCCACAGATGTGCAGTAGACTCCTCAGTTCTGCTTTCTTTTCCAACAAGATACTTCCCATTATCCCGTTTAAAAAGCCAAGTTATATTATGGTCCCTTTCTTTTTGTACTTGGATAACCCTGAAATTATCATTTCCCCAATTCTTCCTCCCCCAACACCAAGGGAGGGGGACCGCACCCAGGGGTGGCAGGGGTGAGCCTGAACCCCTATTCCTAGTCCAATCCTCCTTTCAAGTGAAATCATTTGTCTTCAGTTTCAGGCCATGCCTGCCACTCATGATGACAGTCGATGATATGAAATTCTGCCAGGTGCCGGTACTGTTTTAGGTGCTTTGCAATTGTTACCCTGTGAAATCCTCACAGCAGTCCCACAAAGGAAGCCTTAATATGTCATCCTCAGCCAGGTGCAGTGGCGCATGACTGTAATCCCAGCGGCAGAGGCAGGAGGATCATGAGTTCAATGCTAGGCTCAGCAACTTAGCGAGGCCCTAAGCAACTCAGTGACACCTTGTCTCTAAATAAAATATTTTTAAGAAAAGGGCTGTGGATGTGGCTCAGTGATTAAAGACCTCTGGGTTCAATCTCCAGTACGGAAAAAAAAAAAAAAAAAAAAGATGTCCTCATTCTACAGTGAAGAGAGTGAAGCACAGAGAGGGTAAGGAACTAGGACAAAGTCACACCATTGGCCAGGAGGGAGCCCGCACTGGGTGGGGCCAGCTGATTTAGGGTCCAGTCTGCTAACTTGCATGTTCCAGTCTTTAACATCATCGCTGGGGTGAGTTGAGTCTAAAGAGTGGCTCTTGGAGAGGGTCATTTTGCCCTTCTCCCACATCCCTTCCAGGGTGGCAGGCAAGGTCTGGAGATAGTTATGGCCATCACAAAGGTGTGCATGTCCTATTGGCATCAAGAGAGCAGAGGCCAAGGATCTTTCCTGACCTCCAGGGTGCACAGGATAGCTCCACAGTGGAGTTATATAGTCCACACTGTCAACGCACCACGACTAAGTAACACTAGTCTAGAAATGTTTTAAATTAAATGCTGGCTAAATTCCTAAGTTTTCTTTCCAAAACCTCCCCCTCCCACAAATGCCATGCCATCCCGTGACTTCTTGTACCTTTCCACACTACAATTTTGAGAGTTCACTGGAGAATCATGGCATCAAACTGTGCACATGTCACAAAATTTAATGCCACCCTGAGACGTCATGGCAACAGCCTCTTGTCTACTTACCTTCTCTGACCGGCGGGTGAATAGCAGGTGAAGTTTCCTTTCCTTAGCCAACAATGGTAAAAGGATGGAGTATTTGTGACATGATAAGTGATCATATTTGGTCCCAACATCAAGCTTTTTCAAGCGGGCTTTAGCATCGTCTATCAAATTGTTTCTGAAATGGAAACAAATCAGACGTTTCAGTAACCAGTTATGCAGAGAGTTCTTAGTGCTGCCTATGTTTCTGCTTTTGTGTGTCTTTGAGTTTAGCATTTCTGAGTCTCAGGGTATTTGTCAACAGCATGGCAGAAATACTAGTATTTAATAGCATTACTTTTGGTACAATTGAATGAAGTAAAAAAACTACTAAGCACAGAGTTAAGTACATGAGTTTATTTTGAAAATCTAAATTAAATCTAAAATTAAAGAATGGTAAACTGTTTTTTACCAATAATGCAGAAGTTGAACCCTGAAACTCAAAATTATATTTGGACAAGATGAGTTTGCTTTAAAAAAAAAAAAAAAAAAAAAGGTCATTATAAGGTTAGACCACTTTTTCTTTCCTGGTCCTTATGTCAAGGTGCCAGACGCTTATGTCTTATAATGGTACTTCCCAACCTGAGCCGCCACAGAATCACCTACCACAAGCCACTGGGCCTACTCCTGATAACTCAGTAACTTTGTAATGAGGCCTGAGAATTAGCATTTTATCAAACTCCCAGACAGAATGGGGGAATATATTTTGAGAACCATCACCTGATAATGAGCAAGAGTTTGAATAAAATCACAAATGGTGCCCTTTTCATGTGGATTTGTTTGGGTTCTTTTGACAGGTCTTTTTGATGTATTTGATTGCTAGTTTATTTAGTGGGTGGAATGCCTCTCCCCCCGAATTCATATGCACTCAGAATATGACTTTATTCAGAAATAGTTTCTTTGCCAATGTAACTAGCTAAGAGTCTTGATATAAAATCACGCTGGTGTCTTTATAACTGGTAAGGAAGAGATGACAGAGAGATAGATGCACACAGGGAAGAAGGCCTGTAAAGACAGACACAAGGACTGGAAAGATGCTGCCACAAGCCAAGGAATGCCAGAAGCCACCAGGTGCTGGAAAAGGCAAGGAGGTATACCCTAGAGATTTCAGAGGGAGTGTGGCTCTGTCAACACCTTGATTTTGAACTTCCAGACTTAAGAACCAGAGAATAAATTGTTGTTTTAATCCACTTGGTTAGCTGCACTTTATTATGCCATAACAAAGAAAATGAACACATTGGCTTTAATTTTCTGTAGGAAGGCTGTATTACATCAGATGTTTAAGTTTGCCAGAACTAGTTTAAGGAGGGTACAGGAATGACTTCTCTGAGTCTTACTATCATCTGTGACATGCTTGAGTGTACTTATGAGGATTAAATGACCATCATGTACTGAGGCTGGCACTCAGTTGCTGCTCAATGATTGGTGACCAGTGTCATAAATGTCCCCATCATCAGATAAAAAGTTGTTTGCAGATATTTGCAATCTTATGCTTCTTTTTATGTGGCAGGGTGCTCACTAAATGTGGTCAGATTTCTAAAACGACCCATGTCCTGAAAACAATCACTGGCAAAGGACTTCAGAGTGTGCCCATGTAAACAGGCCTCTGTCCAGAAAAGGAAACTGGCAGTCTGGAGTGGGAGAAGGCCCTCCCAAGGGCAGCTTTTAAGAAGCCCCCAGACTTGACCATTGGAACCAGGGGAAGTAAAAGTCTGCAAAAACATGTCTGTCCACTGTAGGGCTGGCCCTTGAATAATGATCAAAACACCAAGAGCAGTTTGGGGCAGGGCTCCCAGTGCACGCTTCCCATGCTTTTTTTTTCACAGAATCCTTGCAGCAGCCGGGCAGGTGAGAACCGGAGCATGTCCAGGTTCAGCGAGGTTATGTAAATGCAAGACCCAAGGTCACTAAGGGAAAAGCCATCAGGGGACGAGGCGGTCATCAGAGGTCCTGAGGTCCATCCAGTTGCGGAGACGCGGAAACGGAGAGAAACCGGCTGCGAAGGGGAAAGCGCTCTGTTCCCACCGCCCGGGAGCAACCCCGCGCGTGTGTGAACCACGCGGGCTGAGGGCTCAGCTCCTGGAGAGAAGGTGGAAAGTCCTGGGGCTGTGCGCGCCGCCCAGACAACAAGGACACCGGTCCCGGGCTCCGGAAGCCGCAAACTCCGCCCCAGCTAAAGGCCTCGGCGGCGCCCGGGGTGATCAAGGCTGGCTAGGCCGGCGCTGGTGCCAGTGGCCGGGAGGGGTTTACCTGACGGTCTCCTGAAGCTGACGACGCCCGGACATCGTCCTGCAGAAGGTTTGTTTCCAATTGGGGACTGGGGCGGGGATCCGCCGGCCTCGCATGCGCAGAGCGTCCCGGGCCCCTGGGCTGGCTTCGGGGCGGGGCTTGCGGAAGAGGCGGGGCTAGATCTGGGTTCTGAGGCGGACTGGGCGGGACCTGCGGCCAGGGGCGGGGCGGGGCTAGTTCGGAGGCGGGGCTAGCAGGGTTCTAGGCAGGTTCTTCTTCCTGATCTTTTCAGAGCAGCTTCTATTTGAAAAGCGAGAGGCCAGAGAGAAAGCTTGACACTGACAATTGCAAAAACGCTTTAAAAAAATGAAGACAGTGCTGGTGAGGTGAGAGGATCCTGACATATGCATCAGGATTTGTGCCTTAGTGTCTGGAGCCAGTGTTTTAACTGTCTTTTTTTTTTTTTTTTAGCATCAGGAAGAAGAAAATGAGCAGAATAATAAACAACATTTAAGAATGAATGCAGCCAGGATCATATTCACCTTTATACCAAGGCAGTCATAAGTTAAATTCATGTATTATTATTTTAAGTGAAAGGTGTCCACAAGAACGAAATTGCTTAGGACCCGTGAAAGTCACACTGCAGCCCTGGATCAGGAGACAATTAGCCACAGTTCCCAACTCCTGCGAAACCGCTGAACCAGCATTCCGAGGTTTCCCGGGCAGTCCTGACGGAGGCTGGGGAAGAGTCCAAAGTAAAAGTTCTTGACCGCCTGAAGATACTGAGCGTGGACTTCACCTACATTAGCCCAGTGAGTCCTCTGAGCAGCCCGGCGGCGTAGGGGCGGTCTTTGTAGAGATATTACCACCCTTCCTTTCCAGATTAGAAACTAAAAAGTACCATGCTTAAGGTTGCCCAGCTCCAGGTCAAGTCGGGTTCATGCTGAAATGGTCTGACTGTGAAGGAGACAGAGGTAAACTAACCCCTCATCCAGGCTGCGTTGCATAGTCCTAAGTGCCAGGCATGAGGCCTCGGAAGTGATAACACTCACTCAGCTCTGATAATTCAGTGTGTTCTTGGTTCTGGGTGAGAAGGGTGGGGACACTGGTTCAGAGGATTGAATTGGAGGGTGAAAGCTCTTGTCTGGGGATTTGGTCCTCTCTTCTTCAAGCATCTGTCCTCATTTTTGAAGATGAACAAACTAAGGCTCAGAGTGCTGAGTACCTTTCCCATAGTCACACAGCGAGTAAATAATGGAGCCAGGTATGGATCCCATTCAGTGATCTACACCTGGGACTTGGGGTATGAGATTTGAGGAGTAGGTGGAATTTGAAGAGACCAAGTCCGGAAAGACAGCAAGCAGTCTAAGAGCAGGGAACACCGGAAGCCAAGCCTGGATGGGTTCGGGGAGTCCTGTTCTCAGGGGCAGGTTGTACAGCGTGGCTGGAACAAAACAAGTGTCTTACCAAGGGGAGCCTTGGAAGTAGATGAAAAGGCCTAGAAAGCTACAGCAAGATGGAGACCTACCTTCTTCCTAAAGGAAAAGGAAGAAGAAATCTGGGTTGTAGGAAGACCTCTGTGGCAGCGGGGTAGAAAATAGATTGGCAGTGGGAGACACTGAAGGCAACTGGGGGCTCTTCTGAAAGTCTGGGCTCAGGAACCAGGAAAAAAAAAAAAAAGAATGCTGTTAAGCTTTCTGAAAAGCCTCCATTCCCAGCACTAGAAAGTCAGAGTGTTGAAGGGGTTTGGATGCCCCTAATGCAAAATACAGCCCCCAGATGCCTCAGGGTGGCCAAGGCTATATGCATGGCTCCTTCTTTCACGTTGGAGAAATACTGCTGTAAAATTAGCTTTCGTGGCTTCCATGAGACGGGAAGCCATGACACAGGGGAATGGCAATGAGAAATGGATCTAGATAGACTGCCTGTGAGTCTGCACCTACAAGACAACAGAGCTTCCAGGTAAACTGGCAGTATCTTAGGAGACATGACTTCTGTGCTTTGCATAGATCCGTTGGTAATAATGCCATTCTGGAGGTTGTGATGAGGAGAAGTAGTGTTCTAAGCAGGCCACGCTGCCTGCAAAGCCAACACTCCTTGATGCAGGCCTCTCAAGAAGCAGATCCCCGGCACCAGGGTCGGTGGGCCTTGTCTGCAGACCTTCCCCTGCATCCTGAATTTGAGCAATACCTGACAGTGTGGCCTGGGTGATGGAGAGATTAAACACCAACTAGCCAGAGGAGCAGATGCTGTCTGGGGAAGAAAGCTACAATTCACAATGAGCCATAATGTCAGGTAAAGGCCATACTCTAGGAAAGGGGACTTGGGTCCTCTCAGGAGTGAAGTTACCTTTGCCTGGGTGTAGGCAACAGGATCTGAAGAGATTAATGTTCCTGGGAAAATAATGCTCAAAAAATGTGAGCTTCTCTGGAACTGGAGACAGCAGGATTGCAAGTTTAAGGCCAGTTTGGGCAACTTAGTGAGACCCCGCCTCAAAGGACTGGAGATGTTGCTAAGTGGTAGAGTGCTTTCCTAGCATGGATCAGGCCCTGGGGTCTATCCCCAGTACCACAATAAATATATAAAAATTAAATTAAAAAGAAGAAAAGAAAAATGTGTTTCCTCCATTCCCTCCCTCAATTTTTGGGACTTTCCCCTCTTACTCATGCCAGCTCACCTCACACCTTATATGCCACCACCTTCTAAATATAGGACAGTCCAGGAGGCACAGTTCCCGCCCCCACCCCACCCCAAAAGAGAGAAAGTAGAGGGACATTTTCAAAGACAGTTAAATAGGAATTTCTCTACAAGTAGTTCAGGGGTCTTTAGTGTCAAAATCATCTGGGGATGGGGTGTTGTCTACACAACCCAGTGCTCCAAACCCCACCTTGCAGGTGGAAATTCACCCAGGAACATGGCGTTTTGAAGCAAGCTTCTGGGTGATTCTGATGTAGGGAGATAAGACAGTGGTTTAAGAGTTCCACAGATGATAAGACCATCTCCTTCTGATACTTGGTGATTGGCAACCCTAGAGGGAAGAAGATAGAACAGCCACCAAGAGCCAGGAGGTACCATTCCTGGTAGCGTGGGAACCATCTTCCTTTCTGGTCTTGGGAGCTGACAACATGGGCATGTCACCTCAGAGAGGCGCTGAGGATGTTGACAGGATTGTCTTGTAGCAAGTGGGCTGGAGCAACAGATTTCTGCATAATGTGGCCTTTGTGTTTTGTTTTGTGTTGTTTTAAAGATCCCTGTTAAAAAGGAAAGAACTTCGAGTTTGGTTCAGCGTGCTTCCTGATTGCCGTTTCTGGCTGGGCATCCGGTTGGATGTTGGAAAGGCAGAGACCGGTGACAACTGGCCCTTGCCCATAGGGCTTTAGTGTCAAAGCATCTATACAAGAATCTTCTGGGGCTGACTCAACACAGGCACTTTGGCCACAGCCTCAGGGATGGGACTCTGAGCAGCTGCATTTACAACCAAACCCTTTGATGATTCTGATGCAGTCTCTACTTTAAGTCTTGGAAATGGAATCTAAGTCTGAGAAAATAAATGAATTAAAAGAGCAGAAATTAGCAGGCAAAATGTAAGCCTGAAACTCGGTCTTTGATTTCTGGCAATAGGTATGGATTAGGAATCAAAGATTTTGCAGGAATTATAGGAAAAATGCTTCTGGAACTGCCTTGGGTTATAAAATATAAATGCTGGCAATCTATTTCTGCCGTAAATGAGATTTCATGGATGCTGTTTTTCATCCAGGTTTAATTTTCATGGCGAAAGAATAAAACAGATATATGCTTGCATATTAAGATGCCTTCAATCTCTGGGTCTCCATGAGCCGGGCCTGCCAAAGGCTGACACACACTCACGGGTAAGCATCATTCAAATGTTTTTCACGTTGGTTCTCATTTCCACGCACCTTTAGGAATGAGATAAAGATTAGTTATGTTTGAATCCTTTACTGTCATGTAATCTTTGTGTAATAGAACAATCAAGGAGGTTTAATTACCAGTGACGACTAAGCTGGGACATTTGTAATCTAAATGAAGGCTCAGCCTAGGAGGCACATCTCTGCGTGACTGCGCCTCACAATGAGGAGCAGTCTGCTTTCCATTAACATGAAAATTAGTTGTGAAATTGGCTTAAGATTTTCCAGTGCATGTGGGTAGCAGCTCAGTGTCTGTGGAAGAAACAGACTCTGCTCCACAGGGAATCCGCCTTCCTGTGGTTTCCCTTTGGCCTTGGGTCTGCCTACCTGGAACCCTGGTTAGACTCTGGCCTTCACGGGTAACTGATATTTCTCCCTAACTCCAGACTCTGCTGCTGAGGTAGCTTGGTGCTTCATGGAACCCGTGCTCTGCCATCTCAGCAAGGACCACGCAGGCCACCTGTGCTGTGCTCACGGGAATCCCTCTGATGATCTGCCACTACTGGTGTAACTGATACTAAACACCACTGGTGGGCAGACAGGCAGATGGATGGACGCTTTGAGCGGGGTAGTGGCCTCTGGCTTCATATTTGTCCTGGGACTGTCTTAGAGTGGCCACAAAATAGTCTTGCTGGGGAGCAAAGCCAGCACAGGGGAAGCCAGATGAGAATGTGGGTCGTCCCAGAGTCCTTTCAAGGGTCTGATGGTAAAGGATAGTATTTCCAGCAGCACCGTCCAGGAAGAACTTTCTGCAGTGATAGAAATGGTCTACATCTGTGCTGCTGTGACAGCCAGTAACCTCAGGTGGCTCTCGAGCACTAGAAATGTGTTGGATATAATAATCAATGACATACTGACAGGTGGCAGGTGGACAGGAGGGGGTGGAGATTAAGGGCTCAATTCTAGGGGCAGGAGCAAGGCCACAGGAAGGGAGAAGGAAGCTGGGGGTAGGCCAAGAGGAGGGGTCCCAAGACCAGGTGACAGGAGGCTATCCCTGGTTGCTGTAGAGCCATGGGTTCTGTGTGGCAGCCACATACCCACTCAGTCACACCTGTCCCAACTGGTCCCCTGGATGAGCACGCTGAGCTGCAGTATGTCCAAAGGTAACCTCTGGCAAATTAAATGCCATGGTGATGAAGCCAGAATTAAGGACAGGTAGTTAGTGTAGAAATAGGGGTTCGGGTCAAATCGAGGAAATGGAGGCCATGAAAGCCACCTGCCTCTGGAAGTTGGAGACTGCCCTGGGAGAATGGAATGTCAAGGATCTCCGGAGCCCATTGATTACCAAATTTACCTGCCTTTATCAAGGACTGTAAGCAAGGAGCTGCTAATTGGTGCCCCCTGGGCCCTTATCTGCCTGAATCACCTGGCCCTCCCCCTGCCCATGGTTTCTCACTTAATGCAAAACCTAGTCATGTAGGCAGGAAGGAGAGATAAGGGGGGAGAGAACTGGAGAACAAAAGAGACTTTAATCTATAAAAGATGTAGGGTGAGCACACTTCTTGGGACTTTAGAACATCAGCCATGGCCCCCTTCTTCCTGCTGGGAGAAATCTATATTATTACCTTTAAATAAAACCTGCTTAATATGCTTGCCTTGGCGTGCTTCTCTAAAGTTCAATCTTCAACATTAGAAGGAGCAAAACTCATCACTGGTAAACAGCGGTATCAGTAACATCATTAGCATGTGGTTTTGACCTCCCGTTATAATATAAAGCTGCTCCCCTGCCCTTTACACTGCAGTATATTTCCCCTCCTCCCAACTTACAACCTAGTTTGTCAGTCTGTGAACATGCTAGATAGCTGTTCATCAGTCAGCCTGTAAGTCTCCTTCTCCGTTATTGGTCCCTGTTAGCCCGCGGAATTCCAATATTTAGGAGAAGTTCCTGCATCATTCTCTCTCTCTTCCTTTCTTTCCAGCCCTGAGTGGACACTCTAGTCATCCACCTAATAAAATCTCTGATGTGAGTTCCCGTGTCCAGAGTGGCTTTTGGGTGCTGTTGCTGAATCGCAACTTAGACCAGGCACCCAGAGTGCCTGCTCCCCCGGATTTAAGGGTCTGAGTTGCCTTGGGACCCGAGCTGAGCCGCATTTTTCTTACACCCATTGCCTTTCCTAGGGAATGCTGGGTAGGGCATGTGCCCTTCCATCAGAGTTGACAATCCACTTGTCAACTTGGCAGACCACTTGGCAGTCCACTTGGCTGACCACTTGTCTGCCAATCGGGTCACCTAAGGACAAGGGAGGAATTAAACCACCAGATGAGGACATAAAAACACACTGAACCCAAATCCCTGGGGCCACAGCTGCTCGGACTGGTCCAGTCTCTGGACTGTCCTTTGGTTTTGTTCAATAAACCCTTGTGCTTGCTTACTCCATCTGCTCTCTCTGCTTGCTGAAATCCAGGGTCGCTCCATTAGCTCCTGCTAATGATGTTACTGATACCGCTGTTTACCGGTGATGAGCAGAATGACCTGCTTACTCGTCTTGGGAGTATACTTTCTCCTTTGTCTCTTTTTTGGAGGGCTCGGGGTTGGGGAGTTACTGGGGACTGAACCCAGGGGCACTTTACCACTGAACCACATCCCCAGCCCTCTTTATATTTTAAGACAGGGTCTCAAACTCATGATCCTCCTGCCTCAGCCTCCCAAGCCCCTAGGATCACAAGCATCTCTTTTTCCAGCAGCTCCAGCCTCAGCACTCAGGCGATCCATGCGTATTTGTTACCTGAATACTGAAATGAAGAAACGTTTCTACCGGACTTTGAAGAATGAAGGATTTTGATGGGCTAGAGCAGAAGTGATCATCCTAGAAAGAAGGAGAGGCTCAGAGGAAGAGAAGTCCTTGGAGAGAGAGTTCAGCAGAGCCTGGCTCTGATTGAAGAAAGAAGGGCAGGAACCCAGTGTTAGTGTCTCAGAGTTGGGGACTTCCAAGAAACTGAGGCACCTTGAAGATCCTCTCTTCAAACCCTGATTCTTGCGATCAAGTCAGGAAGATTTCAGCCACATTAGACATATCAGAGTAAGAGGAATGAATTTATTGAAGAGACAGGGAAAAGGGACACTCTCAAGGGAGAGTGGGTCCTTTCAGAAAGGAGAGGACAATGTGCTTCTCCTACACTCCAGTTTTATTGGGGATTTCAGAGAAGTTTCCAGAAAGTCCTGCCCAGATCCACCTCTAGACTTTTGACTGACTGCATGATGACATCAGAGTTTCAAGTCCCCAGTGTCATGGCAACTCTAGGTCACCTTGGCCCATGCTGACTGGTTCTAATAGGATTCTTAGCCATCCATTCTCACAGATTTTATGGTTAGGAGGAATTACCCTTAGCTTCCAGAGTTTCAGGATCTGGTCACAAAAGTCTCCTCCTTCATCATAACTTGGTTTCCTCTTATCAACATTATTTCAGGTCTATTTCTTCTGCAGTGAACAGGTAGTCTGCTGAGGAATGTGACATATCCTGTCCACCAGGCCAGGCAGGACTGCAGGTAGTTTCCTTCTTGGAAAAGAAATCATGTGGGGGTCAGCAGCGTGGGCCCATTTTATAGAATTATTCTCTTAACCTCATGTTGCTATAGCAGTGATCCACATCACTTTCGAATATAACTCTGAGGCTTATTATTATTTTTTTAAATTTTTTCTTTAGTTGTTGATGGTGAAGGGTTATGGAAAATGATGTTCTTAAAAGACAGAGGGACAGTGTGGCTTGGGAGGAGGGAGGGGAAGTTGGCCAAACATTAAACCTCTCCCAGTGAAGCCAGAATTGGGGACAGGCAGTTAGTGTAGAAATAGGGGATTGGGTCAGATCAAGGAAATGGAGGCCCTGAAAGCCATCTGCCTCTGGAAGTTGGAGACTGCCCCTGGGAGAATGGAATGTCAAGGATCTCCGGAGCCCATTGATTACCAAATTTACCTGTCCTTATCAAGGACTGCAAGCCAGGAGCTGCCGATTAATACTCCCTGGGCCCTTGCCTGGCTGAATCACTGGCCCTACCCCTGCCCCATCTGCTTCTCACTTTTTTTTACATCTCACCTGCAAAACCAGGCCTAGTCACTTAGGCAGGAAGGAGAGATGGGGGGGGGGGGGCGGGGAGAACTGGAGAACAAAAGAGACCCTAACCTATAAAAGATGCAGGGTGTGCTCACTTCTTGGGACTCTAGAACATCAGCCATGGCCCCCTTCTCCCTCCTGGGAGAAGTCTGTATTATTACCTTTAAATAAAACCTGCTTAATATACTTGCCTCGGCCTGTTATACTTCAACACCCGAGGAAGCAACAGTGGTGTCAACAGTGCACCCTTTCCTAATAACAATGGGCCTTAAACTTAGACCTTCCCCCATTGCAATTTAACCCTAAATGGAGGCACAGCAAATATCGAAACTCTGGGAAACAATGGATCCCAGAGAAAGAACAATGAGTTTCAACCCTTTTTACAACCACCCTCCTAAGTTAAAGTGTTAACCTGTACAACTAGCCCCTGACGGTCAATACTGCATGTACACAGCTTCCAATGATTCCATCATTGTGCCCTATAAAAGCAAAATCCCCTCTGTAACTGAGGGCCATTTTTCCCATCTGGAAAATGGGTCCCATCGGCGCCCAAATCCGCGAAGGAATAACGGCTTCTCTGAATCAGTTAAGGTCTACTTCCCATCCTTTTGTGCTTACAGTTGTACCTTTATTTGTTTATATGTGGGGCTGAGAATCGAACTCAGTGCCTCTGAGGCTTATTTTTTAAAGGGACAAGTTTTCCTTTTCCTCTTCCCCTCCCTAACTTGGGGGCAGGGAACAAGATTCCCTTGAGTTATCAGTGCTCCACAGGAAGGAGATATCTGCCAGAGGATCTAGGAAGTAAGTATCTCCCAAATTAGCAAGTGAATGTTAACACCCATCAGGGCACCCCTGGAAGGGAGCCTTTGAAGAGCTCCTTTAAATTCCCTCTGTTCTGCCTGATGGGCAGAATCACAGTCTCTGGGACAGGAGTCCCCTGTGCTTCTCCTTTGCTAGCAGGGCAATAAGACTTCCTTTTCCTTTTTCTCAAAACCGTGTCCTGGATGTGAATTGGCATCCAGGACAAGGACTGAGCTTTCAGTTACATTCCCACTGTAATACAAAGCTGCTCCCACGCCCTTTACGTTGCATCACAACCTAGCTTGTCAGTCTGAAAGCTGCTCCCCTGCCCTTTCCGCTGCAGCCATTTTCCCCGCCTCCCAACTACTGTCAGTCTGTGAACATCCTAGGTAGCTATTGGTTCATCAGTCAGCTTGCAAGTATCCTTCTCCGTTATTGGTCCCCTGTTAGCACCCCCCCCCCCAATTCAGCTGCTTAAGGATAGCACCCCGCCATCTTTTCTCTTGCTTTTTCTCTCCTACTCACTTGCTTTCTCTCTCCTTCTCACTTTTCCACTCTCTTTAGCGCACGCCCTTTCTCTTTTCTTCTCATTTTCTCTCTTACCCTGCAGGGAGACACTCTGTGTGCTTAATAAACTCCCTTATGTGATTTCCCATGTCCTGCGTGGTTTTCGTGGGTTTCTTACATCCACCATTCACCTCTGTCTGTTCTCTGACATTAGCTCATAGTACCGCAAGGAAAAGTTGAGACCAGAATGTGGCAAGACAGCAGGGAGAACTGGCTCCCATTAGAGGAACCACTTCTAAGATGGCAGGATTTTGAGACTCCTTGGTATCTCCCGAGAGCTGGGTTCTCTGTCGGAGGAGGGGTTCTCTATTGGTTCATACAAAATCAACTTCTTCAGTATGGAAACTGGAGTTTGGAGATGAGACTGGATTCCCAGCTTTGCCAATTTCCTTTGGGTTCTTGTCTCGCAAATTTTGGAAGAATAAAATCCATGGACAATCATGGAAGGGAAGAGTAAACAGAACAGGATTTATCTAAGTGGGAAGAGAGAGAACTCCTGCCAAGCAGGAGGGGGCCTGATAGCAGAAAAACCCCTTGTGGTGTGCCAGCTTAGGAGCTGATGGATGGTTCTGGCCAGAGCTTGGAGCAAAATGTACTTAAAACAGACATTGAAAAAGTATCAAGGCTGTCATCCGGGTTCAACCCACCTCGCTTCCCATAACTTCAATCTGGGCTCCCCCCCACCTTCTGTCTTCCACCTCTGGGACAGAGGAGTTGGCTGAGGCATTCCTACAGGTGAGCCTCAAGGTCTTTTACATCTGAAATAGGCTTGCATGTTAGCCTCCAGGGGTGTGCCTGTGTTTGAGCAATACTGACCCATGGTACTCTCATTCAGTATTAGCTACGCAGAAGCAAAATACATAGTGTAAAGTCATATACATCCAGGTGTTCTCAAAAGATGCTGTCCTTATGAATAAGTACCAGTGGGATGTCACCCTTCTGGAAAGGACACTGGCTGCCGGGCTGGACTTCCTTCTGCTTTGTCTCTCAGAATACAGATAGATGTGCTTCAAAGTCAGGGCTGACAAGCCAGCATGTTTCTTTGAGTGTTGTCTTTCCTCATAGTTAAAAGTAACACTTTGCTCCCTAAATAGATGGTGGGCAGCTAGTAGGCTAATTTGTTTAGCCCCCTGGGAAATGAGATATTTATTGTTTCATAACACATGTCCCCTGATGCCGCGTAGGAGTTCAAAAGTCAGTCCTTTCATGGGGGTAAAAATGTGCTTCCAGGAGCATCCTCCTCCACAGGCAGCCCTGGAGTGGCTAGTTTTTCTTCCTCTACCCCCTGCTGAAGTCACGTGAGGAGGAAGATCTGTCACATCAGCAGCTAGTGACCTGTGCTTGAGTACGTGGTGCTGGAGGACATGGCTGGTGACTGGATGTGTTTACTTAGTCCTCACAGACACCCCGAGATCCACATTTCTCCTTTTGCAGGTAGATATACAGAGAAGCACCTTGTTGTCATAAAGCAGGTATGGGTGGAGCTAGGATTGGAGTAAACGCCATTTCACTCCAATGTCAACATTCATTCTAAGACATTTTGCTCCTTTATCAACATGATTTTCACAATTTTTAATGCCTATTTTTGTGTCTACTTGATTGCTACTTTCTCTACACACACACACACACACACACCACACACAAATGTAGTAAGTGGCAATCAAATGAGACACAAAGATAGGCATTATCTACACACATACATGTGTCTGTGTGTGTGTGTGTGTGTGTGTGTGTGTGTGTGTGAAGATGACCTCAGACCCTCATTTGTAACATACACTCCGCCTCTTTTTAAAGTGTTTAAGGTTTCCTTGATACTAACACCAGAGCTGACTGGGGAAGACCTGAGCACACAGGAAAGGGTAGAAATCCTACCAAAGGCCAAGAACAAGGTAGCAAGGTATTTTCTGTGTTTAGTTTACCTTTGAACCTCCAGGTTGTCCGGGTAAGTGTGAGCTCTAGGGTGAGGCTTGGTGGCCAAAAAAAAAGCAGACAAAAACGGCCAAAGCAAAGCTTTATTGGAATTTGGCTCTCGGGAGAAATTCCCAGCCCTCCGGGATACAGGTCAGGGTGGAGAGCCGGAGAAAATCGCCGTGGCCCTGGCTGCCCAGGGTCTTTATAGGCCGGAAAGGGCGGGGGGTCCTGCTGAGTGACAGGTGGAGGTAAGGGTCAGTGGGGTTTATCTGTCCGTGTTTGATTGGCTGCTCTTTGGTGCACTGCCCGCTGCCTCAGTCGTTCTCTTCCCTCCCACGAAGCTGCTTAAGTCCCCACCTAACAGTAAGGAGAGAAGAATCCTTTCCCATTGCATTTCTAGATCCTGCTGAATGTTTCCTGTGTATGTCCCTGTGTGGCCACAGACGGTGGGCTCTTCTGGCTCTGGAGAAGCCCAGGTTTCTCTCTCTCTCTCTTCTCTCTCTCTCTCTCTCTCTCTCTCTGACAGAAGAGAAAATGAGGGTGGATCCACCTTGAATTCTCAGTCTGTGCCAACCCCTAAGGTGGGCATCCTGTGTGTGTATCCATGTTTTCAGGGACTGGATCTTGCAAAGTCCCTCTTGGCGGTAGTTCTGTTCCCAGTCAGTTCACTGGAGAAGGGCTACAGGCATTGTGGCGCAACCCTGGTAAAACAGAATTTTAAACATGTATGAAGTCCACAGAAAGGCAGGCTGGAACTGGGGAGCCCTGAAGGAACGGGAGGAGCTGGCATTGCTACCAAGGAGTACTGTGCCAGGGTTGCATCCCCTGGGAGCTGTTGGCATTGCACCTGCTATTTTGCTGCCGCCATTATTCTGCCTCCCCCACACCACTTTACAACCCAGACCGTTAAGCTCGCGAACATCCTAGCCAGTCATTGGTCCAGATTGTTAGCCTGCGAACCTCCTCACCAGCCATTGGTCCCTTGTCACTAGCCCACGAAATTCCACTACTTCATAGCTCCCCGCCATTCTCTCTCTCCTCCTGGCTTTCTCTCTTGTGCGCACGCTCTCTCTCACCCTGCAGGGAGACACTCTGTCTGTCTGCTTAATAAAATCTCTTGCGTGAGTTCCCACGTCCGGAGTGGTTTCTGGGTGCTTTCATCGGTGCCGTGACTCAGGTGGGCTCTCCTACCGCGGCTTAGGGGCCATCTGTCGCCCTGGATCCTGAGATGCTGCTCTCACCTTCCATTCGCCAGACGATCTCCTCCACACCCACCACTGCTTCAGATTAAAGAGTTTTCCCCTGGGTGGGCTTAAACGCTCCTCTGCTGACCTGAGACGTGACCATTGATTGTCTGGTGCCCTCGAGGTGGTTGAGGAGTGGGGTTCCCCTAGCCACAACTTATGCAGTTCCAGCTGCCCCCCTTAGTTGACCTTATCTGACGGGTGGGTCCCTGATCTTTATGGTGGAGATTCTCTCTCAGGGTTGAGGCTCCTCTTGAAAATCCTGATGTCAGGTCCTCAACTCTCTTGGCTTTTGCCCGGCACACACTGATGGTTGGTTGACGATCCCATCGCTGTGCTGCCTTCTTGTCTCCAGCCAACTAAGCTGTGACCTGAGGACGCCCTGGACACTGGCTCGGCTGTATCAGTCTCCACCATGGGACCTGGGTCCTCCATTCCAGCAGATTCACCCCTGGGGTGTCTACTAGATGATCTTAAACCCCTTTACCTGACCCCCTGGCCTAAAGTCACCCAAACTTACCCTTTAGATAATTGATCCAAAACGGCCACATAATGGTGTACAGCTTCTGTGAGTGAGCGAGCAGGTGGAAGGGATTCTGGATCTTCAAGCCTTTTCTCTCTTGCATTTCTTTGCTCTTTCTGCAAACTCGAACCCCTCATTTTGGCTTCTTCTCCCCCTCTTAATCCCTCCTCCTCCGACTTCCGCTCAGCTAACAAACCACCCCCACACCGGTCCACTGTGGCAGAGGCCCCTCCGGTCCCTGCTCCTCCATCTCCTTTGCCCCATTCTGTTTCTGCTTCTGTTCCCCCACCCAGCCCACCCAGTCCTCCTGCCACAAGGTCCCGCACACATATTCTAGCCCCGCCTATGGGAGGTGGCTGGTGTGGAGGGAGGAACCCTAACCAGCCCAACAGCCAGTGGCATGTCGCAGTAAGAAGTGTGATACAACAACCCCATTCCTCAAAAGTAGTGGGAGATAATGGTTCATAATTTTCTGCATCCAAACCTGACCTGATTACCAACCAGGAAAAAGGGTGAAAAAGTCCTAGGCAATTCTCCTACCTGGCCTTGCTGAAGCCTACGTTGGAATATAGACTGCAGCAGGTTCAGTGAGGAACCAACCTGAGACTGAAGAAAAAACGTGTCCAGTTTAAACTTCGCCTGCGCTGCAACACAGAACTCACTCTCTCTCTCCCTTTCTCTCCCTCTCACCCCTTCTCTCTGCCTTTCTCTTTCTCACTCTCTCATGCTATAATTAATGACCATTATCACTTTTTCTTCTAGGACTCTTGTTTTTCTTAAATGCTATATTTTTCAAGCTCACAATTTTGATCCAACATACCTAGGTTAATGATTTTTTGATCAGTTCTATTTTTATTCAACTCTAGAGTTATTCATGAACATCTGTTACATTGCAATGGAGATAAAAGCTACAAGGCCTTCACTTTTGTGTTATGTGTATAGCATGTTGTCTATGTATGTACCTGATAACAAAATTGACATAAATAACAAGTGCTCATAAAATTAAAATTTAAAATGACTTTGAAATTACTTACCTCACAAGTCTCTAGGTAGTCAAATTAATATCTATAAAATGCCTAATAGAAATTGTTTCTAGGACTTTCTTCAACAGGAAAGAGACAGCAAATACTGTTCAGAACACTTGTCTAATATCTTGTTTTTTACAGAAGAATAAGTGAATTAGATTTGTATAGGATCCCATGTATGGGATTACTCAAATTTGTTAGAGTCATCTGATTAATTTACAAAGTTAAAATTCTAACTGTTAAATAACATTGAGTACTCTTAACTCTTTAAATTCCATGGGGTAACATACTTAAACATTATTGGTGTTTTCATAGATCGGTGAATAAAAAGGGTTTAAAATTGCTTTGTGTCATCACAAAAGTAACTAAGAGTTAAGTCCTAACAGGTATAATTCTATATACAAAGGATTCCAAAAATTTCAACTGTGTTTCAATTAGAGTACCGCATATAACAAAAAGTATTTCATATTATTAAAATGGAGTAATTTATCTAAATTCAGAAATTTTGTGTAAGAGTTGTTTCAAAATGTGAACAAAAGGTGTCAACAAATAGGAAAGAGAAAATAAAAGGTTCTGGGTATGGAAATATATTTAGTAGAAGGGAAAAGAAAATGTTTCTGGGTAAGAAAGTGCTTGTGTGATGAAATACATGAGGGTCAAAGTAAGTGCTAAGAAAGTCTGTGTGTCAGTAAAAGGCAAATTTCAACAAATTTATATATAACTAAGTTGGTTACATGTATATAAGACAATCAGTTAAAGCTATTTAAGGTTTTTTTCTAAGGTCAAATATGAATGGGCTGATAGAAACCCATCTAATCTATATGTTAAAATGACAAGAATTTCTTTAAAAACACTAATTTACTTGTAACATTGTGTCTGTTAAGTTTTATTCTTTAGAGCAATTAGTCTTAAAAGTTGGGGTTTATACAATTATGGTTGAATAACAACTGTTAGAGTATTATACTACGTTACAATCTAAATTTTTCTTTAAAAACTAAATTTGGTTAATATAAAGGTGTCAAGGTAATTGTGTAATGGTCATTGTTTGTATATTAAGGATGTTCATACTTTCCAGGTAAACAAGCCTCTTCACCCCTATTGACTGGATGGCATCAACCTAGAGATCCTGTAAGAACCACACCGCTGTGACCCACCCTGTGCTCCACAGTGAGAAGAGCTGAGCTCATCAGGCTGAGGTCACCCCCACTCACTTCTCATGCTCCCTATTTACAAGTTTCTATTAAAACAAGAGCTCATGGCTCCAGAAGTGTGTCTCACGAGGGCACCCGGTCCTTCTCCCTTTGAATTTGTATCCTGCTCTATTGCTTTTTAAAATAAATCTGGATTTCTTATTTTCTCTTTTGGTGTATCCTAAAATTTCTTTCTATTGCATAAGTCAAGAACCTGTCAGGGTCAAATCCCCTTCTCCTTCCGGGAAACCTCCCCGGACTTCTATCTGGTGACATCACTTCTGACTGAGAGGTTTTAAAAACCTCTGCTGGAGTGTCCAGTTACTACCGTGCAACAGTAACCTGGAGCTTCATGTTGAATGAACTGTGTTCCAAGATGGTAGAGCTCTGT
Source organism: Sciurus carolinensis (assembly GCF_902686445.1). NCBI lineage: Eukaryota > Metazoa > Chordata > Mammalia > Rodentia > Sciuridae > Sciurus > Sciurus carolinensis. Next base: position 9,061,585 of record NC_062228.1, read on the forward strand.
TAGTCTTGAATGTTGAGTGGCCAGGTGGAGTAGAATCCTCCTCACGCCCGCTGCCCACTAACAGTCATGCACACCCCATCCTGGACATGTAATATGAGCCCCAAATAAAAATAAAACAGTGGAAATTTCTTTCTATGTATGTGTTGCTTAGCTCATTGCTTCTTGACTAATAGGCCACTTCAGTCAAATGATTCAGGCAAATTTGATACAATGGAGACAAATATCCAATTCCTATTGAATTAAAGTTAGGGTTCATAAAACTATGATAACAACTCTGATTGCACTATTCTTGAGAAGTCATAACCTTCCATCCAATAGATACAGAAGCCAAGTTAATCAGAGTGAGGTCTTTGTTAGACTACATGTTTTATTGTTACATTTAGGTCTTAGAAATGTTTCTTGTAGGTAAATTTGTGTTCTACCACAAATGTAGCAAGTAGGACAAAGTCTACATATGCAGAAATACATATTGGACAATTTCATAACTCACACTAAAGATGAATAGCCTGGGTCTGGTCTGGGGTTTTTAGAAAGCTACCATACAACTTGCCATCTTTGAGAAGTTAAAGATTTTTGTGGAAGGGTTCTGCAGGGGTCCTCCATGAATGTAGCAAGCCCATTAGGATTTCTTTCCTCATCCAGATATGGGACAGCACTCATCAAAGAGAGGAGAGGAAAATGCACTGCTTCCCAAACCAGGTGTCCCAGACCTCAGCTAATTAATATCCCTGAGAGATCTTGGAATGCAGATTGCTGGGTTCCTCCCAGAATTTCTGATTCGCTAGGTCTGGAGCCAGACTTGAGAGACCGTGCATTTCTCACAAGCTCCCAGGTGATGTTGGTGCTGCAGATCCAGGAAGCACACCTTTGGAACCACTGCTCAGAGCTTTGTTTGTCCAGGTATAGTCTATGGATTAACAGCCTCAGCATCACCTGGGAATTTATAGCATCTCAGGCCCCACCCCAGACCCATGGAATCAGAACCTGCCCTTTACCAAGACTTCCAGGTGAGTGGTATTCCCAGGGAGGTGTGGGAAGCATCACTCTGGAGGAAAGAGTTGTTTTCCGGCACAACATGATGTTCAAGAACCCAGCGGCTACTGGTAATTGTTCAGGTTCCCGGTACCTTCCCAGGTCAGACCCTGATGATTTCTGCTTTATGACCACATGGTGAGTCTTCATGCTCTTCTAACCCCCAGGTGCAAGTGAATGTCCTAGAGCCCAATGCCCATTGCAAGTCACCTCCTGGCACGGTACTGCCGCGGGATGCTATGCGGCATGTGTACGCTGGCTCTGGGTCTAATCCCAGCTTCACTACTTCATTGCTTTATGTCTTTGTAGAGGAGAAGCCCCCTTCACTTCCAACTCATGAGCCTAGTAGCAGCATCTACCTCATAGGATTGTTGTCGATGTGTATAAGATTCTTAGAACCATTTTGGGCAGAGTAAGTATTCCTTAAATGACAGGCATGGTCTGTGAAGCTTTTCAAGTCTGAACTTCTCTCATGATTTCTTTCTTCACTGTCTAAACCCAGAATGTGAGCTGCGTAAGTGGCTGAACTTGAGCCGAAGGGTCTCATGCATCTCCGTGTCAGCATTAGGCATAAGCCAAGCCCTTCCATGCACTAGGTGCTCAGTTAGTGGGGCCGATTGAATGAACCTGAAGTGTGCTAACTCTACTTATCAGGCTGGGAAGTGGCTTCTCAGGAACACACGGAAACGCAAGCCTGAGTAAGAACTCCTGCTATCTAGTATTGTCTCCCCACTCCTAAAAGCTAATTCCCTATCAGAGAGAGGCAAAATCAAGGTGATGGTTGAATCTCAGTGGCACATAAAGGTTAGAAGACACAAGAGACAGCCAGGGGGCAAGAGCTCATACCAAGGGAAATGGTGAATGGAGCCCAAGCCCCGCCCAGCTCCTCTCTCCAAGGGCGAATGGATCATGCTTGGCAGGTCCTGAAACTCACCCACTCACACAGGCTGCCACGTCTCCCCTCATCCAGTCCCCTCTCCACCACCACCTCCCCCACTATCCACCAGTCTGTCAAATATTGATGAAAGAAAAAAACCCAGAGGAGGGTCCTGGCCCACTCTGGGCTGCAGGGACATCATAGGTTGTGAGCTCCTCAGTCCCGGGGAACTCCAGGGCCTGGCAGAGACTCAGCTCTGGTCCTGTCTTTGGCCTGTCCGACCCAGTTCAGCAAGAATAGCCCTTCCCTCTTGGCCGTTTCATCACCGCCCCTCACTCTGCCCGCCGCTGTCCCTCCCAGCTGTATTGCTGTCTTTGGGGTTGAGCCTGACTTCTCCTGACACGATTGCCGTGGTCCTGAACACAGTCTCCCTTCCCCTTTTAACACGTCATTTGTCTTAAAACAATCCCAGACCTGCAACAGTAGGTGGCTGGCACAATCCTGTGTCTTACGGGAGCTGTCTTGGCATCCCTTTTAGATCTGACCTGACTTACTTGAACCTAGTGGCAGCCTGTCACCGTGGTCTTACTGAAACCTGCCTTGGCTTTGTGGTGCTGTGTGGCATGGGCTGCCTGCGTCTCCTCTCACCCCAAACCCAACACCCCACAGCGGCTGACCATAAGGCCTAACGCTCAACACCTGTCAATGAGGGCCTGTTGGGGCGAGGCCTGGAGGATGGTGCTCTCATATAGCTGCCGCCTCACCAGCTCTCTCTCTGGTTCCCTGTCCACTGCTGGAACCTCCAGGCTCCCCTCGGCTTCCCACCCACCAGCACCCTGGCTTCCCGGGACCTGTAAGTAACACATCTTGTTTTCATGCATTTTATCTTCACCTCTTCCTGTGGCTCACCCATGACACACCTGAACTAATACTCCTGGTCAGGGCTCTCCTGGAAAATGGCCAGCCTGGAAAGGCATGTGGCACCCTCCAGTGAAAAATCATTCAAAACCAAACTGGAGGAAACCCCAACAGTGGCCTGTGGCCCCATGACACTGGAGCACAAAGGCAATACAGGAGAATGTGGCCTTTGGATTCAGGAGTTCTGTCCTTTCCTAGCTGTGTGACCCTGGGCAGATTAAACTCTGACTTCCAGTTTTCTCACCTGGAAAATGGACAGCAGAGTTACACTTCTGTTTGTAGTTCATTTTGAGGCTTAAATGAGTTCATGCCTGAATTTAGCACTGGGTCTGGCACCAAGAAAGTATTTAGAAAACGTAAAAAAGAAAAGCAGGGTTTCCCAGTCACACTTGAGTGTGATGAGCCTCAATGCTTATCGGGCACAGGATCTGGAGTATATCATCTCACATCACTGACCCTGTTTCCTTTTTTGTAAAATGCGACCATCTCTGTCAAGTTCGAGAGGTGTGGTGAGGAGTAATTGAAATCCTCCGGATAACGGACGGTCCTACACCTAAACCGAGCCCAAACCACACGTGGAGCTCTGCCACGCAGTGATCAGATGGCCCATCCGTTCCCCACGCGGCTTAGGCTCATGGTAGAGAAACGCCATAACCTGATAACCAGAGGAATAAGTATGGAACTTTACACGGCAGCAGGCGTCTCGGAGGGGAAATGCAGGGAGCTCTAAGAGTACAAAGGGAGGAACGAACGGGTGGAGTCTAAGAACGCAGCCATTAAAGGGATCCTCTGATCCAAGGAGGAAGCACAGCACACAGGAAGCTCCCCGGGGGAGAGGGGCTCAGCCCTGGAGGATCCCAAAGAAGATGGGCTGCAGGCAGGGCCAGGCCAGGGAGGAGGAGGGCCAGGTCCTGCAGGGTTTGGTGACCATATCAAGGAATTTGGGGTTGCACTTCCGCTGCAAACTAAGCATTCATAACAGCCCCCTGAAGATCTCGCCTTCAACTGCCTCTCGGTTGCCATATTTTTGAAAACTGTGTTTATGTGGCAGCTGGTTCCAGGAGGCTTTGTTTTGTGATTGCTCGTCTTGCTAACAGCTGCGGGTCCCTCCAAGAACTCTGTTTACCTAATTGGGTTAGGCTGGTGTGCAGACAAATGGGCTTTGATATGATAAATGGCCCATGAAGTGAAGGAAAAGGCATCCACAACGCTAATTTCCATTCGCTGATTTCCACTGGATTCAGGCATAAAGGAGAAAGGTTGCCAGCTGTGGAAAGCCACCCCATTAGAACAGGTTTCTGATTGTCAGCCTGCTGGGAGATGATCTTGTCAGCAGGACCCGCCCAAGTGGTAATAATTTGCAATTATGCAGCAGCCTTCCTCTTAGGACGCACAAACACTTTCTAGATATTTCCCTACACTGGGAGGTGGAGAGGCTGCGATGTTGTCATTTTGCAATTAAAAAGTCATCTTAGAAGAACTACTTTAATAATCTTCCTCAACTGCAGGATGGGAAAAAACTCCCCAAGACCTTGTTTCGGGAGGGAAATGCGGCCTGCTCTGGTGGAGGAACACCCTGTAAATCATGAGCCCGTTGTTTCCACCCTGGTTGGTGGCTCACATTCTGAAGCAAGGCCAGTTGGGCCCCTTTCCAGGGAGGCACCAACAGGTGATTAGAACAAAGTCCTTTAACCCAGGTTTCCTCCAGAACCCACAGTACCTTGGAGAGCCCTCAAGGTCAAGGGAGAGCTTCATTTGAAAGTGAAAGTTTATTCTGGAGAGCAGAGAGGGCTGAGTTGGGAAGAAGCTCAAGGACCCATACACAGGCAGTCAGTGGAGCTTGCTTTGGTTAGGCTGGGCTAATTCTCCCCTTTCTCCCTGGGTGGATCTGGGGTTGATTGTCGCCTTGATTGACAACTGAGTTATATATGGTTTCTTTTCTACTGCCTGTGAATTTCTTGCCCCTCCAGAAAATGCAGAGGGGGAGCAACCAGCAAAGCTAACAATATGATAAATCGCAGCAAGTTAACTTTGTCGGTCCCTTAGGCAGGCCCAAGATGGGGGCCTCCCTTCGTGGTCTTGAATTCCCCTCCAGGTTGTGTTTTTTCACTATAGTGCAGGATGGCCCGGTTTCCCATGATGGCTTCTGGTGGAGTATTGTGAGGGTCCCAGGTGGAGCTGAGAGCCCCAAGGGGTGGCCCCTTCCCCATGCCCCACTGCCTGCCTAGCAGAGTGTTTCCTTTTCCTGTCTCAGAAATCTTTCCAGAGCTGAGGCTAGGTTCTCCATCACCAGTGAGAACCGAGCCTCCGAGCCAGGGCTTCAGGTGCAGGTTCCTGTTAGGAGCCCTGAAAACATGAAGGCTCTAATCTTGGTTTTCAAAGCCACCAACCTTGCCTGACTTTGGAAAAACCATGTAAAAAAGCCTTTTCTTCCCTTTATCGAAGATGTCTGCTTCCCAAGAGGGTCAAAAACAAAGAGGGAGATGACCTAACTAGAAGCAGCCCACGAAGGGAGATGCGGATCTAGGGAAGGGTTGTGTTCATACTCTCGGTTACAGTTTAAGCAGACAGGTTAAAAGTAGCTACTGGACAAAACAAAACAAAACACATAGGGCAGAGTCCAAACCAGGGCCGTGCTTCCAGCTGTCCACCCCCAACAGAGTTGTGTGGACAGGGTTTGATTCTCTTACCAACAGTGGGTGACGAGGGGCCTGAAGGAGGACCCGCGGGGAAGTTCATTCAAGCCTCACGTAAACATGGCGCATCTGTGATCTATGCCGCTGAACCTGGTTGCTCAGTGTCTGCTGCCCCTCCTTCCAGAGGTCACGTTGATTCAGCATGGCCCAAGGCCCCCGCCATAAATCACTTTGTCCACCCGGTGCCCAGGGATGCAAGGACGCTTTATCCAGCTGGCACTGTGGAGTTGGGAGGCTGTCTTCCAGGAGCCCCCGGGATCTGCTTGAGTCACACACATCCTCAGCCAGAGGAGGCAGCGGTTGCCTGCACACCCCTTAAGCAATAGGCACATTGGCTCGGACTTATCCACGTGGTCAACTGTTTCAGTGATCAACATTCTTCTTGCTCTCGAACCACCCTGTGACATTCTTTTGGCTGAAGCGTATTTCTAAAAATCCTCTTTATTGAGGGTTTACTAGCGGTAACTTCTCTGTTTGCGTTTATTTTGAAAAGTATATATTTTGTCCTCATTCTTAAATTAGAATTTTGCTCAATTTAAAATTCGAAGTTAAAAAAAAAAAATGATTTTTCTCACTAAAGATGTCACTTCATGCTCTTCCAGGCAGTCATTGGTTTAATTGTAGAATTTCAAAGACGACTTCTCTTCTGTTTTTATGTCTCTCTTTTTTCAGTAATTTTGTAGTGTTCTACCATTTACAATTTTTTTTTTTTTTGTGGTGTTGGGCATTGAACCCAGGGCCTTGTGCATGTGAGGCAAGCGCTCTGCCAACCGAGCTATCTCCCCAGCCCATGTTCTATCATTTCATTTCACTACCATCGATTGAGATGTAGACTATTTTATCTTTTTCTGTTGTTGCTGGTGGTGCTGCATTTAATTATCCAGTATGGCAAGCTTCATTGGGGCACATTCGTACTTGCATATAACATAATTTGTAGGGGAAGATTTTGAACATGTTACTCGAGGTCTAGAATCAGGCATTCTGACCTCTTTTTGGTAACTGACATAGAAATGGGCATTTCCCCCTTGTCCTTGCCTGCTCCCCTGTAACAGAATGCAGGGACCCTCTGGGGCACACTACACTTCCTCTCTCATCATTGGACCCTTGCCATCGATATCACTCACTGATCCCAGAACTCGTGCCGAGATGGGATTTTCTTGGCATAATGCTCTCCACTGCCAATTACAATGAGTCCGTTTGAGTTCAGGGGTCACCTGGAGTGCACAGAAATCTGCCATGAAGCTCTACTACCCAGTGGTACCACCTCTGACTCCCCTGAAACTTGCAGAGGGGAGGCTGAGTGTGGAATGACTAGTTAGAGAAAATTCTTCTACTCAGATATTTCAGCCCCTGGGAAGGGTCCTGCTGGGCAGGGAGCCAGAGAGAACGATGCTCGCTAGATGTTCTTCCTTCCTCAGCGCTGAGTGAGCACCTGTCCGTGTAGAGCTGGACACCAGCCTTTGGACAGAAGCGGCCGGTGTCCCTTCTGTGTCAGAGCATGGTGTCCTCCGGCCAGCTCTTCCCAAGGCTTTACTGGTAAAAAGGCCCTGAGTTCCACAAGGTTCAGCTGCGAGTTGGCAGAGTCCTCATCATCCCAGGCTCTCGGGGACACTGCCTTAGTTTCCTAGGGCCACCATGACCAGGGATCACAACCTGAGTGATTAAGCAGCAGCAATTTAATCTCACAGTTCTGGAGGCTAGAAGTCCAAGATCAAGGTGTTGGCAGGGTTGGCTCCTTCAAGGACTGAAGAGTCCGTTCCACACTTGTCCTAGTTGCTTGGAGTTCGGTGACAATCTTTGCAGCGTTCCTCGGCTTTTGGAAATGTGGTCTCCACCTTTGCCTTCATCTTCAGGTGACAGTCTCCCCGTGGGTGTCTCTCCAAGCTCCCCCTTTGTATAAGGATGCCAGCCATGTTGGATTAGGGGCCACTGTATTCTGGTTGACCTCATCTTCACTAAATATATCTGCCATGGCCTTATTTCTAAGTAAGGCTGCATTCTGAAGTATTGGGGATGAGGGCCTCAGTATATGAATTTTTAGGGGCCACAGTCCAACCCATCGTAGACAGTGATGATATTGGACATGAAGAATGGGTGAAAAAATTAATTTTTATTCTAAGCCACTGACTTTGGGGGGCTGTTTATTACAGCTGCATTGTCTCACTTGTCCTAATTAATGTGAGATGCTTAGGTTGGCACACACAAAGTCACCAGCCTGCTCACGTGGGCATGAAGTACATGCAGCATTTCTCCTGGCAGGTGGATGCTCCCAGACGTGACCACTTTTAGGTCACTGATGTACTTCTGCATAGCTATGTAACTAAACCTACCTGGCGGGCTCTCAGGATTACTGAGTGGGTCTTCCCTGGTGCACCTTTAACTCTCTGTTTTAATCTATTTCCTGTCACAAATAACACAATACCACAGACTGGATAAGTTATAGAGTGAGGAGGTTTATTTTGGCCCATGGTCCTGCCCCAAAGTTAAGGGGCTGCGTCCGGTGACGAACTTCTTACTGGCAGAGTCCTGAGGCGGCACACGGTATCAGGTGGTAAGGGGCAGGGAGTGTGTATGTGCGTGCACATGCGTGTGAGGTATCTCTCAGCCTTTTGGGACCCAGGCTTCCTATTCTGAAACTGGAGAAGGATGTTGGAGCAAATCAGGGTAGCCAAGTACCCTGTGTGACTTTGAGCAGGTTGAGAGGATGCAAGGGAAATTAACATAAGTAGAATCTTCAAAAAACTGAACATGAAAGAGGAATCTCTCACATGACAAATTAAGCACTTGAAATATGGCTTTTATGAACTGAGGTATGCTCTGTGTGTAAAGTACCAGCAGATTTTAAAGACTTAGAGAAAACATCATGGTTTTATTAACAATTGCATCAAAAGAATAGATATGAGGTGAAATAAAACTTATGAAAATGTCTTTCAAGTTTTTACTTTTAAATGTAGCTACTAGAAAATTCAAATCTCTGTACGTGCCTTGCAGCTGTAGCGCATATTAAATTTTTACTGGATAGTGCTGACCCAAGGGGTTATTCAAATGTGGACTTCAGACCAAGTGAACAGAATCTCTGTTGGGAAGTTTAGGAATTTTAATTTTAGGAAGATTCCCAGCTAATGCTGCTGCAGAGTAAAATCTGAGATTAGAGCATGGTGTAGATTAGCCGGAGAGTCCTGGTGTCCGCCCCTAAAATTCACCACAGACCCCACCGTTCTCTATTGTCCTGCAGGCTTGGAAACTGGGTGTGCCCTGCCAGAGCCTGAGCACAGCAGGAGAGCAGAGAGGAGCTGAAGGGCTCCTGCTCATCCACATTTCACACTTCCTGTGGGGGAAATGCGAATTCTTTACTTCCACAGATATTCCCTCTGGGTTTTCTTTTCTTTTAAAAAAAATTTTTTTTATTATTAAAATCTTTTTTATTTTTACAGACTGCATTTTGATTCATTGTACACAAGTGGGGTACAACTTTTCATTTCTATGGTTGTACAGAACGCTTCAAGTATTTGATGGTCCATGTGCATGAATCATAGGGATACGGGCAGCTGCCTGGGTGGCGGGGAGATCTTTTCTTAGGAGTGCAGGATTGCTAGAGGAACTTCTACTCGGGGAAGCTCTCTTTATTAACTCTCTGGACTATCCCAAATTGCACGAGAGCCTCAGATGTACAATTGGTGGGTGTGGTTTGATGGTGGCACAGCAGCTGAACCCTAGGTGTCAATGTTATATTTGAAATAATAAGACTGTATTCTCTTGCTATGTAAGAAATGACATCTGTCATTTCAGCAGCTTACAATGACACATATTGTCCTGGTTTCTGAGGGGCAGGTGTCCAGGGAGGCTTTGCTGGACCCCCATTCGGGGCCCACAAGGCCAGAGTTGCAGGGTTGGCCCTGTTGAGGTTGTTCTTGGAGGTTGGTGTCTTCTTCCAAGCTCGTTCCAGGTGCTGGAGGAACTCGGTTCCTGGTGGCTGATGGTCCCCATTTTCCTTAGGCCTGTAGACAGGGATTGCCGTCAGCTAGGAGAGGTGCTCCTGTCAAAGTGCGACTCCCCCTGGTAAGCCAGCACCACATCTCTGACCTCTCACCTGACCAGGTCAGACACGTAAGGAATCTGCCCGCCCAACCACCTGTCAATCTGCGTTCTGCCCGCCTCTCCTGTTAGAGGAATTTCCAGCTTACGTTGCCGTAATCTTCCTGCCTCCCACATTACGTTCTAATATGTCATTGGTCCATCAGTCAGTCTGTAATAATTCTCCTCCTCGATTGGTTCCTCCCAGCCCGCGAAATTCCAATATCTGAGGAGAAACCATGCGCCATGTTCTTCTTTCCTTCTTTCCTTTTCCCCGAGTGGATGTGAATTGTCCACTTAAAATAAAAGTTCCTCGTGTGAGACCTGTGTCTGCAGAGCGTTTTTCTGAGAGCTATCCAGACCATAACTGCCCCTAACAATACATACCTGGGATAACCTCCCTCTTGGTTAGCTTCCACACCACCGATCAGTAAGCGACGGGGAGCGTGTGTCCCACAGCCCACGCTCACCAACAGGAATGAGGAAAGGTGTACCCACCGCGGGGCAGGAATGGCTGACCCCTACCTACTGTCGTTTGTTCTCTGGTCTCCAAGAGTGAATTTCCCCCCACGTTTCCCAAGAGTCGCACTGCATTATCATCCCAGCTCAAAGTCCCAGATCTTGGTAGTCTGAGATCTCACACTATCCCGTCCTGATCACTGGCCTCCCCTACATGTCAGGGTGGGAGCTGCACAGGAGGTGGGTGCTAGCCACTCTCTCAGCCTGCCTGTTCCCACCACTCTGAGCTGTGACTTTCAAAACCTACATGTTATTTTTGCCTCCGAGGCTCAAGTCTTGGAATAGGAGACCATTTCCCATGTGCCTGGGAAGCCCAACACTCAACCTCTTTACCTTTCGTGGGGTTGGAGGCCTGCTCTCTGTGTGGCAGCCATTCTGAAAGAGTGGGACCTGCATGCCCCTAGCGTGGCCAGAAGGAGGCCCCATGTGGACTTTCTTGGATGGACCAGGCATTAGCTCATGCATGTGATCAGTACGTCTGTTGAGCCCACGAATCCCTGAGAAGCTCCTGTCATCGACTGGGCAGATGAGAGAAGACCTTGTTTTTTCCCCAAATGTTTGGAAATTAAGGCAATGGCTCCAAAGCTGTCCTTTGTCTCCACCCATCTGCACCTACCTCCACCCAGAGGGTGAGAAAATGCAGTTTTTCCTTCTCTTTGCTAGGGTCCCTCTCTTCTACACTGGATTTCTGGAGAAGTGAGAGGAAGTCTTCCGGGTACATTAGCACTTTCCCCGTTATGTTCAAGTCTGGCTCCAGGTAAAGGTCACTTGTCTAAGGGAAAAAAGCCTGGCTCCCATACCCTGGCACTTGGAAGATAGTCTTTTGCCTTGTTAATAGTTACAGATTTATCAAGAACTATCTTTGCCATTTCTTGGTTCTCCAACATATCATATGGACTTCTGTAAATTTAAACAATCAGTAATGTCAGTATAATTTTTATTTGATTTTTTTCAATAGTGCATACATTGTGTGAATGTACATGTGTCTCTGTGTGTGAGATTTTGAAATTAAACTTTTCCAGGTAAAGGGATACTCTAAATTTTTCTTAAACTTGGGAAAAAAAGGATCACTAAAGGAGAAAATAGAAATAATCCCAAGTATTGTCACAAAGAAATAACTACAGCATTTATATTTTTTGGTAATTTTTAAAGAACATAGCATAAGTCATATTCTAAAAAACCTTTTTTTCCTGTGTATAGGTTGAAATGTTCTAGCATAAATAAATATATATATATATATATACACACACACACACACACACACACACACACACACACATATATATATATATATATATACACACACACACACACACACACACACACACAGTTTTGTGTCCTCTTTTGGTCAGTAGACATTATGTATCATAAACTTTTGTCTAGATATTCTTTTTCAAAAGTCATTTGAAATTGTCTAATGAAAGTTGTGCTTTTTTTTTGTGGTATTGGGGATTGAACAGAAGTTGCACTTTTGGTAGATTGATGTTTGAGCTGGTTTTTGATTTCTGGGTGGAGGCTGGGGACATGTCATTAAAGTGATTCTCTTGAGTTGATAAGTGACATTTGCAACCTCTGAAAGTCACCCTTTCTGCCTTTCAGCTCTTGAGTAGGAGCCCTTTGTAAGATGAATGGCTACTGATTTTCCTGTATTTAATGCAGACTATGAAGGGAGGCATGGAATTCATTCACTGATATTTTTCTGGGTAAAGCAGGTGCCACTTTTTAACCTAAGCATCACAGAAGCCCCATAGAATGGAATTTCCCAGAATGAACTCCAGCAGTCCATTCCACTATTTGTAGACTGTTGTGACTCTGGGCAAGATAACTGAACTTCTCTGTGTCTGTTTTCTCAGCTGTAAAATGTGTCTAAAACCAGAGATTATCTCATCAGGGCTTCTGCATGAATTAAATGAGATAGCATCACACAATTTAGATAAATTCTAAACAAATAGTAAGAATGGTAGATATTCAGAGCAGGTAGATATTTTCCTCCTCCCTCTCATTATCACCAATTGTTGCTATCATTTTCTTTTTTTCTTTTTTCTCTCTCCAGTGTGGAAACCCCTCAAAAAGCAAAGGAACTATTGTGCCAAATATTCCATTTTCATCTAGCATCATGTCCCACACTTGGTTGCAGTTGCATAACAAAGGTTATCTGGGTAGTCTGTAAGTCTCTCTTCCTGCTCTACAAATAAACACTTTTAATCTAAAAAAAAATCCAGACATTGCTGCAAGAAATCAGAACTATTTCATGCATAATAGTTGTACACTGACACTATTATTTCACGGGTTTAGTGCTCCACACACCAATTAATTTATTCTATTACATCATTTACAATCTAGTTTATGCACATTGCTAGGACTGGACAGAACGCTGCTGGGCCAGCCTCCACCATCAGGAGCCTGAAGTCCGCCATCTCCTGTGTTTACACAGGGAGTTGTGTTTACAACTCTTCTATTTTTCATACAAAGAAACTTCCAAAGACTGTTTACCTGATCACTTTGATAGGTTTGGGCTGGCAAATTTCCAGTCTGGGGATCAGTGTTTTTCTGATCTTGCAGATTTTTGTAAAATTTGAATAAAATTGAATTCTAGGTTTAAATGTGCTCCCCAAGCTGTGCAGTGCAGGCATCTTTGCTGAAGTGAGTTTGGATCCAGTTGAACTCGTTATTTGCTTCTTCCTTCCTCTTGGGGAAGCAAAGGAAGCTGGGTAGCTGGGTGTCACTGTGACATGCCACCCGTCCTGGGGATCAGGCTGGTGCTGGGCCCGGTGGCCCTTCTGTCACGTGCCCACCCTCTCGCCTCCATCCTGTCCCTCACGCTCCTCTCCTCTCTCGGCTCCTCTCCCTTTATTAATGCTCTTCAGGGCCTCATTCATGAGCCTCCACGAAACAGTTTTTGGCAGGAAAAGTGGGAACTGCTTTGGGGCTTGTGACATTCCTGCTTGCAGTTATTACCCATCATCTTAACCACACAATTAGCATCTCTATTCCCTAATTAGGCCAGATAATGAGCTCACAGTTTCTGTACCTCTGCCAGGATTCTCACCCCACTGTCAATATAATCCTCTGCTTAATTGTCTTGCCGGCCTGGGCTACCGAGATGTACTAGCTGTCTATTTTCCTTCTAGCCACAGATTACAAACACGCAGGCGCAGAGCTTATGTGAAGTTCACTGCTCTGTCCCCTGGAGTTCAAATACGCCTGGTTCTATACTCAGTCGATACTTGCAGAATACATTGTACAAAGACAGTGTCCTGCCTCTGGTCTCCGGCTGAGGACCACAGCCTGGCAGTTAAACAGGCCCGAGGCACAGAGGGGTGCTGTGTGTGGCTGGTCCTCCACCTCCCGCACTCTGTCCATCAGCAGGCTTGTGAACTCTGCTTTCAAGATGGCCAGGAACCATCTCCACAGCTGCCACCCAGACCTGAGCTGCTGTCGTCTCTCCACTGGAGAAAGGCCAAGCCCTTTTATTGAGGTCTCTGCTTCTGTTTCAGTCCCCCTTCCCACGAAGACAGAAGGGATTTTGGATTTGAATTGTGTTACGGCCGTCTTCCACTGATAATCCCCCAAACTCAGAACCCTTTGCAGATAATCCAGACTGGCCTTGATGTCGTTGCAACCCCTCATGCAGACCTTGCTTTGTTGGCCAATGTCCTCTCTTGGTTTTCTTTTGCCCTGCTGGGCTCTGCTGACATTGGTTTCCTTCCATACCTGGAATGTGCCAAGCTTTTCCTACCTCAGGGCCTTTGCATAGGTGGTCCCTCAGCCTGGACTTCTCTCCCCCAACCTTCTTCTCCCTATAGGCTGAGATGTCACCTCTGCAGAGATGCTGCCCATCTTCCTCCTCTAGGTGGTGACGTTCTACGGGTCTGTCTGTCCACCTCTGTTTCCTTCTTGCCTGTATGGTGGTGGCTTTGCTTCCTCCTCTTGTCTGCACCACTATGTGTGAGCCACAGGAGGCCAGAGGCAGCAGCTGTTGTCTTTGCTGTTGTGTCCCAGGACTGAGCAGGAAGCTATCCACTAAGCCACTAAGTTAAGTGCTGGTGTTGGTCTTCTTTTGTTGCTGTAACCGATTGCCTCAACCATCGTGGCTTAAGACCATGCAAATCCATTCTCACGGTTCTGGAGGTCAGAAGTGGAGATGAGGCTTTGCTGGACTGGGAAGGAGGTGTTGGCAGGTGCAGAGGCTCTGGGTACTACAGGGCAAGGTGCCCTTGTCCCTCGGCTCGGGTCCCCTTTCTCTGTCAAAGTATCTCTCTCCACCTTTCTCACATAACAGAGAAACCTCTGCTTCTCCTCCACTTTTAAGGACCCTGGTGATTATGTTGGGTTCACCTGGACAATGCAGACTAATTTCCCAATATTAAAACTGGTGGATTATTGCTCTTAATTCCATGTGCACACTTAATCCCCCTTTGCCATGTAATGAACATTTTCACAAATTCTGGGGATTAAGAGGTGGACATCTTGGGAGACTATTATTCTGCCTCAATAAATATTTATGAAATATTTGAATGAATACATAAATGGGCATTGGCTTGAAAGTTCTTTGTGGGCAAATGGCAGCATTTACATTTCTTTTTGTGGCTTTTTGTGCTTACCCTGCCCAGGCCAAGATTCAGGCTTAGTAATTACTCTGGGCACTTTCAGGTTCCCACAGGAGGATGGAGACCTTGGGAATGAGTTCTTCCTTTAATTATCAACCTCAAAAGAGGACCTGGAGATGTTTCAGGTGCCAGGTGAAGAGGGTCTTCTGGATCTAATTAAATATCTAATATTCTTTGGAAGGCTTGAGTCTTATGGTTGGTGCCACTGTAATTGATATGGTCTCTCCCAGAGTGACAAATGGAGGCCTTATAAACATTTGCACCTTGGGTGATTTCAACCAACTTGATTAATTTCCAGGAGATTAATACAGGGAAGCCGAAGGCCACATTCTGCAATCAAGTACAGAGCATTTACTTTCAACCTGAGTTGGATTCCAGCCACAGAGTGGGAGGAAAAAAAAATGGAGTTAGATTTTTCATGAGTTCCATATGAATGGTGGTCCCTCACCTTTGCATGGAATGAAGCAGTGTGTTTTCTGAGCAAAGCTGCATCCTATAATTTTGTGTTTCCCCAAGGACAACACAGCAAAGACATTCAGTTGTGCAAAATGGGTTTTCTTTCAGACAAGACCTCGCGAGACCTAGCGTTTATCTGTCATATCACAGGCTATTTTTAGTGCCGGTGCTTTAAAAACTTAAGGAGCCTATTTCCCCTCACCAGGCTTAAGCACAGGGTTGCTATGCAACAGGACCATCTCCCCAGAGGTTTTTCCATTCTTTCCTCTCGGAGAGTCAGTGAACTGGACCTTGGCTAAAATCAAATAATCAAGCGAGGCCAGAGCAATGGTTTTGGAATCTCTGCCTCCAGGGTCCTTGCTTCACCTGCTCCCAGTTGTATGGCCCCAGGAAAATCTCTATCTCCCAGGGCCTCAGTTCACCATGTGTAAAATGGGGATGTTATTAGCTTCTAGCACTTGGGGTTACGGTGTCAAGAAAACACAATTATACACAAAAAGTGCTTAAAACAAAGAAGTGATTTAATTTGCACAAAATGAGCATTATACAACCATGTGGAAAATTGAAGAAATTGTTAGCACTTAGGTGCCCTTTACTTCTTGGGTTTATTAGTATCTATTGCAAGGTGGTTCCTCCATGAAACTAAAAATAACAACAGCAGCACGTAGTTAAAATCTGTAAGCATAAAATGAGTTCAAATGATCACAGTAGACACGGTGTCAGGGCGTTTTCCAGGGCATTGAGACCTCCTGGCTTCGCAGCTTGAGTGCAGTGAGATGCCCTGAGTTACTCTGAAAGTGAATAAGCTCCAGGGACTTCCATGTGTGTTTTGGGGGAACCAGGACAGCCGTCTAGGAAGTCCTTACTGAGCCATGAACTTCGCCTTTGATGCTCACCTGGGCTGGCGGCCTCGCGTGCCTTCCTGTGGAAGAGGGTCCACTTCCATGTCTCTGGAGCTCTGCGGTTTGCACCCTTCTACCCAGTGATGGTATCTACTGGTTGCATACTCAGAGCGCCTTTTACTTTCTGCTTGGGATGATGCTCATGTCACGACACACTCGCAGGAGAGGTGCCGGTACCACAGAGTGGGCAAGCTCGGGCTGCTCGGCTGAGACCTCCAGACACAGCTGGTTCAGGATCGCTTAACTCCAGAGTCCATTTTCTTAACAGGACACTGTCCCCCCTCCCATCCCCTTCATTTTGATGCTGCTGTTGACCGATGACGAGTTCCACTTCCTCAGGTGTTGAAGTATAACATCGAGAAGCGCGCCAAGGCAAGCATATTAAGCAGGTTTTATTTAAAGGTAATAATACAGATTTCTCCCAGGAGGGAGAAGGGGGCCATGGTTGATGTTCTAGAGTCCCAAGAAGTGAGCACGCCCTACACTTTTATAGGTTAGGGTCTCTATTGTTCTCCCCTCTGAGCTCTCCTTCCTGCCTATGGGACTAGGCTGGTTTTGCAGGTGAGATGTGAAAAGTGAGAAGGATGGGGCAAGGGGAGGGCCAAAGTGATTCAGCCAGGCAAGGGCCCAGGGGTCGTTAATTATCAGCTCCCTGTCTGTAGTCCTTGATAAGGGCAGGTAAATTTGGTAATCAATGGGCTCCGGAGATCCTTGACATTCCATTCTCCCAGGGGCAGTCTCCAACTTCCAGAGGTAGAAGGCTTTCATGGCCTCCATTTCCTCCATTTGTCCTGAACCCCTTTTTCTACACTAACTGCCTGTCCCCAATTCTGGCTTCAATTTCACACTAATGGAAGCACTTCCTGTGAGCAGGGAAGGCCATGCTGTGGTCTGAACACTGGAGTCCTGCCCAGGTTTCTATGTAGGAACCTAACTCCCAATGCAATAGTATTAAAAGGTGGGGGCCCTCAGAGGTGATTGGGCAAGAAGTGTAGCCCTTATGAATAGGGTTAGCACCCTTCTAAATGAGGCCCACCCTCTGAGGTGTCCTCTGTGAGGAACAGGCCTTGCAAGACACTGACTCTGCTGATACTTGATGGTGGACTTCCAGCTTCCAGAACTGTGTGTAATAAATTTCTACTTATGAAGTACCCAGTCTAAGGTATTTTGTAATAGCATTCTGAATGATCAAGACAGGTAAATATTCTGGTCTCTATCAGAGGAAACAGAGCCTCAGAGAAGTAAAGTGTTCTGACATAAATGGCCAGATTGCAATTAGAAGCCAGGTTCTGGACATCCTGAATAGACATCCTTCTTCTCTTTCCATCAAGTTCCATTAGGTACTGGAGAGGAACCATTTTACCCTGTGAACAAAAAAGGGCCACTAGGAACATAATGTTCTTTTATGATTTTATTAGGTTAAGATGACTGCAGTAACACGCATTGGCCAGCAGGGGTGCTGTCACCACCAGGCAGGCTGTGCCTTAGGGCGGAGCTTTGGGAAGACATGTCCCTGGGATCCTGCTCAGTGCACGTTCTCATTTTCTGGGCTGATGGAAGAGCCGGCGACTGAGTTTTACTGCCTGGTTTCTAAGCGAAGCTGTAGCTGCCCCTGGTGGATGTACTGTTTGAGTAGCAGTATTTTAGGGGTTGAAGACCATTTTGTGTGTTGACTGACAAGAACTTGGGGCATAATATTGGCACACACTTGTCGTCTCAGCTACTCAGGAGGCTGAGGCTGGCAGATGAGAAGTTCAAGGCCAGCCTGGGCAACTTCCTGAAACTGTGTCTCAAAATAAAATATAAAGGCGTGGGGAGGTAGCTCAGCACCCTGGTGTTTTAGTCAGCTCTTTTGCTGCTACAACTGAAAGATCTGACCAGAAAAGTTGTAGAGGAGGAAAAGTTTATTTAGGGGCTCACTGTTTCAGAGGTCCATAGAAGGTTGACTCCGTTCCTCAGGGATTGAGGTGAGGCAGAAAATCATGGCAGAAGAGTGTGGCAGAGGGAAGCAGCTCACATGATCTGGAAGCAGAGAGAGATCTCCACTTTCCATATACAAATATATACCCCTAAACCACAGCCCCAACTCCTACCTCCTCCAGCCACACCCCACTGCCTTCAATTACCACTCCATTAATCCCATCAGGTGATTAATTCACGGATTGGGTTAAGGCTCTTGTAACCCAATCATTTCTTCTCTCAACCTTCTTGCATTGTCTTACACGTGAGCTTTTGGGGGACACCTCACATCCAAACCGAACACCTAACATGTGTGAGACCCTGGGTTAGGGCCACAGCTAGGGGAACTGTTTTGTGAGGGTGGAGGAGCTGTTTTAGAATAAATGCAAGGGATGGAGTTTGATAAATACCTCTGTTTCTTGTCCTGATTTTTGCCAGTGATGCTGTGGTCTTTAGGGAAACTTCTTGTTCTGTTTATCATGATCCCTCATAAACCACAGTTCCAGCTCCCATCAGGTTCTGATGACCTATTTCTAGGAAGACCAGATACCCTAGGTTTTCTGGGATGATCTTCAGATTAATACCCCATCATGATGTCCAGCTGTGTACTCAAATCTGTGTTCAACTTTTGATTTTAAAAAATATGGTTATCATTTTGCCCCACCAAGAACACGTTCATAGTTGGTTCGCCTGATACCCTGCACGTCTCAGTAGTTCTTATCGTGCACAACGAACCTTTGAGAATTTAGTAAAAGCTATGGATCATCAACTCAGAAAATGTACAGATGCACAGATGTGTGAAAACTGGCATTTCCCCAGGTTAGGTCTGTGACTCTCAGGAGCTCACTGCATGGCAGGACCTAAGCGGATCTGTGGACTGGCTCCACGTGTAGATGACAGATCGTTGCACCATAGAATGAGCTGAATTTCTATTCACAACCTTTGGGGTGCTACACACAATGCTAGTTTCATTTCTGCCCCTGATAAAGAGCAGAGTGGACTTTTACGGATGGAATCAGCTGTGGATGGTGGATCTGGACATACGTACTGCTTCGTTTCTTCAAGTTGTACTTTTCCACTTTGTATGGCAAGATCCTCTTCCCTAAAACATTGCTTTGCTTGGCATATGGGTTGCTCTTGAAAGAGTCATGGAGACAATGTAGAAGATAGAAACCACATTCTGTGTTTGGAGATTTTAGTCCTACTTAAGTTTAGCTGCATTTTCTTACTTTTGTTGAAAGAAATAAGATGACTCTAGTTAATATCAATGTATCATATGTATGAAAATTGCTAAGAGTAGATTCTAAATGTTTTTGCTACAAAAAATAAGTATACGAGATAACACATATGTTAAATAGCTTGATTGATTCATTCTAGAAGGTATACATGCATCAAAATGTCAAGTTGTACACATAAACATACATCATTTTAACTGGTTAATTTTAAAAAATTTAAAGAAAAAATTTGATGTGGAATAATAGTTCCTGTTTAGAAAAAAACAACAACAACAACAACAACAAAAAAAAAACAAATGCAATGCCTTTCCAAAGTTGTCATTTGTAAATGAGAACATCTATGCACATTGCTTCTCATTTAGGAATCAACAACTTCCCTACTTGGTAGGGATTATGTCCAACCAGCAGTTGAGAATTTGAGACTCAGAGAGACTAATGGCCTGCTAATAGTCACAGAGCTAGAAAGTAGAACTGGGCTGAGACCTCAAGTTTCCTATCATTTCTTACCCCTTTGCCTCTCTTGTTGATTTGGATCCTAGTTTATCATTTTTCTTTTTCTCCTGGTGCTGGGGATTGAACCCAGGGTCTCACATACTTTATACAAGTACCCCCAGTTGAGCTGTACCCCCAACCCTCTCCTTTGTTGATTCTCTGGTTTCTATTAGGTAGAACCCAAAACCATGCTAATTCCCCTGAAGGTATGAATGGAAGGTACCCATGGAATCTCGGACAGATTCCCAGTTGAAGGTTCAGCCCTTTGAATTTCACAGGTAGAGATTGATTCACCTGAATCAATAGTCCTCCTAGCTTATATGGCCCTAAATGATAAAGAACATACTTTTTTATTTTTTTGGCTGGGGACTGACCTCAGGGCACTGAACCACTGAGTCACATCCCCAGCCCTATTTTGCATTTTATTTAGAGACAGGGTCTCACTAAGTTGCTTAGCACCTTGCTGGCTTTGAACTCTCAATCTTCCTGTCCCAGCCTCCCTAGCTGCTGGGATTACAGACCTGCACCACCGTTCGGCGTGAGCATACATTTTAATAGACAAAGTTTCTAGAACTAGAAGTGACCATTGAGATCATTTCACCAGGGAGGTGCAAACTCTAAAGCCTACCTCCCACCTGGCAGCCAGCAGCCCATGAAGCCAGTCTGTTACATTGTTTCAATATGCACATTCTCCGGTGGCACATGACATACTTAAGGTAGTCTTCAGTTCCACAAAACATGTTCCCTTTGCCACTTTTATTGACTGAAGTGGCTCTCATATCTGTCAGCTCCTGTACAAGTATTCTTTTTCTATCACCGGTTGGAAAATTCAGCTTTCTACTAGAAGAGGGCAACAGAGTAATGTGAACGTAAATGAAAGATAACTTCTGCCTCAATCTCGGGCCAATACGAGGAGTGTGGAGTTGGTGGCAAACTGGATCGCAGAGATCCAGAGAATCTCATCAGAAGTGAAGAGCAGCTGTATGTTTGTAACAGTGCGTCCATGAGGAGGAATGTAGCTGTATGTGGCCAAATTTTCTTTTTTTTTTTTTTCCAGTAACAGCTGGACATTTGGAATTTGATAGAAAATTTCTTGACTTTAAAAAATCTTGGCTGTGTTGGTTTTTCTGTTTTTGTTGTTCGTTTTAAATACTGTGCAGGCCAAAGAAAACATGCATGTCAGCCGAGTGCTGCAATTGATCTGCCAGTGTGTGATTCCTGATCCAGTCCAACTACCTAATCTAACAGGTTAGGGTGCTAAGGGCAAGAGTGACATCTGTGTGTATTTAGTGAGCAGAAGAGTTAAGGGATTAGCATCAGGTTTTCTGATTTCAATTTCTTCCTACTTCAGTGTACCGTCCCATTAATTTCATTCTCTCTAGCCTTTTTGACTTTGCATTGAAGGCAAGCAATATCCTTGAATTTAAGTTGCAAGCAGGGAAATGTGAGACTTTCTTCAATCAAGTGCCAAAGGCTCAAGGATCTCTTAGGTGATATTTAAGTGCTTGGCAATCACACTATTTCTGGCAACAAGAACAGGCACTAAGAATCCTCAATACAATTTTTCTCCATACTCAATCACAACATGCTGTTCTCTGCTGATAATTTTTCTTAGAACATACTGTGTCTGCAGAGTCATTAAGCCATAAATCAATTATTCTCTAGAGCATCCTATACCGGATTTATACAAATAAAATAGTTTTGGTCGTCTGAAACCAGAAGTTCTTGCAGGCTGCAGAATTTTATTATATTAAAAAACTCACAAAATAGCTCTTGGTCTGATAAAATCCGTGACAATGGGTAAGGATTTGTCAGTATTTCAATTTCGGGATTTAATGTGGTCCAGTGAATTGAGGGAGGGAGTGTAACTCCCTCTGAGGACACAATGCATTGATTTTTCATATCCTGTATGGTGTCTCTGGCCAGGCAATCAGTCCTGGAGGGATAAGCACAAAATGAACATTGTGAAGAACATTCCTTTCAAACGTCAAAAAGGGCAAGAAGAATTCATGCAAGAATTAAGGTAAAGGAATAGGAACCCAGGGCAGCTGTTCTCAGGGATTGTACAATGTAGGGTTGAAGGCCCCTGAGTACTAGAAATGAGAGGAAAACTTTGCCATCGGAAGAGTTTGTGAAGTTGTGTGACTTCTGATAGAAAAAGGCCTTAGCTGTGACGTTTCTGGAATCAGGACAAAATGCTTCTTTTCCTCCGATGTAATTCCAACACTCAGCACAGGACCTGTTCTTAGTAAGGGCTCAAAACATCTCTGGTCTCTTTATGGGTTGATTTATTACGTGATGACTATGTGTTGGGCATACACATGCATTCTACTGTCATGTCCAACTAATTAGAATAAATTAAAAAATTTTTAAAAATATAAAAACTAAAGTAATATTGGATTCGAAAAAAAAATGAGAAAAAGTACTCACCTATTCACAAGAATCCTGTTAGGTAGGTGCAGTTAAAAACTAAGGCCGGGGGTGCTGGGGATATAGCTCAGTTGGTAGAGCGCTTGTCTCACAAGCACAAGGCCCTGGGTTCAATCTTCAGAACTGTAAAAAACAAACAAAACAAAACAACCCAAGGCTGGGGAGTTTACAAAGATGATCAGGCCCACACAATGGGATGGCAGGAGACCAGCCGCAGGTCCTTTGGTTTTCACCTTACCCCTGTTGATCACCTAAATGGACGACTCTCTCGTGATTAAGACTGCCACAGAATTCGGGGATGGGTCTCTCGCATCTGGTAGCCTGGCAGATCCGAGTGTTCCCAGGAAGAATAAACTGCTCCAGAGCTGATGGTCCCTGCTTGGGAAGGGGAGCTGGCACTATGCTCTCCGGGATCTCGAATGCCTTGCTAATGGCTTTCTCAGGAAGAGCCCAACTTCCTGGCCTGGGAGCTAAGTATAGCCCAGACCTGGCTTAGAATTTACTGAATGTCTTTAGGACATTACTCGAGTGCCCCAAACCCCAAGGCATATTTACAGTGGTTGTGGCTATTCCATGAGAGAATATTTGAAAAGTCCTTAGCACGGTGCCTGGGACATAGCAAACATGGGTCTTATGTCTACAGTGATTTAAGGTTTATCCAAAGGATGGAGAAGAGAGGAAGAGAAGTGTCCTTGTGGCAGAGCAAGGACATCTGTGGAGCCAAAGTGACTACAGATGTACTCTGTCACCAGTTCTTGCAACTATGCTGGAAAGACTTCAGTTGAGTCACTTGGAGTAGCAGCATGAGTTTATTAGAAGGGATAGGAAAGGGGGAAAGGGGACACCCTCCAAGGAGAGAGTGGGTTCTCTCAGAGACAACAGGGGTGGTATGACCCTCCTGTCCTCCTATATTATTGGGGGTCTCAGGGAAATTTCCAGAGAGTCCTGCCCAGGTCCACCTCTTGACTCTTGACTGGCAGCAGAAATTGCATCAGACTTTTAAGTCCCCACTGTAGGAGGGCTTATCCCCTGGAGGGGAGATTTACTGTTATAATGATCTGCTAAAGATCCAAGGCAGCTCTGGGACACTTTGGCCCAGGCTGACCAGTGTAGTCAAAACTCGTTCTTATGGATTTTGTGGTAAGGGGCTTTGCTTTTAATTACCCTATCTCCCAGGGTCCTGGAATGTGGTCTGTGGAAAGGTCACAGAAATCCTCTTCGGGGTAACTGTTGTTCTTATTGGCAGGGAGAGTGTTTGGTTCATGGTTTCTACTGTAGGTAACAGTTGTTTGCTGAGGAAGGTAGCATGTCCTGCTGACTTAAGCCCAGCAGTCTCAGGGGTGCTGCTCTTCAAAAGAAATCACGTGGGGGAAAGCACAGGAGGTCCTGCCTGTAGAATCATCCCGTTAACCCCCAGGTTCCGCTGTTCCAGTCTGTTACCTACTCTGGGGACAACTCTCTCCCCAGCCCTTGGGATCAATGAGAGGTCTTTGAATGTCAAGGTCCAGCTCTGAAATTCAGGATCCTGTTCCTTTCTTTTAGGACTTTCCTGATGCTCTTTGTAAATTCCCTGTTCCTGGACCTGGAAAGCACAGTTACAGATTTCCTAAATGAGGGAGAAATCTTGGGGGAAACACTGTGGTGGTCTTGACTCTGGCCTCTCTGGACTGGAGACGGAGTCAAGTTCTCTGCGGTTTTCTCCAAACAGCCCGTGGTAGGTGGGGCGTTTGCTTCAGGCCCTTTGCGTTGCGCCTGGGCTGGGGATGTTCAAGGCCAGTGTCCACCCTTCCCACACAGGATGCGGTGGTGCTGACCTAGACTGCAGGACTCCTGTCCCTTCAGGCAGCCATTAATTGATTTGGTCAATAGGAAACCCTGATAGGAGGTGGGAGAGGGAGGGGAAATACAATAAGGCTACTTATTTATTTCTTTAGTACTGAGGACCTATCCCAGGGCCTCACACAGTTTGCTAAGCAAAGACTTTATTACTGAGCTACATGCCCAGCTCACAGCTACTTGTTTTTAATTTTTCAAATTGATGACTATTATGCAAGTGTGCTATGGGCTGACTTTTCAGTGAACACATATGTACAACTAGCACCCAAATCAAGAAACAGAAATTAGCAGCACCCCATCACGCCACCTCCATTCCCCTTGTCAGTCTCTGCCTCGGGCAGCAGGTGAGCTCTCCCAGGCTCCCCAGGGCAAGAGCACCTTAGCTGTTAGCCTGTTGCTGATCTTCAACTGCAGTGGAGTATCTTGAGCTTTAGCTTCAGCCATGCTTCTGTGCAGAGGAACTCTATTTAGCTCTTCCCGCTCTGGGTTCTGGGAACCATCCCCTCTTGGCGTGGAGCTGGGCTGTGATGAGCTTCAGGTGCTGTCCTGCTGGTGTCTGCCCTGTACCTAGGCTCGGCTTTGTCCTGCAGTCCCTGTGGTGAACTGCGCATCCTGTTTTGAATATGCCATCTGTTTTCTGCTGAGATGTCAACAGATAAACAAGAATTCTGTGTTGGGCTGGATCAGGGTTCTGCTGTTGATCAAACTGAGAAATCTGCTCAAATGAGGTGGCTGGGATGGGACAAAATATCTGTAAACTACCTTCCAAACATTTTTCAAACCAAGAGAGCACTTTCAAATGATGTCCTCTGAGGAATCAGTACGTGAGAGATGTCCTGTTCGATGGGACGTGATGACCTGGGGCTCGGGAGGTGACTGCAGTGGCCCACGCTGGAGATGACTGGAGCGTGGTACTGGAAGAGGTGGAGAGAGGGGGCGGCTCCAGAGACACTGAGGGGCCGCAATTGTAGCATTTGCAGGAGGCAGAATCGAGGGAGAAGGGAGGAGTTTCCAAGAGTGGCCCTTGTGGCTGGCTCCTGCCATTGACGGGCTGGTGGGACCATCGGCTGAGTCAGGGGATCTGGAGGTGCCCAGGCCACAGGGGCAAGTTCATGAGTTCAGACTTGGGTACACTGGGAGTACGGCATCCAGTGGAGGTGCCCAGCTGGCTACCCATCAGGGCTAAGGATATAAATTCTGGTCTGTTCTACAGATTGAGGTTAAAGCTGTGGGCGTGAACAAGCTCACCCAGCAAGATGGCGGCAGGGGACCCAGAGCAGGGGCTCCCCGCCTGGCACTGCTCACATTCTGGGCCAGCTCATTCTAGGCTTGGGGGCCTGTTCTGTGCCCTGTAGGATGTTCAGCAGCATCCCTGACCTCTACACACTAGGTGCCAGCAGCTCTTCCCAACTGGGACAAACAGAATGTCCCCAGATATTTCCAACTGCCCTCTTGGGGACAAAGCTGCCACGGGGTGATGTTGGGAGATGGGGCTGAGGCTCTTGGTTGCCTGGGTTCTTGTGCCAGCTCTGTCCCCGCGGGCTGTGAGACCCAGGGCAGGTATGCCATTGAGCTTCTCTGCTTCTCTGAGTCTTCCGCTGTGTAGCAGAGATGACAGCAGGAGGGAGGCCTCATGGGTGTCAGCAAGATGGAGGACAGAGCTTGAGGAGCGGCTAAGAAGAGCGTCTGGCTCTCCTGAAGCCCCTGTGAATACATTCCCAGTGTTACTCTTACTGAGGAAAAGGTGGGCCGTAGGAGTGAGCCTTGGGAAACGCCAGCACCGCAGAGTGACAGAGCAGAGACGGAGGATCGGAATAAGAGGCTGCAGCAGGGGAGGGAAGATGAGGCCAGGGTGACCTCATCTTCCCTCAGTGGGACCAGTGCTCAGGAGGCTGCTCACCCAGCCAGGGCGCTTAAGCTCTGGGATGCTCCTAACCAACTCCCCCCAACACACGTGTGTGCACATGTACACACACGTGGGCGGGGGAGAAACCGCTTAGTATGTTGGCAGAGACAGAGTGCTCTAAAACACCTTTGCTAAAGTTATTGGTCTAGGGGGTGTTTAGGAGCAATGGCTTCATGGCCTTCCTAAACGGCACTCAATGTATTTACGACCTTGCGGTAAGGAATTCTTTAACTCCCTGTTGATAATAATTTGAAAACAGTATAATGCTGTTAGTTCAGGCGTGTTAACCGCAGATGAGCAGGGAGCTGGGAGAAGCCGGCAGAGTCAGCAGCTAGTTTTGACCCCGCCCACTCCTTCCCAGGGTCAGGACAGGGGGGAGGAGCTTCATGATGGTCACCTGATAAAAACACTGGAGAAGTGGTTGAGGCCTGTGATCCCAACACTCAGGAGGCTAAGGCAGAAGGATCACAAGTTCGAGGCCAGTCTCAGCAATTTAGTGAGACCCTTTCTCAAACAATAAAAAGGGTTGGGGATGTTAGCTCAGTGGCAAAGCGCCTCCGGATTCAATCTTCGGTTTAAAAAAGTCTTTTTATCAGCAGTTATTTTAGTTGTACAGTTCAACACCTTTGGCCTAATAAATACTCCAGGAAAGGAAGGTGGCCCTGCACCTTGCTCTCCGACTTCCTCAAGAGGTCTAGCACATTTTCTGTTCATTCCCGACCTGTGGAGCACACTTCTCAGAAGTGAATGCACTCAGGGGCGGGGGTGGTGGAAGAACAGATTCTTCGAAGTCATGAATCTGTTTCCCTCTCTCTCTTTCCCTCTTTTCCTCCCATATCACACCCTCACTGTGTTCCAGAGCTGAGCCAGGTGCTGTGCGTACAGCAGAAAGCAAGGGAGAGAGAGTCTTTGGACCCAATTATCCTTATTTCAACAATGTGACCAAAGGCCTTAAAAAAGATTCCACACGGATCCTCTTGAAAACAAGAAAGGAATAAGCAGTCTACACTGATGACCTGAGGCAGCACATCCCTTTTCGGGGAGACGGGGAGGGGACTCTCTGAGAAGGTAACCCAGAAGCCTAGATCTGAACAGGAAGCCCTAGAAGAGCCAGTGCCCAGGTGCTGGTGTGCATGGTGGGGACGGGGGTGGCACAAGATGTGCTGCAGGTGTCTCAGCCCTGAAGACCACCAGTGAGCCCATTGCAGGTGGTCCCAGGAGGCCAGCGAGGGGTGGAGACCAGGTGTCCCACACAGTGGTGCACATCTCCAACCCTCCCAGAGTCCAGGCGTCTGACCTGGGAGGTGGCTGGGGATGGGGACAGGAACGCGGGTTTGGGGAGTGTTTTTCCTTCCCTGTCTCCATGAGCCTGACCTGCTATCCGTTTGGAGAATTGGAATGGCTCGTGATGCTCTCTCCTTTCCCGAGGCTCTGGCAACAGCGAGGCCTCTGGACCCTCCCTGCAGTGCTGTGAAATGCCAGGGACGTTGCTGCTGCATGCTGCCCTCCGCCATTCGCCTGGAAGACCTGGAGTGAGGCTAAAACGCCTCGGCTATCCTATTCCTCAGGGAATGTCACCTTGCTCCCTGTGGCCTCCTTGGAACAGTTCCTGGAAGTCAGAGCCTGGAGCGGGTGGGGGAAGGGAATCAGATGAAAAACTACTTTTGCTGGGAGGTTCATTGGAAATCTGTCCATTCACTTGATGAACATTCATTAAGTGCCTCTGTGTACAGGATGGGGAAGGTGGTGTTGACCGGCTGGGTTTCAATCGTAAAGTGTGACACACGAAGGGTGACAGCTGATTATGTATTGAATACGATGTAGGCTAAAAATGATTAGGTAGGAATGGGGAGTGAATTCTGCTCACGAAGACTGAAGGGACTTCCCAGGGAAGGTGGGCACTGAGCTGCAAGAGTGAGTCTAAACAGAGTTTCACCAGTGGGAAAGTGAGGAAAGGGACTGCATGTGCAAAGACCCAGTGCATCCAGAGGAAAGCAGGTCCCCGGCAAGCTGAGTCATCGTAGCAGGGACATGGTGTCCAGCAGCGTTAAATGGGACTGGACAGCGTGTAGTGGGCCAGGCTATGATGGACAGCTAAGACATTTCCAAGTCATTTGAACAATTGCCCGTAGGCCAGTGTTTCTAAAACCCGATTTTAATTGTTTACCATTTCCTGTTATGTAAGACAAGTTATAATGGTATTCATAATACTAGTACCATTTACCTAAAGTTGTTTCTTTTAATGTCTAATTTACTGTACTTAAGAAGGAAAAATTTAAACATAATATTTTAAAGAAACTTTGCATTTCCATAGAAATTATGCATTTGACGCACCAAGCTACATTTTTACATAATATAGTCATCTCAGAATCCTTGGAGGATTTGTTTCAGGACATCTTGCAGATAACCAAATCCGACATGCTCAAGTCCTCTGTATGAAATGACGTGGGATTTGCATATGACCTGTGCAGCTCCTCCTCTACACGTTAATCCTCTCTGGGTCACCTGTTATACCTATACGGTGCAAATGCTATGCCAGTGGTTAGTCCCTAGACAATAGGGAAGAGCCATGACAAGAAAATAGCCTGCACCTGTTCAACTGAGATGCAGTTTCTTTGAGTATTTTCCACCCATGGTTGCAGAATCCATAGATACTAAGGGTGGACTGCATGAACCACCTTAAACCCCCCACTACCCACATGGGAAAAGCTCATCTGCAAGCTGCCCCGCCCTCATGTGCCAAATCTCACTCTGTTCTTAAAACTGCAGGCGAAGAGAGGAGGGGGTGAGGTGGCGGGTGGTCCTAATCCAGGGCAGGATATTGTCCCATCTGTGCTGAGAAGCAGCACTGGAGTGGCCATGCAGAGAGGAGGGGAGAAAGGGAGCTAGGCTTTCAAATGCTTTCCATTCATTATCTGCGAAGGTCAAAGACTTGCACCAAGAGGGTGCCTTCTCCTCTGTGGAAATGCACTTTGCAGGAAACAGTAGCTCCTGAAGGACCCGGGTGATAAATAACTGGGCCTGTCCCCTGTCCTTTTCCAGGAAACACTATGAGCCAACTTCCTTTTCAGCAAGTTAGACCAGAATGGAGCTCTGGGCACAATTACTTGCCATTGAATATAGGAAAGATCCTTACTATGGCCTCTAACTCCAGGGTGGAATATGCAGATGCTTTCAGGTATTGGGGTGAATGAAGGGGAGCGGTTGAAACAGAGAAATGGAGCCACTTGAAGGGATAATCAGTTGCTTGCTATACCTGGGGGTCATCTAATGTCATCAAGTGGAATGGATCCAGTATCTTTAGAACTCTTCATTTTTCAAGAAAAATATTTTTTTGGGGGGAGAGTGTCATCTAACCAATTTTGTTGATGATCCTGTCCCCTAAAATGTACCCCTAAAAGAGGGAAGCTCTGTGGCCCCCCCAAAATGCACCTGTAGGCCCAAGCAGACTGTAGACCATACAATAGAATCTCTGCATTAATTTACCTTTCCATCCGATTGTGTATGATTTTAAACAGTATTGGCTTCTGCTTTTATCACCTTTGGAGCCAGAAGCTCCACTACCTCATGAATCAGTCCACTGCTCTGTTAGAAAATGTGTATGTGAAACAGGAAATCCTTCTGGAAAAAAACCCAAATCTCAGCCTGGAATCGGAGGCCAGCCCCTGCACCCCAGCATGGGCCACACCTCAGGAGTCACCCTCTGCTCTGTTGGCCTATCCCCATCTCTAGGATCTGCCATCTGCTCCCAACACCAAGGTTTCTTCCCCCACTCCCTGCGTCTAGAGTCTCCTGGGCTCTGCTCTTTGCTGTTCTAAATTCAATAGTCTATTTTTAAAAACTATCAAGATGATGCCTGCAAAAATAATGCACTTCATAAAAAAGGCAAATTGTGTATTTTGAGTATGATTTGAAAAGGTCTTCAAGTCAAGCCTGCCTATTTGAAATTGCAAGTTAAAGTCAGTTTAGAGAAGGAACACAAAGTGACAAAATGAATTTTGCACGTGGTTTCAATCCAAAAATATATACGTATATTTTTCTCGGTAAGATGACTGAAGTTTAGATTTATTGGAAGGAGCGAGAAGGTGGGAAATGCCCTAATTGGGTTGGGTGGTGGGAAAACATTTCCATGAAAGAGCCATTGATTTTTCTAGAGAGCTTTTCCTGGTAGGGGGCTCATGAGAGGTACGTTCTGAATTAATAGAACTATAACACACATACCGTTACCACCAATCCCTCCAGAGTCCAGCACAGTGGAGCACAGAACTCCCACCACCAGAACGTGAGCTCCAGAGGCAGTGGCGATGTCTCTTTTACTCACTGATACGTTTCTTGCCCCCAACAGTTAGTGGCATGTGATATTTATTTTATTTATTTATTTATTTTGCGGTGCTGGGGATCGAACCCAGGGCTTTGTGCTTGCAAGGCAAGCGCTCTGCCAACTGAGCTATCTCCCCAGCCCAATATTTATTATTAAAATGATTGAATATATAGCCACTGAGGTCAGACTTGCATTCAGAATCCTTGCTAACACATTTCTGCAGATACCCTGGTGAACTGAGTTGGCATGTGATTGGTAAGCCTGACTTTGAGGATTCTTTTAGGCACCCAGGTGGTAAGGGGTGGGGTGGGCGGAGGAGGGCCCAGGACCTGAGGGAATGAGCCTGCCACCTCCCTGCAAGGCTGCTGCGGTGTGATAAGGGCTGAGTTCTTAGCCGACGGAGTGGCTGCCTAGAAGGCCTGTGATCCCCGACTCTAATGTCCTCTCCCACTCGGAGCTACTTTGTTCATTTTGTTTTTCTGTCTTCACAACATGGACCCCACTGATCCTGGAGGACACACTTTGATTTTAAACCCTCCGGAGGTTGAGGGAATTTGGATCCTGGCTGCGTACTTGCTAAGCTATCTGCTTCACACACATGGTATCTGATTTGCAAACTGTGCGGCTGCTGTTTCTCTTAGGAATAGGGCGACATGTGCTTTTTGGATGGCAAAATTGGAATGGCTTCACCTGGCATGGTGTCAGTCGGTGCCGGCTCAGAACAGACTGCTGGACCTTCTGGGTGGATGGGATTTAACAAGTTCAATAACAAACAATGATCGATGAGCATATGCCAGGAGTCATGTCAGATGCTTGGACGTGGTTTCTGTTGTTCCGTTCTTCCATCCTGAGTTACAGGCAGCTCTTTCCCCATTTCACTGATGCACTGGAAACAGAGGACAGGTCCCTTGCCTGAGAACTTCCAGTTGTTTTGCAGCCAAGACGTGAGCCCAGTGTTTTTGTCTTCAGACACTGTGCTTCCAGATCAGATTGTGTGTCCTTTCCGTCCTTCTGGCCCTCTTTCCTGCGGGAGTCATCTTGTCTTCCCAAGCCTCTAAATCTAAGGACTGGACGAACCATTCCTAAGTGTGCTGTGGGCATTTCCGATGAGGATTAGCATTTTTGGACCATCTCCCTTGACTTCCCAACTTGCTGTTTTGTTTTCTGCCTCGGGAAGCCTTTGTGTCCCGCTTTAGATAGCGAACACACGTGTGCAAACTTCTCTTCCGTAGTTGAAGCCCGACTTGGACTCCCTCCCCTCAGGCCTCTCCTGGCCCATGGGGATACGTCCTGTTCTGGCGCTCTTGCTGCCTCCTCCTCCCCTTCCTTCCTTCGCCTCCCATGTAGAGTTCAAGACTTCAGGCTCTGTAGCTGGTTGGTGGTAAGCTTTGGGTCTGTGTTAGGGGGTGAGGGAATATGCCCCAAGCCCATTCCTGGGAGCCCTGCTTAAGTGGACCAAGCACTGAGCATCTGCAGAGCAGATCTTCATTTCCCAGGTGCGTCAGATGCCAGTGCACCCCCCCACTCCTGCTTTCAAGGACAAAGAGGCATCTGGCAAAGGTGAGTTTCAGACACTGCCAACCCCCTGTCCTAATTCCATCTTAGTACCATCAAACCTCCAAGGTCACCCCGTTTCCAACTGACATTGCTGAAAGATCATCCCACAGGCAATTAAAGGGACAGATGGGGGAAGGGGACCAGGTGGGCATGACAAAGCTTCATCAGGGATGATTAGGATCATCTAAGAAATGACAAGGCTTTGCATTTAGGGGGCCAGGAAGGAGGAGCCAGAGTTGGAGGTGGGGCTGCGATGTTGGGCAGCTTTGCCTAGAAAGAGCGTAAGCCTTGCAGATTAGATCATGGGTTCAAACCTTTCCATTGGGTGGCAACTAGCTTTTAAGTGGATACTAACTTCTCTAGGACCAATTTCCTCTCACAGGTGCCACTAGGTTGATTACTAAGCTGTTATACAACCATTTCATCATCCCAGGAGGTCACCAAAGGGCAAAATAAAATTCCATTTTGAAATCAAGGAGTAGCAATACCTGTTTTAGTCAGCTTTTTTATTGCTGTGACCAAAAGGGCCGACATGAACAATGTAGAGGAGGAGAAGTTCTTACTGGCTCATGATTTCCAGGGTTCAGTTCATAGTTGGGACTCCACAGCTCTGGGCCGAGATGAGGCAGAACATCATGGCAGAAGGGCGTTTAGAGATGTAGAGCAAGGCAGCTCAGGACATGGCAACCAGGAAGAAGAGAGCTCTTTCACTGGGACAAAACAAATGTCAAAGTCTTGCTCCCAATGACCTCCTTCCTCCAACCACACCCTACCTGCCTACAGGTACCACCTAATCTCTATCAGTGGATTAGCCCACAGATTTGGTTAAAGCTCATAATCTCATCTTCTCACCTCTGACACTTCTTGAATTGCCTCACACATGAGCAGCTGGGGGACACCTCATGCTATACCATAATAGCCAGAAGTGTAGAGTCCAGAACAGGAATGAGGGACAACTGGAGGGGCTGGAATTGTGAGGAGTTGGTTGCAGATGGACTTATGGAGGCCTAAGGAGGCCCCTCCAGGGGAGCCGGCCCCTCCAGGCTTGCTTTTACTATTTCGCAGACATATCTTTAACTATTCTAAGGATTAACAGGAACTGATGACTAACATATTTGATTCTGGCAAAACAGTTGAATGCATGAGAAACACATGAGGATTTATGTTCCTCTTCTTTTTTTCCCTCCCCTTATCCTCGGCTTCTTGGGCCACGTGGTAGATAATCCTGCTAAACCATTGGTAACTGGAATAGCAGGCACTGCTCTTTGCAGGTGCAGCTGGACTTTATTGCTGGGCATGGTCTCAGCCAAGGCTGCTTCTCCTAGCACCTTGGACTTTGCTAGTTCCTTCAATAACACAAGCACCGTTTCCTTCAGCTCATTTCTGGACGGAAGCAAACCAGCGCTGTGGATGAGCCTGGCACTCTCCCCTCTTTCAAAGCATCTTTTGGGTAATTCCAACTCCCCCCACTCTGCATTTGCCAAGCTCTGCAGCCTCCAAGCGAGTGGCAAATCATCCTGTGTTTTCTGTGAGTCAGAAGCAAGCATTTCACTACACCACAATGGTTAGCAATTTGCAGCCAGGACATTCCAGCCTGTTGGACATTTGATTGGTGGATGCCCATTCCCTCCCAAGGGTACACTGATCTCTAGAAGCATCTAATACAGCTGGGTGATCCAAAGGTCTTGGGAGTGACAGGCCCTTTAAGAGGAAACAGTGAACCTTGGGGAATGGAAGAAAAGATACTGGTTGCGAAAACCACCCGAGAGCTGCAGACTCAATTTACCTATTAGAAACATTTCCTGTAATTAACTGAAAATGGATTTAGGCTCTATTAGAGTAGGACTAGATGAAAAAATTGACAGGAATCTCAAAGCAAGTGAAAGAAATGCACTTGAAGCACTCTCATTAGAAAGCAAATTATCTTCTCTCAGACAAGTTTCAGCTCTAGATGAGACTGAGAGGAAGGAAATATCACCGGCGATCCCGGCGTCAGCCCTGCTCCCTGGGGCTCACATACGCTGTAGTCTGTGGACATGGAAACAGTGCCAGGGCAGGATCAGAAGTGGCTTTAGCCCAGCCCAGTGCTCCCTGAGCAAGATGCTGGCTGCAAGTGCCCTTCTGCTTCCCATCAAAGGACCCAGAGATCCTGCTTTGTGATTCTGGGGTCTCTTTGGGGAAATGAACCAATACACACACACACAAATGCAATTATACTGTATTGTCTAGCAGCAAGTTAGGAGGAAGGGAGAAGTCAAGGGGACCGCAGTGCTTGGAACTGGAGTCGAGAGAGGTAGAGCCAGGGATAGTCATAGTGGTGGCACAGAATTTGCAAATGGACACATCGGCTGTTCTTGCTTTGCCATTACCTGGATAAGTCCATCTCCCTGTGCCTCGATTTTCCTATCTTGTAAAATGGGATGACAGGGCTCCCTTTGCAGAGATGATCTAGGTACTGTGCAAGTCCGAGAGCTAATAACGGTCTTACCTAACATCTGTCCTGACTTCTGAGCTGCTGAACATACTTACCAATTCTTTGCTCACTTCTTCCATTGAGGGAGCCTAGCTCCCCTCCCCGCTCATTATTTTAAAGAGTTTTTTGGGATTAAATAGCAGGGGATTGCAATCCAGGATGTCTGCCATGGCTGACCATGGGCACATCCGGGGAGGTTGAGGCAAGGGGAAGCTTTTTAAAGTCAGAGAGAGAGTTGATGTAAGCTGTATTGCATGTGTAAGGGTGGGGTACTGAGGATTGAACCTGGGGCACTCTACCACTGAGTAACATCCTTAGCCCTTTTATTTTTATATTTTATTTTCAGACAGTTGCCTCAGCCTCCTGAGTTGCTGGGATTACAGGTGTGTGCCACCTCACCTGGCTAAGTAAGTCATATTAAAACAAAGCTTTCAGGTCACAGAAGCTCCTTGAAGGACGTTGACTCATGGGTGGAGAAGGTGTTGCTGAGCGAGGGCCTTGCTGGGGTTTGCCCACGTGGCAAGCTGCAATCTCGAGGGATTTCTCCTGTAAGTTCTGCTACAGGGTCCGCACAGGGCACGTGGGACAAGCAGGGCCCTCTGACGATGAGGCAGGACCTAGGCGTGCACACGAGAGCACTCCCTGCGTGCTCTCCTCGCTGCGCTTTGCTAGGGTTGGACAGGGTGGCTCCGCTTTGGTACTGGCAGCTCTCACAAGACATAGAGCTGGACTTCTTTCCCCTTTGATCTGGGCTGGCTCTAGCATCTTGCTGGACCAAAGCACGACATTCTGGGAATGACAGGGCCAGGTCCTGAGGAACCTTTCAGCTTTTGCACTGGTCTTTGGAAACTTGCTCTTGAGCCCTGAGTCACCATATGATATGAAGCTCAATTGTCCCGAGACTGTCATTCTGGTGAGATTACATGAGCAAGCCATGGAGAAAGATGTCCAGTAGTCTCAACCATCAAGACCTCAGACACTGGGTCAGGCAGTGGAGGACCCAGCAGAGGTGAGCTGTCCACCCTGTGTCCTGCAGAACCATGGGAGATAATGCAAAAGAGGGGTGATTGTAGTCCCCCGAGCTTTGGGGTGGTGTGTTATGCATCCAATTCAGCTGCCCAAATGCATTGCTGTCGTTGGTGACAGTTAAGGGGAGGTGTGAACCTCCTTTGCTGGATGTTCCTCACACACCTCCTTTGTCCAGGAACCAGCTACAGTTGCATCTGAATTTCTCCTGACCCTAAACACTTTTGCCTCTGGTTCTAACTTTCAAACAGTTGCCTCTAGTTCCAGTGTAAGAAGTAACTACGTGGAAGTCACAAGGACGGTGTGAGAGAGAGAGTGTGCATGAGGAGGCACCTGGTCCATAGTGAATAAAATGAAAGAGAAACCAAATGGAAATCTGATTCCTACAAGTAACTGCCAAAGAAGTGGCTGCATTGAATTAACCCCATTTGCCTTATGTCTTTATTTGGGGCTCCTAAACCAGCATTTGTTTCATCAAATGAGGATGAATTCTACCCAAATCCAGAGTTGGGTGAAGAACAGACTGGGGGTGGGGTCCGCCCAGCAAGAACCCTTCCTGCATGTCTGTTGGCAAGAGTCAATGAGTCTCTTCAGAGGGACAAGGAACATTTGTCACTAGATTGCAATTATCAGTGGTCCTTTATCTTGTTTTTGCCAATGTTTTCCTCAGTTTCTGATCAAATGATGGCCCTTTTCCTGGTAAGAAGCAACATTCTTCAAACTCTTATGAGAAAGATCCAGTCCCAGACCTTAGATGCCCTTCCTGGGCTGAGAATCCCTGGCCTGTGGAAGGATCTTATATTTGGGTAATCTCTCATTCCAGGATGGAAGAGGCCTCCGAGCTGTTTTTAGTGTTGTTGGACTTGTTTGTGTAGATCGAAGCATCCTCCTCCCCACACTACCTGGCCTCTTCGTGTGGAGTTAAGGTCCTTGGTAGACTTTGAGGAGCATTTGTACGGCCAGGTTATCAGAAGTCATTAGGCCGAGTTCTTGTCGTCTTGTTTGTTTGCTTTTCTCTTGGAGGTGCTGAGATTTTGCTCCATTTATTAAAACTACACTCAACAGACTTACACAAGCATCTGCTCATAAGGATGAATCCTCTTTAGCCTGAAATCAGCAAAGCAAACTCTCCTCCAACCACGATGATCGCGGAATGCAATGCATAATTAAGTGTTTACCCGAGGAGTGGCACACAGGGCCCCGGGAACATGTCAGCGCTGCTCCCGTCTCCATGGCAACAGCCAATGAGCCTCCCAGAACCACGAGAGCATTCTCAGGATCACTGATGCCCGACGAAAAAAGCAGCAACTAACAAGAACACAGAATCAGCCACATCATTACGTTCAGAGCATTCGATGTTTAATATCTCAGCTTTGTAACTTTGGCATTCAGTGATCCTAACTCATCTCTCGTTGCTTCTGAGTTGTTCAGCGCAGGACAGTTGACATCTGTTGAGCACACTCGTGACTGCACGTCTCAACGTTAGCTACCCAGTATTGTAAAAGACGTTTTATAAGCAATTAGGAAAATGTACTGTCATAAATTATAGCGGGGTTTGATTAGCCCTAATACCAGATTAGCCTTTCTCTTTGACAAGTACTTACTGTGCTTTGAAATGAAAAACGACTCCAAAGCTCACTGGGCATCTTTCTTTCTTTGAGAAGTGTGTTCTGTAGTTTCCGTGGTCTTAGGAGGAGGTGGGCAGGTGGAAGGTCGCCCAGTGTTTTAAGCGTATGTGTTCCCTGAAAGTTGTCTCATGTGGGATATTAGAGCCACATCCCCAGCTCAGATGCTTGGGGCTGGGTGGGGACCTCAGCCAACACTGCTGGGCTGTCCTCTTCAGTTCTTGATCTTCTCACAGGGCAGATTGTCTCCAGTGGTCCAGAGTTGCCTCCTGTTCTCAGTAGGCTCATTTATTCTGTTCGATTCTGTGACATCACCATATCTCATGGCAGGTGATGTGTGTGGGGAGAAATGAGCTCAGTGGTCATCAGTCAGTGCAAGCAGGAGGAAAGAAGCCAGGCACACTAGGTGGAGGTGAGGACCTCTGCTTCCCACCTCCGGGAGATTCACGCTTCAGGATGCGTACTTCTGCAAGTACCGCTGAAGACTGGGTTAGCCAAGGTTTATTTATGTGTGTGTGAGTATATTCATAATATGTTGTAGAATGTATGGTGGTTTAGATATGAGGTATGCTAAACTGGGCTTGGTGGTACACACCTGGAATACCAGTGATTCAGGAGACTGAGGCAGGAGGATCGCAAGTTCAAACCCAGCCTCAGCAATTTAGCGAGGCCCTAAGCAACTTAGCAAGACCCTGTCTCTAAATAAAAAAAAAAAGGGCTGGAGATGTTGATGGCTAAGTGCTACTAGATTCAATCCCTGGTACCAAAAAAAAAAAAAAAAAAAGAAAGAAAGAAAGAAAGAAAGATATGAGGCGTTCCCCAAACACTCGCGCATGAGGCAGTGCAAGAATTTTTTTTCAAAGGTGAAATGATCAGGTTGTGATCGTATTAACCTATCAGTGGACCCATACAGTGATATGGATTAACTGGTCAGTAACAGTAGTCAGGGAGGGAGTGGCTGGAGTGGGCAGGTCACTGGGGCTTTCCTTGGGGACCTGTACTTTGTCCCTGGTGAGCTCTGCTCCCTGTTGCCATGGTCTGGGTGCTTTCCTCCTCCATGCCCTTCCGCCATCATGCTCTGCCTCACTGCCGGCCCAGAGCTGTGGAGTTCACCATCGATGGACTGGGACCTCCGAATTAGTGGGCCAAAATGAACTTTTCCTCTATGCTGTTCTTGTCAGGTCTTTTGGTCACAGCAACACCAAGCTGACTGACACAAAGAGTAACACCTACTTACCTACCGAATGACCACAGCTCGCTATGCATTTTACTGGTGAGTTTCAGATTCATTGTATATATTTATCACAATGACACAGTGATATTTTAATTCCTTTTCTTAAGAGGAAACTGAGGCTCAGAGAAGCTAAAGGATTCGCCCAAGTCTAGCAAGGGGTGGATGAGGATTCTAATCACATTTTGCCTCCAGAGATGGTGGTTTCATAAAATGTGGGAGGGTCTGGGCATACCTGAGGCTCACCTCCAGAGCACAGTTCTGTGGTCTCCCACGGCTCATTGATGGACAGCTCTAGTGAACACTAGGGATGCGCTGCCACCTGGCAACCCTTTGTTTTCAAGTTGGGTAACATGTGCCAAAGGCATCTCCGTCATAATTAGTTGCTTTCTCTGTCTGAGGATTCCAAAGACCTTCCCAGTGGCATTTCTTCTGTCCGCTTTGAAGGGCTAGCGAGGTGGACAGTGTTCAGTAAAAGCCTGTAGATCACTGTGGCTCTCAATGACAAATGTGTCCAGCGCCAGTCATGTAGTCAAGACCATCAGTTGATGGGCACTGTGCTGACACCCACCTCCCTTGGAAAAGACTGGCCCTGAATGCAGGTTCTGAAATTGTGTGTGTGTGTGTGTGTGTGTGTGTGTGTGTATCTGCTCATGGTTGTTTGCTATCTTTGGCTTTGGGGATCTCATATTTTACAGTCTCTCAATAGAAAACTATAATATGGAGGTTAGTTGGATGACTTTAAATAGTGACGCAGACATTAGCCAAAGCTCTCCAGGGCTGCGACCGTAGCCAGACACACCCACCTCTATCTCCACATTTGTAACACTTCTAGAGAATACTGAACAAATGTCAGCGATGATGTAATCAACAGTGACTAAGGCTTTACGTGAATGATCTCAGCTAATCCTCACAGCAATGTTTCACGGACAGTGAAATTCAGTAACAAGGTCAAGTTTATGAAGCTGTCTGGAGACGGGACAGGCCATTTTCTTTTGTGGAGCTCACAGCCAACACTAGCCTTAGTTCCGAATTATTCTGGAAGAAAATCAGAAATAACCTAGACATGGGTTCCAGTCTGTCGTCCTCTGCATTTGGAACACCTCGGTTGGGGGCTAAAGACAGCACAGTCCCTCCACGATAGGGCTTGCTCTGTTGTTTTTCAATTCATTCATTGACCTTTGGAATCTTATCCAGTGCACAAAACGAGGCCATGTCTGAAATCAGTATTAAGGAGACAAAGAAAATACACAATCCTTTGAGAGACGCTGGAGAATCCTACAGTAATGGAAGGTATCCCTGAGGTATTTTGAGAACCAAGAAAACAGGTGCTTTGCCCAGCAGGTGGGAGTGGAGTTCACCAGGCAGTGTGGACGCAGCAGCAAGGGGAGCTGAGAAGGGGGAAGGGCACTGAGCCAGAGAGGTGGCCCGTGTGCTGAGCGACAATTTCAATACTGACTTGCTGGGCTCTTGGTTCCGAGGGCAAACATCCACCTGCTTCCAGGCCTCCCCAACCAGCTCAAAGCAGCTGAAAGCCCAAAGCCTCCAAGGGAGGAAAGACAACCCAAGCTCCCAGGATTGGGAGGTTCGTGGAACACAAAGTTAAGGCTCCTGTCACTTGTCACCGAGGTCTTTGCCCCTTGGATAGTTCCTGGGCATCATTTTTCTTTTTAATATTTTCCCCCATTTATTTATTATTATTTTTCCTGAGAAAGTCCTTTGTCTTATTAAAAATGACCAGCACAGGAATGTAAGACAGTGACCACACTGGAAAACAGTCTGGCAGATTCTTACAGAGTTGGCACAGACAGGAGAAAAGAAGTTAAACAAAAGTTTACAGCAACGCTCTTCCCAGAGCAATTCACCCGAGAGAAGTAAAAACAAGTGACCCCATGCGCACCGGGACCCGGATGTTCAGGACAGCATGGCCCATGACGGTCAACACCTGGGGACAGCCCGAATGTCCACTCGCTGGTGAACGAATCAATAAAATGCTACTCCCATAGGTGGGATGCTATGCAGTAAGGAGAAGGGAACCAAGTTCTGCTGCATGTGACAACAGGGCTAAACTCTAGTGAAAGAAACCAGATACAAATGCATTTGGTTTGACCCCATTTACATGAAATGCCAGGAATGGGAAGACTCTAGGGACAGGAGCTCAGGAGCTGCCTGGGCTGGGGCCAGGCACAAGGTGTACAGCTGCAGATTGGCACAAGGCAGCTCTATGGGTTGGCACCAATGTTCTGGAAATTTACTAAAACTCACTGAATTGTGCATTTCAAATCTATGGCACATAAATTAGACCTTTTAAAAAACTTGAAAATCCACCAATAGACTCCTAAAATTTCTGTTGAGGTTAGATGGAATATCTGAAATGCCATTTTAAATGGAAGCCACGATAGCAGTGATCTTGGCTTACATGCTAAGCCTTTGAAGCTGTTTGATGCTTTGGCTTAGGAAAGAGAAGGGCACAAGACTTTAAGATGGCTCAGGGGTTTACCAAGTCAATGAAGTTGAAACTTTCCTCTATTTTAGCTGAAATTAAAAGACCTGTGACTTCTGGATGCTTTCCAGGGGTCTGGGCTTCTTGTCAGCACTTCTGAGTCTGCAGGACTTTGTGGGTCCGGGATTTAGTGATTAGCACTGGCAGCGCCTCTCCACACCATTTATAGGGGGACTGACCCTGGAAATAGTGTCATTCAACCAATAGCTATAAATCAATCCCAGCTATCTGGGAGGCTGAGGCAGGAGGATGGCAAGTTTGAGACCAACCTGGGAACTTTGCAAGAATCAAAATAAAATAGAGCTGGCTAGGGATGTAGCTCAGTGGTAAAGTGCTTGCCCAGCATGCAGGAAACCCTGGGTTTGATCCCCAGCATGGGAGCAGGGGAGCCCTACTACATATTTGATAAGAGTGTCATTTTTTTTGGCAAGGGGTATTTATCAAATTAACATTTCGTATCTATGTGTGTGTGTGTGTGTGTGTGTGTGTGTGTGTGTGTGTGTGTGGCACGGGAATCAAATCCAGGGCCTCACATAGTCTAGGCAAGTGTTCTACCCTTGAATTACATCCCCAGTCCTCATTTAATAACTTTTTTGAAGAGCTCTGGACCAGAAGTTTTGAGGCGGGGGAAGCATTTGAACAAATCTTGTTTACTTGAATTCCAGTTCTGCATATTAAGCCAAAAAAAAATTTTTTTAAAAGAACTGAAGAGTCAATAGAGAAATTTAAATGTAGGAGAGGGATTTATCAGATCAACCTAAGTTACTCTCAAGCATTGAAGCAAGGATTGCCTGAAATTTTAACTTGAACATTGAGCTCCTGGGAGAGCCAGGCTCCAGGGTCTGTGCTTCCCTAGAGGTTAGGAACAAAGTCACTGATCTCACTGGAACCTGTCTGAGGTCTGTTTCTACCACCTCTGACTATCAGTGCAACTTTGGGTAGGTTACCAAATTCATCCTCTCAATTTTCAGTGTTTACACCAGTAAAATGGGAATATTCTAGAAGTACACCCAGAGATTATAGTGAAGGATGGTAAAATACATCACACACACATCCTTACTTAGAGTAGGTGTCCAAAACCAGGTTTTTAGTAACAGTTGTCATGGTGCCCAGTGGATTGTCTACTGTTTTGTAATTATCTAGAATGTTCCAGGATGTGAAGTCTTCCAGGATGGAAATTGTTCTCTGTGTCCTCCACAGGAAGCC
The DNA here is from genome assembly GCF_902686445.1 of Sciurus carolinensis. Taxonomy (NCBI): domain Eukaryota; kingdom Metazoa; phylum Chordata; class Mammalia; order Rodentia; family Sciuridae; genus Sciurus; species Sciurus carolinensis. The sequence goes on from NC_062228.1 coordinate 9,103,469, forward strand.
CAGGGCAGGCATACAGTAGTTGCTCTATAAGCATGTCTCTACTCTTGGAGTCAAATGGCGCCTCATTTTACAGATGAGGGAAACGGTCAGAGGTTGCAAGTGGTTCTTCCAGGGGGCAAAGATGGTCAGTGGCAGGGCCATCATGGCACCCAGTACTCCTGACCCCTCATCTGGGGCATTTGACTGGCAAATGTGCTAGGAAAAAAGACAGCGGGATAGAAACATAAAGTATTGCCCAGAACCTATAAGCCCCCCTATAAGTGGGAGGAACATGTATTTTCAGCTAGACCTCAGGGTTGGTTGCCTGAATCACCATTTCCTTTGTCGCATTCACACCCAACTTGACACTGTGCCCACTCAGCAGAACCTTACCTCTGCATGGCACAGATTTGCCTATCCATTCTTGCTCTCAGGCTTCTGAGCTTGGCAGCAGAGACTACCTGACTGGGCAGGATGCCATCATGGACGTGTGGATTCTCATGCCTAAAGACGTGCCTGGCACTTGATGGACCTTTGTTGATAGATTGAGTGAATGAATGAAGGAGCTGGTTGTAGTCCAAATTCCTCTTCCATCTTCAAAGTTCTTGAAATAGCATAAGAGAGCATCTGGGAGTCCCTCCTCTGGATTGGAATCCCAGCTCCGCTCCCTGCCCTGCCCCCACCCCCGTCCCTTGGGCAATTTAGTTCATCTCTCTGTGGCTTTGTGTCCTCATATGGAAAATGGGGATAATAATGCAATTTACTTCATTGGGTTAGCAGGAGGATCAAATGAATCAATCCGTATAAAGTGCTTTGCACACTACCTGCCGTAACCATGACTACTAGCCTGGGATCATTGCCACTCTTACAACCAACACAACCTCTGACTCTCAGACTTGGAAAGAGGGTCTGGACCTCAACTTCAGGGAGATAAATGGAGCCAGCTGACATGAATATCTCTAACCTCCCACTCCCAGCTGAGGAGACACATACTTCAGTTTGTATTTTAGCAGGATCACATCTTCTGGAGAGTTTCAGTGGGAAGAGCTGTAGTGTAAAGTCTAGAAACTTAGAGGGGAAATAAAATTTGTGGGTCATTTAGCATAACACTTTCCCATACAGTAGGGAAATTGAGACCCATATGTATGTGAAGTGACTAGCAGAGTGACACTTGGGCCCAGGATATTAACTCCCAGGTATGAATATTTCTCATTCTGTCATCTCTTAGGTGCACAGGCACTACAATTTGTTCTGTGCTTTAATCTGCTCTGCCCTTGGTTAAGTCCCTAGCATCCTTCTTCCTCATAGACAGGAATGGCGAGTGCTTTGTGCAACCCTGCCCCCTGCTGGTTACAACACCTATTGCAACAAGAGAAATCCCTTAATGAGAAAGTAAATGGGTAAACATTACCTTACGTACACGTATGATTACACAAATGGTGCGACTCTACTACGTGTACAGCCAAAGAAACAGCGGTTGTATCCCATTTGTGTACAATAGATCAAAACAAATAAGTTAAAAAAAAAAAGAAAGCAAATGGAACCCCACACCAAGAGATGCACTAAGGAGGGTCAACCCTGTGTGCCTTGAGGGGCGGGAGGGGTTCCCTGGAAATCATCATCTTTTGTTAAAGGAGCAGGGGTACAGTGGTGGGAGTGCCTGACAATTTCTAATGTTCTAGGAATATTGGAAATGCCACCACTTCAGCCTCCCGATCAGTTGCCCTTGTCTGGCTTGGGATATCACTAAGAGACATTTTGCAGGAGTCCTGGTTTCCTCTGGTTTGTGAACACTTAGGGATTGGTTTATAACGGCCCCAAAGAGTGGATGGAAAGTAGAATTTTTTTAAACTGCTAAACGTAGTTTTATAAGAGATAATGAAATTAGGCTGGGGTAAATGTATAGGTAAGAGTGTACCCATTATCATGCCAAAGAGGAGGTGACAGCATCACAGTGAAGCCCAGGATTTGCCACTGAGGCAGCCTCTTGCTTACTGAATTCTTCGGGCTTCCTGTGGGGCTGCTGAGTTCCCTTAGGACAGGGACTGTGTTTACCTTAGTTGCTGCTTGTATGGAACATTGTTGAAGTGAACCAAACAACTTCCATTTTGATTTCTGATTCCATTTTGTGAAACTTATAAAAAACATGTTGTTTGCTGTGATAGATCAAAACAATATGTGTGTGTAGTGTTAAGATAAGTAGAATGACGTGCGGTGAGGTACATAGTGACTATGCAGTCACTGAGAAAAACATTTGGCAGTTTGTTTACACCAAATTTACATTAGTTTTAATGGTAAAACTGGTAAAAATATTTACTAGATGAGTTTGCAGAATCTAGGATTTGAAAAACAAATTATGTTATGTGTGAACTTGTTTTGATGTGACTATATAAACTGCAGACTGACCCGGAGCAAGCGGGCACTACTCCATCGACAGAGTCTGTCACTATGTCCCGCTGACTAGTGACATGATAGTGCTCCCCAGCTTGAGGCTCCCGGTCACTGCATGCTGTTACTTTGATTGCTGATTGCTGTTTGCTGTGAACCGAGCATCAATAAAATCTCATCTGAGGACCAACAACTGACTACGTGAGTGTTACCTTATTCCTACCCGGTTCCCGATCCAGCATAGGCCGCAAGTGTCACGACGTGCTCGTGACACTGCTACATCCCCAGAATGTAGTCATAGTGCCTTGTATACACGAGGTGCTCAATAATTAATCATTGCCTAACTGACTGAAAACTGTTAACAGCTGATGGCTTGTGGCTGGAAAGTTCCATGTTGTTGAATAAGCACCACAAACGTGTATCACTGTATTGCAGTTGCTCAGTTTTCTTGACTGTACTTGTTCCCATGGCCCAAGATGAAAATGGGAATCCATCTCAACCCTGGGTGCTGTGCGTCTGCTTTCCTTAAAGGGGCCGCAGCATAAGTAACAAAGCTTAATGCAATTCTTTATCAACACAAAATGAGCGCTTCTATTAACTAGGATCTGAGTGTGGCTGGCTAAGTGCTTTTTTTTGCAACCCTTAATTGGAGATGTGAATATTACCTGTTTCATTCTTTTGTTCTGAAGAATGAAAGAGTTAATGTATCTAATGGACATGGTACCAGAGCTGATAGCTGGAAAATCCTCAGCAAATATAAGTAAATATTATCATCAGAAGAAGAAAGTGGGGGGGGGAGTAGGAGGAGAAGCGAGTAGTTATAGTGGTTGTTTCAGGTCCTATCTGTTTCAAACTAGTAGGCATAGTTGTTAAATCTCTTTCATTTAATATATATTTATATATATTTGTGGTTCTAGGTTTTAATTGCCTAGATTATCTAGTTGGAGAAATGACTTAATTTTTTTTTTTTTCTTATTTCAAGAAGTAACGCATCTGCATTGTGGAGAAATTGAAAAATACCAAAAAGCACCAGGGCAAAAAAAAAAGTTCCACTAACCCCACCACTGAAAGTTAACTACTTGATCATCTCCAAGGCTTTTTGTATTTTATATAACCCTTTTCATTCAAATCACTCTGCTTTGTAACTTGCTTTTCTCACTTGCTTTTCTCTTGAATCTTATTCCAAAACATCAGATAATCAGGGTTTTGAAGGAAATTTCAAGATTGAACATTGTCCACATGGATGGAGCCACCAGGATGGAGTTAAATAGAATTCCCTGTGAGGACAGAAGGTGGTACTGTGTGATAACTAACGTTCCATGGAACTTATTGGCAACAAGATCTTTGCATACATTCTCGATGCTTTTGGCAGGAGAATTGCTGGCTAAAAGGTAAAACTGGCTTCAGTGGGATGTTTTTCTCAATACCACACATAGTTTAGTTCTCATAAAAGTATAACAAGTATATACCAGATTTCAGAACTGGGCTGCGGAGATAGCTCAGCTGGTAGAGTGCTTGCCTTGCAAGCACAAGGCCCTGGGTTCAATCCCCAGCGCTGCAAAAAAAAAAAAAAAAAAAAAAAGGTAAAAAAGATGTCGCACTTGAGCTCCAAATTCCTGGAGTCTTTCTTTTGGCCTATTTATCCCAGACCCCTGCTATCCATTCTTCACCCTTCTTGGTCCTGAAGGGCAATCCCTGTTCTCCCTGCCCCTTCCCTCAGGGGCAGTAGAAACTGGGCCATGGTGGTGCGCTAACAACTGACTCTGCAGAGGAAGTGCCCTGTTTGCCTGTTTCTGTAAAAACATTCCTAAAATGGCCAGTTTCAAGTTGCCAGCATGATATGACCCAATGTCGCGCAGAAATAGGTGTATGTGATTGGCTCCTGAGAGCTGGAATGAGCCACCACCAGCACACCAGTGTGGGTACCGGTGGGTAGTGGGCACAGCCACCCGTCCCCCTTCCTCGCTTCCCCAATAGCTATGAAGTCCAAGAGGCAGGCCGTGCTTTTCATTTTTCCTTACTTCACTCTCCCTGTTAGAGCCTTGAGAAGAATCGATAATTTCAGGTGAATTAAAAAAGAAAAGGCTACTCACTGTCCTTCCTCCCATCCTGTAAATCTTTTCTATGTAGTTATAGACTTTATGACTACAAAATATGCACATCCTTCTTTTTCATGATTTTTGGGAAATAGTTTAACATGCAAACATGTAATTGTGGTAATGACTGAAATCTGCTTATACTAAAATGAAAATGACTACCATAAGATTCCTTTCGGTTTAGATTATGGTAAACAGAATGGTGGGTATCAGATGTCAGAAATATTCTTTTGCCTTAACTACTACATTTTAAAAATAAAAAAAAAATCAAAACATGGTTGTTTATGCCCAATGACATTTCAACTATTATTACTATTATTGTTATTATTTACAAATATTTCCTGGGTATCCCTACATGTGTAAGGGTCCGTACTAGATGCAGGGATGGATATAAAGCTGGTTGATATGAAGTGCTCAGTATTGAGCATCTTCTGGTGTCAAGCACTGGGCTAAATGATTTATATATTTCTGTGTAGTTTAGTCTTCATAATGAACATGAATGGAAGGTTCTGGTGTTCAGCGTCAAATGCATCTCATTGATTCTCAGCTCCAGATCCTTCTCCTGAGCCACACTGTATTAGTCTGGATATGCTTCGATCAGGTGGCTTAAACAACAAATGTTCTTACAGTTTGGCAATGGATGTCCCAGATTAAGGTCTGGCGTGATCTGGTCCTGGTGATGGCTCTCTTCCTAGCTTGCAGATGGTGACTTTCTGTTGCATCCTCATGGGGCTGAGTGTGGGAGGATCCACAGAGATCCATAGCCAGCTCTGGCTTGTCTTCCTCTTCTTATTAGAACACAAATTCTATCAGACTAGGGCTCAAGCTTTAGGACCACATTTAACTTAATTCTCTCCCAAGGGTTCCATTTCCAAATACAGTTGCACTAGGGGTTAGGGCTCCAACACAGGAATCTCAGCCAGATACCATTCAGCTTATAGCACCCCCCATCATGTGTCAATCTTTTTTTTTTTTTTCACGGTCCTGGGGATTGAACCCAGGGCCTTGTGATTGCAAGGCAAACACTTTACCAACTGAGCTATATATCCCTAGCCCCACCATGTCGATCTCTTCAGCAGTTCCAACTATATATGTTGAGGGGCATGTATTCAAAAGTGATCATCAGAACCCACCCTTCTGTACCCTGAGTCTTATACCGTCGGGAAGAATGGTGGGCTTGAGTGAATGTTAGTGTGCAGCAATAAAAACAAAGTGCTGCTTTATACCCAACCCAGCTGAATCTCAAATGTACTGTACTTAGGGAGAGAAGCTGGATTGGAAAGACCACAAGCGTGTGATTCCACTTACATGACATTCTAGAAGAGGGTAAACCATAGGGATGGAAAACAGATGAGTGTTGGTTGATCTTTTCAGAGTTTGGGGATGCAGGAAGGAGAAGGAGAGAATTTTGGTGGATGATGAACTGGTCCAGGTTTTGAGTGTTATGGTGGTTACAAACTGTATGCATTTTTCAAAACTTGCAGAAATGGGCTATAAAATGTATTTTCTTTTTTACTGCATGTCCATTTGACCCAGGGTTTATCAAGGATCTCTGTCATTTGTGTGATATCATGTGAATTCTGGGATCCACCATTTACCTCTTTGTACTTAAGAGAAATTCTTTGTACAATTTATTTCTTATGGTAGCCACTTGGCAAATATAATTTTTTGCTTTTCTCTGTATCAGTGTCTTTGTTGGTTTCTGTATCTAGCAAACAGGTTTGGTACTGGCCAGTTTCATGTATGATGCATGGATCTGTACCTGCCACATTGCCATGAGATCAGTGTGGAGAGCCCCACTTTCCTAATTAAGAAGCTGTGTCCCGTGTTCTCTTCAGCGTCCTGCTGTGCTCATATCTGGGCAAGATGGTGAAGCAGCATCTCAGTGCCAGAGTGGCTGACACCACTGGTGTTCGGTTGTGGCCTCCTGACTATGTATTGTTTCATGGGAAAAGTTGCCAGTTTTCCTTTAAGGACTCGGTGTCAATTAGAATTCAGATGCTCCTCTATTTGTGGTGGTGTTATATTCTGATAAACCCATTGTAAGTTGAAAATTCTGTAAGTCAAAAATGCATTTCCTACACCTACCAAACATCGTTACTTAGCAGCATGGTAAAGATCCCATCTTCAGAGGAGTTTCAAGATGGCGGAATAGAGAAGGTCACTTTCCTGGCTACTTCATGATGTGAAGCCAAGAAAGCAGATAGGCAGCTTCTAAGCAAGGTGGGTGGGGTGGGGGGGAAGAAAGATCCCACCTTCAAATACAATCACGCTAGGGGTTGGTTATTTCCCTTCTTTCCCTTGTGATCCTGTGGCTGACTAGGAGCTATAGGCAGTGCCACCATCCAGTACCATAAAAAGATACCAAACTGCACACTGCTAGTCTGGGAGAAGATCAAACTTTGATGTATGGTTTCTATTGAGTATGTATTGTTTTCACACCATCATAAAGATAAAAAAAATGTAAATTGGACCATCATAAGCAGGGGACTAGACGGAAATCCCAACTCAGACCGAGTATCCCTTGTGAACCAAGAGTAGAGTCTGGCCATCTTCAGCTGAAGTCGATTTCTCCAGGGCTCCCTCAGCTTCACATTTCACTGACTCACATGCCTAACTCTGAAGTAACTATCGGGGTCCAGGGTAGCACATGCTCACTAAGCCAGTCTTGAGCCGAACTGCAAGGCTGGCAAGTCCAATTCTGTTCAGGAGGAGGAAATGATATGGGATGCTGGGGAAACTTCCAGCAAGTATGTGCTGCAGTCTTCCAGTCTGACCCCAAAGCTAACCCACTGGCCAAAAATGTGTTTCCTATTATCTGTATGTGCGTTGTTAACATCTCTTATCGGCAGAGGCTTAGACAGGATGGGAAGGTGTCTTTCCTGAGTGTCTGTGATTGTTCTCTGGAGGAGTGTCCCAGCTGGCTGGGGGGCCATTGCTTGCTGCAATGGACGGGACAGGGCTAGAAGGTGACTGTGTGGTGTGGTTGCATTAGGGTGTCCTGAGCAGCCTCTCTCCTTCCCCAAAGCAGCTTTAGAAATCACAAGCTCTTCCTTGGCTTGCTAAATTCACAAGCATCCAAAAACTTCCATGGATATAATTCTGGGGAGAGTGGAAAGAGGAGAAGTGTGGTCATTTTTGTACAATAACTAGAATAAACATTTATTCAGTGTTTTATGCAACATGTATTTATAGGATTTATAAACAGAATGTGAAGACTGTCGAGCACAAAACTGAAAATGTAGTTTTTCTCTGGTCACGGCGTTATCCAAAGATCTGCCTTTGGTGTTCACCCAAGGTCTGTGCACTTCTTGGGGACAGGGTTGAAGTTCTTGGTCTTCCACTCCAAAAATGTGGCAGAGACAACTAAGTGTCCCCCAAATCTGTTCTTTTTTATACAATAATTATAATGGAATAAATTTCCCAGCCTCCTTTAACCCATTGCTTCCTCTCATTGACTCAGATGTGGAACACCTGTAAAGACTTTAGTATAAAATATGCAATATAATTATTATATTTTTATTTGTCATTATATAATTATAATCATATAATGCATACACACGCTAGATTATAATTTCCAGCCTATTTTAATGCACCTCTATCAATTTCATTGAAATATTCACAGAACTGGAACCATGGGACTGAGTGGGTTAAGGCCACGCATGTCAATGGGCATAAAGTCCCTTCAATGGACTGTAAGCAGACACCTGTGTGTGACTTCTAGAACACACCCCGGGGGAGGGTTTGTGCATTCTCCTCTTTCTCCTCCTGTCATGTGGGGATGTGGACAGGGTGGCTGCAGCTGGGATCACTGTCATGGATCCGAAGGTGAACTGGGTACTGAAGTTGACAGGGAGATAAGATGCAAAGTGTTTGCATTCTTGATGAGCGTGGGTTGTCATGCTAGCCCTGGGGTGCTTATGTTTATGTGAAAGGGAAATAAGTGATCTTGCACAAGCCATGCTTGTGTTTTTCAGTCGCTTGCAACCAAACTTAATAACAATGATAGCTGTTCTTTAGAACAGTGCCTGGCATAGAGTTTCACAGAGAGAACATTCACATTAATTCAGTTTACTAACTAACCCTCTGTGTTAGTCAGCTTTTTAATCCCTGTGACCAAAATATCTGACAAGAATAACTTAAGGGAGGAAAAGTTTATTTTGGGATCAGTCCATGATCGCCAATTCTATTTCTCTGAGCCCAAGAGGGGTCAGAACATCATGGCAGAAGGGTGTGTGGAAGAAAACTTCTCAGCTCATGGCGGCCAGGAAGCAGAGAGATGGGGGGTCCAGGGACAAGATATAGTCCTCAAGAACATGCCTCTGTGACCTACCTCCTCCAGCCACACCTACCTGCCTCCAGTTAACACCTAGGAGTCCATTCAAAGTATCAATCCTTCCAAGGGATTAATCCACTGAAGAAGCTACAGCTCTCATAATCCAATCATTTCACCCAAAACATTGCCTAAGACATGAGACTTTGGAGGGATATTCCTAGAACTACAGTGTCCTAACCACAAAGTTTATAATTTTGCCCATTTTACAGACAAGGAAAGTAAGTCCTAAGTCACGCGCATCCTAAGTGGTGAGTTATGAACTTGAACCTGGACTGTCTGGCTTCCGTGACCCTGTGCTTCATCTCCATGGGTCCTTTGGTGAATGAAAACCACCCAGCAGAAGGAACTAGGTCTGGCACGGCACACTGAAGATGTTATCAGATTGCAGTTTCTCTCAAAAATTCTTTTCAATGATTTGCATGTGAACAATCTGAATAATGTGAATTGAATTGCCATTAAAATGGCTGAGGTCTGTAATCTCTCATCAGATGAAACTGAAGGATTCACGTGCTTTTCCAAGCCCACAGAATTACCCCGACGTGGGGTTTGAGGGGTTATTTATTCACTTTGCACTCACAAGCAAACATTTACCACATGTTGTTTACTGACCATGTGACTTTGGGCAGGTGACTTCATGTACATCATCCCAAATCTGGACAACACATCTCAAATAGGTTAAAATTACTTTGTGTGTGGCAGATAACTAAAAAAATGATGGTTGTTGCTATTACCACTATTGTCAAGGTCCTAGGCAAGGCAAGGAAAAAATTAGCAGAGAGAAAATATAGGACAAATGTACTGTCCCCTCTAGACAGATGTGGCTGATGATTCCTTGATTTAAACATCAAGCATTTATTCAGAACCCATTATTTTCCAGATGCTGATACTTAGGTAAGAAGCATAAAATAGTTACACTGGGGGACTGAACCCCCCCGGGCCTTGTGCATGTACTAGGAAGTAAAAAGAAACAATGAAACAAACCTCTCAACTTATTAACCTGTCAGTAACATATTCCTTCTCATTATGTCTATGCTCCTTTTGGTATTTACTTGATAAAATATGTAAACATTGAGATGCTAATATTCTATAAACTGGTAAGATCTCTCACTCGATGTTTCAGCCTGTCCTCAATCTATGGCGTGGATTCTGCACATACAGTATGTCTCAGACGTGACATTTCCATCAGAAGGACTGGATCTGTTTCAGATTTTAGAAAACCGATAACTGAAAAAATAGGTTCACGTAGTCAAGTTTTTCTGGACCTTCAAAATTCCTATTTGTATTAGGCCAATATTAAATGTATGGTTGTTGGTTTCCCTTCCATCTAATAAGTCATTTCAAATTTATCAATTCATACTCAGACTCTTCTTTGATTTCCATTTTGAGAATCAATTTCCACCTTCGTCCAATAAATTGGCTTCAATATATCATATAAATTTCATTATATTCTCTAATAAATTAAACTGCCCTAAATTCCTATTGGAAAAAAAAAAATCAAGCATCATCTTCTGAGTTTAAATGAATGAAGATCAAGTTTCCAGTCCGCTTCCTCAGTGGCACAAGTGACACTACGAGTACTGTCACCTGGGATCAGGGTCACTTACCGTATGGAGCAATGCAGGTCTAGAGAGAGTGCTGGTCATTAAACAAACAGCAATAGTAGTTCAGGGGTGAACATGCTAGAATGTCAAAAGAAGTGTGTGCAGTGCTATACGTGTGCATGCAGGGTCACACCTGAAATGAGACATAAGGACATGTTCATTGAAGAATGGATGTTTCAACTGAGGTCTGAAGGATTTTTTAGGAATTTTTTAGATGAGGGAGGTTAAGAAGAAAGATCATGTGCAAAGTCCCTGTGGTGGGTAGGAATGTAGAATTTTAGAATAGAAGAAAGCAAGTGTATTTGGAGTTCAAAGAAAAGAGCAGAGAGGAGGAAGCTATTGAGGTCTACATAGTCCAGGTCATTTGGGGACTAATGGATTAAAGACCCAAATTCTTACCATGACCTCAGAACACTGGGAAGTCATCAAAACTTTTAAGCAGAGAACTCATGTGATTGGACGTGCATTTTTAAAAAACATCTTCTCCCATCCCTCCGTTTTATGTTCTGAGTCTTCAGTCCAGTGTTCCAGGAGACATAATTTAAAATCACTTAAGTGAGAAGAAACCCAGGTTCAGTCTGAGAATTAGGGGCTCTAATTTACAATATAACTCAGCTCTAAAATGGTAGCTCCTGGTCCCTTAGGAACTAGATGACTGTCACCCAACCCCTACCCTGCCTGTCTCATAAAGAATGAGATTCCCATTTCATCACTCATTGTTCAGATTCCCGGTGGCTCATGGCCTGAAGGACAATGGCAGCTGCATGATACAGCACTGTGGACCAGAAGCTCACCAGACAGGTGACCAGGCATGAGGCCCAACTGTTTGTGGTGACCAGTGGCTTTCGGCTGTGAGGCCGGAGGCACTCTGCAGAACCACCCAGTACTGGAAAGGTCAAGGTAACGAGGTCTCATAGTGCAGGAGGGTGGAAGCAGGGCCTCGTACCTGGCCGTGTGCCGCTTCTCCTTCCAGAACTTCCAGGACTCGGGGCTGGCTGCCGTTGGAACGTGCAACAGGGAGACAGAAGAAATTCACTTCCTGCTGACTTTTCACACACTTGTGAAGAGAAGAGTCTACATGCTGTGTTTAGCCCTGGGTCTGGCATCTGGCAAATTCCCAGAGATATGTGAGGAGTAATATTGAGCAATGACTCATGGAGGGGAGATAACCAGGTCTCGGGTGGTTAGAAGAGGAAAGGCGCCTCGTGGGTGAGGGAAGCGAGAAGATCAAAATGAGAAGTTCAAGCTTGTCCACCACTTGGCTGCTTTTCTTTCTGTCTTGAACTACACTAAAGGCATTTTTTTTTTCTTCCAAGATGATTTCTAAAATGAGGAAATCAAGTTGAGGACAGGGACCAGGGGTTCTATATCAGAGCATCTCAAACTTTAATATAAGTCACCCGATGATCTTGTTAAACTGCAGATTCAAATTCAGCAGATCCGTGGTGGGGTCCCAAATGACACTGATGCTGCTGGTGTCAAACCTCACTCTGAAGACTTCCCTACACACAAAACCCTCACACATTGCTTCTAGCAACTTTATTCGTAAGTGCCTAACCGTGGAAGCAACCGGAAGAGCCACTGATCTTTTTTACTGTTTCACTTAGTGACTGGCTTTTAAGAGTCCTCTGTCTTTTCGTGGCTCGAGAGCTCTTTCCATCTTAGTGCTGAATGACACCCCCTGTCTGGATATGCCACAGTTTACCTGTCCTCAAACCCCCCACCTCTGTCCTACAGAAGACTCTCTTGGTTGCTTCCAAATTTGGGCAATGACAAATAACACTGCTGCAAATATCTGTGGGCAGGTTGTTGTGTAGACATCAGTCTTAGTTCCTTGGGGTGAAGATCCAGGGGCACGATCACTAGATCATCTGGTCAGAAGGTGGTTAGTTTATAAGAAACTGCCCGATGTCTTCCAAGTGGTGGTACCATTTTGCATTCCCTGTGGGGATGAATGAGTGAGTGCCATTGCACATCCTGACCGCCATTTGGTGTTGTCAGTGGACTGGATTTTGTCATTCTATAGGTGTGTAGAGGTGTGGAGAGTGGTGACAGAGGATGGAGAGCAGTGACTGAGATTGGGGTCTCTGATGACCTCATGGCTGTGACTTGCCGGGTGCCTGGGAATGTTTCTGTGCAAGGGCACAGGATGCTTAGCTGCTGTGGCAATGCCCTGCTTGAGGAGGCTCTGTGCAAGAGTCGTATCAGCTCTGACCTTCATCTCAGGCACATAGCTTCTGGGAAGGAAGGAACTCTTATGCTAGACAACCACAATGTTTTATCAGCTCGGGCTTCTCTGGTTTGTGCCTGCCTTAAAGTAACTTTTAACAATGAACTTTCTTGAGAGCTACACAAGGCTCCTAACATTGTACTTTGCAGCTGTGGATCGCAACTGCAGAAAAGTTACATAGATGTCCTAGTTCATGTAACTTTCCTGACTACAAAGAATAATGCTTGCATAGTCTTTAACCTGACAGTGAGACATATATAAATAAAGGTTGCTGATGTCACTCTTTAGATCTGCATCTCCATCAGACGGCAGAACTCCACCTGATCCCAGTTTAATCTTCAAAATCTGTGTTTGTGAATCTTTATTTTCCAATCCCCCTTCACCCCTCGCCGGATCCGAGAGTTTGGTTGTGTGGAAGCATAGAGGTGTCTTGTCTGCATTTGAAGTTTCCTAACGAAGCATGATGTGGAGCATCTTTTCATATGCTTATTTTCCTTCCATGTGACATGTCTGATCAGGTCTTTAGCCTATTTTTAAAATCAGGTTGTTTTCTTCTTGACTTCCCAGAGTTACTGTATTTTGGATATGGTCTTGTATCAGGTTTATCTTTGGCAAATATTTCCTTCCAGTCTAAGGTTTGTGTTATTCTTGTGATGGTGTCTTTCCCAGAGCAGAACAACTGAATTTCCATGAGGCCCTGCTTATTGATGATTTTTGTCATGGATCACGCTTCTGGTGTTGTATCTAACAAGTTAATGCCAAGCCCGAGCTCATCTAGATTTTTCTCCTGTGTGACTTTCCAGGAGCTTCATGGTTTTGTTTTCTGCTTTAAGGTCTATGATTCATTCTGAGTCAGTTTTTGTGACGGGCATAAGGTCTCCTCTTTTTACTGGTGTAGATGTTCGGTTGTTCCAGAACCATTTGATGAAAAGACTGTTCACCCCATTATTCTGCCTTTGCTTTTTCATCAAAGTTCAGTTGACCATATTTGTGTGTGTTCATTTATTACATTATTATTTGGAGTGCCTGGAGGAGAAAAGGCACTGGACCAAAATCAGAAGCCACCCTCCTACCCACACTGTGGTCTGTCTAGTGCTGGCCTTTACCGTTCGATCATAGAGTTGCTTGTGTGAATTTGGAGTAATGCTAGATGATAAAAGCTTATTAATAATCTTGTCAGCGAGCAAAAATTTGTACATGATTGATGATTTTATTTATTTTTTATTAAAATCTTTTTTATTTTTATAGACTATTTTGATTCATCGTACACAAATGGGGTACAACTTTTCATTTCTATGGTTGTGCACGATGTAGATTCACACCATTCATGTAATCATACGTATACGTGCATGACGATATTTATTTATTTTTAATGCTGCCTTGGACTGAAATTCCATGGCTAGAAGCGATCGTTGTGCTTCTCGCTCAGAATGGTTTCAACGTCTCCAAGTCCACTAGGGGGGGACGTTTAGCAGTGCTGGAGCCCTTCCCTGCCAGCCGGCAGCATTTCTTTGGAGAAATTGATTTCTCTGCCTTCAGAAGAGCCCTTCCGAAGTTAAACACCTCTGTGCCAGCGGTTCTGCGTGCACGTGTGCAGGTTTTCCTGTGGCATGAGCGGAGGAGCGTTCCCCAGAGGTGTAGGGGGCTGGGGGAAGGGCTGGTGCTGGGGCAGGAGACCCAGGAGGCCCAGTGTCCAACCACGGGCTGAGTGTTTATGAAGAATGAGTGAAAAAACCCTCCTGGATTGCTTAGAATAAGTAACAGTTTTGGAGGTTTCATTGGGCTTCCAGGTGCCCCCAGGATGCTGCACACGCTGCGTGACTGTCCTCAGCACAGGCTGAGAGCAGATACCCTGCAGAGCTGAGAACCTTCCCAGGGCAGAGCAAGTGCCCAGAGCACACTGCGCCCAAGAGAAGGCACCTCAACTGCAGCAGCTTTCAACGGCTTGGCTGATCTTTTTATTTTTTTTTTTAAATTTATTTTTGGTACCAGGGATTGAACCCAGGGGATGCTTAACCACTGAGCCACATCCCCAGACCTTTTGTATATTTTATGTAGAGACAGGGTCTTGTTGAGTTGCCGAGGACGGCTTTGAATTCATGATCCTCCTGCCTCAGCCTCCCAAGCTGCTGGGATTACATTGGTGTAATCTTAACGATGCCAAATGCTACATGGTTCATGAATGCTGTTTTAGAAACATGGCAGGATTTGCAATCTGTCTCCTGCATTGCTGCCTCAGTGGAACCCTGAGCCGCTGCTGTCTGTTGCCTGAACATGGATGAGGCTTCCTGGCCTCTGACTCTCCAACCTCAGCTCAGGGTCTATGCAGAAGTAATCTTCCAGTCACAATGCATATTTCTTGTCATCTTTCTAGAATTAAAGATCCCCAAGTGAATTGCTCAAGGTCATGAGTACTTTAAGTGACAGAGCTGGGCCCCCAATTTAGGCACCTGGTGCTGGAGGATGTAGTTTATGACCACATGAGTCTTCTTTGCCAACACAGACTTTAACTACTGACCTTTTGCAAAGTGGTTACTTTGTAGGCTTTAAGAAACTGCATATGTTCAACATCTTCTAGGCCTAAAAGCGGGTTTTCATTCGATCCGTACTCATGAAGAATGCAATCAACGTGGACTCCAGGTGAAAGGACAGAAATACAACTCCAACAGGTTTCTATGCTGTTTTGTGTTACTGGCTGTACCCTGAGTGTAAGTGAACCGTTTGGGAGGTAGGGCTGGCATCTGAAGCAGCTGAATCCAGGGACCAGGTCTCTAGGGCTTAATCCCTGGCTCCGTATCTCTCAGCACTACTCACATTTGTTGTCCCATTCTTGGGCAGATCCTTGCCTAGTGGTGACAAGCGGGTGGCAGAAGTTCTCTAGCCCTAGAAGTCTACATACAGAGATGACCACTTCCTCAGCTGTACTTACCAAACATCTAGGGCCAAATCTCTTGGCCCAACATGGGTCATATGACAAGCAGGGACCAATCATTGCCTCCAGGGGAATGGGTTACGGTGATTGGCCCAAACTATGTCATTGGCTGGAATAAGGCGGGGTCAGTTGTATCCGAAGGCGAAGGGCGCAGGCTGGAGGAGGGTCCATTGGTCTGTTGGTTGTTACTAGGAAAGAGTGAATAGCCGGTGGGAGGAGACCCTGAGCGGGAGAATGCCCCCAATGTTGTCGCGCCTGCTCTGTGTGTGTGTGTGTGTGTGTGTGTGTGTGTGTGTGTGCTCGGTGTGGATTGCATATGGTGGGAGGTGAAGAGACATTTAAAGGACTAGTAGCAGGTAACAAGAATAGGAAATAGAGGAGGAGTGAGGGGCCATTTCTGTTTTATGGTTCGCATTGCGAAGGTAAAGGAGGTGCAGTGGGATTTTGGAGGACCAGGGGAAATCATTAGGGAGTCCTCCTGGAGAAGGAGGATCTTGAGGGACATGTGGGGAAAGGGGCAGTTGCTGTAGGAAAGTTTCCCATCTCCATGGCCTTCTTTCCTTGGTGTCACACGTGTGGAAATGTCATGTGACAAAAGGGACTTTGCTGGTGAGGTTAAAGTTGCTGATCAGCTGATAATGAGCAGCTGGGCACTTCCCAGTCAGCTCTGCATGCATATCTAACTCCGGAAGTTTCCCTTGAAGAGAGCTGTGGCTGGGAGGTTTGGAAGTGAGAGGGTCTATGGTAGAGTTAAAGAACCTGCACCGTCACCATGGTGATGGGTAAAAAAAGAATTTTCAGTTCTTGTTTTTCCCCATCGCTGCCCCATTTTTGCATTTAGAGGTGGGAATGCCGAGCCTGTGGCTCATACATAGTTTTAGGGCATTTAAAGGGCCGCTGGAGGCTGGGCTTCCAACTTTGTGCCAACACATGTGGATTTTCGGTCAAGAGCTCTTGGGCCTTATCAGAATCTCTGCATGGTTTCTGACCTCAACCAAGAGCCAAACCCCTGTCCTGGCACCCCAGGGACCAAGATCTGTTCACTAGGGTCGCTTAGAAAGAACTTGGATGGAACCCACTCCTCGTTTCATCTTCGAGGGAATTGGAACTCCAGTAGACAGAGTGGCCAGCCCAGCACCTTTCCCGTGTCTTGGGATTATAGAAATACGAAAGGAATTTGTTTTGCTGAGTAATTTTGAGTAACTTGAGCTGTGTAGTTGGGGGGAAAAGAAAAAATCTATCAGGCAGTTCTGTGCCCTGTGGCACAGATCTCTCCCCAGCCCAGATGCGTGCCTCCCCGCAGATCTGAATCACTGTCACCCTGGTGACAAAGGGTGGTCTGGGACATGGCATGCCTGCTTTTAGAAGGCCAGACACATCACCAGAGTGATCTTTAATAGGACTCTTTGTTCAACAATGGTTTTTACCTCAGAATGTGATCACAGCTGTTTTATTTTAGCTAATGCAGCAATTCAAGCAATTAAACCCATATTCCTCTGTGGCTATTTATTTTCATGAAGTAGTTCTCCGTGTATTGTCATGAAAGAATTCTTGGAGACTTGCAAAGTTAAAACAGAATGTGGACATTTTTTTTTTTCCCTGTGAAAATAGCCACATCTGCTTCTTCAAGTTGTCTTTCCTGGGTTGATGTCTTATAGAGATGTCAGCTTGTAATCTTGAGGAGTTGGGTTCCATTGGGAGAAAAGAGATTCATTATTCGGAGTCTATGGAGTAAGTGTTATGGTTAATCATAATTCAGCAGAAGGAAGAGGACCTGTTTCTTTTAGCAGAAACATAAATAATAGAGCTAATGTCAATCTTATATTGTTGCAAAATTAAGTCTAAAGTGATTATTTCCCGGTTATGAAATTGCAAAGGAACGAAAGATTTGATATATCTGGTCTTGTGACTCCCTTTCCTTCCCTGTGGTTTAATAGTGGGAAATTGTTTTCTTCAAGCATCCAACAAATATTTATCGAGCTGCTACTATGTGTCAGAAATGATGGCTAAGATGGACACAGCTCTTGACTTTGTTCCATTTATATAATTTCTGAAAATGCAGACAAGGAGCAAGCCCTATAAAAAAAATGAATGGAAGAATGGCATGTTGTGGTTTGTGCTAGGCAGGAAATGAATAAGGACCTGGGATTGGGGAAGGAGGTTACTTTAATTACAATATATAGTCATGGTGTCACCTTTGGGGACTGGAGAGTAAAACTGAGGGCTAGTGGAGAAGATGGTTCTGAACAGGAGAGATTTGTATGTTCACATGAATGGGAGAGAAGGGCATTCCAGGCAGAGGAAGCTGCTCATGCTCAGTCTTGAGAGGAAAAGAGCTGTGCGTTTGAAGAACTTGAGGCGAATGACATGGTGGCGGTGAGAGGAGAGTGGACGGGGACTGCCCGCCATCCTTTCTGTCTATGGAAACGTGAGAAGGCTCTTGGGCCTGAACTGTACTGGCACAGTCGCTGCATCTTGCTCCCCACTCCCTGGGGATAAGGTATGCCCCTTTCAGCAAAATTCAGGATGGGCTCTGGAGAGAGCATGAGTAGATGGGGTAGCAAGTCGGGGGGTGCTTTAAGAAGGCAGTGCATGGACTACAGGGCACACTGGTGCACACCTGTGAGCCCAGCGGCTTGGGAGGCTGAGTCAGGAGGATCACAAGTTGGAGACCAGCCTCAGCAACTTAGTGAGGCCCTAAGTCACTTAGCAAGACCCTGTTTCAAAATAAAAATAAGAAGGGACTGGGGGTTTAGCTCAGTGGTTACTGAGTTCAACTGCCAGTCCTGCCCCACAACCAAAAAATAAAATAAGAAGGGAGTGCATGGAGCGAGTGGTTACTGTTGGGCAGCAATGAACTCAGCGAGCAACCTACAGAGCTTATGGAGACATTTTGGGTCCTTGGGGCTGAACGGGGACCTGAACCTGTTCATGTTACATGCTTTGTGATTGCTGTATTGATTTTTTTTCTGCTTACCCTCAAATACAAAGATAAATGATCTATTTGACAAGAAGCCTCAACTGTGCTAAAGGGAAGTAGAAAAGGGTTTTCACTCATCCCCACTCCCAAGATGGGCTAAGGAGTAAAAAGGGTCAATTGTGGGTGGTGGCACAGCAGGAATCAGAAGAAGGGGAAGAGAATAAGGTCTGATCTGTCATTCCCTCCTTCCTCTTCCTCTGAAGGAGTCAGACATGACTTTAGTACATTTGATTTTAAAATATTGGGATGATATCCCATGATGCCCATCTGATTCCATTATACTGAGCACCAACTCTCTGCAGGGTGCCGTAATAGATGACTTTGGGGATAGTAATGTGGGTAACAAGTGGCTGTCACCTTAAAAAAGCTTGGAAATATTAGGAAGAAGCCTCATGTATATAAACAAACGCTGTAATAATTCAAAGCAGGGACAGGGTATTTCTGGAGGGAGACATTTGGAATGGCTTTATGAAGGAGGAAGAATGTAAGTCAGACTTGTTGGTGGGATTTGGGTGGCAGATAGGAGAGCTGGAAGGAATCTCAGGCAGAGGGAACATTGTCATCGACAGGGAAGTGAGACCCAGTCCTTTGTGTGTACGTGTGTCGCCTGGATTGGGAAGTCCTGTTAAAAATGAGGATAGTTAAGACTCATCCCCGGAGGAGGCTGGGGCGGGTTGGAGTATGAATTTCAAAGGCATGCAGGTGAATCTGGTGGGAAGGATGCTGGGTTGGGGAGAGAAGGTAAAACCCAAGGCCAGGAATACTTGTAGAAGCACCTCGGGGTGGGATAACTTGGAAATGTGGGCAAGAGCCATGCCCACAGAGTCTTAAATGCAAGTGCTTTATTTTGCGACACAGCATGGGATTTAAACAAAGAACCCATGTAAAAGTCTGGAACCATTTCTGGGGAGAATAAGCATTCATGAAATGTTACGGTTTGCTGATACTGCTACTATTTTTATTATTTTATTTGGACTTTTATTTTTCCAATTTCTGGGTCTTGTGAAGTCTTAATAATGCCTCTTATTAAGTTTGCCAACTGTGGGCTTATTTTTCACTCTTGAAAGAGGCTTCTGTATCAAATGTCTGTCCTCTGAGGAGCACAACAATGGGCAACGATCAAGGAGAAATTCCTCTCCTGATTAGTTTTATGGCTCTTGCAGCATCTAAGGAGTATGAAGTGGGCTGGCAATTCAATCCTGGAAGGAAACTGGAGTATTAAAGAGGCAACCTAGCTTTGCAACTACTTCATAGCCTTCCCATGGCAGCAGGAAGTTCCGCCATATGTAGGATTTCCTTCTTAGGAAGGAGGCAAGGCCCTGTGGAAAAGAAGAGAGTATTTCATCCTCTTACTACTTCTGCTTGGTGATGGCTGTCTTGCTTGTATGGCGGCAACCTTTATATATGAGTTCATTACCGTAGGTTGGCCCTCTGTGGTGGTTTCCCTCCCCATCGTCTGAGCAATGTCACAAGTCTATGTCTGAAGACTCTCTTCTTTTTTTCACCTTCATTTATTTGGAAGTGGTTCCATGGTCATCACAAGTCATAGCAATTTCAAAGTGGCTGGCATTGAATAGGCCAGGAAGCCCTGGATGAATTTGGGAACCTGTAAGGCGCTGTTTGCTTGTGAAGTGAGCGAAGGCGGAGAGGGTGTGAGGGAGAGAGGGAAGCCAAAGCCTATTGAGTGTTGAAGTCTGTGGTTTCCTTCTGTGTAGAATTCAAACTGTTGAACATTTTTAAAAAGGACCATGAGATAGTCTAATATATATTTTAGAAAAACAACTCTGGTGACCTGGTCGAGAATGGATTCTAGAAGGCAAAATATAGGCAGAGGGTCCATTGGGAAGTTGCTGCTCTCATGCAGTGGGGCAGAGTGGATACCCAGTGGATTCTGTGAACTACATCATTTATTCCCTATTAGATGCTTGAGTTGGAGAAAATTATGGGTTATTCTAAAATTAGTGTGTATGCAGAAATCGGTCCTGGCAACTACTGAAGAGTTACAGTCTCTTCCTGACATTTCTAGAAGTGATTTCCAAATTCTGAAAATAAGCTTATGATGTCATTGACACCTGTGTGTGGATGTGGATGCTTCTCTACACCTTGGTTTGTCCCCTTGTAGAGCACAACAGACCTCTTAGAGCATGTTGAAGACAGCAAAAGCCTGGGTTTCTCAAGAGAGAAAATTTGCAATAGCAGAAGGCTGTGTACTTAAAAAAATAATTAACCCAGAGGTAGAAGAATATAGTGGAAGAGAGTGTAGGAACCTTAAAAGCTGGAAACAGGTCCTTCAATGTCTTAGTTCCCAGCAGGAGCTGAGTCAGGTGCAGGGGAATTGAGGACAGTGGGCACAAACTTGGTCAGGGGCAGCTGGATCCATCTTCCACCAGACTCAAGTGATGGACATGACCCACCCCAAAGAGCCTGTTCAGCACCAGGCAGGGACTAAGCTAATTTGGAAACTCCTGACACTCTTAGAATAATTGCAAGTCAATTTGGCCAAGGGCAAATTACTGCCAACGGTGAAGTCACTTTGCAGAATTTTCCTTGCTTACCCAAATCCTACAGCTCAAGGAAATAAATGAAATTTAAGTAGTATATTGAACTCCCAGAGTGAAAATTCCAAGGTAGAAAATGAACACAAGCTTAGAGAACCTTAGCTCTTTTCAGAATCCCATGGAATTAATGAAATCCAGCTCGCTCTCCCCAGTTGATCTCAGATTTCCTTTGCACTTTAGGCCGGGGACTGAGAATCAGATTTTCAAAAGTGTTATCTGAGCCTATTTTGAAGTCACTTTATTCTTGTTGTCTATAAGCAAAATAATTTTTTTTAGTACGTATAGCTATACAACAGTGCAGATGCGGCTTTGTGAGATAGTAGTGACGATGATAGTGATGCAGATTAACCCCATTAATGCGTGCAATGTGCCAGACACTGGGCTAAGCATTCCACAGGCATTATAAGTGTTCCATATGTGTCACCCTATTTGATCTCCAACACAGCTCATTTTCACAGAGGAAGAAACTGAGGCACAGAAGGGTTAAAATTGTGTGCCTAAGGTCATACAACTATTCTACAGCAGTATCCCTGGGGTGGGGCTGTGGTTGGTAAACAGAGACTGGATGTTTGAAAGAATGAACTGGATTAAGTTCAAGAAATGTCTTTGAAAAGTTATTATGTGCCAGACATAGTGTTAAGCATTTTCGGGTAAACAAAGACCAATATGATCTAGATTATGACTGGAAGATCTTTCCAGACTAATAGGAACAGTTCAGCAGATGCTACATAATTTATAAAATTAAACATTTGCACAGTTCTAAAAAAACGTGGGAGCATTTGTTTGCATCTTCAGGTGGAAAAGAATTGGGAAAGCCTTCCTGCATGAGTGACATGTCACTAAATGTGTAAGGATGGTGTGAGAAGGGAGCTGGAGACAGGTGTGGGAACACTGAGTGTTCCAAGTTATGGAAAGTACAACTTATTCACCAGGGCCTGAGGGACACCTTTGTGCTTTTCTAGCAGTGGGTGATCTGAATCTACCAAGAATTATCTGCTAGCTGGAAGTGAAAAGGCCTGGTTAAAAGAAAGGGCAAAAGTCAGGGGCCAGTTACTGGTCTGGAAGTAATAGCAAGGCCCCAGACTAAGGTGGCACAAGACAGGAGAGAGATTCAGGAAGTTGGACATTTCTCCAAGTAGGGGAATCGATCAAGAGAACAGAGCCAGTGATGTTGTTACATTTTGAAACTGGTTATCTTGGAGCATGGTGGTGCCACAGTTAGGAGAGGAGGCAATTTTGGAGGCCCAGAGGCGGGAATAGAGAGAGGATTGAAATCCTCTGATCATGGATTTCACTACTTACCTGGGTATTTGAATACACCTATTTGTTTCCAGACTTAGCGAGGTGGACTGGATTGCTAGGTTTTAACAATTCATGTAGTCAACAAGCTAGTGTTAATTATGGTGTGTGTCAAGCATCCTTCCGAAGGCTGGGATGTTGGGGCAGAACTGAAATCAAGACAGATTTGATCTTGTCCTCATGGAACTTGCATTTCGACAGAGAGACGACCATTGTCTATGTGGTTACACAAGGTGATCTGCATGTGACATTCATGGCCACTGCTGGGAAGGAGGAGGACAGGTGTGTGTAATGTGCCTTTCCTAACTGGGCATGGACCAGGAGCCCGAGATGACTGGATGGTAAGAAGGTTTGTCCTGGTGTACAGATTTTAATCCGAGCGCTGTGTTCCCTTGTAAGCAGGAAAAGACATGGGCACCCAAGGCTGCTTGAACCTCAGAGTCCAGCCTCCCTTGAAATTCCTGGTGCAGGGATAATAGGTTCCCATCCAGGTCTTCCTGACAGGCTGCTGCCCATGTGCCTCTTGCCAATATCAGCTCTTCTTCTGCTGACTTCACAACTGCCTTGTTAACTGGCCTCAGGTTGCCTGGGTTATTCCTAAATTAAATTCTGAAAATGTGCTTTATTTTCTCCCAAGTGATGACTTGGGGAGGCCAGAAATGAGGCTGTGGTAAGAGAATGGCATTGGAATGCAGGGCTGAGGGCTGAGACTCTGGCTGGAGATCACTCAGCCTGCCCACAAATCTAAAAATGCACAGTTCGACTGTAATGCTGGAAAATATCTCCTAATGTCTCGGCTCTGCCAACAGAAAAGAGAAAGTTAAAAAATCACGGATGGCAGCAATCTTATTAATTTCAGGAACTTAGCACTCCTGCCTTGCTCATTTTGCCCTAATGATTTTTAAAAAATATCATTTCACAGTGAATCTTCCCTGAACAATGCGCAGGAAAATAACAATGTTATTGAGAAAAGGGAAGGAAAAGGGGAAGGGAAAACAACTATAGACAGGGGACACATTGGGGACACTTCAGGAGTACCATTGCCCTAACTGGAGATGAGGCTGGAGGGCAGTGGAAGCTCTGACATTGATGCCAGGTCTGTCACTTTTCATTGCGTGTTGACTCCTTGACCTGATTGCTGGATGCCATGATGTGGTGCCATATGCCAAGGTGGACCCAGGGGGTTTGGAATTGGGCTCAGCCTCTTCACACTGTGATCCTGATGTCTCAGCTGCCTTTGGTTTTCTTTATGAAAAACTCACATTCTTGCCTGAGTAGATAATTAGATGCCCCAAAGGGTTTTCAGTCTCCTACAAACTCATTGCAATGGCAGCTATTGGGAGGGGAGAGCCTTGTTCATGTCGAAGTCGTCTTGAACAGAGGCATGAGACAGAGCTGCGGAGGTTTTCAGGGTTCCTTTCTCACTGCAGGTTCTTTCACAGGTGACTTTGGTCTTCATTCACTCTCTGAGCACCTGCTCTGTGTGTGGTAATGGATGGAGCGTGGCCAGCAGTACAAAGATGAATAGAGATATTTCTCCCAAGATTGTGAGCTTCTTGAGGGCAGGAATTGAGACAACTGTCAATCACTACCACACGAGGTTGCGATGTAGATCTTGTTGCAACAACAGAAAACTGTTATTGATTGACCTATCATCTGCCAGGTGGTAGATGAGTGTCCAAGGGACCTCAGAGTTGGGATCAGAGAAATGCTACCAAAGCACTCTGGGAGTCTGTGGAGAAAGAATTACTCCTGACTAGAGAAGTGGAAAGATTTCCTGGAGGAAGTCTTCCACTGAGAAGGGAAGAGATTCGAAGGGGCAGAGATGCGGTGGGTGATTTGAAGTTGGGGAGATGGTTGAGTAAAAATGGCGGGCAAATTGTCATGTCTGGAGAGGAGTAGTGCCCAACTTGGTGAAGATGAGCCTTTCTATAGAACTGTGGATCATTTGTGTCCCTCTCCTTTGTTTTAATGCCTTATTAAAATATAACATAAAAATGTACACAAATCACGTACACACTCACGTCATTTTTCTTCAGCTGACCCACACCCATGTAACCAACCCTCAGGTCAAGTAAAGGAGCATTAGAATCCTCTCCAGAAGTCCTCCCCACTCTCCTACTTATTACCCCTTGTCCCCTCAAGGCCACTTTTCTGCTGACTCCTAACAGCATAGATCAGTTCTGTTGTTTTGGCATTTTCTGTAGATGGAATACACAGGGTCATTTTAATGCACCTGGACTCCTTGCTCTGCATCCCACGTGTGAGGTCCATCCTGTGACTACATACTTGTGAGCTTCTCATATTCATCTGAGAATAGCACACCACTTATGACTGTACCAGGACATATTTATCCTTTCCACTTGACATTTGGGTCATTTCCACTTTGGGAAATTCTGAATACGCTGCGATGACTGTTCCAGTACAATGCGCTTTATTGATGAACAGATTGATGTGTTTCTGTGGAGTAAACATCTCGGAATGGAATTTCTGGATTGTAGGCTTGAAAATCCCTTTTTAATGACAAAAACATCCATTCCACATGATTCTAATTATCCTTTTAATAACCCTGGATTGGGAAATGTATAATGATAAATACTGTGAATTCAATAACAATTCAGATTCAGCTAATATATGATCAATTGCAAAAATATCTCGTTAGGTGCACAATGAGTTTTGTCTATAGATGAGGTTGGGTGTGCTTATGAAGGCATCGATTGCTTGGAATAACTACGAGTCTCCTTTCAGGAGCCACAGACTTAGGTGAACCGTAGGGTATGAGGCCAAGGACCTATCATCAATTTAGTTCACTGGCATTTCTTATTGGTCTGGGTCAAGCCTTTAGTCAGAGAGATCTAGTGGCTTTCCCCTATGTACTCTCTCACTAGGAAGATGGTATCACCTAGTGGAATGAATACAGCCTTTGGAGTGGAATCTGAGCTGGAATCCCAAACCTCCCACTTCCCAGTGGTGTGATTAGGCCAGGGACAAGTTACTTATGAACCTCAATTTACTCACCTTGTAAAATGGAGGTAAGGATGCCTGTCTTGTATATGGAACTACTATGAACTTACGATAGGATGACGGGTGCGGAGCCCGACAGACACTGTGCCTTCTCGCTGAGTAGTAACCGTAGCCTCCGCGGGCTTCGTCAGCTCCGCCCTTTCCCTCCCTGCCTGGGCGTCTTCTCCGTGGGCTGTGTTCTTTTTCTGCTCATATACCCTCATGCTGTCTCCTAGGGCTTGCCTCCTCCCCTTTGTCCCCATAACTAAGGGAAAAGTTTTCAGTAGCTCAGCAACCTGTGCTGCTTCCATCTTTCCCTACCACATTACTAAATGTGCATTCTGGGTCCGTGACCCCGTGTCATCAGCCCTTCTCTTGGCCACGGCAGCCTCGATACATTCATTTTAGCCTGTGTGCTGATGGCTCACAGTGATGGCATGGGTTCGCCATCTCCCTGACCTGCTGCCTTCAGTGTTTTTAATTCAGAGAAATGAATGCAATGATGGACTTATGGGTCCTCTGACGGTTCCTGAAGGAGTTAATTTTGGTTAAAGGGACCTTTCCCATCACTCCCTTAGAGAAGTCTTTGTAGAAAACTGTGATGGTTCGTTTTTTGTGTCAGCTTGATTGGGCTAAGTGATGCCTAGAGAGCTGGTAAAACATTCCTGGGTGAGTTTCTGAGTGTGTTTCTGGAAGAGATTAACATTCGAATTGGTAGATGGTGTAAAGAAGAGCCATCCCTGCCCATGAGGGGGTGCGCCATCCACTCCGCTGAGGGCCTGAACAGAAGGAAAAGGTGGAGAAAGGTGAGTACACCCAACTCGAGGTGGAACACTGTGTTTTTCTGCAGGAAGTCCCGTGATCCTGGCTCTTGGCCTTAGAACTGGGACCAGGACTTACATCAGGGGCTCTCCTTGTTCCTTGGGTGTGACTCGAGAGCTGCACCATCAGTTTTCCTGGGCCTCTGACTTGCAGACAGCAGACTGGGTCTTCTCAGCGTCCATAGCCACATGAGCTCAGGACTTACGATAAATCTCTATCTATGCATCTCTGTATATCCTATTGATTTTCTGGGGAACCCTGACTAATACAGAGACTTCCTATGTAACCTCCAGAGGGTTCTCGGTCCCTGAAGAGTTATGGGCATTGCATAGAGTGGGTGGAATGGCTACGGGAGGTGACTTTGCTGAAGGTGCAGAGGTGAAATGTGGGGAAGAGCTCGTATGGTCAGCGAACAGGAGCCCAGGGTAGGAGGCCAAGGAAGGTGGGAAGGGTGTCTTCAGATGGATGCGCTGCCCTTCAGAACTGTTGCTGATTTCAGAGCTAAACAAGCAGAGTCAGATGGCTTGGTCATTTGTGTGGAATGGAGTCAGACCCCAGGACAGTGGGAAATTTCTGGCAGGGGACCCTGCAAATGCTGGGAACCGGGAGCTGATTAGGAAGGAGTGACTGGTCACGCTCCTGTGGAGCACAGGAGCGGTGCTTTGGGGAAAGGACTTCTAGGAAACCATGCCTTGTGAAGAGAAGTCAGATGTCCCTGTGTTTTGAAACACACAACTGTGAACTCAGCCAGGTCTTAAAATACTCGGAGCCGAGCAGATGGAGCCTAACAACTTACTCATCTGTTTGTAACACTGTCTTGACGGCCGTCCACATGCCCTTGGACGTCACCAGACTCCTTGGAGGTGAAAGGGAAGGGGCCACCTTTTTCTACTTAGTGGTTATTTCTCTTTTTCTCTCAGCTCAATTAAGTTCAGGTGGTCCAGAACCCCCTCTGGGCTCCCTCCCTCTGTGGAAATGTCAGGGTCTCCAGTGAGATTTCAAGCTTCAGTGTCCTCCTTTGGCATGCAGAAGTGTGCCCAGTAAAAATAGAAGGGGAAAGTCACAGCCACCAAAATCAGGCATAGTTTTTTGAAAATATTTCTGGTGAAAGAGTAAACATTTATCTGCCTGCTTGATGTGAACTAATGCTTACAAATACATGTTAATGTTCTCTTATAATTTCAGAGTTTGGGAAATAAAGGGGGAAAAAGTTGCTGAGAAAAATGTGTTGGGTTTTACTAAACCCTAAATATCTGGGAAAGAGTTTAATATCTTCAGCCAAACTTAAAGCTCTGGCTAGGTTTCCATACCGCTCCTATTGACATCTAATTTCTTGAACAAATTTATTCAGTGTTTAAAAAAAAAAAATTGGCAGTCAGGAGTCACCTCAGATGTGTAGCCTGTCAGAAATTCCTGAATTAAATGTTTTAAAACATTTTTTCCCCTTCCTAGCTCTGAAAGAAAATTCTAGCAATGTGATATATTAGTTGACTGTGACCTTTAACTAAAGGGTGCACAGGTGGAGGAGTCCTGCTTATTTTCTGAAGATAAGGCGAATGTTTTGTCTCGAACACATCCTTATTTCTCATATTTTTAAGGGTCAGAAAAGAAGAGAAAAAGCTTAAATTCTTTCGGTTTTTGATGGTAGAATTTAGGAGCTCGTCTCAGGAGAAATGTCTATGTCTACTAAAAATTGCAATCTTGAGCTAGAGTCTGATTCAATTTATAAAAATCAGATCATCTGGTTTGTGCCTGAGCTTGACCTAAAGTCTAGGTTGTTGTTCCTAAATTACTCTGAGTCTCCTCCCAAAGTAGGACCTAGGACAAGGACTAGGATGTGGGGGTTCATTAGGCAGTCAATCTGGAGGGGCGAAGGTAGGTTTAGGGGCAGGGATGGGAGGAAGGCTAATCAGAGGGGCACTCTTGGGCTATTTTCACAGTGGAACCAGGACTTTTGGACACCCTCTGAGAGTCCTGTGGACAGGGCCAGAGGATGGAAGAACCAGGCACTGTGCACCAACTATCATTGTCCTGTACCCAGGACAGGTGTCCACAGGTACATAGGAAATTCTCCCACGCTGAGACGGGCACCCAGAGTCATGAAGCTTGCCGCAGACAGCCCAGGTCAGAAGGACCTGGTTGGCCAAAGAAATGCAGGGGTACGTCAGCAGACTGTTTTAGTTCCGGGTCAAATTACGTCATGTCCTGAACCTCCAATTTTTCATCTTTACTAGAAGGAATTGGAATGTCCAAAGTGGGTCCCTGAGGAACTCCTTGCAAACTGGTTCCTTGGTCAAATGAGTTTAGGAAGTACCAGCTGAAACAACATTTTTGTTTTTAACTGCAGGGTCTCTCAGCCTTTAATAGCAAAGGTTGGGAGAGCGTGGTGTTTGCCTACGGCTTTTGCTCATGGACCCCCATTATTAATACTTGCTCAGATGACATTTTAAGTCCTGGGGAGCTGGTGGCGGTGGCATACAGTTTGGGGCATGCTCTCTAGATGGTCACTCAAATGCAGCTCAGCTCTGTGGTTAACTCTGTAAAGGATAATTCTAATTCTGGTATTTTGGGTTTTGGGTTCAGATGGAATGTGTTCAGAAAGATTCTGGACTCCCAAATCCCATCTTAAAAAAAAAAAATCTCTTGGAATTCTTTTGAGAAAAATTTTGTGCAACTAAAACCTGTGGGGAAAGCAGTGTGTTTAGAAGGAGCTGGTAGGCACACCTACGGGCTCTGAAGAGCAAGGGGACTGGACTCTGGGCCCGCCACCAAGGCACCTGCCCTTGCCTTGAGGAACAGGCCATCTCCCTGTGACTTTCTCATGGGTGCTTCTAACCCTTGTCACATTTGGGAATTACCTTCAAAGGACTTAAAATCAGCACACTACAGTGATGCAGCCACATCAATGTTTATAGCAGCTCAACTCACGATAGCTAAACTACGGAACCACCTTTCAACAGATGAATGGATAAAGACAGTGATGGAATATTACTCAGCTTTAAAGAGGAATGAAATTCTGGCATTTGCTGGTAAATGGATGGAGTTAGAGAATATCATGCTAAGTGAAGTAAGCCAAACCTCCAAAACCAAAGGCCGAATGTTTTCTCTGATATGCGGAAGCTAATTCACAGTAAGGGGGAGGATAGGGAAGAATAGTTACTTTATATTAGGTAGAGGGGAGTGAAGGGAGGGGAATCATGGGGGAAGTAAGGAACAATAGTAGAGTGAAGCAGACATTGTGACCTCGTGCACATGTACGACTGCATGACCGATGTGGTCCTCTAATACGCATAATCAGAAGAATGGGAGATTACGCTGTATTTATATATGATCTATCAAAATATATAAATGCATTCTATTGTCATGTACAACTAATTAGAACAAATAACATAAAAAAATTTAAAAAATAATCATTTGAACTGACTTATTAAAAAAAGAAAAAAAAAAAAAAAAGAAGACCTATGCTTGGGTCTTCCTCCCAGGGTGTGAGACACGGCCCCACGTCTGTTTCTCACATTCCCCCAACTGACTCACGTGCAGTTAGTTAGGGTGAGGGCCTACTTTCTTCGAAGGAGGGTTTGTTTTTGTTTTTGTTTTGTTTTTTGGTGTTTCTCGATGTTTTCAGATAGAGAATAGGGTAGGCCAAGAAATGCCTAAAGAGTGATTAAAAAACAAAAAAGAGAGAGAGGCTTCCAGCGCGTGGTCCTGCAGACAGTCATTTAATACACACAGACCCCCGTACGCATGCAAGCACACCACACATGCAGACTCACACTCAGGTACTCACAACACTCACGCACACACTCACATATTCACACACACGATGTGAATGAGGATACTTTGAAACTGATTTGCTCGCAGGGACCCTGTATTAGATTCCTATTGATTGCTGCTGCAATCAATTACCTCAGACATAAAGTCTTAAAACAAAACACATTGATTAGTTCACAATTCCGGAAGTTGGAAGTGCACACGGAGTCCTACAAGGCTCCAGTCAAGGTGCTGGCAGGGCTGTGATCTTCTCCGAGGCTCGGGGGAGAATTCGTTTACTTGCCTTCCCAGACTGAGGCGCGGCCTGTGTTCCTTGGCGATGGGCCTCCCTGTCTCAAGCCGGGGCTGTCTGGTTGCCTCTCCTGCCTCCTCTTCCCCATTGAAGAACACATGTGCTCACACTGGGCCACTTGGAACATCCAGGGGCCTGTCCCTGCTCAAGGCCAGCTGGTTTGCCACTTCGATTCTAGGTAACCTGAAGTCACCCTTGCTGTGTGGCCTCTCATAGTCACAGGTTCTGGGGTTCTGGACATGGACTTCTTGGACATCTTCCCCGTCCAGCTTGGAGGTTTACGTTCTGTCTTTGAGGCTGGGATGATCTTAGAGCTCAGACTTTAAGTCACGGCACAACCCAAAGGCTTTCTCTTTTTTGCTTTATGGTTATTTTCAAAAATACTTGCCAGTTTGTCAAAACGTCATGGTGAAGCTGTAGGTGACTCTTTCAAATTCTCTGATTATTGTGACTTGGTTTTCCATCCTGTCTCTCTCCTTGGGGTAATGCCAGAATGCTGTGTGCATTAAACCTGGTTCATAAGCCACAGAACACCAGACTCCTCTAAAGGATGGTCACTGGCACAGATTACATCATTGGGGAATAGAATACAATTTTTTTCTTTATTCATTTAATATCTACAAGGTACACGCTTATTAAAGGTATGAACTGAGTCTTACTTATGTCCCAGAGTCTAGCAAGTTCCTACTGAGTAGGTGTCTGTCTTAGTCTCTTTGTGCTGCTATAACAAAATGCCTCACAGTGAATGATTTATACACAGTAGAATTGACTGCATATAGCTCTGGAAACCAGGAGCCCAAGATCAAGATTCCGGCACATGTGGTGTCTGCTGAGGGTCTGTTTCTCTGCGGTGGTGACTTCTGTGTCCTCCATGGCAGAAGGGGCAGGGCAGCTCCCTCAGGCCCCTTTTATAAGGCCACTAATGTCATGTGTGAGGATGGAGCTCTTCCGACTGAGTCACTCCCCAGGTCCCACCTTTGAATCCTCTCTCACAGGCACTGGGTATCAACCCCTGGACGGGGAGGGCGTCAGCATTTAGACCATAGCTGTGGTCAGTACCTCTGGCTGAATGAAGGAACAGGTAAAAGGATGGATAGAATAGTGTGCATGTTAGCGTATGAGAGCAATGTAGGAATAAATGTAGTTTCCTGCCCTAGGGAATTAATGGGAAAACAGACACAGGTTAGTAAGTGGTAAGGTGGAATATAGTTCAGTGTCCTAAGAAGCAGAAGAAAGCAACTTTGGAGTTTCCAGGGATGGAGAACAAAACACAGAGTCTTGGAACTCCGGCAATGCTTACATGACATGGTGACATCAGGTAATGGGAACGGCACCTCCACGGCCCACGGTACCTCCATGGCCCTCGGCACTGCTGCCAACTTCCAGCGCTGTGGCAGACAGAGCGAACCCATCTTGGAGTCCTTTACACTAAGCCAATGATTAGGCTTTTTAACACAGGGCTCCAGTTTCCTACTGACTCTGAAATTGATAAGCTGGGTAAATCCAATTCACCCTGCTGGGTTCTAGGTAGGATTTCTTTTTCTGGTAGTTTAGCAGATTAATTCTGCCTGAAATTCACTTACTGCTAAGTGCTATCTTACAGTCCTTTGGGGCATCCACAGTAAAACGGCTCCCTATTTTTAGATTTTCCCCAGTCCAGCATTCCCAGCAGTTCAGGGTTTTCTTTGAGTTTCAGCACAATTTGTGTTCTGACTGAGTGCCCAGGTCAGAAGGCTCCGTCTACACCCACAACTGTGTAATTTAAGGGTGTGCTGTTGACCCCTTTGGTGAGGAGCAACACTGAAAGCTCACTGGCCTGGGAATAACCGCAGCCCGGCTGTGAATGTGCTTGCACATCGTTGCTCTCTGCTGTGTCCTCGAAGCGTGGTGACAATATGACAAAGTGTGTTCCCAAGGTTGAGTAGAGGACACTTCGTGTTTCCATCCCCAGCACGGCGAGGACAGGCTTCCCCAGGCAGAAGCTGTGGGTGCACACACAGCAGCAGGGACCGCAGCCTGAGAGTGACAGCTTCTCCTCTCCCCTCCAGAGAGGACACGGATGTGATTCACTTAGTCCCGAGTCTGTGACTAAGTGAAGGATGGGGTTGTGCACATTCACTTGGGAATAGCTATTTCTGCTCCAAAAACTTGAAGTGACAGTGACTTTAAAAAGTTTTCAGTGAAGGGTAAAGAAACTCTTGGTCTAAAATATTCACCAGAAAAACAAAACAAACAAAAAAAACCCCCAAATTTCTCTTTAACTATAGATTTCAATCTTTTAAAAGTGGAAAACACTTTTTATTAAGCATTCTCACCATGACCCTAGCTAATATGAGAGAGAGGCAGACAGAGTCAGAGACACTACAAATGCACAGCATCGTTATCAGGTGGATGGGTGATCATCTGTTGAAGATAGTCTGGACTCGGAGAAGAAGAACAACCTTCTGGATTGTTTCTGTAACTCCCAGATCAGAGATCAGTCTGTTTTGAAACACCCATTCTTCCCCTGATCTGCAGGAATTACACAAGTAGGGCCAACAGTCACCAGGGGATGACCTGGCCTTGCACCCCACACCTAATTGGCGGGAGGAATTAGGTAAGGAATTCCCTTACCTTCAGATCAGGAAAGAGTAGCGAGAACTCTTACCTGGAAGATTTAGGCACTGAGTTGGGCCCATCGGAACAGAAATGGGGGTTCTATTTAAAAAGCATCAAAAACAGGCTCAGATTTACACAGGCTGGAAAAATCGCACCCTAGAACTGGGTCTGGTGGAAAAGGTCCACCCCAAGTACTTTTGCGTGCTTTGCCTTCCACCCAAGGGTTGTGGTTCGACATCTCGAGTTTGCTGAAACCTCAGTTGCTGCCAGAGTTGGTCCCTCTTCCTGGCATCGCTGGGCCCTGTTTCCAAGTCCACAGTGGCACCTGTGCTGACAGAGCCTGGGCTAGTGTTCATACCAGGCTGTCTGGGAGGCAGCAGCTCACAGCCTCTATGGTGGGACCCGGGTGGAATTCTCCAAACATAGAAAGGGGTCCAGAAGTTGGGTAGCCAACCAGGTTGAAAGAGCTGACCTAAGCCATTTCAGGCAGAGTAACCCGTCGGTGAGAACCACAGCCCTGTGAAGGACAATTTGCACGCAGCCCCTCAGATTTGTCGTTCCTTAGAGGAGGTGGGCCTTTTCTTACAGTCCTTCTACCAACTTAGTAAAATAAAGCTATTTGGAAGCTAGATGAGAGAAACATGAAACACTGAAATTATTACAGAATCATGCAACTTCAGGCACACTTGTGATTGTTAGGATAACATCTGTAGTTCTTCAAATGTAACACGGGAGGACGGTTAAAGGGTGTCAGGAATATAAATGCCATCTTCTGTGGACAAACCCTGTCCATGTTTTGGGGAAGCTGGAGTTTGGAGAATGATGGATTTGTAAGGAAATGAACCTTCCAAGGTCAAGTGCATGCATCTTGTGTTTCTAGATTTGCTCTGAGACTTGGTGAAGGGTTGGACATCAAAGCACTGCCTCGGCCCGAGGGGGCGTAGGAGGTGAGCTTCATAAGATCTTCGTTTTTCATCAACCAACCAAGGACGGGATGGACTTCTGGGTAAATAACAAAGGAGGCATGGGGCTGTCTCTGTTGGACTCAGTGTTTCCACTACAGACTACAGTAAGGACCAAGAGAGCTAGGAACAAAGTCCAAGGCATTGAGAATTAAAAGTAAGTGAAAAATTGGGAATGCCGGCTACTTAGAACCATAGCCATGAGTAGGTCACTCTCGGCAAGTCAGATTTACCTCTCCTCCTGGTATTTGGTTTTGCTGTTGAAATGTGCTTGCTATGGAATCTGTTCAATACTAGGTGATGTTCGGTTGAGCAAAGCTGGGGGTGCCATTCTGATGACTTCTTGGGGTGTAAAGAGACAAGTCTTTGGCCCACACTTAAGCTAAAATATAAAAATATACAAGCAGTCTCTCCTGCTCCAATGCTACCCAAGGCGAGGTAGGAACTTCAGGAAATGTTCTCAGAAGAGCAAATTCGGGGACAGGGTCGGAGCTGCAGGTCCTAGATCCCTACACGGTCCTCATGTGGTGAGCTCAGAGGTTCTCAGTTTCATACTCGGTGAAGAAGAGAAAGAGGGATTTCCTGAACTTACACTTGAGAAAAGTGAGGAAACACACAGGTGTGAAGTTGACAAACCACCCAGAGACCCAGCAGGTCCTCGCCGCAGGAGCCCTTGGCGCCCTTGAACCTCCTGAAGAACCAGGTCAGACGCTCTTGCCCTGTGCACTCTCTGTAAAAGGGGAGTTAGTGGTGCTGTCTGGCAGGAGGGCTCCTTATTCTTTTGAGAAACTGAACCAAATCACTGTGGCTTCTAATTGGTAGTGGTGGCATCTGGGAAAACCTCCGGTCTGGCCACTTTTGCAGAGTTGACTTGATGTCACAGTCGTGGTTTCTGTGCAGGACGGCATCATTTGATCTAGCAATTTCCATGCAAATTAAAGGCTGAACGTGTGTGCCGCATGCCGGGATGCCAATGTCCTACATTTTATGTGGAAATAAATTTGCAGGGGGACTAAAATCCCAGTGGATGAGATTGGTGACTAGATGATCCTTAAAATAGATTTGGTTGAGAAAGCCAGAGGGAAATCAAACGTCTGTGTGCTGACCATGACCAGAGGTTTCCAGGCTTTTCATAAGGTCCTCACTGTTGCCTTACAAGGAAGAAATTACCCCGCATGGGTTCTGGATGGGTGAAGGCTGGTGAGGCCCTGTTGCTGGAACTCCCAGAGGCCTTGTGTTCTCGCTCCTGTCTGCCTCTCCCGCAGCATCTGGCACCTCCTCTACCCTGTCACTTTGTGCATTAGCCATGCAGATGTTCTTCCAGTTGTCTGATTTGCCCTGACCCTGTCTGCCACAGGACCTTGGCTTGTGCTCACCTCTCTGTCTGGAATGACCCTTCTGCATTCTCAACCATACCTCTCACCTGAATACCAGTTCCTTCTCTTGGTGTCCCTGTGTTCTAGCAGGACTTGGAAATGCCATTCCAATTCCACAGCAGGTTTCTAAGTCATTAGCTCCCAGAGAACCATGTTCCTCTCCTTCAGGACACTCTTCTTGGTTTATCATGTGCCCACAATGAAACCATGGCCTCCTGCTTTCTGCCCAGGTGCAGCATCTCCACCAGGTCGCAAGCTCTGTGACCACACAGACCATGCTGGGTTTTGCTGTGTGCATCTCCACAGAGCAGGCTACTTAAACTTCTGTGGCTTCATGTCTATTTTTGAAATGTGATTTAATCATAATAACCAACTCAAAGGGTGTGTGTGTGCCCGGGGCTGTGTCCCCATAATATCATCCTGTCGCATACCCCATCATGGGGAAGTGACTGTGTTTGGAGGGAGGGCCTTTAAGGAGGTAAGTGAGGTCAAATGAGGCCCTTCAGGTGAACCCTTGTCCATACTGGCTGGAGGAGTCCCTGTAAGAAGAGATTTGGACACAGATGTGCACAGAGGGAAGGCCATGGTAAGACCCTGGGAAGAGATGGTCATTGGCAACCCAGGGAGAGAGGACTCAGGGAAACCAACCCCATGACACATTGGTCTTGGACTTGTAGCCTCCAGAACCGTGAGGAAGTCAGTCTGCCTTGTCGAAGCCACAGAGTCTGCAGTGCTGTGTCATGGCAGCCCTGGAACACCAATACGGTCTTAAGTCACACACAGAAGCTCTGGATGAAATGTGACCTTCATTCTTGCTGTGCTTTGAAGGCTTCTGTCTCCTGATATTCATGAGCTAGTCACTTCATCCCCAAAGCAAGAGCGTTGAAGCGGGCTCAACGGGAGCCGTTCGGGTCTGGAGGGCTTCACCTGCACGGGTGGATGGATGCAGCTACAAGGAGTCATTTCCGGAGTGACTTCTCCCTCTTCTTCCAGGTGAGGTCCTGTTATTCCTCCCCTCCGGAGGAGGCAGCATGAAGGTGCCATCTTGGAATCAGAGAGATGAGGCCCACACCTCCTGCTTTGGGACTCTGCAACCTCCAGAACTAGGAGAAACACATTTCTGTTATTTATGCATCTAGTCTTGTTTCAGAAAGTATGGAAAATGATGGCACTGGAAGGGGACAAATGGCCCTTGTTGACACAGAAGAGCAAGGTGGATTCAGGGCCGGTGGGCTCGGCGGAGGCTTCTCCCGAGGCTGAGCGCAGTGCTTCATTCTCAGTATCTTTTCCACAGTACAGACTCCCCGGTTTCGAGGGTTTCTCCTGCAAGCAGCCTTGATCCCTCCCTCTCTCCAGGGCGCTCTGGTTCCTGCCACAGCTGCTGAGCAGGCACAGGAGCAAGACCAGCAGGTTGCAGCCATTAACAGAGATCCAGAGAAACATCTCAGCAAAGTGAGCAAGAGCCTCCCCAAATGAAATACTCAGCCAGGTGGGCGGAAGAAGAGTTCCCCACGTGTTCCAAATAAAGGTGGGGTTCAAAGGCCAGGTCTGAGGGAGCAAGCTGATCTTCTGGGTCCCTGGGGGAATGGGCTTGACAGGTGTTTCAAGGCCACCTTGAAGATTGAAGATGTACCCTTTGGTCAGTGCAAGGCAGGGATGTGGGGCAGAGACCCTGCATGAAACCGGGAAGCGCTTCCTCAGCAGGAAAGAAGGATTGGAACAGCCGAGCTTATCGGTCAGAGGAACAGGGAGGAGTTTGTCTCCTGGTTCTGGATGCGGGGAAGCCCCTCCTGCAAGAAAGCAAAGCTTGTGCCACACTTTGGGGTTCCGTCCTGGCGATCATGATGGCGGGAGCCCTGGAATCTGATTGCATGAAAACTGGAAACTTATTCCAAAAAAAGATGGTAGAATTAAATCCAAGGGCAACAGCAATCACAACAAGTCAAATACATAGACTCGATTCACACATTAAAAGACAGTGATTCTTAAATTGGGGGAAAATCTGTATTTTCTTTATAAGAGGTATTTTTTAAAATGTGTAACGGCATAGAAGAGTTGAATGTTAAATGGTGGAAAAATATATCTGAGACAAAGCTGAAAGAGTTACATTATGTCAGAATAGACTCTAAGATAAAATATATCATTATGATTTTAGAACCCTAATCCAAGGAAATGGCTAACCAGAAAGATATTGGAAACTTGACCCCTGAATGCACATAAATAAGATAACCACAAAATATATAATGTAATAAAGAACCAAATGGCAAAGAGAAATGGACACGTATAAAAACTATAGTAGGGAGTTGAAGCGTCTTTCGTAGACACCTGTAGAGTAAGCAGGCAAGTGTCAGTCAGGATTCAGAAGATACAAGCACCATGATAGACTCAGTGGGCATACCCAAGCCCTGGTCCTGAAGGTGGTGCGGAACTACTTTTTAAAAAGCACACATTGAACGGTTGCATAAATCAATCCTATATCAGGCTATCGAGTAATTCTGAGCACATGTCAAAGAATCAATATTACACATACTACTTTATTCATCTACAATGCAATAGGCTTAGAAGTCAGTGATAAAACCCCAAAAGGCCATCTGTTTGGTAATTTTAATAATTCACTCAAATGGTGCATTGGTCAATTAAAGGAGTCATTGGTATTTAGAAAACATTTAGAACCAAGTCATATGAACATTACATGTGAAAAACTTGAGGGTTGAGTGAATCTAGCACTTTGAGGGAAATTTTTAATCTTTATACTAATGGACAAGAAAGATTCAAAATTAATCTTCAAATAATTTGAGGTGATGAGACTGTTCAGGAATCATCCAGTGTCTTTGAGCACTTTCTTTCTGGTGATGCATTTCTTCACACTATCCCTGCTGTCTTCTCCCATGGCTGCAGCTTATGTCTTGACGTTTCTCTTGTCTGTTTATGAAATCTATGCTGTTTGTTCATACCTCAGGGCCTTTGCACTTATCCTTACCTTTACCTGAGATACTATTTTTTAACTTCATTTTTGATTCTTCCCAAAATGTATCTTCTTCAGAGATGCTTTTCTTAATGTATTTGTCTAAATATACCTCTCACCATCATTCTTTATCCCCTGTTGATAGAACTTAAACACAATATAATTAAAAAGTCATTAGTGATGTGTGTGTATGTGCCTTTGTTACCCCCATGTTACCATAAACTCTGAGTTCATGGTCATTACTTATTCACAGAGGTAGCTTTATAACTGAGCCTAGCAGCCTGGCAGGTATGAAGAGCTTACAAATATTTTTATTGAAATTAATGGATGAATTAATCTATACCATTCATAAAAATGCTAACTATCTGATCCAAGGTGGCAGGGAACTGTTCATAATCTGTGTCCTATAATCGAATTTCTCCTTTGGAATGTTCTATAAAAGAAAATCTTTTCAGTGCCATATCCAGTTATGAAATATATTCTTAGGGCTTTGTAATTTTATAAAACCATAGCTAAACATGTAATTTTGATGAAATTTTACAGCCAAAGGACAGTATTTTTATGGGAATTGACACATTTTCAACTCCTCTTCCAAAATACACCCTTGGAAAGAAAATAAGGGACAGATAGAAAGTGCCTTTAGTATACTGATTGGGAATTAATCACCAAGAGCATTGTCAATATCAGCAGTCTATTTTATTCAAGAAAACT
The DNA here is from genome assembly GCF_902686445.1 of Sciurus carolinensis. Lineage (NCBI taxonomy): Eukaryota > Metazoa > Chordata > Mammalia > Rodentia > Sciuridae > Sciurus > Sciurus carolinensis. The sequence goes on from NC_062228.1 coordinate 9,142,368, forward strand.
TATGTTTCCAATTATATCAAGCCTTTTGCTTGACATTGTGTGAACCTTTAGAAGTTGGATTTGTCATTTCTAGTTTTGGGATGGCACCTCTTGTAATTGAAGTGTTGAAAAGTATTTCATAGCCTAAAAGTTCAGTATATTGCCAAAGCTAGGCAGGAATACAATGCTGTCTTCTCTAGCACCGAGCTCTCTTTAAGTCAGTTTTTTTGATTTTTATTTTGCTGTTGTGGAAGAGACATACAATCAGTAAAATACTAAGTGTTTGCCTGGAAATGATGGTGGGCTCCATTTGGCCAATCAGCTCCCATCTTGCTCTCTCCGTGGTGGCCCGGGACCCCACCCTCGCCGTGGAGAGCATCTTCCTCCAACGCGAGCTGGCTCGGCCTTGGCGCAGTTGTCCCGGGGAAGTCCGAGGTCAGGGTCAGCAGACGTTGGCACTAGGCCAGAAGAGCCGTTCCGCGGGGCGTTTCTCCCTCTTCTCCCTTCCCCTCCTCTGCTCCGTCATATTCAGATCTGCTCTTGGTTCCTTTTAGGCAGCTCATCCACAAAACCCACCTTATCAAGAGAGTTCGTTTTTATCTGCTTATGTTTAAAGTTTGCCAAAGCTGAACGCCGATGAGACCAAATGCAATTTTTGTTCCTTAGCGTTCCCAGGGAGATTCTGCAGGGATTGCAAAAAAGATTTCCCCTCTGCTGGGTCTGTCAGAGCAGCAGAGACCGTGCCCAAGGGACAGCAGCCCTGCCTTCTCCGGAGAACGAGGGCTTGCCCCCAGCAGCCCACAGGCCTACCTTGGGTAGGTGGGCTCCGCCCCACGTCACTCTGAGCCCAGAGTGGAGACTGGGCTGGCCATGAAGGGCATACCGGCCACGGTGGCAGAAGGAAAGAGGAGAGGCCACAGCCACACGCTGTCGCTTAGAGCTTGGCCTGGTCTCTTCAGTTCAGTGCTGTCAGGTCACCTGGTTCCACCTTGGGGGGTGGGCAAATGTCAGCCCCCTGTCCTTCCATGCTGCTCAGTTGAGGGGAGAGTGGAACACAGTGCATCAAATTGCTTGCTGGCACCTTTGAACACTGTGTGTGGAGGTCTTGAGCCTCTGTCCTCAGTCATGAAGAATGGAGGACTCGCTAGGGTCATCTGTAATGGCAGAGTATAGTTGAATCAAGCAGGCCGGCTACTTTCTTTCCTTGCGTTCCAGCAACACCCAGCTCGGAGGCTTGACGCCGTCCAGCGGAGTCAATTTGGCGCGGGGGTCAAAAGAGTAGCGAGGCTCTTGAATTCGGAACGGTTTATTGATGAATCAGGAAACCCGGGAACTGGAGCCTCGAACCTGGAACCTCCAACCTTGAAGCTCGAACCTCTAAAAAATACCCCGGGCGCTCGAGGAGAGCCGGCTTATATCCCCTCCAGGAGGCGAAGGGTAGGGCTGACGCCAATCATGCAAAGATTAGGCGAGAGCTAGCTGCCCAATCATGGTAAAGTCAAAACGAGCAGGCACGAGCAGGAGCTCCTGTGCACACGTTGTGTGCGTGGACTTAATTGGATACGGCCAATGACAAATCACCTGGGTGTGCTTATGCCAATCAACCTCCTCACCATCACGTGATCAAAGCAACCTCTGGCTGGATGCCAAGCGCCATCCTGGCGCCTTCCGCATGGCATAGCCCCCAACAGGGGCTTTAAAAAAATTTCCCATGGAGCTGTCTAGAAGTCCAAGTGCTCAGGTCCCGTCTCTAGATTCTCCCCCGCCCCCAGTTTAACATTTCTCTCTGACCTTATCTGTCAGATGTGCTCCATCAGAATAGGAGGAGGTGGCCCTGGCCGTGGTCCTCACTAGTGAGAGAAAGACACTGAGCCTTCTGTAAATGTGAATTCTGAGAACTAGGAGGGGCTGTTCTGTTCTCCACAATAAGAGGAAACGCAGGGCCTGGGTGGCATCGTCCCCAGACAGATGTGGCAGTCATGTTTCGCCTTATGGAATAACACTGACCCGTGGCCTGGGCTGCCAGGAAGTCAGGCAGGGTGGATGCTGAGGATGCAGCCGAGCTCACATCTCGTGTGTGAAGACCAATGGGAGCACCTACCCTTGGTGCGTGAGGGGTCATGAGAGGCAGTTAGTGTAGAAATAGGGGATCGGGTCAAATGGAGGAAATGGAGGCCATGAAAGCCACCTGCCTCTGGAAGTTGGAGGCTGCCCCTGGGAGAATGGAATGTCAAGGATCTCCGGAGCCCATTGATTACCAGATTTACCTGCCCTTTATCAAGGACTGCAAGCAAGGAGCTGCTAATGAACGCCTCCTGGCTGATTCACTTTGGCCCTTCCCCTGCCCCATCCTTCTCACTTTTTACATCTCACCTGCAAAACCAGGCAGGAAGGAGAGATAAGGGGGGAGAGACCTGGAGAACAAGTGACCCTAACCTATAAAAGATGTAGGGTGCGCTCACTTCTGGGTATTCTAGAACATCAGCCATGGCCCCCTTCTCCGTCCCGGGAGACGTCTGTACTGTTACTACCATTAAATAAGACCTGCTTAACACGCCTGCCTTGGCTGCTTCTCTAGTGTTCAAACTTCAACTTTAGAGGGAGCAGAACTCGTCACCGTAAACGGCGGTATCAGGGGCAGGAACGGGCTACTCCACTCTGCTCTTCTGGGTCTCACGGCCCACCTGCTCTCCCTTTCTGGGGGACGACATTCTGATCTAACATTCTGATTCACAGCTCATTGCCATCGATCCTTGCTATTGGTGATAGGTTTGGAATGGTAGGCATCTGGTTTTTGATGGCTAGATAGGTGTCTCCTTCAGAATAAATTCAAAACCAAACCAACTCTGAGAGTCTTGACATCGTGATTTATATGTGAACTGATTAGGAGTTTGATTACATGGAGTCAGTCCCAGAGCTCATGACCCAGTAATGAAAACGTACATTCCTGAACGTGAAATCTATCTCTGAGTACAGTTTTCCCTAAAGATGCTGTTTGGAAAACTGGTCAGCTTTCCTCTCTGACATCAATGTGTTTCTCTCGCTCTGACTTCGATAGTTATCAACTCGATAGCACCGACAAGGAACCAATGTGATGTGCAGAGAAAAAGATGAGAAGCCGTTCAAAGTAAACACACAAGCCAAGGTCAAGTGTAAGTGATCCTCTGAGGATTTCTCGAGAGTGGGCTGAGGATATCTAAGGTTAGTCTTTAAAAAGAAAAGGAAAAAGGAAAAAGGAAGGCTGAAGTGTTCCCAAGAGTTGCTCGGGTCTTGTTTTAGCACCCATGTGTGATTTAGGGACTGAGACAATGCATACTTTCTTGGCTCCAGAATAGACATTTGGTATAAGGCTTCTTTCTCTGCTGTGGAAGACAAGACGCGATTGGGTTCTCTAATGTGATCGTTGATCATTTGGAATAATATGTGACAAGCGCTTGTAGTTACTGACGCCCTCATAGGCTAATGAGAGATGAGCTGTACCAAGAGAAATGAGAACATTTCCATCTGCCTATTTTCAAGACTAGAAGAAAAATACTTTATTTTTTGCATATTCTTCTTAACTAGAAAAATTTCTGTAATCTCATAAATTTTCAAGTTCAGAGTCTGTGCTAGTAACTTGGACATAAATATATTTCTATGATGTGATGATAGTCATCTACTGGGACTGAGTCTCTGGCCAGCTGCCTATGTGTACTAGTTAAGGAAATTCTTCCAGAATTTTTATGTTAACCCATTTTTTTTTCTCCCAAATGCTGCACTGAATAATTTAGCAATGGATAATCCCATTGCCAATTTTAGTTTACATTTTATGTAACATAGTTAAGTAGGCAATTTTAAAGATCTTATAATGCCATCAAAAACAAAAGCAAGAGTAGAGACTTCCCTTGCTGCCTGATCCTTTGAGGCCCCCATCCTGATCTTTATGTCAGAAATCCGGGTCTTCTCTTCAAACTCTTTTTGCTACTACAGTAACCACTTCTGCTTTAGGCTGAATATATGTCCAAGCAGATGATACCAGAAAAGGAAAATTAGGACGCTTATTCCTAGTTGGTGGTACTTCAGATTCTGCCTTCTCAGATCTGCCTGCTGTCACTTACTTGTTTGGTACTGGGGGTTGAACCTGGGTGCTGTAACACTGAGCCACATCCCAGCCTTTTTATTTTGAGACAGGATCTCACTAGGTTGTGGAGGCTGGCCTTGAACTTGCAATCCTCCTGCCTCAGCCTCCTGAGTTGCTGGGATGACAGGTACAAGCCACCATGCCCAATGGTCAGAATCATCAGATAACTGCTCCATGCACTCAATCCAAGGTTTATATTGCCATTTATAGATGAGATGGGGTGGATCATGCCTACTGCATCTTGATCCCAATCAGTTTTACGTGTGACTTCCTGGCAGGCATATGTAGATCTGCACCTTACTCCAGTTCCTTCCATTTTGATGGGATTGTAGAGTCTTCTTCCTTCTTGCTTTCTGGAAGACTAGAGGTCCTGGAACAAATTTTAAGGGAGAAGGAACTAGGATTCATTGAGTTGGTCACTGGTGCAAAGTACTATGTGCAAGGTTCATGGTACGTACCTTGTTTGATTTCCATAGCAGCCCTTCCTTGTGGGTGTTATTTCCATATTTCAGAGCAGAGGAACATCTAGCTCATCAAAGTCACATAGCTAGGAACGTGACACATCCAAGCTCTTGTTGACATCTAAAGCCCAGGTTCTTTTGATTATACTTTTTTTTTTTTTTAAAACCTCTCTCCAATAATTTTCTTTTTCCTCTTCATCATACTCTCCTCAGGATAAATTAATTTTATGTTTTCAAAATGTGGGTATTATTGATAATTATATTTTTAACCCATTGATCTTTGAAAGTACATTTTGGTTTTGTGTTCATCTGAAAAAAGGCTCAATTTCTTGACCTGGGAATACTCGAGCATCAACTTGTCCTCTGTTCTAAGACCTTGGGGTGTGAGTGTGTGTGTGTGTGTGTGTGTGTGTGTGTGTGTGTGTGTTGTGATTTCACTAATTATCACCTGATCCTCTGGTGGAATGTTGGCCTGAGAAATTCAGACTTCCTGTTCATCAACTTAAGCCAGCAGCATTCAACTTAGAATGTTTGATTTGGATGGAATATGAGTCTCATAAAGACTAATTTGTGAGAAGTCACCGGGGTCTGAGAATAAGTGGATTGACCTGCAGCAGTGGGTAGCTGGGGGCCAGCGGGCTGCCTGCTGTCAGGAAGTCCCTGCGGTAATGGGTTGGACACAGTGGGAGAAGGAGATCCACGGCCCTCAAGGCCTGAGCGATGGTCCTGGTGGCAGTTACATGTATTCTTTGGCAAGCAGCCATTTCTGCAGCCTCAAACTGACACCAGTTCAGTGTTGCAGCCGCGTCTTGGACAGAGTGATTCTGCCATTCTCTGGCAGTCTCCCCAGAGCTAGTGACGTGGAGGAACTCTGAGAAGACTGAGGAACGGATAGGAAGCGAGGTTAGCAGGTCAGACTGAGCTTCCATTAAAAAAACAGATAAATGGAACCCAAGGAGGGATATGTACCCTGTGAACCTGTAAAGCAGGATTGTTTTGTCCCTGCATTTTTTAGGGAGAGGGATGTTCCTTTAAATTGTCAAGGACTCAACAACATTAAGAATCGCCAATCTATCAGTTATGTACACATGTTTAGATCTGCAAGGTCAAGGTCTTGCTATGCACAGAGGGAACATCAATAATCACAGATAAGGTGTGAGGCACCAGCTGAAGATCCCCACCAAGGGAATAAGTGTGTCATCCCTGTGAGGCACTTTTAAAATACTAGATGGTCTTTGTGACTGTGTCCCTATCAAGCTGGGGCTTGGCTGATTCAATTTTGACAGGGATGACCCAGAGAATGAAAATTTCAAAAAGAAATCAAAGTAGCCAGGCACAGTGGCGCATGCCTGTCATCCCCGTGGCTGGAGAGGCTGAGGCAGGAGGATCTCAAAGCCAGCCTCAGCAAAAGGGAGGGGCTGAGCAACTCAGTGAGACCCTGTCTCTAAATGAAATACAAAATAGGTCTGGGGATGTGGCTCAGTGGTCGAGTGCCCCTGAGTTCAATCTCCTGTACCCCAAAAAATAAAAAATAAAATTGCACGGCCTTTAGGGAAATCAGATGGTGGATGTATGGAAACTCCCTGCACCGTTTTTATAAATCTTCCACACTGAGGCTCAGAGAGCTTGATAACTGATCCCTGTCTCATGTGGTGGTTGCCGGAATTAAATGAGATGCATCAAAATGCCTGGCACGCAGAAAGCACCTAGTGAGTGTTAGCTATTAATATGATTTATACTAATTGTTAAAGTGGAGACTTGGGGTTATAGAAATCATGACCGGGCTGGTAACATCAGGCAAATTCTATGTCCCAAAAGCTAATGACCTTCCCATGTGTCAGGGTGTTTCAGGGACAGAAGTTACGGAAAGAGGTAGTGGTCAGCAAACAGAACTGAGGGAAAGTCAGCAGATACAGGGTGCAAGAGAGCAAGGTGGCTCGCAGGGACCTGTGTGGAAATGTCTCGAACATACAAAGTAGACAGTCAGATGGATCATGAGGCTCCCAGGGCCCTCAATTATCAATTAATGAATACAATAAACCACGCACATCTCCTAAACTTGATTTGTTGGGATTATCCCTTTGGAAATCAGGTAGGCTCGATATTTTCCCCCCAGATTTTAAATTCCTAGCCACTTTTGAACAAGACCATTTCTTCTCATTTTTATTTAGGGTCTTTGTGATACTTTTGTAATTGGGATCGGATTTGTCATCTCATGAATCGTTAAAGCCCAGCTCTGAAGAAATGTGTCCCCCCCACCATTCTGGGGTACACGCACTGGAATCCCTGGATGCTCTTGACAGACTTTGAAAATGTAGCTCCATCACCCCACGTGGGACGGTCACGGACTCGCCCAAATGTTACGATGCAGGATGCAGCCAGGACTCGCCATCACCATTAAAGTACCCTTGACTTGAGACCTGGCATGTTATTTCCCCTTGAACTTGGCCCTGATTTTAACATGGTACGTTGTCATTTTAATGTCCATGGTCTTACTCAAGGATTCAGTGACGAAAAGCCAAGACACGTGAAAAAGGGCCCACGGTAAAAGCCTGTGAGGAACACATCCAGACAGGCCACGCGGATTGCATGTGGGGGACGAGGGGGACGAGGGACCCTGCTTCTGGCTTGGTCTCCGGATGCATTCATTTCTGTATATGACGCGGGATGATGTCAGAAAGACTTCACCTGACCCAGCGTGGGGAGGACTGATGGAGAAAACGGCGAGAAGCTGCGGGACCTGGCGTCATGGTGCTCAGGTGAAGCTGGGGACGTGCGCATGGTGGCCCAGGTCAGTGAGGCTCCTACTCACGGCAGCATTGCCGTTTCACAGGTCCCAGGGTTAGTGTGCGTGTGTGTGTGTGTGTGTGTGTTTTCTTCTTTCTAATTCCTTTTTTCCCCAGCAATGTGGTGATTAGGATGAAGCAGGGAGACAACTGGGAGGGATTGGGAAGAATTTCCTAGGGGTTAGAACCAAGGGTCACTAACCACTGAGCAACATCTCCAGCCCTTATTAGATTTTATTTTGAGACAGGGTCTCACTAAGTTGCTTAGGACCTTGCTAGGTTGCTGAGGCTGACTTTGAACTTACGATCCTCTTGCCTCAGCCTCCGGAGTTGCTGGGATCACAGGCATGAACCACCTCACTAGGCAGGAAGAAACATTTCTGAGACTGTAAAGGAAATACTGGTTTTGAATATCTGGGTTGTAGAAATCTCAAATCGTGAGGGGACAAAATAGTGGACTGAAGAAAATAATCTTTCTCATTATTGTTATATCTTTTTTTAAATTTATTTTTATTGTAAACAAATGGGATACATGTTTCTGTTTGTACATGGAGTAACAGCATACCATTTGCGTAATCATACATTCACGTAGGGTAATTATGTTTGATTCATTCTGTTATCTTTTCCTTCCCCCCATCCCTCCTACCTCTCTTTTCCCTCTATACAGTTCCTCCTTTCTCCATTCTTGCCCCCCTCCCACCCCCCATTATGTGTCATCATCCGCTTATCAGTGAGATCATTCGTCCTTTGGATTTTTGAGATTGGCTTATCTCACTTACCATGATATTCTCCAATTTCATCCATTTGCCTGCAAAAGCCATAATTTTATTATTCTTTATAGCTGAGTAATATTCCATTGTATATATATACCACAGTTTCTTAATCCATTCATCAACTGAAGGGCATCTAGGTTGGTTCCACAGTCTGGCTATTGTGAATTGAGCAGCTATGAACATTGATGTGGCTGTATCTCTGTAGTATGTTGATTTTAAGTCCTTTAAGTATAGGCCAAGGAGTGGGATAGCTGGGTCAAATGGTGGGTCCATTCCAAGATTTCTAAGGAATCTCCACACTGCTTTCCAGAGTAGCTGCACTAATTTGCAGCCCTGCCAGCAATTTATGAGTGTACCTTTTTCCCCACATCCTCTCCAACACCTATTGTTGCTTGTATTCTTGATAATCACCATTCTAATTGGGGTGAGATGGAATCTTAGTATAGTTTTGATTTGCATTTCTCTTATTACTAAAGATGGTGAACATTTTTTCATATGTTTGTTGATTGCTTGTAGATCTTCTGTGAAGAATCTGTTCATATCCTTAGCCCATTTGTTGATTGGGATATTTGTATTCTTCGTGTAGAGTTTTCTGAGTTCTTTATATATTCTGCAAATTAGTGCTGTATCTGAAGTATGAGTGGCAAAGATATTCTCCAACTCTGTAGGCTCTTTCTTCGCATTGCTGATAGTTTCCTTTGCTGAGAGAAAGCTATTTAGTTTGAATCTATCCCAGTTATTGATTCTTGCTTTTATTTCTTGTGCTATGGGAGTCCCGTTAAGGAAGTCTGATCCTAAGCCAACAAGTTGAAGATTTGGACCTACTTTTTCTTCTATAAGATGCAGGGTCTCTGGTCTGATTTCAAGGTCCTTGATCCATTGTGAGTTGATTTTTGTGCAGGGTGAGAGATAGGGGTTTAGTTTCATTCTGTTGCATGTGGATTTCCAGTTTTCCCAGCACCATTTGTTGAAGAGGCTATCTTTTCTCCATTGCATATTTTTGGCCCCTTTGTCTAGTATGAGAAAATTGTATTTATTTGGGTTTGTGTCCATGTCCTCTATTCTGTACCATTGATCTACCTGTCTATTTTGATGCCAATACCATGCAATTTTTGTTACTATTGCTTTGTAGTATAGTTGAAGTTCTGGTATTGTGATACCCCCTGCTTCGCTCTTTCTGCTAAGGATTGCTTTAGCTATTCTGGGTTTCTTATTCTTCCAGATGAATTTCATGATTGCTTGCTCTATTTCTGTAAGGTACGTCATTGGGATTTTAATTGGAATTGCATTGAATCTGTACAGCACTTTTGGTAGTATGGCCATTTTGACAATATTAATTCTGCCTATCCAAGAACATGGGAGATCTTTCCATCTTCTAAGGTCTTCCTCAATTTCTTTCTTCAATGTTTTGTAGTGTTCATTGTAGAGATATTTTACCTCTTTGATTAGATTTTCCCAAATATTTTTTTTTTTTTGAGGCTGTTGCAAATGGAGTTGTTTTCCTCATTTCCCTCTCAGCTGTTTCATTGCTTGCGTATAAAAATGCTTTAGATTTATGTGTGTTGATTTTATAACCTGCTATTTTGCTGAATTCATTGATGAGGTCTAGAAGTTTCTGGAGGAGGTTTTTGGATCCTCTAAATATAGAATCATGTCATCAGCAAATAGTGACAGCTTAAGTTCCTCTTTTCCTATTTGTATCCCTTTAATTTCTTTGGTCTGCCTAATTGCTCTGGCTAGAGTTTCAAGGACAATGTTGATTAGAAGTGGTGAAAGAGGACATCCCTGTCTTGTTCCTGTTTTCAAAGGGAATTGTTTCAGTTTTTCTCCATTATGACGATGTTGGTCATGGGCTTAGCATAAATAGCCTTTACAATGTTCAGGTATGTTCCTACTATCCCTATTTTTTCTAGTGTTTTGAGCATGAAGGGTGTTGTATTTTGTTGAATCCTTTTTCTGTGTCAATTGAAATAACCATATGATTCTTATCCTTAAGTCTATTGACATGATGGATTACGTTTATTGATTTATGAATGTTAAACCATCCTTGCCTTCCAGGGATGAACCCCACTTGATCGTGGTGCACAATTTTCTTAATATGTTTTTGGATACAGTTTGCCAATATTTTGTTAAGGATCTTTGCATCTATATTCATCAAGGATATTGGACTAAAATTTTCTTTCCCTGATGTGTCTTTTCCTGGTTTGGGTATGAGGGTGATACTAGCTTCATAGAATGAGTTCGGTAGGGTACCCTCCTTTTCTATTTCCTGGAATACTTTGAGAAGTATTGGAATGAGTTCTTCTTTGATGGTCTTGTAGAACTCGGCTGAGAATCCGTCTGGTCCTGGGCTTTTCTTGGATGGTAGGTTTTCAATGACTTCTTCTATTTCATTGCTTGATATTGATCTGTTTAAATTGTGTATGTCCTCCTGGTTCAGTTTGGGAGGAGCATATGTCTCTAGAAATTTGTCAATGTCTTCGGTATTTTCTATTTTGTTGGAATACAGATTTTCAAAGTAGCTTCTCATTATGTTATGTATCTCAGTGGTGTCTGTCGTGATATTTCCTTTTTCATCATGAATTTTAGTAATTTGAGTTTTCTCTCTCCTCTTTTTTAGTGTGGCTAAGGTTTTGTGTATTTTGTTTACTTTTTCAAAAAACCAACTTTTTGTTTTGTCAATTTTTTGAATTGTTTCTTTTGTTTCAATTTCATTGATTTCAGCTCTGAATTTAATTATTTCCTGTCTTCTACTACTTTTGCTGTTATTCTGTTCTTTTTCTAGGGCTTTGAGCTGTAATGTTTGATCATTTAGTTGTTGACTTTTCATTCTTTTCTGGAATGCGCTCCATGCAATCAATTTTCCTCTTAGTACTGCTTTCATAGTGTCCCAGAGATTTTGATATGTTGTTTCATTGCTCTCATTGACCTCTAAGAATTTTTTAATCTCCTCCCTGATGTTTTTTGTTATCCATGTTTCATTCAATAGCATATTATTTAGTCTCCAGGTGTTGGAGTAATTTCTGTTTTTTATTTTGTCATTGATTTCTACTCTCAGTCTATTATGATCTGATAGAACACAAGGCGATATCTCTATTTTTTTGCATTTCCTAAGGGCTGCTTTGTGGCATAACATATGGTCTATTTTTGAGAAGGTTCCATGTGCTGCTGAGAAGAAAGTGAATCCGCTCCTTGATGGATGGAATAGTCTATATATGTCTACGAAGTCTAGGTTATTGATTGTGTTATTGAGTTCTATGGTTTCTTTGGTTGGATTTTGTTTGGAAGATCTATCTATTGGTGACAGTGGTGCATTAAAGTCACCCAAAATTATTGTGTTGTGGTCTATGTGATTCCTGAAATTGAGAAGGATTTGTTTGATGTACAGGGATGCATACATATTTACTATCATTATGTCTTCCTGATTTATGGTTCCCTTAAGCAGTATGAAATGTCCTTCTTTATCCCTTCTGACTAACTTTGGCTTGAAGTCCACTTTATCTGATATAAGGATAAAAACCCCCACTTTTTTATTGAGTCCATGTGCATGTTAGGTTTTTTCCCATCCTTTCACCTTTAGTCTGTGGATGTCTTTTTCTATGAGATGAGTCTCTTGTAGGCAGCATATTGTTGGGTCTTTCTTTTTAATCCATTCTGCCAGTCTATGTCTTTTGATTGATGAGTTTAGGCCATTAACGTTCAGGGTTATTATTGAGATATGACTCGTATTCCCAGTCATTTGGGCTTATTTTTGTTTTTTAAGTTGACTTGGATTCTCCTTTGGTTGGTTTTTCCTTTAAGGTAGTTCCTCCCTTTGCTGACCTACATTGTTGTTTTTCATTTCCTCCTCACGGAATATTTTGTTGAGAATATTCTGTAGCGCAGGTTTTCTATTTGTAAATTCTTTTAACTTTTGTTTATCATGGAAGGATTTTATTTCATCTTCAAATCTGAAGGTAAGTTTTGCTGAGTATAGGATTCTTGGTTGGCAACCATGTTCTTTCAGAGCTTGAAATATGTTGTTCCAGGCCCTTCTAGCTTTTAGAGTCTGGGTTGAGAAGTCGGCTGCTATCCGTATTGGTCTCCCCCTATATGTAATCTGATGCTTTTCTCTTGCGACCTTCAAAATCCTATCTTTATTTTGAATGTTAGGCATTTTCATTATAATGTGCCTTGGTGTGGTTCTGTTGTGATTCTGTGCATTTGGTGTTTTGTAAGCCTCTTGTATTTGATTTTCCATTTCATTCTTCAGGTTTGGGAAACTTTCTGATATTATTTCACTGCATAGGTTGTTCATTCCTTTGGTTTGTATCTCTGTGCCTTCCTCAATCCCAATAATTCTTAAATTTGGTCTTTTCATAATGTCCCATAGTTCTTGGAGATTCTGTTCATGATTTCTTACCATCTTCTGTGTTTGGGCAACTTTATTTTCAAGATTAAATATTTTGTCTTCATTGTCTGAGGTTCTGTCTTCCAAGTGGTCTAGTCTTTTGGTGATGCTTTCCACTGAGTTTTTTTATTTGGTTTATTGTTTCCTTCTTTTCAAGGATGTCCGTTGGGTTTTTTTTTTTTTTTTTTTTTTTTTTTGAGAATCTCTATCTCTTTGTTGAAATGATCTTTTGCTTCCTGCAGGTGCTCTTTCAGCTTATTGGTATTATCATTCATTGCCTGCATTTGCTCTCTTATCCTTTGCTTCATGAATCATCTTAATCATGTATAATCTGAAGTCCTTTTCTGACATTTCTTCTAACATACTGTCATTGGATTCTATTAATATAGAATCTAGATTTGTTTGGATCATTTTCTTCCCTTGTTTTTTCATGTTGTTCATGTATCTTCCCCTCTAGCAGTGCAGATCTGGGGTATTGCAGATTTCCCCCTATAGGCTTATAGTGGCCCTATAGGTTTCCAAAAACCTTTCTTTAAGGGGAGATCAATATTAGCAGTGCCCAATTCAGACACTATGCAATCCCAGACCAAATAGCCCCTATGAGGACAATAAAAAAATTGTCATAATAAACAGAATGTGTTCAAATATTATCTTTGATAAAACAAACAGATTTGCAATAAGGTCTGCAGTGTCTAATGGAGGACAAAGAGGATGCAGAGGGAGGTAGAATGTGGCTGTTAATGGGATAAGAAAAGAATATACAGAAGTTCTAGATAATAGAAAGGGTGAGAGTGTAATCAAAAGAAATTGGATATTAGCATGCAAAAAAAGGAGAAAGAGACTGTGAGGGAACAGGTAAACAAAAGGAAAAGAGAGCAAGAAAAGTAAAGAAATAAAAACTTAACATTTTTCAATAAGGAGAAAAAAGAAAATCTACAGTATAACAGTCATATAGTAATGAAACCTCCTAGTGTTCAGTAGCCTGATGCATGAGAGGTACCTGACAATGAGCTTCAAACCTCCAGCAGGTGTCTCAGGATGGGATTTGCCCCACCTAAAGATCAGAGCTATGGCTTCCAGGATTATCCAAGATGGCCACTCTGGCTTCCAAATGTGTTGGCAAATGGGGAGCTGCAGCTCAGGGTGTGGACATGGTCAGCTGGAGGTCCTGGAGGCGGGGTGTGGTTGGTGAGGCAGGGGTCCTGGAGTTCGGGTGTGTTTGGTGTGGTTGTGGGATCCTGGAGGCCGGGTGCAATCAGTCGGTCTGGGGTCCCGGTGATAGGGCGCAGTCAGTTGGTCTGGGGGTCCTGGTGGCAGGGAGCAGTCAGTCGATGTGAGGGCCCCAGAGGCAGGGAGTGATCAGTCAAGCTGAGGGCTCCTGGAGCCGGGGCTCAGTCAGTCCGGCCAGGGTCCTATGGGGCCTGGCTGTTGTCTCAAAATGGTGGCAGCCACGTGTCATCAAACCTGCAGGTACTGTAACAGTGAACTTCTAGGCAACAGCAGGCAGCTGGTGCTCCACTGGTGGTCGGCGATCAGTTTGCTGACTGTTGTCGGATGATCAGGAGGTGAACCTCGTGTGTTGGGTGATGGATAGGTGTAAGGCAGGCGATGGACAGGTGAGAGGCAGGCAAATGGCGGATGATAGGCGCCTGACAGTGAGCAATCTGCAGTCAAAAAAGATGTCGATATTCTGGCAGACTGCAGGTGATCACAGCAGACAAATGGGCTAAACAGCAGGGGATCGATAAGCAGCAAAAACTGCCTTGCCGAGAAACAGATATCCTTTGCTTGAAACCGGAGTTATGGAGCTGTTATATCTTTTAAAAAGGCATTTAATTGTTTTTATTATGAAAGTCATGATGACTTAGAAAATGTCTAGAAAACCTTGAAAAGAGACAAAATTAAAAAGTACCCACCATTTATGATATCAAGATAAACATTGTTATCATTTTTTTGTATTTATTTCAAGTCAACAAAAATGTATATTTCTGTGTGATTGCTCCTTAATGAATGAGCAATTATGTATCCTGTTTTGTATCCATGGTGAACAATGACCCTGAAACCTTGCTGAGATACTATTTAAAAAGACATTTGGGGGCTGGGAGATAGCTCAGTTGGTAGAGTGCTTGCCTTGCAAACACAAGGCCCTGGGTTCCATCCCCAGCACCTCAAAAAAAAAAAAAAAAAAAAAAAATTGGAATTCCTCCTTTCTTCTGTCATGCCCACCTCCCCACCCCCATTATATATCATCATCCGCTTATTGGGGAAAACATTTAGCCTTTGGTTTTTTGGAATTGGCTTACTTCACTTAGCATGATATTCTCCAATTCCATCCATTTATCTGCAAATGCCATAATATTATTATTCTTTATGGCTGATTAATATTCCATTGTGTATATATACCACAGTTTCTTTATTCATTCAGCTGTTGAAGGACATCTAGGTTGGTTCCACAACCTAGCTATTGTGAATTGAGCTGCTATAAACATTGATGTGGCTGTATCTCTGTGGTATACTGATTTTAAGTCCTTTGGGTATAAACCAAGGAGTGGGATAACTGGGTCAAATTAGATTATGTAGAGGGAAATGAAAGGGAGGGGGCTATGAAAGATGGTGGAATGAGACAGACATCATTTCCTATGTACATGTGTGATTACACAAATGGTGTGAATCTACATTGTGCATAACCATAGAAACAAAATGATGTACCCCATTTGTGGACAGTGAATCAATATGCAGTCTATAAAAAATAAAGATAAAAAAATAAAAAAGACATTTGGATGTCAGCGTATGGAAAATGTCTTCCACAGGCCGGGTCCTCTACAGGGCTGTGAGCAGGTGAGCTCAGGGGAGGACCATACCTACCAACTCCTCGTGCTGACTGTCCTCGCTCAGCAGCCCCATCCTGACAGATAGCTGAATGGATAGACCAAGTCTCCCGGCTTCCGCTCTGGGGCTGGTGTCTGATCGCATTTCTGCTGTACATTGCATGACACGGTTTACCCTCTCTGAACCTCAGCTCCTCATCTTCCCGTCCATGATTGTTGGGATCCTTCCAGCTCAGCAGGCTATGTCTCTTGAGTGAGGACTTCAGTACCCTGGAACATAGGCTCACTTATTGCTATGTTTAGCATCCTCGTTCTTTCAGCACCTTGTAAGTTGCTGCTGTATTCTGGGCACTGATGCGTTTTCTCATCCCCTGTGGAGAGCCCCCCTGTGGAACCGGCGTTGTGATCCCACGCTATAGACAAGGCAAGTGAAGCCGAAGGGGTAAGTGTGCAGCTGACCACGGCTGGGCCCCGCCATGGCCTTCCTGCGAAAGGCTACCTGGAGGGCTGAGGGGTATCACCTGGAGCTGGACATCATGGGTGTCTGCTCACTCGCTCATTGGTCGACTGGTTCTGGTAGAAGATTAATGGTCCCCCTGCTCCGCTGCAAGGTGCCCTTGTCTTAATCTTCAGAACCCATAATGTTACATGGCAAAGGGAAGTTATGGCTGCAGAGGGATGAAGGGGCGGGGCAGCCCCTAGTGCAGAGAGACCGTCCAGGACTCTCCACGTGGCCCCATGTAACCACATATTGTAACCACGAGGTTCTTCAGGAGGGAGGCGGGAGAAGGAGGAGGCACATCAGAGGGATGTGACGTGAGAGGGACTCCAGCAGCCGTTGTGCCTTGCAGACCAGGGGTCAGGAGCCAGGGAGCCTGGGTGGCCCTAGAAGCTGGGAACAGAGTCTCACTTAGAGCCTCTGGAGAGAGACAGCCCGCTAACATGTTGATTGTCACCTGCTGGTTCTGTCATCAGACTTCCAGCCTCCAGAACTGTCAGGTGATCCATTTGGGTTGTTTGAAGCCAGAATTTGTGGTGGTTTCTTATGGCAACCCCAGGAAATCTGTTAAAGGTGAGAGAAAAGAGCCGGAGTCTAGAGTGCTGGTGTCGACGTCCAGGGCTCAGTCCTGT
Organism: Sciurus carolinensis; assembly: GCF_902686445.1. Lineage (NCBI taxonomy): Eukaryota > Metazoa > Chordata > Mammalia > Rodentia > Sciuridae > Sciurus > Sciurus carolinensis. The sequence goes on from NC_062228.1 coordinate 9,158,836, forward strand.
CCGGCGGTGGGTGGTGGGGGACGCTCACGGGGGTTGTGCTCAGAGGCAGGGATCAGCGGCTGTGAGGTTCCCTGTCCTTGTCTGCTCCCCGTGGAACAGAACTCAGCCAGTTGCCAGGGGCCTGGTTGGGACCAGACCCTAGAAAACAACTAAGGTCTCTGAGAACAAATCAGAAAGCTGTGAAGGAGCCCAGGACCGTGGGGTCAAAGGAAGGGGAATAGTCCATGCTCGCCAGTCTTGGCTTTGTGGGGTGCATTTTGTACTTTTTCTCCATCCTCCGAAGTCAGTCTTAAATAAAAAGCAGCTGAAGTGAAGCATTTACTGATTATCAATGATGACTGTGGTTATTCATTTAGCCTTCAAGTGAGCAATGCATATAACCAGGCTGCATAACCCGTGCATGAGAAGACACCGCAGGTGAAACCCAGCACCCGGCACATTGCAGGGGTTGTTCAACTTCTCTGCAGCTGCCGTGTTTTGTTGGTCAAGTATAAAATTTTAGAAGAATCTTGTCACATGGGAATGGTATTGGCCTGTTGGCTCAGGGAAAATAAGACAACCATTGAAATGCACATTGTTTATTTCAAGATGATGGAAACAGAGAATAATTCTGAACAAGAAAACATCACCCAAAGGCAAGAAGCCAAAACAATAGTGGTTAATATCCTGGTATAATAAATCTAAGCCTAAATCCTTTCTCTCAGATTCAAACCAAAAGACAATAACAATTCTATTTTGTAAGAATATCCTTGGGAATTACATATGAAAATATTTTTCCTAGGCAGGGTTTGTGTTTCCATGCTCTGTAATCTATTTTTGAAACGATGTCATATCTGGTAACATCTGCGTTGTCTGGATTTTAGGCTCAGAAGGGGTCATGTGGCAACACACAAGGACACCCTACCACTGTCCCAAAGGATCTGCCTGCTTATTGACTATATTTACAATGTTCTGTTCTCCCCAAAGGAATCAGATCCAATAAGAGATGAGGTCAAGGAGAGGATGGAGGAAATCCATATGATAACTCTGTGGGTTTGTACATTTTCTGTGATGGAGTTTCCAATTTGGCTCTGAGTTTCCTAGCAGCAAGAGCAAAAATATGATCAACTAGTACATATAAGATAAACAAATAAAGATACAATGTTCCCAGGGGCAGAAAGTGAGGGTGCAAATAATTTCAGGAGATATTACCCCCCCATCATTACATATTTTTAACTCACAAAAATATCTTCTCTTTGCAACCATTTCCCCAAATAGAGAACCTATTACTCTATAATAAGATAGCAGCTTTGAAACCATAGTATACAATGGAATCTCCAGAAGGACCTATATGAAACAGATTTCTGGGTTCCATCCCCAGATCCCTGATTCACCGTGGCCTGGGAATTAACATTTCTAAGTTCCCAGGTGACATGGATGCTGTTGATCTTGGGTGTGACCCCACATGGAGAACAACTACCCTAAAGGAATTTTATATGACACCTTTGAGGAAATACTAAGAAACCTATGGGAAAATATCTTTAAAAGACGTCTTCAATGGTAATGTCGAAGCCAGGAAATCGACACTGGTAGGATCCACAGAGCTGATTTGGAATTCACCAGTTTAACATGAGTGTGTGTGTGTGTGTGTGTGTGTGTGTAGATGTTTACGTGTGTATATTTGTGTAACCAACGCACATCACAGAACAATTCCATCCTGACAAGGATCTCCCAGTGCTGCCCTTTAGGGTCACACCCACCATGTGTCACCCCCACCCCTAACCCTGGCCACAAGGAATTCTTTCTCCATCTCTGTACCTTTGCCATTGTGAGAATACCTTACAGATGGAATCAGACACTGTATACACTTTTGGGATCAGCTTCTTTCACTCAGGAGTCCCGTGAGATCCATCCCAGTTTTTCAGCATGTGGATATTTGTTCCTTTTCATTGCTGCATAGTATGCTATCATACAGATGCAAAATACATCATTGAATCCATCTTCTGTTGAGGGACATTTGCAGAAAGGGACTCAGAGCACTCCTGGGGCCAGGCAGTAACAGAGGGAACAAATTTGGGGGTTATTCTTCAGAAACTAAGCCTCAGAAATAGAGCTGACTTAATTTAGTAAGTTACAGGGGGATGGAGCTGGAGGAGACGCAGGGGTCAGGGAGGGTATGGGCAGATCTCTCGAGGACTGGGGGCTCTGTGGCTACGGGGTGCTGGGAGCCCCACTGGGGGAAGGAGCAGTTGTTCTGCCTGCCTGCTTTGGACTGCATCCCCCTAAAGCAAGGCTTGCTTATTCACAGGCCCTGCGAGGCCCAGAGTTCCTGGCCTGTCTGTCCCCTGATGCATGGAGGATGACTGGGGGTGGGGCGACCTGGAGGAAGCAGAAGCTCACCTCAGTGACCTCTATTGATTGACAGAGAGCTGGGTTTACTAATGCATAATAACCAAGACTCCAGACACCAGGCGAGCAGGCCACTGAGGAGAACCCAGGCAAACAGACAGAACCCCGGACCCTGGAAGACAAAAACAAATCAGGAACAAAGAATTTCAGCAATGCCTCATCGTATTAGTGATTGTGACCCCAACAGACCAAACCAGAAACGAGATCCGAGCCGCTGCCAAGAAGAAGAAATGTGAAAAATTAATTCTTTCATGTGAAGATTCTCAACTACAGGTGATTTTGTCCCCACTGGACATTTGGCAACGTCTTGGGATGCCGAGCAGCATCCTACCAAGCAAAGGGCAGCCCCAGGACAAGGACTGTTCTGCCCTAAAATGTCAGTAGTGCCGAGGCTGAGAAAACTCACTCTCAGTCGAATCTATGACTGCATAATGGAAGATGCTGTTGTTCTACGTTCGGAGGAAACAGTTTAAACAACCTCTCAGAATGTCAAGGGAGAGAGAGGAGAAATCGGGGAAGAGTGATTCCAAGACCTCGAAGACCCACATCTTGGGGCCCCGTCCCCAGCTGTTAAAAGGTCCCAGCGGAAATGAAGACACAATTCAAGAACCAATAGAAGACAGCTTTCCAGGGCTGAGGACAGGCAGGAGGCACAGAGCGGGCTGAAAGAGAGGGACTCTCCCAACACTGGGAGAAGCCGAGGGAGAGGTGTGTGGAGAGAGAACAATTTTCACAATTTAAGTCTATAATTAGTTCAAAGTAAAACTCCCTAGACAGCTTCTGGTTTGATTTCCAGTTTTCTCTTTATTTCGGTTAGCTCCATGGAGAGCAGTGCTGCAGACAGGTCTCCACAGCAGACGGCTCGATGCTGGGTCCTGTGGCTTGTTATTAAGTCAGTGCCGTTTTATCACTCACGTCTCAGGCTTGTGAAGCAATCGACGCCCAGTCCTGTGCCTTTGTTCATGGTCCCCCTCGGGGTCGGCACAGTGCAGTGGCTGTCTGGGCAGCTATGTTTATTTTGCAGATGAAGAAGCTGAGCCCCATAAAACGCAAGTGGCTAGGCCAAGGTCACGGGCGGGGAAGTCTGATTCCCATGTGATGGGCGTTGCACAGCCTGCCTGCCTGGTGCTGAACTGTCGGGATCACAACCCTCGACTTCAGAGGACGGTGTTCAAAGTCTTCTGAGCTCTCAATGGTCTAAAAGCCCTTGGAGTTTTTCAAGCGTTATTACAATGCAGATGAGGGAAACTTCTCATCTTTACATAGAGCAACTTCCCAAAACATCCTACAGTGTCTCCTACTTCATTGGATTTAATGTTAATTTCTTCATTAATGAGTGCCTACTGTGTACCAGGTACGATTTAAGGGGATAAGACAGTGAACAAGATGGATAAAGTCCTTGACTTTGTGGGGCATACATTTTGTTGGAGACAGTCAACAAATTGACAAGCTATGAGGCCCTCATAAATGTAGTGAGAAAGTTAAATCTGGGTGGAGCGGGGTCAGCTTGCTATTGGACAGGGCAGGTAGGAGAGGCCTCTAGAGATGCCACTTTCAGAGAGAAGGTCTACGGTCATCTTATCACCTTTGGGCCTTCTGATCACAGAAGATCCAGAAATATATAATCATTTTTCATGACTTTCCTCCCTCTTAGTACTCCCTTTGGGAAAGGTAATTGGACTCCAAGAATTCCAAGAACTTTTGCAGGCCTAGAAAGTGACGACAAGAGACATTCTGCAGAGCAGCAGAGCTTCTTATCAGAGATGTCATGAACTTCAGAAGGCAAGCAGATTTTCAGATAGAAAATGATAACGTGCGTGACTGTGTCCCTGTAAACGCGCCTCGGCCCCCACCCCGGCAAGGTGGGTTTGCAGGCACACGTGTGTGTGTATTTATCTGTGCAGCGTAGGCCGTGCTCGTTCATGAAGGTTGGCTCACTGATTGCTGTCACTTCCAGCTGGTTTTCAACCCACAATGTCGGCTGATGAGGTCATGGGAAAAGAAGTGATGGAAAGAAGGGGGGCAGAGGTCACTTATTCAGGGCAGGGGGTACTTGCGCAGGTACCCAATGCTCTCTGGGGCTTTTGGCCTTTGTTTTCATTGTTTAAAAAGATGAGAGGCCGGAATTCATGTCTTGCCTTCCCGTTCCTTATCCTGTGGTATCTACCCCCACCCCATGTGGACATGATTATTCAAACTTAGGCAAAATTACGTCTCGCTCATGGGTTCCTGCTGAAGAGCTGAGGGATCCCCCTTCTACGATGAGTTTCTTAGTTTTCTGCCTGTATGTTTTCTCCTTCTCTTGCTGAATGAAACCTTGTGAGCCATGGAGCCCTAAGGTACAGAGACCCAAATCACTTCTCCCTGACACCCTCTGTCTCCTGCAAACATGTCCAAAACCTCATTTGGGCTCCCCTTATCCCTGCTCCTTGGAGGTGCCCAAAGCTCACCTCTCTGTGTTAAATCATCACCATCTCCACCTCAGCCTCTGCTCATGGCCCAACCAAGGAACCAAGATTAGATTTAAATTCAATTTTGTAGGGGCAGAGCCTATAACTCGGTGGCAGAGTGCTTGCCCAGCATGTGTGAGCTACTGGGCTTGATCCTCGGCACCACATAAAAATAAATACATGATTACACAAATGGTACGCCTCTACTTCACGTACAAACAGAGAAACAAGTTGTACCCCATTTGTTTATAATTAAAAAATAAATAAATACATGCATAAATAATGGTATTGTTTCCATCTACAACTAAAAAAAAATTTAAAAAGTAAATTGAATTTTGCAGATGGATGCCAAAATTTCTTAACCAAGCCTGTTCTTCCTCCATCAACTTTGGTTCTTCTAACCCATTCCCAGAAATCTGAGGATTATTTGTAAATTTGTTCATTCACTGTATTCCTTCCCAGGGCTCCCCAAACCAATGGTCATAGAGTTGGTGGCTCACACTACAGAAACTGTTCTGGAGGCTGCAGGTCTGCCTGAGAGCTTGTGGGCGCTCTTTCCTATGCCTCTCTTCCAGCTGCTACTACAGGGAGTTCTTGGTGTTCCTGGGCTTCTGGATTCACCCCTGCAATCTGTCTTCACATCACCTCTGTGCCCCTGCGTCTAACCTTCCCCTGCCTTTCTCTTATAAGGACACCTGCCATTGGGTTTAGGGCCCACCCTCTATCCAGGATGGTCTCCTCTGGACATCTTTCATTATGTATGTGAAGACCTTTTGCCAACTAAGGCCACGCTCACAAGTCCCTGGGGGTAGGAAATGGACATGTCTTCTGCGAGGACCACCATTTAATCCACTACAGTCACCATTGTGTTTATCGAGCCGCCTCTAGGTCAAGCATTTTGCCCAGGCTCCAGGAACATGTCAACGAAAAGAACAAAGTTCCTGCTTTCACAAAAGGGACAAAGCTTTTGGCCAGAACAACCAAAGTTTCTCAGGTAACTCCAATGGAAGAGGGATGACTGGCCCAGACTGGAGCCCTCTGGACGTTCAGCCTTCTAGAATGTGCTCCCCATGCAGAGATCTCACACGACCACAGTTTTACGAAGCTCTCACATCATATCGTCTTTGGGCTGTGAATGAGTAGTCTCTGCAGGTGGCCCTTATGGATGGGCCTTTCTTTGTGTGTGCACCTCACTGTCCATCACGGGGGAAGTCTTGTTTTCTTTTGCCTGGAGGTTGAGCTGAGCCTGTGACTACTTTTACCAAGAAAACATGGAGGAAATGATGCTCTGGGAATTCCCAGGCTGGGCATTAAGAAGACATGGTAGCTTCTACTTTCCCCCTCTCACAATATTCACTTTGGGATCCCTAAGCCAACATGCATGATGTCTGGCTACCCTGTTAGAGCAGCCACATGGACAGGGCATGGTCTAAGAGTACAGCCAACATCCCAGTTGAGCTTCCAGATCACACCAGCCCCAGTGACAATGCAATGGCATGGAAGACCCCAAAAAAAGACTAGCCGAAGAACTGTCTAGCAAAGCCAACTCAGCTCTTGGCACTGTGAGAAACAGTAAAAGGACTGGTTAAATCACCAAGTTTCGGAATGATTGTCAGGCAATGATAGGTAACTAGAGTAGGCTGTGAACATTTCCTCACTACATGAGCTGCTAAGATGGAATTTGTGTTTTGCAGTAAACAGCACAATGGTGCCAGCACTTTGTGCTCAGTGCCAGCTGGCACCAGGAGACCGTGGAGCGGCCTGCTTGAGTGGAGGGCTCAAAGACTGCTGCTTGCCAAAAGCAAAGATTCCTATGGCTGTTGAAGTTAGAGCCAGTTCCAGGATGGCATATCTAGAAGGCTAAGGCTCTCTGGAGGTGCCCCTGGGAAGGGTTGTAGGATTCCTGCTTCGGTGGAAGAGGGGCGGGAGGGCAGCATGGAATTCTGGGCTCCAGAGTCAGAGGATATAGAACCGGAAATCAGTAGACCCAAATAGAGGCTAAAAATAGCTCAGTTTTCTTTGCTGCACCCAGCTGCTCCCAGGACATTTGGCTCATGGCCTGGGATTTATTTTTTTTTCTCCTCTCACTTTTAAGATTTCCTTTCTTGAATGTTAGAGTCAAACGTTACAAGGCTCTTTTTGCTTCCTTTGAATCCCATTAGACTTACTCCTTTCTTGGTGGAGTCCTGAGGATTCAGGGGTGTTTCAGAGTCTCTTTAAACCGGAGGGTGGGAAATGGGTTCCTTCATGTGGAGAACACAGCAGCGCGTGACACCCACTCGTGTTAAAAACACTTTCTTGTGTGTCGTGAAACTTGAGGTGAGTGGCATCTCTCACATTCAGAGGAGGAGAAAGCAGGTTCAGAGAGGTCCTGACTTGGCCAGAGTTGGGAAGTTGGGATTTGAACCTCCTGTCTTTGGTTCCTCAAGCAGGTATTGTTCTTGGGTGCTCATAAATGGGGTCTCACATTATAACTAAGTGCAGGAGGTAGGGTGGTCATAGAGGAGGTACACTTGGGAGCCTTCCGGAGAGAACCACTTGAAGTCAGGAGAACCTGTTGGGACAAGCTCAGTTGGCAAAGGGACCAGCAAAATGGGATCAGGAAAGCTTCATGATTTGGGGATATAGGAGGCAAGAGCTTCTAGCATTTTCTCAACTATTATTTGTTTGTTCTTGTAATAACCTTGCAAGTCAGTGGAGGAAATGGAAGTCAATTTCCCTTCCTCCTCCTCCACGTACATATGTCATGTGTGTACTCTTACATACACGTGTGTGAGTATACATTATGTGCACACATATGTGTGGGTGTATCTGTGGATATGTATATGGATGGATATACTAGTGTCTTGTTCAGGGCTGCTTTCTGGGGCCAGTGCACCTACCCCCTCAACTCTGTAAATGTTGACTGTCCGGCACTCATGGCTGGTCTTCTCCAAAGTTACCATCACCTGGAGTACCTTCTTCACCCAGGAGAAGTTCCTCCCTCCACCCCAGGAGTGTTGAAGTATCTGGCCCTCTTGTCTGCCACTCATGAGTTCTCCTCTTGTGACTGAGGCCAAGGCTAGGTGGGCCTTACCTCCCCCCAGATCCTTATTCAACAAACTCCCTTCCCCTTCTTGCTTCACCCTGCCTCACAGGCTTATCTCCAAGGGCCCTTCCTCAGCTCATCACACACCCCTCAACCCCCAACTTAGGTTCTGCCTGCAGAGAACCTGACCTTAGCATGTGTGTGTGCACACACGTACATACATGCATGCATTCTCGAGTGTGCATGTACACACACACGTACAATGGCTATGTTGCAGATAATAAGATGGAAATATCTGAGGGTCAAGTTCACGTGATGAGTCAATATCAAAACTATGATTAGCCACCTTTTATTCTGAAGTCAAATTCTGCCTTCCTTCCCCACTAGCTTCATTCCCAGCCAGTTCACCCTGTCTGCGGCTTATTAATTCATCGTTTTGGGGTTGATAATGCAGGGGGGAACCTGTAGCTTTCTTCCTTCACTGCCTTTACTTTCTGCCTGTACATAAAGGAATGTCGCTCGGCTTGATTTCAGTGAGAAATGTGGACACAGGTAACTTGACTAGAAATGGGTTGGAGTTTTAAATAAACTTTGCAAAGTGAGGAACGTGCGGGTGAGGAGCCGCTCCCTCCAAGGCTAAGCGTCTCCCAACCTGCGTGCATGGAAATTGTGGAATGGGGCCGTCGGAAACTGTACACATTCATAAATATTGATAGGCTGACAAAGAATTTTAATGTCGAGATGTCTGACTCTGATTATTTCTGAAACATAAACACCTTTTAATTCTCCCCTTAGGCCAAAGATCAAACTTTGGCTGTCGCCTCTTAGATAAGGCATCTGACTGCGAGATGTAATCCAGATTGGTTCGCATTTCTGCTCAGGAAAGCTAACCATCCAGCTGTCAAAGGAATGAGAGAGCAGGCCCTCGCCGCCCTGCGCCTCCTTGTTTGTCTCTCTGGGTCCCTCTCTGCACACCTGGAGGGAGCATGCACCCCCTCCCCATCCCCGGGGAGGCTGCTGGGTCCTCCTGACGACCCCGTGTTTTCCAGTGCAGGACTTGCATTCAGAATGGAACCCAAGCCTGTGACTGTGGCCTTCAAGGCCTTTGGGGTCCTCTGCTCCTTCCCCTTTGGCCTGGCACGGTCGCTGCTCCTGCTGTCACCCCAGCCTCTGCCGTTTGTCACCACTGCTCACCCAGGGCGCCTCCGGTCTCGGGGTCCTTGCTCAGCTGTCCCACCTCCTTGGAATAGCAGCCTTCTCAGTTCCGCTCTTCCTCGTAGTGGGAGCTCATCTCGCCGAGGACCTTCCTGCCCCCGAGGGTCACGGGGCTTCGTCTGTGGCACTGTGCTCTGCTTTACGTAATTTTCAGGCATTTTGTCCTGAAAGGTCAATATTGACCTGCTTCTTTACTTGTTGCCGTGTGTGCAGGGATCCTATCTGCCTTGTTTTCCTCTGTCCTGATTATTTTTGGGTTGTTGAGACATTCAAAAAATGTGTCTACTGTTTTTTTTAACACTATATATCCTTGTGCAGATTTCAAGCAGTCGCCTTAGGGGTTAAAACACGCCTATCTAACTGCTTCCTGTCCACTCATAGCCACATTTTACCATCTCCAGTAAGCACACTGCCATCTTTATCATACGTGGGTCCTTGTCCCCTGATGATTGTTTCATATCTACATGTGTTAAAAACCTGTGAGACAATATTTTAATACAACCGTCACACGTATTTGAAGAAACTCAGAAGAACGGTCTGTTCTACTCTGCTTTCCTCATTACCACTGCTCCAAATTTCTATCTGGTATCATTTCCCTTCTTCCCAAAGAAATTCCTTTAGGAGTTTAGAGCTGGTCTGTTGGAAATGATTTTATTCATTTTCTATCCTCTGAGCATGCCTTTCTTTCAACTTTATTCCTAAGGGGTAATTTTTTTGTTGGATGTATAACTTGCATTGCTAGGTTTGTTTTTTGTTTTTTTTAATTTGAACACTTGAAAAATTTTTATGCCAATTCCCTCTGGTCTCATGGTTTCTAATGAGAACAGTTCAGTCTTTTCCATTGTTTTCTCTCGGTAGCTAATGAGTGTGTCCTCTGTCTTGAGTTTTTGACTACTTATTTATGATGTGTCCAGGTTTGGATTTATTTGGGTTTCTCTTGGGATATACTCAGCTCCTGGAATCTGAAGATTTGTGTCTTGCACCAAATTTAGGATGTTTTCAGTTTTTATTCTTCAAATAAATTTTAGCACTGCATCCTTTCTATTCTTTTTGGTAGCCCAATCATGCAAATGTTGAAACTTTCATCACCAATACATAGTTCCTTGTGATTCTATTATATATTTTTAGAGTACTGTTCCCCTCTTTTCAGATTGGACAATTTCCATTGGTCCATCTTCAAATTCACTGATTCTTCTGTCATCTCCATGCTACCATCAAGCTCATCCAGTGAATTTCAGTCTTTGTTTTCAGTTCTAAAATGTTTATCAGATTCTTCTGCATGTCTTCTATTTCTTTGCTGAGGCAACCTGTTTTTCCTTTGGTTTACATTTTCCTGCTCAAGCATTTTAAAATTAGCTTTTAAAAAGTCTTGGTCTTATGATTTCAACATCTATATTGTCTCCTTGTTAGTGTCTGTTATCTATTCCCGTATGAGTTTGGGTTTTCCAGATTTTTTATTTGCTGAGTAATTTTAGACGTATTCTGAACATCTTTAATGTTATATTGATAGACTCTGTGTCTTTCTAAGGTCCTGAAGCAATCAGTTAACGTGTGTGGGGTCAGGCCCTGAGCTCTACCCACCCTCTGGAGTCTGTGATTCTAAGGATTGTGGTTTTCTATGTCTTTCCAGGGTCGTTTGGATCTGTCCTGCATGGCTCCACCTAGTGGCCAGTCTGGGTCTTGGCGGGTGGTTGGTCAAGTGATAAAAATGATGGGTGGTTCTGAATAGGGTCAGATCCATCGGGCATGAACTGCGAGTACAGGGAACCCAAATGTTCAAAAACACATTTATGAGTTTGTTTTCTTGAGTTCCTCTCTTTTTTGTCATGTCTTCAGTGTTTTATGGTTTTGGTGTTCTGACTAGAAAATGGGATTAGTCAACATAGCGTTGTGTCAGGGACCAGTGCTGAGTCTGCCCCACCCTCTTGGGATCTCAACCCAGTGAACAGACAGAAAAATCCCCTCGCCCTCATTGTTTCAGCTTTTGTTACTGGCCATGTCCACCACTCTCATGGCAGGTGATTGATTAAGAACACATACACACACACACACACACACACACACACATACATATGTACACCAAAGATGACAAAAAGGGCTTTGATGATGGCTATGGCTTCAGAGATCTGTACTTATCCCCAAGTGAATCAAGATGTATTCATTAAACATGTTCAGTGTCTTACATGCCCATAAAACCCAAGAAAACAGAAAGAGAAAACGAAATGGGCATGTTTTCAGTCTCTGTGGAGTTGGGAGCTCCCCTGTAGGACCTGGTGGCTTCTCCTGCTGGTTTCTGTTACCCATGACCAGGTCTGGCCTGTGAAGCCCAGACCCAGCTGTACTGGAGAAAAGAGGTGGAAACCCACGGCCGGGTCAGAGGTACTCCAGGGTCTGGTCTTCCCTCTAAAGTGTCTGTGGCTTATGTCCCTGAATCCTCACAGAGGGGCTCCAGGTGTCAGGTCCATGTCTTATGGTCACAGTCAGAGAGAGGCAGGGTGGAGTGTTTCCTCCATGTTACCAGAGCCAGAGATCCTCAGCTATTACTTTGGGCAACACACAAACATCCGATATTATTGCTCAGGCGTTAACCCAAGTCCCTGTCTACTTTGCTCATGGGGACCAGGAGGAAATGACGTCCACTCAGGTGACTTCTGCACTTGGAAGTTGTGAGACCCAACTTCTAATCCTAGTGTGGGAGAGCCCTGTAATCCTAGGCAAGTTCATATCTCCAAGTCTTTGTGTAAAATGTGAGTATTATAAAGCTACCCGTCCAGCTTGTCCCTCACCCAGGGTCATCGCCATGATGGATGAGACAATAGGTAGAAAAGTACCAAGTGGTACAAAGAGAGTGAGTTTTCCTCCTGTGACCTGTGGAGAGTAATCGGAGAGGCTGTTCTCGGGGCTGGGCAGCAGCTGGCACCTCTGTAGGGTGGGAGGGTTGTGAAGCGACCCTGTGCTGGGCTGCCTCCTGAATCCTCACCACCTGCACACACTGTGCACAGCTCACCATGCTTTGTTCCTTCCTGACCTTCTGTTCCCTCTCAGGTTTCTGGACACCATTAAAAACATCGTTAGTATTAAAAAGCGCACTGACTAGAAGCCAGGGAACGTGACTCTTGATTCTGTCGCTCAGAAGCTTTCCACTTTTCTCATAGGATCGGGGTCTCCACATCTTTACGGTAGAAAGAATCAGAAGGCAACCACGATTTTCAGACTTTTCTTGCGGGAGCCTTGAGGGTTGAGCATTGGCTTCAGTGGGAGTGATTTGGAGATTTTCAAACCTCTAAATTTCTGCTACACTTAGTTTCCACTTGCACTTGACAAGAAGTCCTGTGGCTACAATAAATGTCAAAACTGCTACACCCTGAGAGTCTCCCGGTGGAACTGTCCCAGGATCCCACACCTTTCCAAGGCAGCCTTCCTGGTGACTCCTTTCCCTTTGTGACCAACTCTTGTTCTCCCATCCATGTGTGTGGACGTCCCATAAGTTTGAATGGCAATCTTTTTTTCACACCCAGTCTAGGACCTTAATACTGACAAATTCAGGGAAGCTAACCTTTCCAATGTGGGGTAAAATATGTATAGGCATCTTTTATATTTCTTTACTAATAACTTAGTTTTCCTCTTTTAAATAATTCTCACTGGTGTCCAAATACATATCTATCAATGGATATTGATAGCTATGACTAGCTCAGTTTTGAACCTTCCTTACAGATTGGTTATTCTTACGTGATATGTAAAACTCCAAGAGAATAGGATTATTAATAGGACCGCTAACTTTCTGTTGTGTTTTGGATGGGAAGTATCCCCCAGGAGCTCCTGTGTCATATAGAAATGTTTGGAGGTGAAGTGATTGGATTGTGAGAGCTGTAACTGTATCAGCCTATCCTAGTTTGAATGGACCAACTGGGTGGTAACCATAAGTAGGCATGTGACTGGAGGAGGTGGGTTACTGGGGACATGCCCTGCAAGAGTTGTTTTTCCCTGTGGCCTCTTCTTCCTCCCCTCTGCTTCCTGGCTGCTGTGAATAGAGCAGCCATATAACCACCATGCCCTTCCGCCATGATGTTCTGCCTCACATTGCCCCATATAAACTTTCCCTTCTCTAAGTTACTCTTGTTGAGTATTTTGGTTACAAAATGAAAAGCTGATGAATGAAAACACTTTCCCAACTTTCAGTGTGTATTATTTGGAGTTAAAGTTGTATTTGAATGTGTCAGCTTTCCATCACTATAACGAAATACCTGAGATGAACAAGTTATAGGAGAAAAGATTTTTGACTTAGAGCTTATAGGTTTCAGCCCATGGTCACTGAGCTCCATCGCTTTTGGACCTATGTTGGGTGGTACACCATGGTGGAAGAATGTGGTGAACGAGCTTGTCCACCTTTGTCAGCTGGAGAGCAGAGAAAGAAAGAGGAAGGGACCAAGATCCTAACCTCCCCTCAAGGTCATAACCCTGGTGACCTCACTTCCTCCACCAGGTCCAACCTCCTCATGGTTCCACTACCTTCCAGTAGCCACAGGTTGTCAACCAAGCCTTCAGTTCATGGGCCTTCGGGGAACATTTAAGAACTCAACCAGAACAGGATTTTCATAACTAAAGTATTTACAACAGAAAAAAGTGGAAAACAACTGTTACAAGAAACATCGGAGGAGTGACTAAGTAACATATAGCTTGTTCATAAGAAGAATATTGTGTTACTGCATTTTAATTAAAACCGTTTAGTCCCCTAGAGAGTTTGTGATAGGATGGACACATCATTCAATTTTTTGCTAAATAATATAAATTTTCTATCATCACAGACTATCGTACTGGACGTGCTGATGATCTAGAATGTTATTTCAAAGAAATCTGGATGAAAATAAGATTTTTTCCATTAAAAAAAAAAAAAAAAAGCCTGCCACAGGTTCTTCCCCCTTCAGATGTGACATCAACAAGGAAAATGACCAATTGGCATCAAGCCCTTCGTGAGTCCTCCAAGGTTTTGATGGGTTTGTTCTAGGACAGTTGTCCCCGACCAAGAGTGTCATTGCCTATCTGTGACATATGCCTTTTTGTTCCTCAAGGAGATCCATTATGGAAATAACCATAACCCAATAAAATTAATGAAATGAAGTTTTTATTAAACGCTTCTGTGTCCTCATCACTTCTGCTGCTGTCAAGCACATTTGTAATGTCACAAAAATAAGTTTCGATTTCTTCATGGGATGCATAATGGCAGCCCAACCCCAACACGCCCGACATGTCCGGACTCCGTTTTGAGGGGTACAAGCTACCAGGCCCTGAGGCTTCCGGCAGGAGGCAGCATTTCAATTTTCGTTTTACTGGCTGAAGTTTCCAATGAGCATTAAAGATTAATGGTGCAAGTATCTGAAAGTCAAGAAGAAGAAAAGGCCAGGACTTTCAAACATTTGTAAACAGTGTAAAGCTTTGTACTGATCAAATGGCCGCAGACAGGGAAAGCTAATACCACCGCAGTAAAACCGGGGGCTAGCCTTTCACTGTGTGTCTGGTGTGGAGCTTCCAGCATTTGATGAATGGCTGGCTGTGCCAGGAGGTCATGGGGGAGTGTCTAGGCCTTTCATGTGGCCGGGACAGCTGTGGGCAATCTGTGGGTATGGATTTCCCTGCCGGGAGGATCAGCTACGTGTGAAGACAGCACGAGGCACTCAGGAGGAGTCAGAAAATAGATGACTATCAAGAAGCGATCTACGACCGGATCAAGTCTTTGTGGGATTTCCAACTCAACAGAAATCAGCCCCTTGGCTTTTGATGTCTCCTGGCAATGAGATCATTCTTTCTCCGATTTGGTGTTTACATGAGGTTGAAAGGGCTTCTCCCTACATCACGGCTGTCCTCCTCATCATTCCATGGAACTCTGCTTTCCATGCCTTGTCTTTGAACAGAGGCTCAGAGAAGCTCAGGAGTTTGTCCTCAGTGGCAAAGCTCGTCGGGCTGAGCTGAGACTTGTACTCGGTCTGTCTGATTCCAAAGCTCACATGGTCATGCTATTGAGAGTGAACCACGGCTTGTGTGAAGGCATAGCTTCTTGCTTCTAATGTTCAGCTATTGCTTTTTAAAAATATATCATGAGAAGAGGTTGTGGGGGAGGGAGGGTGTGTCTCTTGGCCTGACATCCAGAAAGGACCACACATGAGCTTCTGTTCTCTTTCTTCCTTTGGCTTAGCATCCCTGGCTGGATCAGAAATTGGGGGAATGGGTTCCCTTCATTGCATTCGAGAAAGGAATGCCTATTGAACTTTGTCGACAGAGTTAACAATCTGGGAGACCCTGGATCCTTTATCCTCCCCAACAGGAGCCCTGTGTCAGTTTCCTCTGAAGGCTGTCTCCTCACCAATCTTAATAATTCCTTAAAGCTGTGCAGACTGTGTTGGTCAGACTGCCTCCGTGTTTTACTGGAAGCCTTCTGCTGTTAAGTGCATGTTAGGTTTCAGGGCTGATAGGAGACCCACAGCCCAGGAGCTCTCTCCAGAGGCCAATCTGACTTCTTAGGAGGTAGACCAGTTCCTGTCCCCATGCCATACAGGATCACTTACCTCCGCATGGCATCCTTTCCTCATCTTCTGCAACTTCCTGGCTTCCTCTGTTCTCTCCTAATATTCTGATATTTACTCTCCCTTAAGCATTGCTTGCTCATATCATCTCCAAGTATCTGCTCATGCTTCATCTCTTCTTGATTTACTTTTCTGCCATCTTTCTTTATGTCCAAACTGGACCCATCCATTAAACCCCAGGATCAAGCCTCCTCTTCTCCCCAACAGTTATCAAGAATAGAGTGACCTCTCTCTCCTCTCTTTGTGTGTGTGTTTGTATGCATGTGCGAGCCCAAATGTTCTCCATCCTCAGCACATGCTCCACCATTGAGCACCATCACCAGGCCCATCTCTTTTCAACTTGTATTGCAATTATTATGAACATATTTTATTTGGTAGTTGGAGTATAATGTCATTTGGCATAAATGCATTTGTTCTATGTAGTTGATATAATTGCATATCTGTAAACAGGGAGTGGAAAACCATTGATGCACATTCTAAATAGATATATTAAAATGTTGTTCGATATGCAAGATATTTGCATTAAGAATAATGCAGAGTTTCTAAACTAGAGATCTCTGCCAGATTTACCACCAAAATATATATTGTTTAATTAGGAAAATATTGGTATATAAAATTGTATATCAGGCCCAAGTCCTGTGTGACGTCCAATAGGTCATTATTTCTTTCTATAAAATGGAATAATAATCTTTGTGGAATCTCACTATATTGTGCTTGGAATGAGATATAGGAAGGCAAGATTCTTGTCTGTTTCCTATAACATAGTGCCTACAGTAGTGCTTTGTATGTGTGTGGGGCGTCACAGATAATTTTGGAGCTGATACATGACATTCATCAAGCACTTGGAGCTTGGTTCACAGAAGACCATGAGCAAATCAGAGCACGTTCCTAAGGAGCTAAGGATACTTGTTAAATGTCTTCCTAGTACCTAGGCCTGCCACACAGCAGTGGGTTCATACCCATTTATAGAATGAATAGTCCGTTTTTCAGAAATCCTCCTTAGAGAAGGTAGTTTCAGTGATATCTGGCTGCCATTTTGGTTTGGGTCTTTTTCTTCCCTGTGGTAAAGGACTGTTCTGCTTACTGTTGTGTAAGTCAAAATTTTTTTGTCTTTCTTTTTATAATTTGAGGTGTGACTAAGGAAGAGTGGTATCTTCTTAAGAATGTTTATTTCACTTTCTGAAGGTGTTTTTCATTTTCTCAGCTGTCCCTTGGTTCCTCCTATACCACTGGAACACTTTACCAGTTGGCAGATGGGAGGTAGATAATGACAGAGCTGCCACTAGCACCTTTGGAAAAGAAAAGTCGGAGTGAGCAACTCACACTTAGAGTGTGGAGCTTATGATCACATCCAAGCTCCAGTCTGGCTTCGCCAGAGAGTGCCAGTCTCCACCAGTGTGCTCGGGCCAGCCTTCATTTTGGCTACCTTCTGGCCTCTTTTTTCACTTGACAATAAGGAGTGGCCTTTAAAATAAAGGTTTCACTGACATGTTTGTGAAGAGGGAACAAAAACATGAGTCCCAGTCTACCTGGGCCTCTCATACCCAACACTAAGTGGGTTGATGAGCTCAAGGAACTTGCAGACGTTTTATACCTACCTTTCCAACTCTATGACTTTGGTCTTGAGTGTTGGGGGCTCAATGGAGGCTAGGGCAATGGGGTGCATGAATGCCAGGTGTAGCATTGAACATTTCCATCCAGGTGACTCCTCTGTTCACAGAATTTGCTGGCCTCGGAATGGGTCATGATGATATAGCCCAAAGCATTGTGGTTCCCTTCTACATGATGGCGGCAATTCAGTTTTATTATCTCCCAGGAAAGTGCATTCCAGACTCTTGGGGATTGTGGTGATCCTGGAACAGTTAATCTGTTGAAGATGAGTGGTGATCCTATTGTCTCTACTTATTATTCTCACAGTAGGTGGTAACCGCGCTAGAGGTGGCTGTGCAATTTGTGTGGTCAGGGATATTATTGAGGAATTAATTGAATATTTGCTACAAATATCTGCAAGCCATCCTCAGGCAAAGGAAAAAAAAAACCAATCATGTGAGGAGTCAACAGATACTTGTTAAATAAGACATCAGTTTCTGTTCTTTGACTTGCTAGAAATATGCTTTTATATAATGCATTTTAAAACTATAACAGGATGTTCCTTGTCGATCATCTGGCATATAAAAATTAAGTATTTGTTCCATAAACAACTATTCATCGAACACTTACTACGTTCCCGGTTGTGTCTGGCCACCAAAGATACGACAGGGAACAACAGACGGTGTCTTGTGGAGTTCACCTTCTTACCGAGACAAAACAGAAATCCTAAATTGTCATTTATTCGTCATTTTTTTTTTTTTCTTTCTCTTCACCTTAGTGACATGAGAGAATAAAGGCAAGGAGTTGCGATAGAGACAGGGAGGTAACCTGTGCCCCCCGAGCAAGCGTTTGGGCATTTCCACATGAACTGTGTGTAAGGGGATCTACACGCACATCTGGCTTGCATCTGGCTTCATTTTCTTTCAATGAGCGACCCATGTTAGGTTGTCGAACAAGGTGGGAGTGTGAACGGCAGCTCGCGTTTCCGTGTTTTTGCAGATTAGAGGAGGCGAGGTGTCTGGGGCCAGCTCTTCCCCTCGGGACTTACCCTCATTCCTCACGTCCAGGAGCCCAGAAAAGCCTGGCCCGCGCCCAGGGCACCTGGGACGGCAACCTGGGGCTGGCAGCCCGACCCCGCCGTCCTTGCTCCCACCACGGCTGTTTGCAGCTGAAATAGCATGAAAAATGAGTTCTTGCGGTGTTTTCAATATAAATAGTGGAGCTACCACAGGAATGCAGGCTCCCCGGGGACGTGCTCTCTCCCGGGGCTGCCGTCCTGGGAAGACCCTGGAGTGCTGCCTGCCATCAGGGGAGGGAGGGGAGCCGGCTGGCTGGCCATGTCCGAGGGCTGGGGACGTCCCCTAGGCTGATGGCTCCATCCAGTGCTGCCACCCCAAAGCTCACTGGGCTAGTGCTTGGGCATGGCAAGTTCTTTGGGTGCTGCAGACCATGGGATCCCTGCTCTGACCCCTGAATGCTGCTGTTGGAGCCCGGGAACAGCTAGACCATAGGCAAATGATGGGCATGTTTGTGTTCCAATAAAACTTTATTTATATAAACAAGCGGCACAGTTTTGGCCCATAGGTGGTAGTTTGCAGACTCTGCTCCAAACACAGACCCGAAGGATGGGGGTGGTAGGGGTGGCTTCAGCTTCCTCCTCTGTTGCGTGGGGTTGATAGAAGCACCCACGTTGGAGTCTTAGGTAACATAAGGAGGACTCCAAATGTGGCCACACCTGGACTTGGTTCCTGAGGAGTCCTTGCCTCACGTCATCTGTCTCCCCAGGTGGCTCTGGTCTTCGGACAGATGACTCCCTCCCTAAGCCCAGAACACCACTTTTTCCAGAATGCTAACTCTCCTCCTCTAGGATGCAGGTCTTCTTATACCCAAGTGAATGGATCTTGTGAAGCTTCAAGGCCCTGCTGCCCAGTAAATTTGTCCTGGTTTCCCTCCCAAGGTCACCTCCCACTCCCTTCTGCACCTCTTCCCGAGTGCTCTACCTGCGTTGTTGAGTGCTGCTCATTCTTTTTTATACCACTCCATTAATTTCTTCATCAGTTTCTTCATCAGCATGCATCTTTTTAAAAATTTATTTATTTTTTTATTATAAACAAATGGGGTACAAGTTGTTTTTCTGGCTGTACAGGAAATAGGGGCGTACCATCTGTGTAATCATACATTTACATAGGGTAATGGTGTTTGATTCATTCTGTTATTTTTTCCTCCCCTCCCACCCCTCTTTTCCCTCTATAAAGTCCCTCCTTCCTCCATTCTTGCCCCCCTCCCACCCCCCATTATGTATCATCATCTGCTTATCAGCACAATCATTCGTCCTTTGGTTTTTGGGGGATTGGCTTACCTCACTTAGCATGATATTCTCCAGCTTCATCCATTTGTCAGCATGCATCAGTTCTTTTCTTGGACCTTAGACTTCCAGGGTCAGGACTCTGTTTCATTCCTCCTAATACCTACAGCCTAGCTCCAGGCTTGGCAGGAAGTACATGCTTGCTAGTTTTTATAATCGACCAAAGCGGTTCAAGTGTTCTTTCTCTCACAACCTCCTGATCTTACTATGCCAAGTACAGATCCCTAGAGACAGTAGGCATCAAATAAATCCTGGTTGACTGAGGGCTACATCATTTTACTGGGCTGGTCTTGGTGTTTCTTCGCTTGAGGAACTTGGTTGCCAAATATCTTGACCTTTCACCTTCTGTCTGATAAATAGACTGGACTTCTGAATTCGGAGGGGGCTCTGGGTTAGAGAGAGGACAGAGAATTTGGGAGTGCACGGAGGGAGGGGACATAGAGGTCGGGCTCCTTGTCCTCAGCGCCCATCTGGGTGGCCGGGAAGCCAGACGGGTTGATTATCCTCGCAGCTCCTCTTCTCTAAAATATTTACATTTCCCAGGCAAGATCCACTACGAGGAAGCAGAGGCTCCTGCCCCCTCTTACATCAGATGTAGGTCTGTTCCCCTCCTCCAGCTGATCTGAGAGGTCTCATGGAAGAAGGGGCGCCCATCTTATGTGGCCCAGCTGTAGAAAACGAACAGGCATCGAGTCACCCCATGTAAAAGGCAGTGGCCTGTCTGTGGTCAGGGATCCGAGAACAGCCCTTTCCTCTCCACCTGTTCATAAGGAGCCGAGTGCTCTCTGATCTTGCCCCTTGTGGAAATAATTTGGGAGACACTGGCTTTGGAGGGGAATTAAAATTTGGACGAACCTCTCTCCGGCACTTCTGAGCCCTGGACACTATTGACATCTGGTGCCAACCTTCTTCGTGGTGGGGGCTTGTCCTGAGCATGACACAAGGCTCAGTGGCATCTCTGACTTTGACCCGGCAGCTGTTAGTGACATCCACCCCCACTCGTGACAGACAGAGACCTGCAGGTATTGCCAGAGGGCACTGTTGTCCCCCACGAGAACCAGGATGGACTAGTAACCGAAAGCCCCCGCAGAGAGTGGGGGTCAGAGGAGCCTGTGACTGAAGTGACCTCTTTTTTTCCTGTGCAAGGGAAGAGTGCCCCTGAGGATCCAAGCACTGGAGGGGACAGAGCCCATTCTGTGGCCGCTGGACATGCAGAGGCGGTGAGGAGCCAGTCCTTCAGACTGTCCACGTCAGCAGGAGCTTTGTTTCATGTCCCAGGCGGTCAATTGCCCATATGGCCCCAGAAGACCAGAGGGTAGGGCAGCCCTTGGCACCTCCCTCCATGCAAGACACCTCCTTACCCTGCCTCTACTCTGCTCCCTTCTGACTGATTCTCCACACAGCAGCCAAAGTGATTTTTGTAGGCTGATATGATCATGTTTTTCTTCCATCCCGAAGCTTCTAAGGACTGCCCTGCTGTCCTTAGAACAAAACCTGAACCCCTGATCAGGACCCTCAAGGCCACAGCTGATCCGGATCCCACTCTCAATCTCGCCTCACTTCATTCTCCCATTCTTCCTGCCTCAGGGCCTTTGCACACTCTGTTCCCTCTGGCCTCTCGTACATCTAGGTCCTTTCTGCCTTCAATTCTCAGCTTCACTGTCTGCTCTTCAGAGATGAATACTCTATCTCACATTCCCTGACCCCCAAAGTTCTGTTACCTTGATTTTTTTCCTCCTAGAACTTATCCTGTGCTAGAATTATTTGATTTATTTATATATGACCATTTGCTCAACAAGACACACAGATTTTCAGACTTCATGAAACTTCCAGTCTTGTTTGGTTTCTGAATCCTTCACATTTATCTAAGTTCCTGATACGAAATAGATTAAGCAATACTTGTTTACTGAGTGAGCAAACGAATGAGTGAACTCAACTGCCCTATCTCTCACCATCTCCCTGAAACCCAGAGACATTTTGGGAGATTTATCAGCACTTACGCTCAAAATTATAGACTCGCCAAACATGTCCTAACTTACCAAATCTATTAAAATACATGTTTACTTGGCCCATGAAGTTTTAATGCATTTACTGTCTGTCATTTATTGAACTGGGTAGAATCAGATCTGTTTGTGCACGTGTGTGCACGAGATTGTTATTTCTGTTAATTTATAAACAAGCTTTGCTGCATTTTCACCTTAGTTATAAAAGTAAAGATTATTGCGCGTTTCACAACATCATGTTGTACATGGTAAATACATACAATTTTATCTGCCAATTAAAAGTTAAAATAAATGCAAGTCAAAGCTCATGAGCTGCAGATGACTACTACGGGTGATAACATCTCACACTCGAATGGTGCTTTATGGTGAGAGGAATTAGGGGTCACATTGAGAGGCCACTTAGAATCTGAGGCCCACTCAGATCTATAGATTGAAAGCTGGGGGGGGGTGGTTCTGGAATGTTCCCTTGAAAGTAAGAGGCTCGTGCCCACTGAAGATTTAGGATTTCCCCACATTGGGGAGGTCATAAGCTTTCGGCTTAGAACTGAATGTGAGACCACATCTAACTCAAACATCTACTGGATGTGTGATCTGGGAAAGGTTATGCTGAGCTGACCCTATAAAACATGTTCAACAATACCTGGGATAATCATAAGCATAAAACACATTTTCTGAGAATCTACTAAGCATCAGGCACCATGGTGAGTTCCATGTGCGGGGTTTTATGAACCTCCTAAGGGAAGGAAACTCTTGGCTCTTCCTCATGGGGTCCCGCTATGAAGGCACACCATGCCCACCTCACAGATTAAGAAAACTGAGGTGCATAAAGTCACGTCACTTGTTCATGGTGACCAAGTCCACGGCGGCTCACCCACGTTTCCTGGCTCTTCGTGGAGGAGTCTCACCTCTGGTCTCTCCTTCCCCAGTGAGCTGTGGTACTTGGCTCCCACCCTCTGCCCAGACCTTTGCTCAGCGCCCAAGTCCAGAGTCCTGTGCGTGGGTAGCCCCAGAAGAAACTCCACGGGTGTCAACAGAAGGGTCTCATGCGTGAGACTGATGCCGATTTTCCAACATGATAGGCAGGAAATGATTTGGCTGGGGTCCTTTGCCATCTCTAGAAACAAGGAAAGACACTTAGAAGGATCACTAGGTGAAGGGCCCTTGGTGTGCCTTTCCCCCTGGGGAGGGGCACAACTCTGTTAGGGTAACCGCCTGGACATTCCTCCCCTGACCCCACCCCACTTTACTCCTGCCTGTCACCAGTGTGAGGTTTTTGCCACCAACAGGAATCTCCTTTCAGCTTCCTCTTGCGATGCAGGAAATACCTGCTGGGGAAGGTGGAAGCAAAGGTCAGCCGGCCTCACGTCACATGGATCCCACTCAAGGACCCCATTTTCCTGGGCCAATTAGCTGAAGGGTTTGGAGGTTTCCCCAAGTGGCGCTGAGCATAATCACTCACCGGGATCTTTCTGGAAGCACAGGCAGGAATGAATTGATGGAAGTGGGCAGTGCTTTCCTCACTTTACTGACCTCACTCCAAAATTTGATTCAGGAAATTGGTGGGCATGATTGAATGAGTGCTTCTCTGACCCCAGGCTCCCCTGGTGAAATGGGGAGGTTATCCGAGTCAGCAGCGGGATCAACAGGACAGGCGGTCACGCCCGGGGCCCAGACTCTCGCACAGACTCACCCCACGTGTTCCTTGAATGCCAGCACCAGCTCGGGGTCTGAGCTACGCCTGTGAACAGCAGCCAGAAGTGACTTTGCGGCAGTCACAGAGAGTTAATCAACCCAGATGAGGCAAGGGCCAGGGGACAGGCTGGGTAG
Source organism: Sciurus carolinensis (assembly GCF_902686445.1). Classification (NCBI taxonomy): domain Eukaryota; kingdom Metazoa; phylum Chordata; class Mammalia; order Rodentia; family Sciuridae; genus Sciurus; species Sciurus carolinensis. The sequence goes on from NC_062228.1 coordinate 9,182,280, forward strand.
TTGGCCCAGGTTACGCACTTGGGCACCATACCCGGCACCATCTGATCTTCCAGGCGATGTTCTCTCCATCTTGTCGCGATCCACTGAAGGGAGCCTGGGACTTTCCCTGTGCAGCCTCTCCTTTCTGCTCTTTTATCAATTTCTCTATTGTGTGGAGAATCAGTTGTAACTTGCAAGTGCCTTTGCTGGAAAAGAGATTTTGTGTCTTACAGATGCTCAGTTGCACGGGTTATTCCTGAGTGGCAGAGACCAGGTATTTCCGGTTTCCTGCTGACCCAGCCAACTCTTAGTGGACTGAAAGAAGCTCAATTTTTCTGTCTTTTGTCACTTAAGTTCACTTCGGTAAACCGTTAATGTGCTTTGGAATAATGCTGATTTTCATTTACACAGGTCCTGTAAATGCGTAAGATGGAGATGCCAAGCTGAGGATTGAGACATTTTTAGTAATCAAAGAAATTGCTTTGTTTTCTTCTAAACTCCTTTTTTTTTTTTCTTTGAAAACACATCGTTACTTGTGCCCACTACTGGAGGCTGTAACTAGTAATCCATACATTTGTCACCAAACTGTTCTAGGAATTACCAGGTTCCAGCGTTGTGCCATTTCAATCCTTGACCACAAGGTGGCAACCTCTCCAAGGAAACCGAGAAGGAAGTCAAGTTCTTAAGCCACTATTATTATTTGTTTATTGGCTCACTCCAGCACGCTTGGCACTGTACTCAGTACTTAAAAAGATTTAGCCTCTGCCCTCAAGGAACTTACCAAATGTACATCTTCAAAAGTCCCTTGGATCAGACCATTTTCAGCCTCCTGATTCAATCACTCGCTATGTTCTTAAGTCTGAGTCCTTTAAAGAGTGAAGTCTAGGACGGAGGTAAGTTTCTTTGAACCCTCCTGTGAGCCGGTACCGTTGGGCACTTCACGTATGAGATCCTCGCTGCACACCTGGGAGGCCAACCCCTTTCATCAAACCTGGAAACAAGACACACATTCTAACATTTGAAACGCTAACCCCACAGAGCTGGAGCACAGGGAGGCAGAGCCAGAGCCAGTGCATCTGCTCCTCCCGTCGCAGCACTGCTACTGTGTCTCACCACGGAACACATCAGTCCCAAGAGGTGGTCCACAAATAGGATGGCCACAAGAGCCCACAGGTGTTTTCAAGGATGTCGTGTCCCTAGGGAGTGGTTATAAAAGAGAATGGCTTTTTGAGTCTTATCTGGACCCTGTCAATAGGACCAGTCCATCTTCCCACAAACTTTCCTCTAAGAGGAGGGATCGTAAGATGTTTCTTTTATATTTCAACTAAAGATTGGCTGCAATTTTAGCATTAGGCTAAATTAATTCTTCCTGGTTAAGTTTGTCTATTAATCTATATACTACATATTTACATATGCGTGTATACACATCCATTTTTATACATACACACATGTACATGCATGTGTATAATGTAATACATAGATATACGGCATAAAATGAGCTGTGTGTTAGGTTTAGATGGCATCCCCATTTGTCTGTGAGCTCATCGAGGGCAGAGTCTTGAATGTGTTTAGCATGCTACATAGTCTCTTTTGCACCTTTATGTTCCAGTGGGCATTATCTGAATTGCTTCTTATGCAAACAGGCTGTAGTGTATTGGACAGGTTCTCCAGGGAAACAAAGCCAACAGGATACCTATACATATAAAGAACCAGATTTATTCTGAGGCATGAGCTCATGTGATCACGAAGGCTACAAAGTCCTAGGGTCTGCTGTCTGCCAACAGGAGGCCCAGGAAAGTAGGGTGTGGTTCCAGTTCAAGCCCCCCAGAGGCCTAAGATCCAGGGAGCCATTGGCCCAAGCCCCAGTCAGGTCCAAAGACCCAAGAACCAAGAGAGGTAGTATCCAAGGTCAGAGAAAAATGGATGAGTCAATCCAAGCTGGGAGTAGTTCTTTCTTCCTACACTCTTTTTTTCCTATTCAGGCCCTCAAAGGATTGGATGCTGCCCTTCCTTATTGTAAGGATACCAATTAACATGCCAATCTCTTCTAGAAATATCCTTGAAGACACTCAGAAATAATGTCTTACCAGTTATCTGAGCTGGGCATGGTGGCACATAGCTGTAATCCCAGCAACTCAGAAGTCTAAGGCAGGAGGATCACAAGTTCAAGGCCAGCCTCAGCAACTTACTGAGACCCTTAATCAAAATAAAAAATTAAAAAAACTTCCTTAACAAAACTCTTAAAGTGCAAAAACTAAAATCAAGACTCAATAAGTGGAATGGGTTCAAACTAAAAAGCTTCTCAGCAAAGGAAACAATAACGTCAAAAGAGAACCTACAGAATGGGAGAAATCTTTACTACATGCACCTCAGATAGAGCATTAATCTCCCAGATATATGAAGAACTCAAGAAACTTAACACCAAAAAATCCTGAATAACCCAATCAATAAATGGGCTAAGGAACTGAACAGACACTTCAGAGAAGTACAGTTGATCAACAAATATAGGAAAAATGATCAACATCTCTAGCAATTAGAGAAATGCAGATCAAAACTAAGATATCTCACTCCAGTCAGAATGGCAGTTATCAAGAATGTAAGCATTGATAAATGTTGGCGAGGATGTGGGGGAAAAGATACTCATACATTGCTGGTGGGACTGCAAATTGATGCAACCATTGTGGAAAGCAGTATGGAGATTCTTCAGAAAACTTGGAATAGAACCACCTACCATTTGACCCAACTATCCCTCTCCTCGGTTTATACCCAAAGGACTTCACATTAGCATACTACAGTGACACAGCCACATCAATATTTATAGCAGCTCAACTCACAATAGCTAAACTATGGAACGAACCAATCCAGGTGTCCTTCAACAGATGAATGGATAAAGAAAATGTGAGAATATTACTCATCTTTAAAGAAGAATGAAATTAGGCATTTGCTGGCAATGGATGGAACTGGAAAATATCATACTAAGTGAAATAAGCCAATCCCCAAACCCAAAGGCAGAACATTTTCTCAGGGCAGAGGCTAGGGAAGAATAGAGTTACTTTGGAATAGGTAGAGGGGAGTGAAGGGAGGGGAGAGGGTTGGGGGTAGGAAGGATAGTAGAGTGAATCAGACATTATTACCCTGTATACATATATGATTACACAACCAGTGTGATTCTACATCATGTACAACCAGGAGAATAAGAATACTCCATTTATGTATGATAGGTCAAAGTGCATTCTACTGTCATGTATAACTAGTGAGAACAAATTTAAAAAGAAAGATTGTGGGTGTAGCTCAATGGTAAAGCACCTCTGGATTCAATCCCTAGCACTACCCCTATACCACAGCCAACAACCAAAGGGTTTTACGGGCATCCTTCAGTTCTGTCACACTGAGACATACAAGTAGCCATTCCTCTGCCCTTTCTTGCTTTCACATTTGAAAGTGTTGCTGAAACAGAGATACTCCAGAAGCAGACCCTGCGATGGCGACGGGGGCATGAAAAGGCTTCCCAGAGAGAGCAGGAAGGGAATAGGGGCGGTAGGGCAGGACAGAGGGAAATGTGGGGGGAGATAGCCAGTTCCAGCTGAGTCCCACAGAGGGGAGCTTCAGCCAAATCCCATCAGGGAAACTTTGGAGGGCAAGATATGCCTTAAAATCTGGGGGAAGGGAGATGGGGATTTCCTACTACTCTACCTGCCCATCAACTGTTATGGGAGCAAGGGATGGGGCTCAGATCGGACCTCATGGCTTCCTACACCTGTGAGCAAAGTGAGTGTAGTTAGCCCAACATCAGACTCTGGAAGAGCTTCCATTGCTGGTTGCTGTGATTTAAAGCATGCAGAAGCCAGGGAGTGCACCCACGTGACACAAAGGTATCCACGGACATCTGAGTGGGGTATTAATATTGTCTTCTATGCTTAATAGACTCGTGACATTGACATTTTTAAGCTTATGATTTCAAATAATAAGGCCTGTGATTTGTAGTAGTTTGCAGCTAGACTTCAGCTACTAGAGCAACTCAGCAAGTCCCCAGTTCATGTCTGAGAATAATGAACTCTGACCCATTTCTTGGCTGACCCACTGGTGGTGATTTGTTAAGGACTGGAAATCCCGGGAGAGGTGGCGTGGTCTGCAGGAGTTCCACGCTTTCTCCCTCCCTGGCTTCAGCTGCCCTGGGATGATTGCAGTTATCTCCATTTGCCATCAGACTCAGTCGGCACAGCACAGGAACCTCCTTGCCAAAGGGAAGGGGAGGGAGGGGGCGCTGCTAGTAACAGCCAACTCTCATCGAAGGTCGCATGCATGAAGCCGAAGCTTTGACCCATTTTGAGCCAAGGCCAGACCCCACTAAGGGGTGGTGCATGAGTTGCAGAGTTTGGTCTGAGAAACTCTAGCTAGAGGTCGACTTTCTAAGACACTAGTGGCCTCTAGGATTTGAACCTTCCATCTCTACCTTTGGGTGCTTTCAGCGAGGGCCGTGGTTGAAACTTGGTGGCACATTTCTACAGAGTTAGACTATATGATGCACCTCCACTCTTCAGAAAATGACAGGGAAGATGGTGAGGGAAAAGTGTTACAGATGAGTTTTTGGAAATTCCAGCGCAAATGATTCGAAGGCAGCTGCTCCTGGTCATGCTGGGACTCTCAAAACATCCAGGCAGGGTGGCCCTTAGCACATTCCACGCAAGCAGAGGTGGCCCTTCCAGTTCCCAGTCAGCTCTGCATTCTGAGGTCACCCCTGTGTGAAGCACGCGCATGTCCTGCCGACCCACAGACGCTCTGAAGTCTTGGCACAGTCACTTCGGGGAGCCTCATCACACCTCTGTCCTCATATCGGCACCCCCTTAACCACTCTGCACTCAGCTGGGATTGTTCAAAGCCACAGGGAACCTCCCGCCTCCTGATGACCGCTGGGTGCAAACACGGGCCGTCTGGGAAGAAGCGGGCCCTGGAACATCCTGGGCCGCGTTTCCGAGCCTGTCTTCCTCCACCAGCCGTGGAGCAGATGCCACTCAGCTGTCTTAAAACCTGCAGATCGCCCCAGTTTATAAACGGATGCTACCGTCCACAGGAGGCAGATGTGAACGTCACGGAATGATTGCAGGCATGTGCGGTGCGTGAACTTGTGCTTTCTGACCCTGCCCGCCTCCCTGAATTGGGAAGGAGGTAGCCAGGGTTCTAGCCACACTTGAGATTCTCGAGTGTCTTTAAGGGAGAAAGTGGGAATGGAGCTTAAGAGAATTAAGGAGGGATTTGCCGCACTAGGGAACAGTCAGAGCGGAACGCCTTCAGCTCCTGGTCCTGCAGGACCATGGAGAGCTGGGGCCATTTTGGTGAGGATGCTGGCTGTGAGCGCCCTAGAAGGGCGTCTCAGGGGGAGGCACGCTGCAGCTGAGACGCGTGGAGAGATGGGAGTCACGGGATTCTGAGCACGTGGGGACGTATCATGGCGGGGTGGCACTGTAAGACTGTGAGCTTGGGAAGAGCTGGAGGACAGCGGGAGGCCAGGGTGGCAGGGGAGAGACTTGGAGCCTAAGTGGGACAAGAAGGCGGGGCAGCACTGAGATAACCAAATGGAGTTTCGTTTGCCTCCTGTGACCGTGGGAAGCCACTGAAAGGTTTTAATCAAGAGAATAACTAGAAGAATTCTCCTTCCCTGATCTTGGGTGGATTGCCCTCCACTGCTAGAAGCCACTGCTCTAACTCTGCCTCAGGTCTACTCTGAGGGCTAGTTGCATTCTTAATGATGGCCGCTAACTGACTCTTCCATCGAAGGTGCTCTCTCTTGACTCTCACGTGCTCCCCTGGAGGGAGCTTTGCTGTTCAGCCATCTTCTCCTTGGAGAGCTCCAGCACATTCCAAGATGGAACTCTGGCCCATCTGGATGACCCTCTCCTTTCCTCTAGGATTGCCTGCTCCCCCAGGCTCCAGAGACATGTGTGCCCTGGGTTACTTTCTTGAAGACTTATCCCAAGCTGGGTACCCTTCCAGCAAGAATATGCACTCATTCTCCACTGGAATATCTAAGATGATTTTTATTGTCAATGTAATAGTTCACACAGGGATTATGCTAAGCATTTACAAGAACTATTTTACTTAATTCTCACAATGAACACTGAGACTACTCTTTTCTCCTTTTCCAGTTGAACCATGAACCACTCTGGAAAGTTTGAGTACATCACTACATGGTATGAGCTACTACATGGCAGAATGGGATGCAGACTCAGGACTAGATCCTAATCATCTCATCCAGATATCAATACCAAGGCTCAAATTTCCCCACATGGTATGTAGACACTTAGCATCACCCAGAGTTGTTCCTAGCTCCATGCTGGTCCCTCCTTCAGCCCCCTTGTTCCCTGATGGCCAGGTCCTGAGTCCCGGGGTACAGCACTACTAATCACCTCCAGTCATCTGGGGTCACAACCATCATTTTTCTTCAAAGAAGTGGCAAGAGTGGAACCCTCTGGCTGGGAATCATTTACTCGTTTTCAGGGTGATAATCTGTCAGGGTCAAGAGCAAGAAGAAAAGGGAAAATTAGAGGAATTAGCAAATTGAAGTTTCAGGTCCAACTGGAGGTGAGCCATCATTTGTGAATTATTAAGTTTACATCACTTAGATCACTTTGCAGGGAAGCAGCTCAGTATTAGAAACTGTCCGTGTTTATTTGCACAGATGCAGTGAAGAAAAACATTTCTACGGGTCATATTAGCCCAGCTGATGGACTGATAAGGGAAGCAGAACCATCTGCCAGCAGCCAAGCTTCTGAGCACTTTCGGGGTTGCCGAGGACCACATTTATGACACTAGGAGAGGAAGAGATCATTTTGGTTTCTCCCAGTCCAAGCCCTCTAATTATATTTTAAGCCAAGCTTGAGTCCCCTTTTCTGGCCTAGGTCCTCTCTGTACCCTTCCAGTCTCTGTTTACTTCCCAGAACGCTTGCCAATGTCAGTTGTTTATACCTCCCGAGACCTGGGGCTTATGTCACGGTGCACGTTATCCCATCTGATGAGGCAGGCTCAGGAGGATCCCTGTGCATGAAGCAAAGAGGAGGCATTAGCAAATGTGTGACAGAGATGCCAAGAAGCAATTAACCCGATACTAATGTCACTGGGAATTGATTTCAGACCCATCATTCATTCCCATGTTCTTGGAGAACAAGGAAGAGAATTCACACAATCCCTCAGGGTTATGCTTCAGTATCTGGGTCTGTGAGGGGGTGGCCAAGGCAGGGAGGGGCTGGATCTTGGCATACATCATGGGATGATTCCTCTCTGGGCTGACAGAGGAGGGACCATACCACACAGGAACCTGGGTTCTCAACCTACCCTCTTTTGGAATTGTGACCTTGGCCAGTCTCCTGTCTTCTCTGAACCTCTTGGTATATATGAAACAAGAGAAGAGTCCCTTGAATAGTAGCATTTTGAACACTGCTAATGTGCCAGATTCTGACTTTGTACCTGGACATAAGAGAATGTGATCCATCTGTTCGTGGTGTGCATTGGCAGTTGAAGGGACCACCAAGCCTTACCAACCAGTGAGCAAGACCAGGAGTGGGACAGTGGATTTCAATACATCTTCATAATTAGCATGCGTGGGAGGCAGGGGAGCCCATGAACCAGAGGGACAAAGAAGGAATCAATAGAAAACATGGAAATCACAGAGAAGAAAATGCCTTATTAAAATTCTGCACATCTAGATGGAGATTAAATTTGGATTAATCCTGGCTCTAAAGGCAACTTGATCAGGATAGACTATGTTGAAGTGCAATGAAACATACAATTCAGTAGTTTTACTTAGTGAAAGTCTGATTTTTTTTTTTTTTTTTTTGTGTGTGTGTGTGGATATTCATTGTCTGGTGTATTGGCAAGAGTGAGGGGTGATCTCTGTCCCTCATATTTAGAGACTCAGCTTTTGGTGAAGGCTCCAAGTCAACATCGTAAGAAACTATGTTGTCCTCTGTGACTATTTCCTATAGAAATGCTGCCGGCCTGCTTAAGAGTCAGGAAATGTTGACTGATTTTTCTGAAATCATGTATCCTAACTGTAAATCTTCAGACTTAGTACTATCATCCTTAGGTACTATCTCAGAGAAATTCTCTCATAGATCTGCTAGGATGAACAGAAGGTGGTATTTGTTTTAGCAAGGCATGGTGCCTTCATTCTCCTGGAGATGGAGAGTTACATTAATTAAAATATGGTGGACGCCAAGGTCGCATAGAAGGATGTGGTATGAGAAAGACTGGACCTGCCATTGCTGGCTTTGGAGGAAGGGGCCACAAGCTAAGGCACATGAGTGGCTTCAAGGAGTCGAAAAGGCAAGGGAACAGATTTCCCCCTGAAGGCAGAGGCTTACAACATGAACTGCATTCTAGACAGGAGGGCAGCTCTGTGGTCATCTTGACTTAGCCCAGTGAAACTCATTTCAAACTCCTGATCTCCAGAACTGTAGGATAATCCATTTGTAGTGTTTAAGCCACTAAGTCTGTGGCAATTTGTTATAGCAACTGAAACCAACATAAACATGATGCATATTCTAACTGAATTAATTAGACATATAAGATATAGCAATCAGTACAGGTTTTGTAACATTCTACTAATTGAGAAAAGTAAGAAACAAGATGATTTTGAACACTAAATCTTCAAGGTAAATAAAACCTTCATGCATATACACTTACAGAAAGCACATCATTTGTAGTATCATAGGCATATGAAAGGATGCTTATTAAATATAGTAGGGCTAATGGGAGTGAGTGGAAGAGAATAGGAGTAGAAATCAGAGGTAAAAGGAATGGAACAAAAAGAAAGGCCCCTCGTGGACAAGGAGAGCAGCCTGACTTGAAGAGTGTGATTTAATGTGGGACTTTTGTTTTCCCGTCTCAGGTACAGATACCTGAGTTTCTAGACTACTTTTTGGGTGGTGGGGTTGGTACCAAGGATTGAACTCGGGGGCACTTGACCACTGACCCACATCCCCAACCCTATTTTGTATCTCATTTAGACGGGATCTCACTGAGTTGCTTAGCACCTTGCCGTTGCTGAGGCTGGCTTTGAACTCACGATCCTCTTGCCTCAGCCTCCCGAGCCTCTGAGGTTACAGATGTGCACCACTGCACCCGGCTCCAGGACTTTTAAAGACACTGAGTCCCAATTATTTGCCTGACTTAGAGAGGCAGTCTGAATTTGTGAAAAGTCTTTGGAATACAAATAAATAATAACAACTTTGTTTATACATAAGTGCCCCTGTGCTAGACTTAAATCCATGAGTTTGGGGACAATGTCTGCTTCCTCAAGCATTATAGCTCTAGCATCTGATATTATAGCTTTAGGACCTGGTACATGGCAGACATTCTGGAAGTAATTATGGAGTGATTAAATGAGATCTAGAACTGTTGAATGTGCGGCTGAGCTAGTGAGCTAATGTTCAGACTCAAGCCGAAGCTAAGAAGCAGTGTTAGTTGTCAGATCCTTTGACTAGTTTATCAGTTCATGTCAAGCCCTCACCAAGCACCTGCTCAGCGATGCAGACTGTGTTGCTGGTGGGGGTGGTTGGGGCAGCAAGCCTATCCTCTGTTGTACGTCTTCAGTGGCCGTTTAAAATGTACATAGGCAAACCGTCCAGACAGGAAACAACACGGAGAAAATAGCTCTCGAACAAAGGAGTCAGTGATGAAGTAGGCATGGCAGAGAACATTCTAGAAATTAAGTAGGGTACTTCCTAGTACCAGGTGTTTAAAGTGCTCAGTGGAGTGTTTGAATTAATGTTCAGCTCAAGGAAACCCTCTCAGGTTTGCCTCTCTCCCTTTGAAGGCTGTATTAAAGTGGGGTTGAGAAGACCACAGGGCACTTCGGAGTGGGACGGGAGAGGAAGTAGGGGGAAGAGGTGGCTCAGCCACTGGGGAAAGCAGGTCACCTCTGAGGAAGGCTGGCAGTCTTTCCCTGCCTCGCCCCGCTCCTGGCCTGAAGGCAGTGGCCAGTGCTCAGGCCAGTCGGCCTGCTTCTTTGTGGCCTCTCCACCAGCTGGCCTTTGCCAGGCAGCTCTGATGGTCCCTGCTGCCTGGTGAGCTTTCCTCTTGGAAAGAATCGGGGGAAGTTGACTGGCCCACAGATAAGGACGCGGATCTGTTACTTCGGCCACAGCTCTTGGCAGGTCCTCCCCAGGATTTCCCTGGGCCGTCTGAGCATCCTGGGGAGATGAAAGGTCAGGCGTGGGCGTGTGGAAAATCTAGAATCTTCCAGGCAACCATGGTGACCAAAGGAAGAAAAAAAGCACTCTGGTGGTCAGCCAAGATCTCCACTCTCGGTTAGTAATCTGGACTTAGACACTGTTTCCATCTGGGGAAAAATGTACTACTATGAATCAGTCTCACAGGCTCATCTCCCCAGCACCTTGGAAGTTCAAGAAGACTATGTGATAGGCTGGGTGGGGACTTTGAGGGAGACAGACAAAAAGGAAAAAAACCCTAAAAGAGCTCCCACTTTCTCCCACTGTTTGGAATTAACTGTGCGCAGTGTCTCGTTCCACTTTGGGTTCTCTTAACTGGGGATGCTATTGGGGCACAATGGCTGGGGGCGGGGTGTCACTAAACTTCCCACGGTGCTGGGATAGCCCCTCCACAGGTGTTTTCCAGCCCCTCATATCAGCAGCGCTGAGGCTGAGAGGGCCTTTCCCTCTCTACCATTCCCGTCTCCACCCACCCCAGCTTCTCTTCAAGACCCAGATTCCACTTTCGTCCTGTGTGATTATGGCAGCTTCGAATTTAAAAACATGATGAGCCATCCAAGGGAATAGGTAGAAAATAATAGAAAGAGAGACAGCGATCACGGTCTTAGCTCTGTCTATTGGAGGCTTTAATAAACTCACAGCACATTATTCTATTTAACTCTCTGAGCCTATCTATGCCTATTATTGTTCCCTGACCTCTGCTTTTCTTGCAGAAGGAGAAACTAAGGCTCAGAGAACAAGTTCTATCTTAGTCAAGGTGGCAGAGTTGTGGAGTTGGTCAAACGACTCAGCCTGGTTTGCTGTACATTCCTCTGTGGTTTGCCTGCCTCTCACCTCTCATTTCCTTCCTTCTCCTATTCCTTTTCCCCTGCCTCCTTTCCTTCCCATCCTCTCTCACAGTTCATTGCAATCTCCCTCCCTCTTACCTGGAACCCCTTCTTGTTCTTTTCCCACCTGTTACCACTCTTCAGAGTCGAAGCTACTTCTTGTGCACCTTCCCTGCCTCCTGCCACTTTGGGGCTGCTCTCTCCCCCAGGTGGGCTGCCATGGTTTGAGAGAGGCTTAAAGTCAGAGGAGACCTTTAAAGTCATAGATTGGAAGACTTCGTAGGAGTTCATGCCCGAGTCTAGAGTTTCAGGCATAAACGGGCCTGGGGCCTCTCCCTGGAATGTACTGAATCAGACTCTGACAATGGGGTCTGGGTAAGTGTGTGCTTTGAAAGCTGCAGGAGTGATCCTGAAGTACATCACCGGCCTAATAATCAGTTAGCAGATGGGGAAACTGAGACCCAGAGAAGGAAAGTGGGCTGGACCCAGCACTGGGTCTCCAGATGGTCATTCCAGGTCTCCATTCCTCTTCAGAGGCCCTTTAATTTCTGGGTCTATCCCCAAGCTCCTGATGGAGGAGGAGCTAACTTAATATTTCCTGGATGAGTGATACCAAAAATTTCCTTAAACAAAAAATTTTGTCATATTTGTCATCTTTTGTCCCCTCTTCCCCTAATCTGACCCGTTCTGATATTCATTCAGGTAATGATATGTAGTTCATAGCTCATTATTTTAAATGTCATTCTCCCCATTTTCTCCCCCAAAGAAAAGCAATGTGTTTCTCTCACTGTTACTGAGAAAGGACGGTCTTCAGTCCTGTGGAAATCTTTGGGATTCCGAGGTCAAGTATAACGCAGTAAAAGTGAACGAACATTCGTTAATTGCCATGGAGGTGTCAAAGACCGTGTTTCTGTTTGATGTGTGCGTTTTGATTTTGAAGTGACACTGTGACATAAGTTTCTTTATATTAATTAAAATGAGATATAGAAAGGCTAAAATAATTTGCCAGAAGTCAGTCAGTTTCATGCTGATGACAAAGGCTGTGGTTACTACATACTGGTTCTCTGTGTAATACCAGATTAACAATTTAGATTATGCTGAGGACCACTGCTAAAGCTTGGATCTGGAATGTTCCACAATGACTCATGTGTTAGAGCCTCAGTCCCCAACTTGGTGCTATTGGGAGGTGGTGGAACCTTTAAGAGGCGGGACCTAGTGGGAGCTCTCAGGTCATTGGGGGTGTGCCCTCAAAGGGGATTATGGGATGCTGGTCTCTTCCTCTCTCTCTTTTGCTTTCTGGTCACAAGGAAGTGCTCACTTCCTCGGCCACTTTCTTCCTCCATGAAGTGCTAACCCTATCACAGGCCCAAACATAATGGGTCAACCAACCATGGTCTGAAATCTCCAAAATTCTGAGGCAAAACAAATGTTTCCTCTTCTTAAGTTGTTTATCTCAGGTATTTTGCTAGAGTTACAGGAAGCTGATAACATGGAGGCCAAGTCTCCTCTTTCTTTGTATTGATTCCAACTGTAGTTTTAATGTTGATTGTAAATGATAATGTTTGCTTGTTTGTCTTTCGAAAAAGATATATGTATCAGCCAGGGGGCAGCCAGAAAGATAGAAACCGGTCTAGGTCTTTCAAACAGGAGCAAAAGAGTACAGGGACTTGGTTACATGCATGGAAGAAGAGCTGAGAAATTAAACAGGAGATGAGCTAACCATAGACTAGCAACAGCTTTTCTACCCAATAGGTGGGGGAATAATAAGGAATGGGTGGTGTTTTCAGAGTTCAGAAGCCATGCTCAGCTGCCGGAGCCCTGGTAGACCTTCTACAGGAGGGAGAGAAAAAGGGAAGGAGAGAGAGATGGGGAGAGAGGAGTGCCCTGCGTTTGCTCTCTACTGTTTGAATGCTGATCTTCAAGCCATCCAGAAGCCAGAAGGCTCAGAACACAGGAAATGAAGCTCGTGGAATTCAGAGGCAAGCAATGGTGGAGAATGGGTATGAGAGAAAAGAGACATACATCCACGGCCCCGGGAGGAGCTAAGCCACCTGCTATCCTCCAGTTGAATAGAAGCAAGCGCTCCAGACACTCTGCTTGGGCAGTCTTCACCTTGAGTCTTGGTCTTGCCATTTCAGTACTTATCACCTGAGCTGTCTGGGCCTTAATGACTCCTTTTGTAATTAAGGAATCAGACATTTTTTATATCACAGCATTGTTATCCAGATGACAAAGGTATAAAGTGGAAGGCACAGTTTCTAAGGCAGAAAGGACCCTCAACAAGTAGAAATGGTATTGTCATTAAAACACATCTGTGAAGCTGGGATCCAGAAGGACTGGAGGTCGAAGTGTGTCACAGGTAGATGGCAGGTCAAAGTCCAGTTCTCTCTTTATAGACAAGGTCAGAGATCCTTAAATGGAAGATTCAAGTTTTATTCAAGGAGTTGCTCAGTCTTTTTCTTTAGGTTTCTTGCTATCTCCTCTCCCAACACTCACTCCTCTCTCTCTCTCTCTCTCTCTCTCTCTCTCTCTCTCTCTCAGCCCTGCCCCCATATGCACACATTTTGCAGTTCAATCCTGGTAGATGTTGAGTTCTGTAGCATTTTCTGTGCCTGAAATCTTTCCCTGACACCTTGACTTGCCTCCTTTCCCTGTCAGGGCTGGGCAAGTCTAAATCCAGGCTCACAGAGGAAGAAACCTGCAGTGGTGTAATTCAAGCTCCCTTTCTGTCTGCCCCAGAGAGACACAGACAGTCTGACCTCCTGGCGAGGTTACCCGAAGTACGAGCTTCCCGAGGATGTGTGTGTTCTTGTCCAAGAACAACACTCTCACTCCTGCCCCCAGCCCATGATAAAGATGGAAATAATTCATTAGCACTTGAGCAGACGTGCTTGGGACAGCAAAGCAACTGGGGCATTTCAAATCCAACTCAGTTCCCAGAGAAAGGGTTAGCAGAGCTCTCTTTTCAGGCTCCCAGATTAAAAAATCACCTTTCAAAGGAAGATTCTCTACCTTCCCCTGGGAGAGATGAGGTGCTGCTTCTGAGAAGTGGCAGGCAGGGTACTGAAGAGGAAGGTGCCTGTGGACCGAGAGTCATGGAGATCAAACGGCACGCCCAATCCCATGGTGGAAAGCTCCACAGTTTTGAGACCCAGACTGCCAATAACTGGCTGAAACTACATCTGAATGCAAATCTAAATCATGGACTCATTTGTCAATCCAAGAGGTACTTAGAGTGTGTACCATGTGCCAACCGATCTCAGGTGCTGGAAATAAAACCATGAACAGAAAGAAAAATCCTGTTTGGGGAAGTGAGGGGAGAGACAAATAACACAAAAGATAAGGATTTCATACCTTTGATATTTTTAAGTGCTGAGAAATAAAACTAGAACAGAGAGGGAGTGGGGAAGCCAGACTGTGGTTTCAGACATGGTGGCCTCATTGAGAGGGTGACATGATCTGACGGCAACTGGGTCAAGACACCAATCCTAATTTCCCAGGGAAGGTAGACTTCTTGTGGACTGTCATCCACCCCTTGAGCTTGAACTCTTTACAACTGCTGGGACTCATGGAGTATAGGGGATTAGTCAATGCTGTGACTTCGTCTCTTCCTTTCTTATCTTCGTGAATGCCCCTTCTGATGTTAAGGGAATATACACCTAGGGAGTCACAAAGTACCCATCAGTACCAACAGAAAACTTTGATTAACTAAAGGCTAGAATTAAAATGTGTGTTTGTGTGTGTGTGTGTGTGTGTGTGTGTGTGTGTGTGTGTGTGTGTATTTAAGTTCATTTGGGAAAGTTCCTCAAATGTGAAAGTTTCTCAAACTGTAAGATGGCAGGGTTGCCTTAGACTTGCAGGTATTAAGCTGCGTGATGCCTTTGGACAGGTTAATATTGACATTTTTTTCTCCTTTTTAATTTCCTTCCTGGAACATAAACATACACTCATTCCTCCTGCACCAACAGGAATCCTAACCCATCTCTAGTTCCAAGTTGGGGAAGGACCTGCTGGAACAGAATTGGCTGCTGCTGATTCTTATCTGCCCCTTCTCTGAAGAATGTTCTTCAACTTGGAAGAACTGTCTCACCCAGGAAGTTATGTCCAAAGGGTAACAGCCCACAGACAAGGTCTGACTGATGAGGAGGACCCCAAGCCTGATCTGAAGGAGGAAACTCAGTGGTGTGATTTGTGCTCCAAAGCCTCTTGGACAGGTCAAGACTAGAACTCACCTGAGACTACATCTTCACACGACCCTTTCCCCATCTGTTCCTTTTTTCCTCTTTATTAAGTTTTCCCTTAAAAGGACTCCCTCAATAAATAAGATGCACTCAAGTCCGTCTCAAGGTCTGCTTGTAGGAAACCCAATCTAAGTCATTATCTGTATTTGTTATATTGGTGTGTAAAAAAATTACCCCAAAACCTAGGAGATGAAACCAACTATAGTTTTATATTACTTCACACCATTTTTGTGAATCAAAAATCTGGAAGCAGCTTTGGGTCTCTTAGAAGGTGGCATTCAAGACCTTGGTTGAGGATCTCAAGGTATGACTGAGGTTGGAGAATCTGCTTTTGAGTTGAGAGCTGTAGCTGGTCAGAGGCATCAATTCCTTGTCCTGTGAGGACCAACTTCCCCCTTCGGTGGCTTGATGTCTTCATGGAGTGGTAGTTGACTTCCCCCAGTAGAAGTGATCTAAGAGAAGGCAAGGGAGAAGTGCTGTGGTTTTTATGACCTCACTTCTGAAGGCATACACCATTATCTCTGTCATATCTTACTGATTCCACAGATTACTCCTATATATGGTTGAAGGGGACCACCAAAGGCCGGAATGCTGGGAAATGAGGAGCTCTTGGGGCCATCTTGGAGCCTGGTTACCACACCACCCAAGGTGGACTTGGTTTGAATTTCAGTAGACCTCACGATCTTGAGATGTTTACTCCTTCCATTTTGCTTCCCATAGTGTTTTCCAACAGTAATTGTTTTTCCTTCAAAATAGCATCTCCAGTGCTAGTCTGGGTGACTCCGAAACTATTGATCTTAACTACACAACTTAATGTCATTTCCTGTCATTACTAAGAGAAATAACAGCATGAGGAAGGCATTGTGTTTTGATGGCTGCAGATATACATCATTCCTGTAAATGTCCTTGTATCATGGTTAGTGTGCGGGTTGAGAATGTGCTGTATCTATATTAAACATGAAACCTTATTCTCCCCTCAGGCTGTTAGGTTCAGGAACATTTGGTTTAGGCAATATTAAGTGACTGGAGAGTAAGTCATGCAGGACAGAGAAGTGGGAAATTCGGGCCAGGAACTGTATTTCTGTTTTAGATATGAGTCCAAGGTATAGACACACAAGAATGTTGTTAATTTATTGCAAAACAGATAGAATTCATTTCCACATTGCTTTATCATTTTCTTTCAGGAGTCTAGAGAAAAGGTTTCAAGAAAATCATAAATCTGGTGTGGACATGGCAATGGGGTCTCTAGCATTGCTGTTTGGCATGGGTTCTGAACCTTCAGCACACAGTGTGTGGGAGTTTGGCCTGCATCATGGGGGCAATCTCTGATTTCCTCCTGCCCCTTCCCTCATTAGGAGAGTCACTGGGGAGCAGTAGGATGTAGGGTTGTAAAATTAGTGTCACCTATTCAAATCCTTTCTCCTTTTCTCTACTTTCTGTGAGATCTTGAACAAATCAATTAACCTAAGCCCTGTTTTTTCATCTTTAAAAAATGTGTGTCCCCTTCCCGGGGTGGCTTTGAGGAGTCAATGTGCTCCTGCCCGTGCCACCACCAGGCCTGGTCATGAAAAGTCACTCAGTAAGTGGGAGCCGCCACCCATATTCTCCATCCTCCGTCCTTACTCTCTTGGTCATTCCCTATAGAACCGATAACAATTGCTGGGCATCAGGGAGAAGCAGAGCTCCCCAGACCCTGGGACATTTTTACTTCCAGCCTGATCCTGATCCCTCTGTGCTCCAGAGTTATTGGTGCTGGAGCTGGCTCCGACTGGCTTGCAGGAATTGACTGTGCTCCTCCCAACTGAGTTCAGAGATGTCTATTCTAGCTTGGAATCAGGCTCGCTGGGCATATTTACACCAAGGCAAGTGGCCTCGGGTGAGGTATTTACATTTGATCCAAAAAAAGTAGGGCTTCCATGGAGAGTCAGTTATTAAGGATTTACTAGCACACTCTTCCCAAGGTGTTTCAGATGGAAAACCATCTGAATTACTGTCCTGCCTTGTTCTTTCCCTGCTTCCAAATACCTCTATCTCTTCCCTTCATTCTCTCTCCTGGGCCACTGAAGCAGCTCCTTCTTTTTCCCAGGTTGCCTCTCTTTTCTTCTCCATTTCTTTCTTGTACCTTTATCATAGGAATATTCCAATAGTGCTGAATTCATCATTCAAAATACACACCACTGATTCCTGCTTAGATTCTTCTGAGGTATCTGTACCTGGGGTGAAGGTCTGCCCTTGATTTATCAGACAAAATGGGATTTTAAATATCTTGCTCCACTTCCCTACTCCACAGACCCAATGTGCATATTGTATGAGGCTCTTTTTGGCAAAAGCACAGGCTTTAACACAAGAAGAACTAGCTTGAATCCTAGCCCTGCCACTCTGAAGCTGTTTGAACTGGGGAAAATCACCTCATAGTACATTGAGTTGCTACGAGGTATTAAGACATGCATAGTTCTGAGAGCAGTGAGTGGCACACAGTAGGTGTTCAATAGGTATCAGGTTTGCTGTGGTTGTCCTTCCCAACCCACATGCAACCCACTCTTCAACCCATCCAAGTTCTTTCCTGATCCATGGGAATGTTCCTACTGCTGTTCCTCCCCAAACCCTCTACAATTTCAGCTCACCATGTACCATCAGAGTCCAACCTTTCCTCCCCTACCTGATTTTCTCAGGCCTTCTCTCTCCTATCTGAAGAAGGAAGAGGAACTCCAAGGTAGGCACGCAGAGATGGGTGATGGGCACGTCCATTGTGGATCAACCCTGAACTGGCAGAGAGACATCGTGGCTCCTGCCTTCTGGAGATTCTGGATTGATGTTGGAAGAGGGTGATGAGTTCACCCTGACACAGCACAGTAGCTACTGTGATAAAGAACAATGAGGGCTGTGAGCCCCAGTGGGGATCTAATCCACACTTGTGTTGTGGATGGGAGGTGTTGCTGAAGAAATATGACAGGGATCAGGCAACTATAGATCATGGAGGGACATCATCCAAATGGAAATGGGAAGAGGTGTGGTAGGAACTTAATTGTTCCAGAGAGAGAACCCTGGGGGGATTGCCTGATGCTTGGAAATATCCTGGTGAGAGAAAGGAGCCACAGAGGGTTTGTGGTGGCTGCAATGTGGTTTTGAGTTGGAGGGGGCAGCCTTGGTTTCTCTGAAGTTGAGGTTTTACCTGAAGCACCACAATGCTTGATGAGCGTCGAGGAGGCCTGCCTTGACTCGAGTTCCATCCTTAGGGACCACTCTCCCTGTTTGCTTCTGTTACCCAGAGTTATGGTCCTGTTTCAGTCAGCTTTTTGGCTGCTGTGACTAAATGACCTGACCAGCACAACCATAGAGGAGGAAAAATTTACTTGAGGGCTCACGGTTTCAGAGGTCTTAGTCCATAGAAGGCCGACTCCATTCCTTGGGGCTCCAGGTGGGGCAGGACATCATGGCAGAAGAGTGTGGTAGAGGGAAGCAGCTCATACCATTAGAGCTCCACTCAACAGATACAGATGTATACCTGAAGCCACACCCTGATTCCCACCTCCTCCAGTCACACCCACCACCTCAATTAATCCCATCAGGGATTCATTCGCTGATTGGGTTAAGATTCTTAGAACCCAATCGTTTCTCCTCTGAACCTTCCTGCATTGTCTCACATGTGAGCTTTCCAGGGACATCTCATATGGAAACCATATCAGATCCTAGCTACAAGGGACTTTTCCAAGTCTCAGTTGCTTCTTTCTCCAAAAGGGTAATAAGTTCACAATTTTGCTGAGAACACTGTAGGAGATGGTGTGTGGAACAGCATACCTAAACCCTAAAGCTGTCTACAATCAGAGGGATAATTGTTCATTTTGGATGTAGGGTGTGGCCTCCTGGGTCCTGCTGTCCTGGAAAAGCTGAGTTTCCACCCTAACTTTCCCACTATTTGGGAGAGTGTCTTCATGTTCAGATGCGGCTATCATGATTTCCATTTTACAGGCGAGGAGAACATCAAATGCATTCGGCTCTGATGAAGGCATGTTTACAGTGCATGATTTTCTAACATGGAATAGTGTCTAGTGAAGGTTAACTTTTACACACACTCCATGCATCTGCGCCAATCTGTTTTCAAAACACACGTTTACATCTGGCAAAACAAGCAACTAGCCTAGCACTGGGCACCTAAAAATAAGTTTATGATGTTAAAATGAACAGTGGAATAATGATGGTCTCTCTTACTCTGATGTTGGACCAACTAAGTCAAAGCCCCTGCCCTTGATTTCTCAACCTCCAAAGCACAGACGCACACACATGTGCGCACACACTCTACGTCACGCTGCTGCACTGCTGTCTTCTCAATATGCTTAACTTGTCTGAGAGCAAAAAATCTGGCATGGCCAGCATCCCTGGTCCTTTGATAATCAACTTTAGATCTGTGGGTAATTTCAGGTAACAACAAGACACACTCTGAGCTTTGAGAGTCAAGCTGCGTTTACAGAAGGAGTTGCTTAGTTTGCAAAATATTGCCCAAGTTTTCTTAGAATCCAGGAAACTCCTAGAAATGTTAAACCATCCTTTATTGCTAGGGGATTCCCACTGAATTACACATACGATCTGGCACACATATTGTAAAATTCATGGCTTTTGTTTTCTGGGACCAGATAAGTCTGGAGCACAGGAGATTAATTAAAAGCAACTGATGGGAGTGATTACTCTCCCCACATCTAGTTCTAGGGGCAGCTTAGCATATCAATCTTTGGTTTGTTCTCAGTAACATAATTTGGAAGCATGATTCCCCTCTCCATTATGGAGAGAAATCATGAAGAAGATGGGGGAAACTTCAGAGTCACAGATGTCTTAAGTACTGTAGAACTACAAGGGGCCATAGAAATACTAGCCAACTAGCAGGATCTGTTTATGAGCTTCCAGCTTTGCTTCAGGTGTGGTACTGTTGGAACTCTAGTTCACTCTAGGATTGAACTCCATGTTGGAAACCTGGCATTAAGAGGACTGATTTAGAAAGTTCCTCTTAGACTTTTGTCAATGACTTAGCATCGCCTCTGCAAAGTCTTCAGTTTACTACGATGAGGTTGACTACATCCTGTCTGCAGTTTGTAGAGAAATAGTCTAGATGCCATGATGGCCTATGAGTTGGAGTGAAAATGGGGTCGTGGGTCATTGTGGCAGAACTGTGGAGTAAGGTGTTTACTTAAAGACAGTTAGTAAAGACAGAGGCCAAGAGACCTCTGCGTGATCCCCAACCCAGCATGTGAGTTGATGTAAGGAACTGGGTCTGTCCTCCTCCTTCCTGTGCCTCCTTCTGCCTCCCTTTGATGAAGATGGAGTCTGTCCTCTGGCTGAAGAGCAAGCTGGGTGCCCACTCTGCAGGTGTAGAGGGCATCCCTCCCTCAGGGCTGTCCTCATACCACACGTGATCACTGCCATGTGCCTGAGATCTTCATCAGTTCAGGACTGTAGCAAGGCACAGGGGATACTTTGGACTGAGGGGAAAATGTCAGCCCCTAATGGGAGAAGTAGGATTAAGGAAGGGCTTTGGAAAATGGAAGGATATAAAGCATACTTTATCAAAGAAGAAAATATAACTGGTTAGAAAGCATAGACCCAAGCTCACCTTCATGAGGAAGCTGAAGATGACATAAGAAAGCTATATGTTGAATATATCTGTTGGCAAAGATGATTTTTCTTCAATGAAGTTCCCTACGGCTGGCAAGAATAAAGAGTCACATTCAGCATTACAGGAGTCTCATGTCAGCTATCCACTTTCAGTCTGAAGGAATAGGAAGAAAGATGCTCAGCTCAGCAAAGCAATATTAATTAGCAAAATATGGGAAAATAAATTACCCATAATAAAGATATAGGTAAGTGACCCTTGACAGTTAAAAACTATGTATTTCTTCTAAATGACATGTATTGAAATTCATAGTGACTAACAAAATTCTCAGAAGTATTAAATAAGGGAGAATATATACACACAATCAAAATTATTTATGATACACCTAATAAAGCAAAAAGGAGCCACCTCAATGTGCTGCTAGTGTTTGTTTTTCAGTGTTATGGATCAGACCCAGGGGCCAGGGCTCTACCACTGAGCTACATTTCCCGCCCTCATCCTCAATATGTAGTTAGTCAAAGAACAACTGGGCTTCAATGGAATGATGCTCGCAGATGGAAGCAGCATTGTGAACAGCACCTGTGTACAAAATTGAAGGAACTTTCATCTTAAGTCTCCCTGTTGATCCAGGTTTTGTTTAGAATTATTTCTGATGATTCAGATTTCCATGAACAAAGCCCATTTCAAGATTTTTTTAGTGCGAGTGAAAGAAACTTCCACTATGCTGGGTGAAGTAGCAGGGTTTGGTAAGTAGACATTGGTTTTAGCTTGCCTTAATTTAGACCTGTTCCCATCAGGCCCCCTATCAGCCGGGAGCAAGGATTTGAGCAGGGAGAGCCATACGCTGGAGAAAAATAACACTCCCTGAATGAATCTTCTTTCTCAGAATCCCACATCAAAAACTGGAGAATATATCTAGGGGGAGAAATTATACTCGACTTAAAAGAAAACTAAGGCCACCACCATGTTTGCTTCCCCCTTGACTCTCCATTTCCTCCTCCTCTGGTTGGAAAGTTAGGAGGTCTGGTTCCAAGACTGGCTCTGCTATTTGCTCACTGTGTGATCCTGGTCAAGGGAGGGCCTCCTCTGTCAGGGCCTCGGTTTTCCCAGCTGTTAAATGTGTTGAAGTAAAACTCTGAACAGCTCCAGATGGAGACCACATCAGTTGAACCAAAAGCAAAATTTCCTAAGGGTAAATAAGGGGACACAAAGACATGCAAGCATGTTTGTATTTATTTTATTATAGTATAACAACTTCTCACTGAATTTACATAGCAGTAGGATGCAAGGTAATCAAATTTTGGCATGAATGATGGAAACATGAGTCTACTCCTGCTTCAGAAACAGAGGACATTGAATTGGTTTCTAAGTTGCCCTTTCAGACTTAGCACCTTCGTCTCTGGGGCTTGAATTCCCACTCATACCCCTCTGACCTTTGCTGTTCTGAGACAGGCATCCAAATCCAAGGCTTTTCACAGCATGGGTTTTGGCACACGGGAACAGTTTGAGACCTAAGGCCCTGGTGCTAACAGACATGCCAGTGCTAGGCCATGACTAAGTATGATATAATGATATGCTATAATTATAATTGATGCTAGCGTGTTTTAGTCAGCTTTTTGGTTGATGTGACCAAAAGACCTGATGAGAACAATGGAGAGGAGGAAAAGGTTTTTTTTTTTTTTTTTAGTTCATGGTTTCAGAGGTTCAGTCCACAGTCGGCTGACTCCATAGTTGTGGGCCCAAGGTGAGGCAGAACATGGTGGTGGAAGGGTGTGGTGGAGGAGAGCATCCAAGGACATGGCAGCCAGGAAGAAGAGAGAAAGCTCTGCTCACCAGGGACAAAATAGAAACCCCAAAGGCATTCCCCCAGTGACCTACTCCCTCTATCCACATGCTACCTACCTATAGTTACTGCCTATTTAATCCATATCAGTGGATTAATCTTAATCTGTGGATTTGCTAATTTGGATCACTGATTTGGTTAAAGCTCTCACAATCCCATCATCTCTCTTCTGAACTGCCTTGCATTGCCTCACACAGAGCTTGTGGTGGACACCTCCTATCTAAACTGTAGTAGAGGGATAAACATGCTACTATTCATGTTAATATTAACTGAATCAGTTGAGGTTTTTAAGGTGCAAGACACTAAAAGTTCTCTGGATAATTGGAAAATAGAAATTTATTAGAACTATGTGGCTAGCTCTTCAGAAGAACTGGTCTGATTGCAACAAAGACATTTATGGGATGAGATGGAGGGAGGAATGAAGAGGTTCTTTGAGGTAACATTAACAGAAATCACCTCCATCCCTTCAATTCAGTCTAAGTTGTCTAGAAAGAGAGAAAGAACAGATGGTGCTATTTGGATTTTCAGACTCATTGCCCAGGAGAGAGAGCAAAGCTTTCTTCTTCTCGACCATTCAGATGACCACCTATGCAAGACACGTGCTCCCACGTTATGTTTATTATTCCTAACCCTCAGTACAAACTTTCAAAGTACTACTATGCCTTTTTAACAAGTATAGCCTGTGAGGTTCAGAAGGGTTTAGTAATTTGCACAGGTTCACACAGTGGAGTTGCTGAGACTCCAATCCAGGTTTTCCTGCCTGAGAAAGCTGCTCTCCATGGTTCTTGATCCAGCAACACACCCACCAGGAATATCAATCACATAAAACAGAGCCATAAGGCACATTTACTATGCATAGTCTCCTTTCCTGTCCCCTTTCCTCAACCTCTGTATCAGCCGATTGTGGTCATCCTGGCCATGGACCTCACTGTTCCGACTCTGAGATCTACACTTGCTTCAGTCTTCAGACTTGAAACCCAACACTTGGGTGTCAAGTGCAAGGAAATCCACTTGCACTTCAAGTGCAAGGATCTCTGCTCTTTATTTCCTCTTGCCGGATGCTCTGGAAAGAATTATTACCTGGAGTAAGAACCTAGCCACCTTCCCTAGTCAACAGGACTCCAGGACCCTGCTGCCTATCCCTGGGTCCCTGGCATGAGTGCGTCCATTTGTCTCTAGTCCCCTGAATGGATGTGAGCAACACAGCTTCCCTTGTCTCTCGAGGTCACCCAGTCCCTGATACCAGCCAGCTCTATTCTGCCAAATTTCTTACCATCTTTCTGTTCTCAGGGCAATTGGGATTCTATTACCTGACATTTTCTGCCATCTTTCTTCCTCATCTCCCTGCACTCAGTCTTCCCCTCTCAGGTTCTCAGGGGGTTTGTAATGGGCAGCCCAGAGTTTTGTGGAGGTGGGGAGGGCCCTGTCAGTTACTCTGCAGGCAGAAGGTCCTTGGGCAAGCCAGCACCTTGCAGGCTCTCCTCCCTGGCCTGGCTGTTCTTCACTCCCGTCTCCGACCCATCTCTCTGTGCACCCCACACTGGGTCATACAGATCCTCTTCTGCTGCTCTGATTTTTTTTTTCCAAAGGGAAAATGTAATATGCAACTGCTCAGACTGCCGTCCCACCCGCTGAAATCCTACCCCTGTGCCAGGTCCCGACTCCCTGCCACTTCTCCACAGTGCCTTCCTGTGTCTTTGTGGTCGAATCAGGTCTCTCCCTCTTTGGAACCCTAGTACATTTTCTGCTTTTCCTTAAAGACAAATAGCATCTGCTTTGCATCCTGACTGGTGTCCACCCGCCCTGCTGGACCAGCAATTCTCAAGGGAAGTTTCTTTGAGTTCCCCTGGCAGAGTCACCTGGAGGGTGGGGCAGTCTCACAGCAGGTGTGGACACCTGTTTTTGATGCTGTACCGCATTTATTTCTGCTTTTTACAGAAACAGCATCCTCGCTTCCCTGGGGGGAATGTCCTTTGCTGATTTGCATTCAGCTTCCATGGGACAAGCATCCACGATATCCAAGGGGCAGACAGGTGACATGTGCCATTCTGTCCCTGGTGTTCTGAATTTGGGGTCACAAAGGGACAGAAAAATTGTTCCCAGAAGATTTGTCCATTAATTCCTTCAACCTAAAACCTCCAGTTCTTTTCTGACTAAATTAAATTTAAACAGGGAAATACCAAATGAACCCATGATCTCTCTTGTCCTGGGAACCTGCAGAGTCTCATCTAATAGAAGGAAAGCTGAGCAAGAGGGTCTTGAAAGGGCAGCTACCAGGGCCAGCTTTCCTTGCTTCCAACCTAAGAAATAAAAGACTTACTGAAACAATATTTTGGAATAAGGACCAAAAGATCTGCATTTTTACAAGAACTTTCCTGGTGGTTTTTTTTTTTTAAATAAACTTTTTATTGGCCTAGTTTTAGACTTACAGAAAGGTTGTGAAGATACTAGAATTCTCTTCTATTCCACACTCTTCACCCCTTATTAACAGAGTCCACTAGTTCCTGCAACCTAAAACACCCACTGTGGTATATTTGACAAAACAAAGAAACTGGCATTGGCACATTGCTGTCAACTAAATTCCAGACTCGCATTTCACTCGTTTTCCTGTTAATGTCCTCTTTCTGTTCCAGGATCCACTCCAGGGTACCATATTGCATTGAGTCTGCAGTCTTCTTGGGTCTGTGACAGTTCTCAATCTGGTGGATAGTCTTAAGGGGTATTGATTGGGGATCCCGTGGGATGTCCCCATTTCTCTCTGTGAGTTTGACACTGCAGCAGACTCTAAGCATCTGGAGGACAGGGCTGCGCCTGCATAGTCCCGATTACATTCCACACGCTCAACGCATGCCCAGCACAGAGTAAGAACTCAATGAGCATGTGCCGAATAACCGCAGCCGCCCATCTTGCTAGACCCCACCAGCCTGCACTGGAACCAGGTCTTGCTCATCCTGTATTCCACAGCACGCCTGCCTGACCAGGGCAAACTCTGAGTGGAGTCGGAGGACCCCCCCACCACTGGATAGAGCTGAATACATCTGACATCGGTAGGATTTTCAGACAGAGGGGATTGCACAGTTCTGAAGGAAACCCTAATTGTGGCCATGGGGTCGCTTTTTGACACCTTTCAGTTCATTCATGATGTGTACTCATAGCCCAACCACGTGAAAAGAAACGGAGGAAGAAGGGGCGACAGGGGTGCTCTTACCAGAGCTGGGGAGAGAGAGACTTGCTCTCGGCATGTTTGTAAATTTAAAAATATTTCAGATGCTTTGGCAATGCTGCTGCTTCTGGTTCAGCGATCCGGGGGAATGCGTGTGGGGGTGGCGCTGCAACTCCCGGGCTGCTGCGTTGCAGATGCGATCCCCCTGCGCGGGGAGACCCCGTGGTGCTCGGGTGCGGCAGCCCCAATAATCGGGGCTAGTACGTCTTCCCCAAAAGTACATCCCATACATAAATGTCTGATGCTAATACTACTCTAAAAAGCAGATCATTTCAGTTCTGCTTTACTAAAGAATAGCAAACGATGAAAGGATACATACACAGTCTTGAGAGGTCAAGGAGAACGTTCAAGGTCGCCAGGCTGGAGTGGCAAGGCCGGGCTTGGAACTCGCATCTCCGTGGTGCTCTTTATTCAGCACTTCTGTTTTGACGCTTCAGAGACCCCCAGAAGCCTCCTGCTTTCCTTTTCATGCACATGGACATTTATCTCTGCTTGATTATTTTTACCATTAATAAACAATATTTTTGCCACCCCAAGGATTTGTATGCGGCATTACGTACTGTAGCAGTGCTCCTCTGTCCCAAAACCCCAGTGAGGAGCTGACCGAAGATGCCAGTTGTTGGACCCTAGTTCAGACACCCTGAAACAGATATCCAGGAGTGGGACCAGTGCTTGAAAACGCGCCGGCAACAGGCGCAAATTCTTGCTGAAGTTTGAGAACCTGGTGGTGACTTGCAATCCGGGCCTCCTCTAGCTTCAGTTGTGGGATCTTTAGCTCCTTAGTCTTGAGCAAATCAAAACCTGCACTGTTAAGTGGGCAGTTCTGGCTCCACATGGCTGCTGAGGACAGGAGCCTGCTCTTCCTAGAAAGGAGGCTCTCAGAGTCCATGGGAGGCAGAAGTCCAGGACACCATGATTCTGTCCTGTCTCACATCTGGTGGCAGGAAATTTTGATGTGACTTTACACAACCACACATAGTGCCATGGGACTGAAATAGGTCCTGGAGGCTTCTGTACTGAAAGGAGGGGATTGATATGAAAACAAAAACATACCCAGGAGTGTGCGTACTCAACAGCGCCAGCTCCAAACCAGGTTTCTAAGTCTTGGCATTATAGATATTGAGGGCCCCATAATTCTTCTCTGGTGGGGCCTGACCTGATCGCCCCCGGACTTTGTGCACCCCATACCAGTAGCACCTGGCCCCTGATTGTGACAACCAAAGATGTTGTGGGGGTGTTGCCAGCTGTCTCCCCAGGGAAGAATTGACCCTGGCTGGGAACTGCTGTATTCCGGAAGGAGATGGAACTGGTTCAAATTCTGATTCTACCGTTTGCCATCTGAACTTGGGCAACCTGTGTTACTCCCCAAAGTCTGTTTTACTAGCCATAAAACAGGCAGGTAATATTCTCAGTCCCTACCCTACTAGGCGTTTGTAAGGATTACATGAGAAAGTGCTTATCAAAAGTGTAGTAAGATTTTTGGTTCTGTTGCGTGTGCCCCTGAGAAAACCTGCATGTTTGGTTTAAGAAATCCTGGAGGATTGTCAGAATTCCCACATATGAGAAAAACACTCCTCCTTTTCATAGAAATGGGTTTTCAAAAATCTGGCAATTCTTAATCTCTGGTCAGAAGCCACAAACTGAGGGCATTGTTATTGGGAAGGGATACTGAAGTGGGCTGAGCTGATTCAGAGATCATTTTTCCCTAGAACTGCTGACACCTGATGTTCTATAGATGTCGACTACAGAGACTTGAACGGATCCAATTAAACCGGACTCTGAAAGAAATGAAAGTGGGCTGGTCCTGGGTTTCTCCTCCCGAAGCGACTCTTCCACGTTGCCCGCACTCTCTCCTGCTCTTTCATGACCCACCTGCACAGCAGGCTGCCATTTTGGACCCAGCACCGAATTGCTTTTCTTCAGGCTACAGGCAAAAATCACTCTTCTCAATGTGAACCTGCCAGTTGGACCCACAGACAGAGTCGGGACCATGGGGTGTTTGGTTTAGCTCTCCTCCGGTCTGGCTGTTTGAACACTGAATCTGTAGATGGCTGATCTTTGAAGAGAAGGGGAGATTTTTAACATTTGGGACAAATTAACCAGTTTGACAAAAGCAAAACAGTCCCCCTTTTAAGATGGAGTGTTTCTTAAGTGCCTATACAGTTTCCAGCCCAGACCGGACGTTTCTCCTCCCGTCTGCTCAGAAGGGGCGTTGGAACCCAACGTGTGTGCAGAAGAGTCAGACACCAGGGCTCTCTTGTGGCCGGACTCAGCAGAGCTGAGTGATTAGGCCATGATAACAATCTCAATCAAGCCTGAACTTGGCCTGAACCTGCAGATTTCCACCTCCCCTGCCATTTCTTTGGGTGACTTCGGTGTCCCCTCAAGTTCCCCACCACCACTCATTTGAATACTTTTTCTTCCGTTGTTTCTCCTTCACAACATGCAGCTTGATACTTTGCTGGCGTGGGCCCAGTGTTCAAGAATACTAATCAGTCACCCAGATCCTTATTCCTTCCAGAGACTCTCCTATATTTTCAGGGACTGTGGCATGCTGCCCACGGTTGGAATGAACGTCACAGGCAATCAAGATGATGAATGTCTTCTGCTCTCAGCCTTTGCTAGCTTCCCATAGTGGCAAGATTATCTGCTGGTGACGCTCTCTTTGATTAAACACTTCCAAGGACATGAGACTCTGTACCTTGCAAAATGATGTATTCCCTTGTGGGACAATGTCAATCACTGTTCTTGACTGTGGCAACTGAGCTGTGTCCTTCCTAACACTTAAAGGCATCTGGAACTATTTAACTTATTTGTTCATTCATTGACTATCTGGTCTTCCTCCTAATAAAGGGATGATCCCTGAAGACAGAGAACTTCTTGATGCTCTCATTGAATATCAATCAAATCAAGAGATGAGTAAGTGTGTTAACTAGTTCACTAACTGAGCCTGATAGCTCTCATGGTGGGCAGAGTTTAAGTTCATATTTTATCCCTAGCACTTAGCCTAGGGACTAAGACAGAGTAAATACTGTGATGTGGTAGGAAGATCATGGGTTTGGGAGACAGACCTTGTTAAAATCCTACCTCTTCCACTTCACAGGGGCCCTAGGTAATTAATATTTATGAGGTGTAATTGCTGCAATCTGTAGAAGAAGCTTGCACACAGGATAGTGCCTAACTCACAGGTTGTCATAAGATTAAAAGTTTTTTCTAAACTACTTAGTGGTGCCTGGAACATAGTGGGAGTCCAACAATACAGTTTTTAATTGTATTGATAAGACCAGATGACTCTTACCTGCATCGCCAACAAAGTCAAGTAGTAGGGCAGTGACCTTTCCATCTATCTCCCTCAAGCTGTCTTTTTCAGAGGTGAGCAGACAAAAATAACCTGTTCATTGATTCAGGAAAACCATTTTAGTGTGTTGGGGGTCTCTAAAAGTGAACCCCCAGATGAGGTGGTACCCTGTGCTTTGGCCAGTGGCTCCTTGTTTCATGATATAATTTATTTCAAATGTGCATTTATTTTCCTTGTCCTCCAACTTGTAGACTGCCTAGATTTTAAAACTGTTATTCTCCCAAATGTGCCTGGATCCTGGAGGTAATATAAAGGCAACACTTTCAGATTTTTTTTTTTCTCTCTCTCTCCAGGATTTGTCTGTCATTGCTCTAAATTAAGAACAAATCACAGTCAGTTTAAATCTCCCAATTTAATAAACACCAGATCCTCCAAATGTCAGAGAGTCTAGTCTTTTGCAAGAGCTTTAACTTGTGGCTCATATTTAAGACTAAGGAAAAAAGTGGTCAATGACATGAAATAAGAGGGGGTGTTGCGGGAGCAGATGGGTTGCTTACTGGGCCAGCAAGTGGTTTGGGCCAATCCCTGCCATGCATCTGGACCATGGACAAGCCTTCTGCTCTCTGAGGACCCTGCCAGGGGTCTCGAGTTCTAATCAGGACAGCTCAGACTTCTGCTTTACAGTGAGTGGTTAGCTGTTGAGTAACAGGGAGTTTCTCCACAGAGAGTTTTCAGAGTGGGAGGCCTTCCAACTTCTAACAGGATGTCAGCATTCCAGAGCCCAAGGAAACCTCATCTCTGTCCTCATTTTGCAAAGCCATATGGCGATTCTGACCTTGACTTGTACTGTATCAAACTATGCCTCTTTCTCTGGTTGTTGGTATCATTCATAGGAAGGTCTTTTAAAGTAGGGGGGTTAGGAAAGAAAAGACATAAGAGCAAAAATCAATTCAAGGCACACGTCTTCTATAAACTTATTATGGGTCCTAAAAAAATTACTTCTGACTTCTGGGCCTCATTAATGGTCTGAGGAAGGTCCAAGATGAGTTGCTTTAAGAAGGTGGCATTTGCAGCATTGGAAGGCAGCTAGAGTTTAGTATTCTCTGCATTCTCTCTGTACTGCAACCACAGAGACCTCCGCCATGGTAGGCTTAAAAGTGGCTCCCAGATGATGTCCACAACCAATCCCTGGGAACATGTGACTTCACATGGCAAAGGGGACTTTGCAGATGTGATTAAGTTGAGGATTTTGAGATGGGGAGGTTCTGGATTACTCGGATGCCCTAGTATGTTCATGCAAGTCCTTATAGGAGCAGGTAGGAGAAGGAGGTGCAGTGGAGGAGTGGGGGAGGGGAGGCAATGGTGCTGTGCTGCTGGCTCCGAAGACAGGGAAGGGGCTGAGAGCCAAGGAATACAGGCAGCCTAGCAACTGCAACGTGATTTAAATGTTGGGATTTTTCCTGAGATTTCATCTCAGGGAGGATTTCGATGATCAAACGTGTTTGAAAGCTGCTGGGTGTGGTGGCGCATGCCTGCCTGTAATCCCAGAGGCTCCAGAGGCTGAGGCAGGAGGATAGCGAGTTCAAAGCCACCCTCAACAACTTAATGAGGCCCTAAGCAACTCAGTGGGACCTTGTCTCGAAATAAAATATAAAAAAGGGCTGGGGATGTGGCTCAGTGATTCAATTAAGTGCCCCTGGGTTCAACCAGGTACCAAAAAAAAAAAAAAAAAAAGGCATTTGAAAGCCACTGGGCAGTTGGTCCCTGAGCTTTATCTCATTTTGAAGTGACTGTGACCGAGTCCTTAATATCAAAAGACAACTTGGGAACAAAGAACGTGGATACTGGCAGTCCACTTGAGGCCCAACACAGAGTTCTTCAAAGAAGCCCATTTTGTCCGTTCCTTCTCCATAACGTCTGTCCGGCCACTTCTTTTCCTGCTCGCTGCAGTATTCCCTAGGCTGGCCCTGTCACAGAGGCTGAGTGACTATTTTTGGACTGAATAAATAAATAAATGGACAGTGATTCTGGTAGGAATGTGAAATGTTAACGGTCACTTTGGAAGACAGCCTGCTAGTTCTTATAAAATCACACATAATCTTAAACATAATCTTACCATAGAATCTGGTTATCTCAGTCCTTGGTATTTGCCCAGTTGGGTTGAAAACTTGTGTCTACACAAACACCTGCTCATGGAGGCTTATAGGAGCTTTATTCATGACTGAGAAAACTAGGAAGCAACTGAGATGCCTGTCAGTGGGCGACCCCGGGGTAAGCAAACAGTAGAGGGTCTAGACAATGAGGTACTGTTGGTGCTAAAGGGCCATCAGCCGCGGAGGCCTGCAGAGGTGAGAATGTTAAATGCATATTACCAAGTGGAAGAAGCCAGCCTGAAAAGACTGCCCACTGGGTGATCCCAACTGTAGGACATTCTAGAAAAAGCAAAACTGGGGAGGCAGTAAAAAGATCAGGAATTTGCAGGAGTCAGGGGAAGGAGGGTAACTCGGCGGAGCAGAGAAGACATTTAGGGCAGTAAATCTACTCTGTAGGATACGGCAGTGATGGATATGTGTTCCTATACTTTAGTCCAAACCCACAGAGTGCACAGCACCAAGAGTGAACACTGATGTGTCAGTTCATCCATTAGAGCAGATGGATCACTCTGGCGGGGGCTGTTGATGGTGGTGTGTGTGTGTGTGTGTGTGTGTGCGTGTGTGTGCATGCACACATGCACATGTGTGTCAGGATGGGGCAATATGGGAAACCTCTACTTTCTGTTCAGTTTTTCTGGGAACCTAGAAGTGCTCTATAAGTTAGTCTATAAAATATTGAAAAGGTCACTAATCTACTGGCAGTTTTCTAAACAGACCTTGCTTTTTTGTGCTACTAGGCTATGCAAAATCTCTTACTCTAAAAGTACCTTCCCTACACTGTTCTCTTGCCTTCTCTGAACCACTCCTGTTTATTATCCAAGGCTCCTCTGGGGACTTTGCTGACTGTCCTCCTGAACCCCCACCCAGGCTGTTCTATGCCATCCTGTCCTCCGTGCCTCCTGAGCCTCTCTCTACCCTGCCACTGATCCACCCTGCACTGTCATCGACGTACTTACCCATGTGACCTGTTGCACTGTGAGTTCTGGCGGGAATA
This sequence comes from Sciurus carolinensis, assembly GCF_902686445.1. Classification (NCBI taxonomy): domain Eukaryota; kingdom Metazoa; phylum Chordata; class Mammalia; order Rodentia; family Sciuridae; genus Sciurus; species Sciurus carolinensis. The sequence goes on from NC_062228.1 coordinate 9,214,666, forward strand.
AAACCGTATTTTTTATTTGCAGTCCTAAGGTCCAGCATGGCTCCTCAACATGGCAGGGCTCCGTAAGTATTTACTGGCTGAATGATTGAGGTTAAAAGACCCAAATGTGCTTTGCAGCATCTGTTTGGCTTTCCCAAAACTTCCTTTATTTTATTTTTTTTTCTTTTCCTAGCTCCCAAATCTCTTCCACGCAATTATTCCCCTCCCATTTCTTTATTTAGTTCAGTTATATGCAGAGTTCTGTCCTAAACTGAAGCTTTCCCCAACTCCTTAGAATCTTGAAAATGTGAATGTGGTGCCTTAAAAGAGCATGCGTCTCAGAGGCATCAGGCTGATACTGAAATGAAGGTTCAGTTTCCCTGACAGGCATTGGATTTCTGCACTTTCTTTTTAGTCTTTGTAAATTGTGTTTGCACCTGTAAGATGTGTCCCATCCTTCTGGAATGATGTGGCATAAACACATACACAGGTCACAAGGATGCTCAAGTGCCATCTTTAGGATGAGTGATTGGAGGCAAAATATGAGCATATAATGTCACAGCCAAATTCAAGGGCTCTGCAGACTCTGATGGAGGGAGGACATAAACATAGGAAAAACATAGGAAGTAGCTCTCTGAACGGACAAGTGGGCATCTCACCAGGGGGACTTCCATCTCCCAGCACCTCTTTGATCCTCTAACAGACGCCTATTGTTTGCCAAGAGCATACATTCTACCACTGCTGGTGTTTCATCCAGTCAATATATAAATTAAGGTATAGCAAGAAATAACCATCATTTGTACTATCTCCATGTGAGACTTAGCTTGTTAGTTCCCTTACCAGGAGGGGTTTTTAATATCTAGACAAGGTCTAAAAGAAAACAGTCTTCTAGGAAAGGGTTGGGGGAAAAGTCCTCAAGGTACAGGGAGGATCAAAGGGGAGTTTGGGAAAGCAAAGACTAAGGTACATTGATTTCCATGAATGGATTCCACTCTACAGTTGCAGAATGTTAGTAGAAAATTGAAAGCTTGTGTTCCTGTCATTTGGAGGTGTCACAGATTCTGAGAGGCAGAGTGCAAACCCGCTGCCAACGGGCGGGGGTGGCCCCTCTCAGATAGGATGTGGTTTACATACCACTGACAGCGTGGAGCTGCTGAAGGACTTGGGGTGTGAAACTTGGAGCACCCCCAGAGGGTGGGGAGGCAAGTGCAGTGGGTCCAGACAGCTCACTGCTGACACAGGAGAGACAGCAGATGTGCGGTTGTGACCCTAGGGAGCAGAGCGGGGCCAGGAGCAGCAGGCCAGAGGAAGGTGGATTCCAGATCTTGGCAAGGAGGGTGACAGATGCCCATTCTAGAGCTGGGCAGGCGGACGTGGAGGACATGGCTCTTGGAGGGAAGTTTGGGTAGAGGCTCCGATGGCTCTTCTGATTATAGAGTCTCAGGAGGTGAACCCTCGAAGAAGTCAGGCTAGGTCCCGAGGACAGAACTCAAATTCATTTCCAGAAACTGTTCTTCTCTGGGTCATGTTAGACAGAAGCTTAACAAATATGAAGCTGATCATTCTTGTAGGCCAGGTAGCTGGACTCCAATGTTGGTTCCTCCGATTACCTTCTGAAACAGAGGCCCAGAAAGGTTCAGCAACTTCCTGGGGAAAACAATTTTCCTGCAGGAAAGAATGTTGTTGTCAGGCCAAACAAGATGACATACAAACACCTCTTGGTGCACAGTATTTTCTAGCACCGGCAGTTCCTCTGTGTGTGATTCAGAGTACTGCCCCTCTGCACTGAGCATTTGTGTGACCCTGTCTCCTTAGTGAGTCATGCTTGGGTCACAGGCTCAACAGAGGCTTGTCCCTTTTCATGAAGTTGCACAGGCTGCAGGAATCCAACTGTGGTGACTGAGTTGTCACCTCAACTCTGCACAATGGTTGCAATCTAGCAGCTTTACATTGCCAACTTTTCTTCATTCCATGACAGCATTAATGGAGAGCTGTTCACCCCAAATATCCTAGCACTGACTTCATGTCTTTCTGGAAGGTGCTAATTGCTACCACTCTAAAACATCAAGAAATCAGAAAGAACCTCTGGATAACGCTCTATATTGATGATATTTATTTTGATTCTTTATCAGGATAGAAAACCAAGTTTAAAGATTTAAACTTATTTCAACAGAACAAAAAACTGAAAACATGTTTTTTTTTTCCTGATAAACCTTCTTAAATCCTTCTTCAGTTGAAAACTTCCATATCTGTCCATCTATCTGTGTAATCACGTACTTGTCTATCTGCCTGCCTAACATCTCTCTCTTACTTTATTCAGAATATATATAATGGGGATGGGGAGTGAGAGAAGAATGGAGGAACTTTAGATTATGTATAGGGGAGGAGGATAGGTGGGGGTATAAAAAATGATAGACTGAGGCAGACATCATTACCCTATGTACAAGTATGATTACACAAATGGTGTGACTCTACATCGTGCACAACCATAGAAATGAAAAGATGTATCCCATTTGTGTGCAATCAATCAAAATGCAGTCTATAAAAATAAAAATAATGAAGAAAAAGAAACAGTTGATCATTCTCATTGCTTTGGAAAATGCCTACTTTCTCTCCTACCTCAAAGGTTTAGCATAAACATAGCTTCAAAATATCTTTAAGACAATCTTCTCATTATTTTCCCATCTACTTTTTGACAAAGGTCGAATACTGAAAATTTGTGGTTAATTGGATTTTGATTCATGACATAAGTGTACACTGGATTCAAGAGTCCCACTTATAAACTCTTTCACTAGAAATTAAAACAGTTTTTAGTTCCCAATATGCAAATATTAAAAACGAGTATCATCTTTATTTCCTAACTCTTTCTTCCAGGAAAATTCGAGGTGGTCCCTAGCTTTGTTTCCTCTTCTTTCTTCGCTTTCTTCCATTACAAACCTAACTTTCCACACTGCCTTGCTAGAGCGTGAGGATTTTAAACCTCTATTAAAATAACAGTTTCAATTCAACTGACTGTCTTAATATAGAAATTCGTAAATAAATTACTTAAAATAAACTCAGAAAAGGAAGCAATGGCCCCTAGAGTGCACAGAATCTGTCACATTCAATTGATCTTTGCCTTCCATGTTTCAGAATAAGGTTACTAGAAAGAGAAATCAATACTGAGGCCATGGCGTCTTTGGGTTTCTAGCAAGGCATATGATAGTCATTGAGAAAATCAGAAAAATATGCCTGAATGATAATGCACTGGGTAAAGAAGTTGGTTTTCAAAGAGGTTGATGGACCTCAAGCACCTGGGCGTGTTTGGTCAAACCCACTGAATTGCAACCTTATAGATGGGATTATAATGTCTGATGGGACGTGGATGCAGGTAGGTCTCTAATCTTCCCTCTATTCCTAAGGATCTACCATCCTGTGAAAATATGTATCCAATCCAGGTAACAGAATTCTCTGGAAGAAAAGAAAAAAAGTACTTGACCCTCACAACAGTCTTTAGACTTTTAGGACTTTATTAGCTTAATTCTGGCCAGTTATTTTTTATAACTTTCATGAATCTAATTCAAAACACATTGTGAAGCCAAGTCTTTGCCGGGCTTGAGAATGTAACTAATAAAAAGGCGAACACACCACAGTTGCCAAACGCTGCAGAAGAGAAGTATATGACACCAGCTCTAATGTGAGAAATTGTAGAGCCTTATTTTTGTTCTCTTTTTTGATAGGAAACATAAGTGTTTTCTCATGTTCTTGGAGAAAGGCCCCTGCAATATGTAGCAGTCATTTTGAAAATATCACAATCAAATGAGAAGAACTTTCATATCATGGCAATGAACTACGTGTAATCCAGGCAATGCCCCCCCTCTTTTTTTCTGGGGACCTCCATGCAAGAGGATGCTTCTCAAATTTAATGTTTTCTGGCAGCCAGCAAAACCTCAAATCCTGTTGAAAAACCAGAAGCTCACGTCAGGGTCTCCTAGGTGATATTGAGATACAGGTGGCCACAGGAGAATAGTTACGAGGGCCAGGTTGGGTGGGCCTGGGGGTGAGGAACCTTCCCTCCAACTCCTTCGTCCGGTGCCTCCTTCTCTGCCTGAGTGCACATATGCACAGGTGGACAGGTGCCCTCTTCCCTAAGTCCTGCATGGAAACCCAACAGAGAACCCACCGGCCTATTCCTTCTGTACAGTGATGGATAGCTTTGCTAAGTGAGGGATGGCTTCCCTAGTTCACCCTCTAAGCAAGATCCATTACACACATGCACAGTAGAATTATATTTAAAAAAAACATAGTTGTGCACATTTCAGTACAAGTCACAAAGCTGGTACACAACAAGAGCACGTGAATCACTTTTTTGTTGAACTTTATGGAGTTTTTTTTATTGTAAACAAATGGGATCCATGTTGTTTCTCTGTTTGTACATGGCGTAAAGGCATACCATTTGTGTAATCATAAATTTACATAGGGTCATGTTGGTTGATTCATTCTGTTATTTTTTTCCCTGCCCCCCACCCCTCCCACCCCTCTTTTCCCTCTATACAGTCCCTCCTTCCTCCATTCTTGCCCCCTCCCTAACCCTAACTCTAACCCTAACACTAACCCCTCCCACCCCCCATTATGTGTCATCATCCACTTATTAGTGAGATCATTCGTCCTTTGGTTTTTTGAGATTGGCTTATCTCACTTAGCATGATATTCTGAACTTTATGGAGTTTTGAGAATACTTCTGGCCACTGGGAGAACCATAAGTAACTTCCACTCCTGGTCTAAAGACAAATCTGCTTTCTATGGCTGCCAGCGGGTCTCAACTTCTCCCACCTGCCCCACCAGGGCAGGGCCTTCGGCATGGGCTGCTCCTTTCGCCTGGGATACTCTTCTTTCTAGCTTTGCTCAGCTGACTGCTGTGCATTGCTCAGACCTCAGTTCCGCTCTGCCTTCCCCTTCCTGCTCAGGGCACGCTTAGCTTTATACAAACCATGCACCTCTCTTTAAGCACTGCGGGTTGTTCTGCTCAGCAGTCCTCACTTCAGCTACACCATAACTGGCAGGAGGGCTTCTTCTCTTGCATAGTTTATCTCCAAGGCCTTGGAGAATATTCAGCATAAGCGTAATAATTATTTGTTGAGTGAGTGAATGAGCAAATGAATAGATTTGCCCTAGTCCCAGCTTTGTCACTGCCATCAATTGGTGGATGCACACTTCCCTGGTCTTTGGTTTTGGGGTTTAAGAATATTTATGCTTCACCTGATAAGGTGTTTATTTGAGTCCCATGAGATATTGCATGACATTTGGTATATTGTAGAAAACCAAATTTTGCCAAAATAAATAGCTGAACTTCAACATGTTTGGCAGCATCTCATGTATGTGATGTTCCTTTCACTTTATATATGAAATATATTTTATGTACTTTCATTTTATATACCTATTCCCAGGGAACATCAGATCCTAGGTCATCTCCCTAAAATTTCCCTGCTTGATAATTTTCTCCCACGTCCTCCATGTCTGCTAAGCATGGCCTTATAGTAATGGTAATAATATCTTGCATTTGTATATTTCTTAAAAGTTGTTGAATTACTTAGCAGCACTATCTGTACACTCCCATCAATAGTAGAATGGATTAAGTAACTGAAGTTGTTCACATAACAAGACATTCTACAACAAAGAGAACAAATGATTAAAGCTACTCACTGTGACATGGTGGAATCTAACACACATGGTAGTAAAGAGCACATAAAACATACACACAGGGCATGAATGCATTCCTGTGAAGAAAGAGGTGCATGTAGCTTTGGTGTTAGAATCAGGGTGCTGGAGGAAGGGTCTAGAAGCGGGCAGAGGGAGCCTTTGGATCATGTTCTGATTTTTGACCTGGATGTTTATTACATGGGGACATTCAATATGGAAAAATCCACCAAGCTGTGGCTTCCGAATGGCACATTGTATTTTACCTCCAGGAAAAGTTTAGGAATCGTTTCTCCGTCAATGATCCTTGCAATTTCTCCCTCGACTCTGAGGCTTGACAGGGCAAGTATTCTAAATTCCATCTTGTAGAAGCATTTAATAAGTGCTTTCTTGAAACTCGCATCTGTGGCGCAGGCCATAGCCGGGACTGAAACCCAGGTATTCTTTGTCTGGGACTCTTTCTACTGGTTCACATCATCTTCAGGAGGTAGCAAGACACTTTAAATGCACACAGCTCCCAGAGACCCATGCGGTGTGGGGTGAATGATGCAGACCTTAGGTGATCGCTGGGGTCTCGTCTCGGAATGGTGAGGTCTTTGCATACACCTAAAGTCAATCTGCTGCACTGTCCCCATTTCTAGCTATAGGAGAGGGATATTTATGATGGAGGACCCACTTCAGCTGCTGATAGTTATATGGGGAGATCCAAATAAGCCCCCGAGACAGGCCATGACATTGAGAGCACATGCTGAAGAGGACAGAGTTCAGCAGATGTTAAGCAGCTGGGACGTCTCTAGCTCAGTCAGTCAGGCTCCAGAGGAACTGATTCTGTTTGTGGCCTCTGGTTCAGCACCCCACGTGCTAATCCTTGCAATGGGAAGGCAGAGCCTGGCTCACACCTCATCACTGAGGGCTGAATGGGGGAGTAGAGACTTCACAGGGCTCTTTCAAGACCCAAGGGACTTGGTGGTGGATGGGACGGAAAAGATTCCAGATGTCAGTTGTGCAGAGTGGTCTGAGTTCACAGGAAAACTGGCTACAGGATTCTGTGGGTTCAGAAGTCACATAAAGGGACAAGGAAAGAGATGAGAAGCTTACTTCTCAAGGCAGAACGTCAGATGTTATAAGGTGCAGAGTTGAGCTTCTCAGTTCCAGGGCTAGAACTTAGGCTCTCTTAACTTCCAGACCTGTGAGTTCTGTTTCAATCACCTTCCAGGTGACCTTTAGAAAATCATTTCACCTCTCTGACCATGAGAGTTGTGTACTAGGGCTTGTGGTCATGTCCCTGGCAGAATCCGACCTTATATCCTAGCAACCGAAGCCTGTTTGTGGATAAGGAACAGAAAAACAAGTTGGAGGGATCATAAAAATACGTTCCACTGAAGGAAAAATGAACATTCAACACTTTTCTTTGCAAAACAATGGACGTGCACCTCAAAATATTTGACAGATCACATCTAAATAGAATCCTTATTCAAGACCAACACATAGCATTCTGTTGACTCTCTTTTTTCAGGAACCATGATGATTTTTATTTGCTTTAGTGTTGTTTGGTTTTCTTACTGTTTTCTAATGTTGCATTGTGTCATGGGACTTGATTTGGGCCCGTTTTTTTTTGTGTTGGCTTTGTCGAAGACCAATATTTTTTTGTTTTGAAAATTGAGGTTTCCTGAAATCTGGTTTTATTTTCCCAATAAAAGTACAAAAGTCCATATTTTGATTTTCTTCTTTATCTTTTGGTTTTTCATGGACATTAATAAAATGTTCCCTATGTAATAGAGAAAAATGAGCCTGTGCCCCTCACAGAAGTTCACTAATCAGAGTTCATATTCCTTTTACACAAATATTCCAACCTGCCAGGTTTTCAGCGTATTCAGAACAGCCCAGGGCACATTTGTGCACATCCATCTTGTATTTTGAGTGGAATGCCTTAGCACTTGTCCTCAAGTCTCACATATCACAGAGCTTATGTATTTTACCTCTGGATGGCTTCAATCAGCGTGATAGACATGGAGGCATTGGCTGCTGAAAGTGGGTTCTACTCTGGTGGACCACTGCTTATTTTGGCTTTGTCTCTCTCTTGCAATCTCATATTTTATTGAGAGCATGATTTCCTATCAGCTTCAGACACCAGCATCACCCACTAAGAAAAAGTTGGGAGGCCAGTCTCTGACAGTGGTAAATTTAATTGTGCATTAAAAACCCCAACCAACACACACCATATGCTGCCATCCAAGGGAAGACTTATTTTATGGTTTCAACTTTATGGCCTTAGATTTCAGCATGACATGACTGATGGGGAAGGGAAGTATATTTGGATGATAAGATGAGGATAATTTGTACTGGGAAATTATTTGCAATTGTGATAAATAATCCCTGGCACACAATAACAGAAAATCTCAACCCTTGAACTGAATTATATATGTTTGTGTCTCATAAACAAGGTAGAAAATACATTTTTTAAACTGCTGTGTTTGCAAAGTCCTTTCACTTCCAAGCTGCCCTCGTTAATAATCATAAAGAAGCACATTTCTAAGCTCAGAACCCCATTAATCTCCCTCCACGTGACCTGATTATGCACTTTGGGGAGAATGGATGGGATGCAGTTGCCTTCATGTATGCTATACGTTCTGTCTGGTTTTCTTGGTGGACGACTTGAAAATAGAGAGTCTGGGAGAATGATGGAAAAACCACTAAGATTTAAAAAAAACAAGTGTTTCAAGAAAATTGGACATTTTGTGGTTAATCACTGCAACAATGATGGAATGAAGAGATAAGGCCTTTTCTTTGTCTTCCTGTGCTCAGAGAAGGTGAGAAGGGAATAATGTTTCTGTTCTTACTCCTGAGCCTTCCCATCATATCTGGAAAAGTTGATGGGGAGATTTAACAGGACTTTTCGTCTGAAAACTTGTGCTTATAAATGTTATAGAGTTGGCTTTTCCAAGAGGGGGAGGTTATCCAAGGGTTGGTGGACAGGGGAATGGCTATGTGCAAGAAAGAACGTGAGGCTTCCTCCAGAAGGCAATGTGGATGGAGAATGGGGAAAGGGAATGGTGGAGAGAAGCAGAACAGGCAATGTAGGCTCCTGCCTCCTTTAAGGCTGCCCCTCAGGGAAGGTAAGCACCGTCAATGGTGCATGGTGGCTAAGTTCTCTCTATGGCACTTGGATACCAAGTTCAAGACCTTGAGAGTAGATCTTTGTGGTCCAATGTGTGGTCAGCAGAGAGTCTGTTGAAAGGAGTCATTCTGCCAGGTACTGTTGCCCCAGAATGTTTACAGATGCCCACTGCCCAACAGGAGCAGGATGGACCTGGAGGAAGAACGGTAGTGGTAATAGAAGCCACCATGATGGATCAACACCAGTGCCAGACTCCTCTTCTTAGCACTGCATACCCCTGCTACCCTTCTACCATGGCAGCTCTGCTTCCATCTTGTTTATTATTTGAAGGTGCTGTATAATATTTTGTCTCAGGAAGGGATCTTTTAAATAAAAACCAACCTTTGAAAACCATTGATTGAATTAATCTGCATGAGAGCTAAAAACATGATTCCTTATCTGTGCTGTGGGTGAAGGGAATACAAATCCACTGAAGGAGCCTGGGAACAAGGCAAAGGGAGGAGAAACTTGGGAGAGACAGACAGCATTGTCATGGAAACCTCCCAGGTTATCACAGGGACCAAACGAGATTGAGTGCACAGTCACTTTGTATATAACCCAGGTTTACTACCTCTGCTCTTTACCTAGTATTTATTATTTACTTATTTTTTTATGAAAATCTTTTTTTACTTTTACAGACTGCATTTTGATTCATTGTACTATTGAGCAAGTTCATTCAATATGTATTTATGAAACATTTATAACTATTGTATAATCTGAGTGAAAAAGTTCTGATGTTCTAGAATTCCTATTTCAGGAAACTTAGGGAGAAATGCTTTCAAATTGAATTCTACAATTGGACAGGAAAAAAGAAAGAAATAGGACCTGGAGGTCAGTACGCAGAACACCCTAGGGTTTCATAGAAGCTACTCACCATGATTCCAAGGATAAGGAAAGCACCAGGGAACCATGGCAGGGGGTGTAGTGGAGCAGAGTCCTGGAGAATGGTTGCAATTTGGCTAGAGTCTGGAATCTTCAGGTTAGAAGGGAGGTTGAGCAACAAGTCCAATTTGTACTCAGCTGTTGGAAATTCCTGCTGTCATTGCCCCTGGGATTATCTTCCTGAGCTCTCAACGAGCCTCGATGAGATGATGAAATTGCTGAGTGCTATGTTAAATTCTTGCCTTGTGTTATCTTGAACTCAGGGAAACCTTATGAAGCTACGATGATTTCCATTTCATAGGAAGACAAAGGTCAGGCATATTTAGGGACCCCTGGGGTCAGACTGGGCAGACGTGTTGATTTAGAAGTAGATCTGAATAGTTAGAAGCTGATGCTTTGGAATCAGACCTGACCTCAAACTCTGACTTTGCCACTTCATAGTGGGGCCATTTGTGAAACCACTCTGAGCCTCGTTAGCTGATGTGCACAGTGGAGTTTATCCTCTGACCCCCAGAGAAGAGTTACCATGAGAACTAACTTAGAGTTACTAGACAGTGTTGTGAAGCACTTGGAAATGTGTTTGGCATGGTCAGGCCTTTACAAATGATGTGTTTTCAGTATCAGGAGAGAGAAGAAAGAAATATAGACTGGAGGCTACAGATTCTCATGTGGTTTTGAAGAGGAAAGTACTGTGATTAGACACAGGATTCAGGGTCAGATGCTAGCTCTGGGTGTCCAAACTTGTCCGTTGCCCACAGCAATGACCTTGCATTTGTCCATGTGTTTTGCTTGGGGTCCCTTAACCTGAGCAATATTGATGTTAGAGACTGGATCAATTCTTTCTTGTGGGGTTTGCAGGGTGGGAGCTGTTCTGTGCATCGTAGACTACTTAGTTCTATGCATTAGACGTGAGTAGCACATTCCTCTCACTTATGACAAACAAAAGTATCTCCAGACATCGTCAAGGGTCCCATGGGCAACAAAACTGGCCCTGGTTGAGAAGCACTGGCCTCGCCATTGCTTCTGCTCCTTCCACGGCAACAGTACACGGGGCTCCCCTGTGGGAATCTTGGCCCATACACCCGTAGCCGCTCACAGCTGGAAAGTCCTCGCACGACTTCATTAGGAATATACAATAATTCAACCCAAGACCATCTTTCTTCTTCAATTCCCATGGTTGTACAATGTTTCTCTTCAGTTTTCAACTCTGGGAATTTTTCTTTTCTCATTCGCCAAATCCACAGCAACCATCAGAAAATGATTAACACGGTCTGTCCATGCTGAAGCTGTTGAACAATCACAAGGTATACATGTCCCCAGCACAGTTTGAACTTACTAGATGACCCCAGCTAAAGACAACATGGCTTATATTTTTTACTACAAGAATTTCATGTGGGATATTTTTCTTCATGTTGCTTTCTTTCCCAGTTGCTAGAAAAACTAACATTCTTTGTGTCCATGTCCCGTCATTCTTCTCTTTGTGTCATTTTAAATAATCATCAGGCATTTCGGTGAGGGTTAGGGAGGACTTACCAAGGTCACCTGGCGTAGATGTGTCAGTATGGACGCGGAGTACAGTCTGTCCTGGGGTGGGTGTGGTGGCTTCCAGGTCTAGGTTCCTGACTATTTCTCTTGGTGGAATGAACTGGGAGGTCCCTTTGGGGAGGAGCTGGAGGCTCTGATACTAATTAGCACCGTGCAAAGCATCTCTCACCATTGCCTCATTCAGCCCTCGGAAGGTATGGTGTGAGATGGGAGTGGTAGCAACCACGTCCTAGAGAAGGTGAAAGAGGCTTGGGGAATTCACCAACCCTATGGGGCACAGTCAGTAACTGCAGCTGAGATTCAGTGCTAGGCTCTCTGGTGTCAAAGTCTCTCCCCTCTGCAGCAGCCACCAGGACTTCCACACAAATGGGGACTAATGAATTAGGATTCCACCCATCCTGCTCACATTGTCTGTTTCCTTGACTCTTAATAGCATGGACAGCCTTTGGTCCACAAGTAGACTCCTCTACAAAGGCCAATCAGGAGAACCAGACAGGAAGTTTGAAGCATAGGAGACTTGCAAACAACCCAGTAGGTAGATCAAGCTTTGTCTTTTCTTGACTCATTTAGTGTGGGCCAGCTCCAGGATTTCCTGATAATATGTGGGGTCAGGGGACATGCAGAGGCAGATAGAACATCAAGAGCTTGGAATTCGAATCCAGGTCTATATGACCCTGGACAACTTGTCTCTTAATTTTCTCTTCTTGGAAGTGGTATGGTCCCACTTCATGAGCTGGGAGAAGACCCGGACAGGGAAGTGAACCATAAACGGTTATTTGTCTCTTTCTGCTCCACCTGGTTATTATTACCAGGCAGCCCTATAGGTGTCTCTAGCCACCTCGTCACACCTGTGGCCTGAACCTCTGCAGGCTAGGATGATGCATTTCTCCCTCACCGCATCAGGGTGCTACCAGTTACTCTGGATGCTTCCAAGAAGCAAGCTCTTTTCCCATGACCTCACCTGCCTTCACTTTGTTCCTTTCTGAGTTTGGGGGGACCCTGTCTCTTCCAGGCTCAGCCACTTACTGCTTCTCCGGGCACTCTTCTCTGCTTTGTATGAGCACCACGTTTTCTTCTCTTTCTTGGAACTTGAGATAGCACACTGGCTGAACTGGATGTTAACGAGAGCGTTTTACTCTCTCCCTTTCATCTACCCATTCGAATGGGCAAACAACCCCATTTTTCTTCTAAATTTTTAAATTTGTTCTAATTAGTTATACATGATAGTAGCATGCATATATGCATTTTGATAAATCATAAACGGAGTATAATTTCTCATGCTTCTGATTTACATATAGTAGGATCATGCTGGTCAAGCAGTCACTTACGTACACGAGGTCATCATGTCTGTTTTACTCGATTGTCCTTCCTACCCCATCCCCTTCCCCTCCCTTCACTCCCCTCTACCTAATCTAAAGTAACTCTGTTCTTCCCTAGCTGCCCCCCACCCAAAACACTTTTTTTTTTTTTTTTTTGATGGTGACTGAAGACAACAGAGAGAAAATATCTGTTGATGCAAACATGGTTAGTGAGGTCCAACCAGGAAATGTTTCCAGCTTATTTTGTTTTAATAGAACAAACATTTTCAAACACAGCATATTCCTTCCTTAGGCACCCGAAGCATTTTAACTCAGGCAGTTCTCACAAGAGAGCCAAGGGGAAAGTTTCTTTTATTCTCTTCATTTTGAGATGAGGAAGCAAGAAGCTGGAGGTGAAATAACTTGTCTGGGGTCACACAGCTAGGAACGGGAACTACCTCCCAAGTCTGTGATCTTGACCTCCGTGATAACGTGAGCCTGGAGAAGATAGTTCTGTAAAAAATCCTGCAGCAGCCTAAAGAGTACTAATTTATTACCAGATGTAAAACGTGATTTAACTGCCTTATTAAAAAATAAAATTGCATGAAATTGAGACCTGCTGGATTATTCTAAGAAAGCACACTTCTTTCTGTGTTTGAGCCAGCTCTGAGAGCTTGTAGCAGGGGAGCAATTACAATTTGCAGACCACCACTGAAGTTAGTTCCCTTTCACTGTCTGGGTCTCGGGGAGGAAGGGAAGGTCTCATTGAGTTGTTCTTGATACGTTCCTTTTCTCCAGACTTGGGGTGGAAACAGAGGGTTCCCATCTCCCTGTCTTCCTCATGCTCAAACCACCCCCAAGAGTGCCTTTCTTCCTCATCTTCCTCCTCAACTCTGACTGCACAGACCTGTTGAAACAGATTCGTGGGTTGGGTCTGTGATTTAATTCACTGATCATTTAAAATCTCACAGCAGGACTCTGAATAAATTTCATATAAACTAAACACATAAGAATAACAAAATGTTAAAACACTTATTTACTTTAAAAGTGACATGTTCATTGTAAGGGGTTGGGAAAAAAATCAAAGCCTCCAATAAGAGAATAAAAATGCACCATAGTCCAACCAATCAGAGAAGTTCACTGTTAAGATGTGGGCCTATTCCCTCTGGCCCAGGATCATCTGTCTGTCCTCTCTCTCTTTCTCTAGGTCTCTCTCTCTCTACTTGTAAATCATACAATTTTGAATGGTATTCTATTGTGCAAATGGGTTGCACTTCTATTTTCTTAGAATCTGACTTTTTTATCCATAGTAGTTTCCCCAGTTATTTTTTTTTACCTTTTATTTATTTTTATTGTAAACAAATGGGATACATGTTGTTTCTCTGTTTATACATGAAGTAAAGGCATACCATTTGTGTAATCATACATTTACATAGGGTAATGGTGTTTGATTCATTCTGTTATTTTTTCCTTCCCCCCATCCCTCCCACCCCTCTTTTCCCTCTATACAGTCCCTCCTTCCTCCATTCTTGACCCCCTCCCACTCCCCATTATGTGTCATCATCTGCTTATCAGCGAGATCATTCGTCCTTTGGTTTTTTGAGATTGGCTTATCTCACTTACCATGATATTCTCCAATTTCATCCATTTGCCTGCAAAAGCCATAATTTTATTATTCTTTGTGGTTGAGTAATATTCCATTGTATATAAATACCACAGTTTCTTTATCCATTCATCAATTGAAGGACATCTAGGTTGGTTCCACAATCTGGCTATTGTGAATTGAGCAGCTATGAACATTGATGTGGCTGCATCTCTGTAGTATGCTGATTTTAAGTCCTTTGGGTATAGGCCGAGGAGTGGGATAGCTGGGTCAAATGGTGGGTCCATTCCAAGGTTTCTGAGGAATCTCCACACTGCTTTCCAGAGTGGCTGCACCAATTTGCACCCCCACCAGCAATGTATGAGTGTACCTTTCTCCCCACATCCTCTCCAACACCTATTGTTGCTTGTATTCTTGATAATTGCCATTCTAATTGGGGTGAGATGGAATCTAAGTGTAGTTTTGATTTGCATTTCTCTTATTACTAGAGATGTTGAACATTTTTTTCATATATCCGTTGATTGCTTGTACATCTTCTTCTGTGTCTGTTCATTTCCATAGCCCTTTTGTTGATTGGATTATTTGTATTCTTGGTGTAGAGTTGTTTGAGTTTTTCTCCCAGTTATTAAGTAATCTCTTAAGACACCCTCTTGGATGGCCCACTGAAAGGATCAGTCATGATAATTTAAACTATTGCTCTACTCGGTTAGATGTCTAGCTTATTTCCCATGTTTATGTCAAAGTAATAAACATTTTTCTACTTATGTTTTTGTCTGAACTTTTTTCTCCTTTCTTTGTCTGTATAAATATTTTTGTTACAAAGTACAGAGAGATGTAAGTTTAACTTTGTTAGGATAGATAAATTTGGGGAAAGGAAAGGCCATGAGTTTTCTGAAGGACTTTATGCATATGATGGAAGCTTTATTTCAGATGATTTGTACCAGTTTGCATGCCTATGAGAAGACAGTGACAGTAACTGGTCTAGTGTTCCTTTGCTAAAAGTGATCATTTTGACCTTTAAAAACTTATTTTATTTGAAAAGTGAAAAAAAAAGTCTCATTTAGCAAATTTCATTTGCTAAAAATTCCTGGTGAGGTTGTATGTATATATATTTTTCCAATCTTAGGCACCTTTTATTTATATTTCTTAAATGTCATTTCATAATGATCATTTCATAATGATCATTTGCATATGTGAAATGTCCACATTTTTTGGTGAGTTTTTTTTTACATCAAGATTTTGAGGCTTTTCTTCTCAAGGTCTGAAAGGGTCAACCAACTGGTCCCTCACAATGAACTAAATACTCATGCCTGGGAGCATATTGATAAAATTTAGAAACATAATTTTTGCCCTTGTTTAAAAATTACTGTTAAGTTAGATATTATAACTTCTATGGTGATACTCCAATGCCACAGGAAATAAACATGTCTCATGTGTCCTGTCTTTCTATCCGTTCAGTTTGTGCTCTTGGAGATTTTCTTAACCTTCCTGCAGACTTTTCTGAGTGGGATAGCCATATTTCTAACATCCCAAAGCATTTCCTTATTCGGTGTTCCAGTTCTGTGTAAGTTTTATGAATAAGTTCTCAAATCTCTCTGAAACAGTAATAAGAATTTGCTGTGTAATCACCTTCTCCCTTCATGATCTGTTTCCTTCAGAGTCAATACTTATTTTATTTATGATTTATATTCTCTAACTTACATATTGGACACTCAACTATATAATGATGACTATTTAATAAGGACTTAGAGTTTGTTGCATCGGAGTGGGGTTTGTGGACAAGGGACTTTGCGTTTGGGTGAGCAGCCAGTGATTTGCTCTCCCAGGAAGTGCCAGATGCTACGCAGTGACAACTGTAAGGTTTCTTGTGTGGGGTGGATGATGTCTGTGTATAGCATTTCAATTAGTCTCTCTATTATTGTTACTTTATTTTCAACTCCTGTCTTCCTCTGTTTCTCAATGATTCCTGCTATTTATAAGTTCCGAGACTCCGTAGGATTCTATTGAGCCAACAGACTTTCTCCTCTGCTGGGGGCTCCGTCTACACTTCTGGGCTGTAGCTTATTTCAGCCCACACAGTAGATGGTCTCTGGTTCCTGGACCTTGGGCCTCAGCCCTGATGGCAGCTCTTGGCGACCGAGGACAGTTCCTGTGGATCATCTCACTTTCTACTGGCAGTGGTTGACCTTGAGGACATGCAAAGGCATGTTTGCTTTTTGTCCTAGACTTTCTCATTCTTTGCAGGTGTAAAAGATGCCATCTATCAGGCGAGTGTGAGAAGCCTATGAGTTTATGGGGGGCATTAATGTTCCTCTGTGGGTACCTCCCACCAAAGGGAGGTGGAAGCGACTGGATTGATACTTCCCATCACCAGTCCCTGAGGGGGCGGTATACCCACTCCACACTCAGATCTGCATGGACTTGACTTTCAACTGCCCTTCATGGTGACCTTGGTGACCCACTCTTGTTCCTGCCATTTCAAGCTTTTCAAGCTTTTTTTTTCAAGATTGTCTTTACCTTTCTTAAATTGCTTCCAAGTTTAGAATACATGTTGCTGTTCACCTGATGTAGGCGTTGGGTTCGTGTCAGTTTCGAAAGAGGCAACAAATCTATTTCATTCACTTTGCCTTACCTAGAAAATATTTGCTGAATAAATGAATAGACTCTCAATGCCCTTCAGCCAAACGCCACGGGAAATATATCTATAGTCAGCAAAGCTGGGTTTACTGACTTGCAATAATGAGGGAGAATGCTTACCATCTGAAAATGTGGGTTTTCTGAGTAAGAGAGTGTTTGGATGGACTTACTGGATGCTTGCATTAGGTAATTTTGGGGAGGGTTCTAAAAGTGACCTTTACTGTGGATCACCAGAAGTCAGGATATGAGGGGAGTTCTCTAATGAGGTCTCTAATGACGCCTATCTACAAGACAGGTGGAACAAAGCAAAGCTCAAGCTGTAATTGGTAAGGAAGTGGCAGTAGCTGTTAATTATTATTAGCCAGGAAAGGATGATGTTCGGTCTTTTTAATTAGCTATTATTTGGTTTGGGCGTTGTACTCGTTTTTTATCTTGGCCGGGCCAGGATTGTGGTGTGATCTGATCTTTGTCTTGTTCCATGACGGGCATTTTTTCATCACAACCTTTATCAGTGTTGATGTTCTGAGAAATTATGTTTCGCAGGAAAGCACCACAGCCCAGCTGAGTGTGCGACTCCCCTCCCCAGTATTAAGACTTGGCAGAGATCGCCTGGCCCGTCCCCAGCCGTCAGCATCTACCTGGTTCTCTCTCAACCTTTCTCAAAGTTCCTTGAAAATCTCACTGTGAAGTAAAGTCTGTGCAGCTTTCCTAGGGCTGAAGAATTTCACTGATATCAACAGATTTTGAAGTCTCTCATGTTTGGGTTTTGAACTTCAGCTTGTCACTTGCTAAACGTCTCAACTATCTTATGTTCTCCCCTGCCCACGTGATAATGATCCTCTCCGAGATCTTATGCAATGTGGTAATTGACAGAACAAAGCATGTAGAGAATCTGGAAGCCTCTTTGATCTCTAATAGGAACATACATAATATACACTCTTTTCGCCCCTTCCCCCTTTTTGCTTTTCCAGTGTTGATAAGAACACTCTTCACAGAAATCACTGTCCATGACGGACCTACCTGCCCCTAAATGGCTGTGAGTACACCCCGGTCTTGACGCTCTCAGGTCCCCCACCATCCTTGCCTTCCTGGTCTTCCTCTCAGTTCTGCTCCTATGCCTGATTTTCATGGTGACGCATAGTTGGAATCTCCCACCCCCACCACCAGCTCAACTTGTACAACATAGGAAATGTTTTGGATATGTTTTTCTCTCTTTTTCTTTAAAAAGTTGGTAATAATTAATCCAACTGTACTCCCAACAGTGGAAAAATGGATAGAAATTTTACAAGCTGCCAAAACCCAAATACCATCTAAAGTGTTCTCTCAAAATAAAGCAGATGTCACAATATGCGTTATGTATAAGTATCAATTTCTCAGGCACAGTTTTGACTGATTAGAAAAATACAGGTGGGTCTAGAAAAAGTGGGTGTGATCCTAAAATCATACCATGGAATTTATGAATGGAATTCACTCAGAAGACAAATTTGCTTTTGATGTTTTAGTTTGGGCCCCCCTCGACACAGGTTCTGGGCTAGGATTGGAGTGGAAGAAGTTTTCTTATGAGAGGAAAGAAACACCTGTCAGAGGGTTGGCAGATGAGACAGGGAAGGGAACGCAGTTAACAAAGGACATGATTTCAAGGCAGTAGCTCCTGGGACCACTGCATCTTAATCTCACTGGAGAAGCTGGGGACCAGTGCAGAACACTCTCTACTCCACGTCACTGTCCCGGGCTGAGGCAGCTGGGTATCAGTGCAACCATCACTAATCAGCCAAGGAATGTCCCTGAGGGGATTTGCACACCTGGCCTGCTGCATTGATAGGTGGCAGGTAAAGTAAGTTTCTCAGCCAGAGTCCCAGAGGAGCTGAGCTGTGAAGAACATACAGTTGGACACCAACAGCACAAGGAATGCTTGACACAAATGGAAATTTGATGTGGGTGTGTGCTGTGGTCTGAATGTTTGTGTCCCCTTCTGATTTCCTAGGTCCTCTGATAGGCTGGTGGGAAGGGGCCCTGTAGGGTAGTGATCAGGTCAGGAGGGCAAAGCTGCATGAATAGGATGAGTACCTTACAAAAGAGGCCCAAGGGAACCTATTCCCCCATGCACCACGTGAGGATGCAGTGAGATTTGAGCAGCCTGCTACTGAGAAGGGAGTCCCTAGCAAGAACCCAACCATGCTGGCACCCTGATCTTGGACTTCAGCCTTCAGAGCTGTGAGAAGCAAATTTCTGCATTTATAAGCCACCTGGTCTCAGAATTTTGTTACAGCAGCCCAAGCTGATGAAGACAAATGCCTTCTTTTATAAGCAAATAGCTTTCCAAGTTCCAGTTTAGGGAGGATCGCAGGTGAGTGGGAAAGACGCAGGATCTGAAGTCAGACAGGCTTCTTCCTAGCTTTCTCATTGTGGCTGCATTGCTTGATTTCTTTGGGCTCTGGTTTCCTTTTGCCTTCCAAGGTCATGGCCAATGATCAGATGAGAGGTCACCAAACCCATCATGGGTTGAGATTCTTGACAGGCATTATTTACATATTTCTTATTTTCTTCTCAATGAGGAAAGCTAACTTGGCCTCACTAGCATTCAGAAATGCCGCAGAGAAAACTGTAAGAGAAAACAGTTCGAAGTAACGATTTTGATCTGCACTGGTTGTGGTTGCAGGGTGGCTCCCTCCGCCCATCCCTGAGCAATTCAGAGAAGACATCCAGGTGTCTAAAATTGATAGGCACTGCACGGTTACCATCGCCACTGCTTCCAGTGACCACGGAGTAGAAACCAGGGATCATGTGGACCTCCTTGGTTCATTAGTGGCTTCCAGAAACATTGAAATAAAAGATTTTTTTTCTTCCACTGATTTCTGTTTTGATCAGGTGGCCTCAGTGGTAACTTCAAATATATCACCTAGGGAAACTTTCACCTCTGACTGATCTTTGCACCTGTTTATTGTGAATAGTCCTCCTCCTCTATCTGGCCCTGTCACTAGTTGAGAGATCATTAAGTCTTAGCCACAGATAACTTGTATTACCATCACTATGAATGCATTAGCTGTCACTACCTCTACTGCTACGGATATTGTAGGACTGTGACTGCATTGATAGTTCTCAGGCAGTAGCTAGCGCTACTCTTGCTGCCATTACTAATACTGCATGCCTATTACATACAGTGATCATTACTGCTGCTGCAAAATGCTACTGCTATTATGCCATTACTACCTTAATGCTGCTGTTGTTAGCAGCTGTTGTGCTTTTACAAATAGTGCTGTTACTACAGTTACCCTGACTGCTGCTGCTGTTTTAGTTACTCTAACGTGCTCAGCCCCATGTGCGCAGCAAGGAGATGCTTTGGATAACATATGCAAATTGCTTTTCTGCTTAGAGTGTTTATCCTCACATCAACATCAGGAAGCAGGCACTGTTTTTACTCTCTTTTACAGATGAGGGGCCCAGGCTGAGAAGTTAACTTGTATACCATCAAGTTCCAGAATCAGAATTTGATTCTAGATCTGCTTGACACCCACGCTGAGTTCTAACCCCTACCGTCTATGATTCTATTTGAACAATTCCTTTCACGTCTTCTGTTCTTTGCAGAAGGTCAGACTGTGTAAGCATGAGGTCGATGTGGGTGGTGTGATATTTAAAGCTCATTTTCGGAAGGAATATGGGAAAAACCACAGAGCTCCAAAATCTGGTGAACGTGTAACACTCTTCATTCTCTTGAGCAAACCTCTCAACCTGTCTAAACCCCAAGTTTGCAGATCTGTCATGTTGAAATCAGAGCACCTGACTTTAAGAATTGTTCTGAGAATCAAAAGGATGAGCTCTTTGAGAAAGCCTTGTGTAAATCATCAGCCTTTCAACCATAAGCTATGATTACTCTAATAAATTTTGAGGCTGTGTGATGATTAGATCAAAAATGTTCAGTAAAGCTCATAAATAAAAGCAACTAAACAGTAGTTATAAGAAGCTATCTTATTTTTACTACTTTGTTGTTCCAAGGTCAATTATCACAAGAAATATCCTTAGGGAACGTCTGACACCCCGGGTGATCCTGCACAGGGTGAGGATGCCTAAATGAAGCAGAAAAGTGCTGCATCTTCCTTTCCAGTCAGTATCTCCTTTCCTCTGCGTTTCACTGGGCTGAGGTTGCCTAGTCTCATGCAATACCCCAATCCACTGGCTTCTTCCTGCCCTGGACTTTGACTCTTTCCTTTCCTGGATCTCCTTTTGTTGAGGAATTTTTGACCTTCAGGAAGCTCAGGGAAGGATAAGAGCCAGAGCCCCTGATGCTTCTGGTACTTTCCATAAATAAATCACGACTTGTTGAATGAATGAATGGCTGTTGGGTTATTCCTTTAACAAAGGACTTAATTTCCTCTTCTCCACTATTAAACAACCTTATATTAGCTGGTTAAATGTACACATGGCATTCAAAGATCATATAATACAGTCATTTATTTCAAGTTCAGATCCTATTTTTCAGTCCATACAAAATTAATGGTGAAGAGGTGAAAGAATGGCCCCTGTAATGTCTTCAACTGTATCAACCCCACCCTTCAGGGGGAATGAGTCCTATGTCATGAATTTCAGGGCTTCTTCACCTAGTCATCCTTTTCCCAAGGTCTGTAGAGGAATACTGGAACATTCCAATTTCTCCTCCCTTTCTCCTCCACGGCCACTTGAACCGGCCACTTCATCCCTCTTCTCAGAGACCCCCTCCCATGTGGGTTGTCAATCACCCTGTTCTTCTTTGGGTAGGGCTGGGTTGGGTTGGGAAGTGAGGCCTGTGGTCATCTTCGTCACATGCAAGATCCAACCAGAATTCCAAGATGAACCATCATTGAGCATGCCTGTCTCCTCTTAAAGCTAAAGCAATCATTTGCTTCTTTCTCCTGTGTTCTTGAACCTTGATTTTGATGAATGAAAAAATCAATATTAGAGCTTGAAGTTTAGCGATTAGCACATGGTTTGTATTCAATAACTACTTGCTCAACGAAGGAACAACAGCGTAGGTGAAGCCTGAGTAGTGAAGATTCAGGATGGCCATCAGTTCCCACAAAGAGGAGGTTTTTATCCTGTGTTTTCATTCCCAGGGAGGTCTTCCCTTAAAAAATCATGAGTCATTTCAGTTTTGAGTGATGTTGGATTTTGTTGAATTCAAATCACAATTGAACAAAATGAAGGGATCTCAGTTTTTTCTTCTTCTTCTTCTTTTTTTTTTTTTTTTTCCTTTTTCCTATATGTTGACCTTGTCATTTTTTTCTGGACTGATGTGTTTCTACTAGATATAGTCTTTGGTCATATTTGGAGATTTCGATTTAGTTTCTTAATTTCCCATCCTATGGAGTTGACTTGTCACCAAGTGGAGTTTGGTTACTACCAAAAGGCTCTTTATGGAGATTGGAGGGTGGACCTGTACCTAGCAGAGTGAATTGACAATGACCTGATTTGGACAGATGGATCAAGTTGTCTATTATACGCAGCACTGAGAAGAACCCTCTCATATTTTCCTGTGTTATAGAAAGGCAGGCCCAGATTTCTCACCATTAACTTTTGTTCCAAGTGTCCAAGAAGACATTTAACTTTAGGATAGAATTATACATTAAATAGTTTGAGCCTCTGACTATTTTACTTTAACCTAAAATGCAACATACTTCAGTGTAATTAGGTCACATAGGATGTTAAGGAAAGCATGTTTTGTACAAAGCACTTATAGCTTAATTTGAAAGTATATTGCCTTCTTGCTAAGATATGGTCATATCCTTAGGTCTTCTGCCTAAAATTAAAATGGCTTCTTTTTGTAGAGAAAGTTAGGAGGACATGTGGATACCTTTAGAGTAATAACTAATGGGAAAAAATCTAGCAAAAATGTTCCTTGAAAGTGTCAAAATCCCTTCCTTTTTCCCAAACGTTGAGATCTGGGAGATTCCAGACTTGAAAAGAAGTATATCAAGTAGCAACCTTAGAAAATGTGTATAAAAAGACTCACAAAAATATCTATTCAGTTTTTTTCTCCATGAAAATTAGTTTCATAAAGAAGTAGAACTTTGTGTGGGTTGCTAATGTAGCTCTTTGGCATGATTTTAGGGCCAACGGGCAAAACTGGTGGAATATTTTTGCAGTGTCTCCCATGTCTGTCGATGCACATTCTGTCCTGTGATCAGCTGAGCTCCTGTGTTACATCCTCTGGGCTCTTTTAGCCTCTGCGATCAGCAAACAAAATAGCGAAGTGTGTCTACTGTGCAGCTGTTCTACAGGCACCTTCTTATTTTCATTCTTGATGCTTTACTCATGAGCTCCTCACCCCTGAATTATAACCCTACCCCTCTGTCAAGTGCAAATCACAGATGGAATAGTTAAAAGAACACAAAGGGTAACACAAGACCCTTCTCTCCCCCAGCTGCCAATTTGTCTTGAACTTTATTAGAGGCACCATCATAGGAACAACTCTAAGAGGCGGCCGAGGCTTGGGGACTTGCTCTAGGCCTGCTTGCCAAGAAATGGACCCGAGAAAGAAGTGTAAAGTTATGACTTGGCTCTGCTTGGGATTTAGAGTGGGAGGCCTTTCTGGGAGTCTTGCATATTTCAGCAGGTAAGAATTTGGCTTCCAGTTATGATGAGAGTCAAGAGGTGCTCAGGGTCTCAGTGGCCTTCTAGCCAGGTCATGCTTTTCTTAAATGGTGGTTTCCCAGGTTCCGATTAAACATGACCGCGTGTGAGAGCTCACTGTCTCCCAGTGAGAGCGGTGTTGGCTAGTCCTTGCTAATGATCATTACAGTAAAAATGAAAGAATAAGTAATATTTATTGAGTGCCTTTTAAAATGTGTCAGACCTATTTTAAGCACTTTGCTTTGTTTAAATTATTTATACACTGAGAAAGATACTTATAGCATCTCCATGTTACAGAGAAAGAAACTGAAGCTCATAGATCTCAACGTGCTTACCCAAGGTCATGCAGGATTAGATTTTGAATACTAGTTTCTTAATTATGGTGCATATCCCTCTGTGTAAGCCCAAAGTCCCCACTTTTTATACCCCACTGTCAGTTCTCTGGGTCTGTACTGGGGCTGCTTAGAGCAAGCACAGCCTTCTCTTTTCCTACTTGCTTACTGCAATGGTCTACCTGTTTGTGTCCCTTCAAATCATATGTTGAGATCCCAACTCCTGAGGTGATAGGAATAGGAGGTGGGGGCTTTGGGGAGGCGATTGGATCAGGGGTTGGAGACCACATGAATGTGATTAGTGCCCTTTCCAAAGAGGCTTCAGAAAACTGCCTTGCTTTCTTCACTTCCCCCAGGTGAGGACACTGTGAGAGGTACCAACTATGAATTAGGAAATGGGCCTTCCCTTGACACCAAATCTGCCAGTGCTTTATCTCCAACATCCCAGCCTGCAGAACTGGAAGAAATAAGTTTCTGTTGTTCATAAGGTCACCAATCTGAGGCATTTTGTTTTAGCAACACTAACGAACTAAGACACATTCATTCTGACGCAGTAATAGAACATGCCCCAGCCCCAGCCTCTTTACATAAGGGTGTGATTTAGTCCATCAAGATGTTCTGTGAAATAGGTATCTATACCTTCATGTTACAGTAAAACAACTCGAGGTCCCTCCTGTGATCCTGTTCCTGCTCAGAGGTGACTGATGGCTCTGCTGACCCTAGCTTCAGTTAATCTGAGGGAAGGACCCCTCTTGGCACATGGGCACACAACCATTTTCATATCCCCATTTGTTTAGCATTTTGTTGGCTGTCTGGATAACCATTGATGAAACCTTGGCTCGTCATCCAGGGTTGATTGACGTTTTTCATGCACTTTGTATAGTATTCATTTGGCACTTAATACAAAGATGTGCTTTTGGCAAGGACCTTGTGTTGATGACATAGGCAACACCTGATTCTGTGCCACATTATAGTTTAGGAGGTACTGATGTGTCAGATTGTTGTATGCAGAGGAGTGCAAATCAGGTCACGTAGAGGTGTCTTTGATTGGGGGGAAATGGAAAGCTGGAGCCTGCTTTCTACCTCCGTCTCCTCTTCATCACTCTGGGAAGTTTGTTTGGAACATTGCTGTTGAATTGCTCATGCCCTGCCAGCCCCCCTCTCTAGCCGTGAAGTATTGGTACAAGTTTCAGGTCGGCATTCAGAGGTAGTAAGTCATTTTTCCTACTGCTTTTCTTGGATTCCCCCAGCAGGCCAAGTGAGAGGAATTTCCCCTGGATACATCCTTTACAGTTCTCTCACGGATGATGGATTTACAGTTTAGAGGTGAAAAAGGAGCACTCATCCTAGCTAGCCTCTGTTTGATAGTTTCATGTTGGGAAAAATCATGGGTATTTATATATATAGCCTAGCGTTGAATTTTAGGAATTACAAATTATTTGTATTACAATTGCAATATTGAATTAACAAATCGCTAACATTTTAAATATTTGGATAACTCCTTTACTGTTTCAAAGAGAAACTATCGAAACGCAAAGAGTCTATGTAGATCTCCTTTTCATGGGGCACAGTGATAAGAAAAAAATCCCGAGACTACACACTTTGATCTTAAAGTTTAAAATCTAGGGTATACAACATTTTAGATGATTTATCCCTGCCTACGGTAGATAAGTTATCACTTGATCTTCAAAAATATTAAGAAAACATTAGCTGTAAAGTGAATATCTGAATGTACTTCTATTTATTCCTCACATAAAATGGGGAGTATCTCAGAAAAATATGAGAACTTTTCTCACCCCACTGTGTAGGCCTGGTAGATGGTAGATGGTAGAGTTTGAGATAAAGTTTAGATACAGCTTATCCCAGATGGTGCTAAATTATCTTGTGTTGGTGTGAAAAGCAATATATATTCCCTTCTTTCTTCTTGGCTGGTGTTTCCACCTCAGCACTACTGACATTTTGTTGTAGGAGACCGTCCCTTGCACTGTAGGACATTCAGCAGCATCCCTAGCCTCCACCCGCTGGTTGACAGCAGCAGTCCCCCCACACATTGAGTTGTGACAACTGAAGTGTCCTTAGACATTGCCAAGTGTCCTCACAGGGTCCAAACGAGCCTTGATCAAGAACCACTCATCTAAGCTGTTGTTTTGCCACTATTTAGTGTTAGTAGGGACAGAGTCGAGAAGCCTGCCCACTGGAATTGCCAGTAAGCTGGATTTTGGTGGGTAGGGTCCAGGACTTCATCCTCTATCTGGGGCAACTGCTGAAGGGCGTGGGACAGTGCTGCAGGGTGGGCAGTTCTGTCTTGCAAGGAGCAGGCCTGCATTTTATTTTTATTTTTTAAAATTTTAATATTTAAAAATTTTTAAAGGTAGAGTTTGTTTAAGAGTTTAAGGAGCATTTTACCATTATATAAGATAGTCTTTTTTTAAAATAGTCATTTTTATATTGGTAGAAATTCTTACACATTATTGATGATCAACCAAGTTTTAATTAATTAATTAAATTATTGATGATCAACCAAGTTTTAATTAATTAATTAAATTAATTAATTTTTACAATGCTCTATAGCCTTCATTCTTTTTATTTAGCAAAACTTACAAAAAGAATAAACTATATTTTAAAATTTTAATATCAAACATTTTTATCTACTTTGGATTTATTGGTATGGAGACTTGTATGAATTTCTATTATATTTTAGATACAAATTTTTCTTTAGCTCTGCAAAATATCTTTTATTTATTTTTTATTTTTTATTTTTCAGGTCTCTAGTAGTCTTCCTGACTTTTCTTCTCTATCACCCCTAGATACTAATCACTGCCCTGGTATGCCTGGTTTAGATTTCACTATAAAATGTGGAATAAAATCATGCATGGGGGGTGAGAGAAGAGTGGAGGAACTTTAAATTGTGTAGAAGGAAATGAGGGGGGGTGATATGAAAAATGGTGGAATGAGACATCATTACCCCATGTACATGTATTATTACACAAATGGTATGAATCTACATCATGCACAACCATAGTAATAAAAGATATACCCCATTTGTGTACAATGAATCAAAATGCAGTCTGTAAAAATAAAAAAATAATTAAAAAAATAAAATAAAATATTAGTTTATTAAAAAAAATCATGCATGTGAAGTGCCTTTGCAAACTCTTAAGGTATTGCACCCAGGGTCTTCCGTCCAGCAACGTAATAGGTGGTTCAAGCAAAAGTGCTAATGAGGAGACAGTCATCAATGTGTACACTGTCTTGGTGACTCTGGCAAGGCCATGTAGAAATTTCTTACAAGCCCAAATTAATCCTATAGTTTTGTTGTAGCTCAGAAATAGACCTATCTATGTGGATGCAGATGACGTGATGGACACATAACTCAGATGGTTGTTTTGGAAAGTAGAAAACAAAAATTGGTGATGCCTGAGCTCAATGACTCCCTTCAGGAGGTCCATGCACAGTTTTATGTGTATCAAAGTGAGGAGACGGGGTGGGGAGGGTCAACCTCAGAAATGTGGTCCCGGAGCTGAAAAGCGCACCCACAGAGTGATACAGGAACTCCGAATTAGCGCCTGCCTTGTAGACTCTGTAGTGTGTGGATTAAGCCTTCCATCAATCACTTGATTTAAGTGGTTTTTTTTTTTTTTTTTTTTTTTTTTTTGGTGTTCATCAAAATGGCCAGCTTTTGTAAAACTATGGAAGAGAGATTACTTCCATTTTCTAGGTTAGGAAACAGATACTTGGAAAAGTCAACTTGAGGTTAGCGTACACAACAGGGACTTGATACCAAGATTTCTTGCTCCAAATTTGCTCTCTAGCCCATCCTCCTAAAGGATGAATGGGGAAATAGCCTGACTTTGCCACATACCAGTTCCTTTAAAGTGAATCCACATCATTATCTCATGGGGCTCTGTGGTTTGTTTCATTCTTTTTGTGTGTGCCTGTGTGTGGTAGTGGGGATTGTTCCTGAAATGCCCTACTTCCTCATAGAAACCTACTAGATTCCTACTCCTTATTCCAAGCAACCTTGAATGTCACCTCCCGAGGGAGGTCCTTTCCTCTCTCCTGGCTGCCAGAGTACCCATGTTCATTCCCCCTTATGACACCCCAAATCCTGTTGGGAATTTGAGGTCATGAAGCCCTCAAACAGGTGATTGGCAGAGTGAGGAGTTGGGAATACAGAGGTGAAGTTCGACACCTTTTGTTCAGTTGATTTGACCACATTCAAGTGCACGGGTTGAAGCTAGTTGGTGCAAGAAGTTGGCCCAGAGAAGGAATGTGATTTTCACGTTCATGTGCCTTTAAGAGAACTAGGCAGCTAAGCCCAAAGCAAAGGAGGATGCTATCATTAACTCTGATTAGAGAATTTATTTTCAGTTCTTTGTAGAAGGCTAGATAATTGTCATGTTTGTAGTGAACAAATTACTTATTATCTCTTTGAGGCATTCCCACTCAAAGAACCAGTGCTCTTTGATCGTGTGGACACACACAGGCGATCATGTATTAGTTTTACATATGAAAGCCTCGAGTGCCTTTAATCCTTATGGGACAGCAAGATTTATCAGTGGAAAACAGATCTGAACTCTCCTGACCTCACCTTGACACAGAAATCCTTAATTCGGGTATAACGACAGACTGGAAAGAGCAAACGCTTTTAACTAACATCAACATACTCTGGCACTCTTTGTAATTAATCAGGGCAGAAAATTTGCAGACAAGAGAGTCACATAGGCTGCTGCAAGTCATATTCCTGTCTAATCAGCAAGAGCACACACTTTTTCTTCACTCCACTTGGCGTTTGAAAAGGACCATCATTTGAAAATGACATCTGCTATTGTCGGGACGCATTGGAAACTTGGTCACCCTCTGAAGACCCAGTGTTTATTGTGGCAGGCAAGGACTGGTAACGTGCGTGCTGTGGTTTCCATTAGTTATCCCAAGTCATGCCCGCCTAAAATCCACAAAATCCAGCCCTCATGCTGGGACAAAGCCTGTCTCTAGTACATCTATGCATTATTTTATAACGAGTGGAAAAGCACAAAACGTGATGGGGAAGAATATAAATAAAAAATACAAGTCTAAGAGTTGGAGTGCAAAAGTGAACGATTTTATTAGCTCATCATAAAGGAGGTGACTTTATATTCCCAGCACGTGGGGCAAAAGTCCCCATCGTAGTGAGAAGCCGTCACACTATTGCTGGCATGGTCTGGATGCTTTAGAATTTCCATCGTGAACCGCTAAACCCTCTAGAGACAACGTCTTCCAAGGAAAGTGGCTGGCATTTTAAAGCAAGCAGGATTGGTTGAGAATGAATCTCATATTTTTCATGGGGAATTTATTTTTAAATAGCTTCATTACAGAAAACAGGAAAGATAATGAGGCATGGTAGGAAGACTCCAACTAAAGGGGACCAGAGGTTGACACGGAAGGAAGGTGCTCGAGGGGACCAGAGGTTGACACGGAAGGAAGGTGCTCGACCATTGTGTGTCTTGTTCATAAGACGAGGACCCAAATGTTTACTCTGCAGGTTTACTGGGGGTTCAATGAAATTGTACCCACAAGAGTCAGAATATAGTAGGTATTTAATAAATCCTAGTGTCTGGTGTGTCTATATAACTGCGAGAGGCTCACTCATATTCTAAGAGGTAGTAGCTGGCTTAGAATTGCAAAGAGTCCATGGGCTAGAAATGTACATGGGTATTGCAAAACTAAATGTCTTGAAAAGCATTTCTGTAGAAAATGCTGATATTTAAAGTATTGGCCTGGGAACCAACCAGAATGGTTTATAGAGGTTACATCCCTGGGTTTGAGAGTGGGGGGCTGCTGTGCCAGGCTCTAAGCTGGGTCCCACAGAGGCGTCATTTGGTGTGTTGGAGCAGCTGGAGGCTCTGCAGGGTGGGGCCAGGACTTGGGAGAGGTGGCTGTTGATCAAAACACTCAATTTCCATCATGTATGGAAGCATATCAGTACTTGAATAACAAAGACAGCAACACTAGTGCTTACCTACCCTGCTATAGAGAAAAAAGTCATGAAGATACTGCTACCTAGGTCCTGGAGGATCCTCAGCGTTTGCTGGGTTAGTGTTGGATAAGCAGAACTGCACCCTGGTGAAAGGCAGGACCTCAGCTCCATCCACCTGGGACCATCCGTGCAACACGAGGCCAGGCCGGGACTGAGATGTGACTCCACTGTGATCTGCCTTGCTCTCTGGTAAAACCAGACCTTTCCTGGGCTATGCTTCCTGCACCTGTGTGGAGTCCTTATAATCCAGAAGCTCCAATGGACCCATCTGTGGCAGTACTACCTTTAGGAATCAGTGCATTGTGCACAGGTGTTACTGGCATTGGCTGAAGGATGTTGAAGGGGATCCAAATACATGGGTCACATGGAATTGGCCACCACCGGGAAAAAAAAATACATGGTGTATTTACATACACAGTGAAGTCTTTGGGTTCAGAGATCATTGAGATATCTTCTAGAGTTAAGTCAAAATATAATTCAGATTCTTAAAAAAGATAACTGAATAGATAAGTGGAAATATAAAATAAGTATGCTCATGAATTGGAAAACTCATTTGTGGGGTTCTCCCCTACGTGCATCTCCCCCAAATAATCTCTAGAATCAATGCAGTGCCAATTGAAACCCTAGCAGAACTTCTTTTCTTTTTCTTCTTCTCTCTTGAGAAATGGACAAGTCAACTTTAGAATTTTATGGTATGGAAATATGAAGCATTCACAAGGATTTAGGCAATTTTGAAAAAGAAGTTGGGTGATTTCCATCACATTGTTCCATTGTATCAGGAGCCAGTAAAAGAATGAAATCATGGCATTTGCCAGTAAATGGATGGAGCTGGAGTATATCATGCTAAGTGAAATAAGCCAATCCCCCCCAACCAAAGGCTGGCTGTTTTCTCTGATATGTGGATGCTAATTCACGATAATGGGGTGGGGGAGGCTTGGGAAGAATAGAGTTACTTTAGATCAGGTAGAGGGGAGTGAAGGGAGGGGAGGGGCGTAGGAAGGGTAGTAGAATGAATCTGACATTATTATCCTATGTACATATATAACTCTATGACCAGTGGGATTGTACATCATATACAGCCAGAAGAATGAGAAGTTATACTCCATCTATATATGATGTATCAAAGTGCATTCTACTGTCATATATAACTAATTAGAACAAATTTTAAAAAAGAGCCAGCAAAAGGCTAGAGTGATTGAAGCAACATATCATTGTAAGGGGCAGAGATTTATAGATCTGGTTAATGGAATTCTGAATCCAAAAGCTGATCCATACAACTGCAGGGACCAGGGTAAAGCAATAGAGAGAAGATGCTCTTCTCAAAAAGCAGTGAGGGTCCACGTTTGTTGTGTATCCCAAGGGGAAAAGATGAAATGCCTGATGTCACACCATATACAAAAATTAATTGGAATCTTAGGCTTAAATGTAAGACCTAAAGCTAGAAGCTAAAACAGAAAGTCTTTGTGACCTGGGCATAAGTAGAGATTTATTATATAAGGGATAAATATCAAAAAATAATGGTTTTTAAATATTAATTGAACTTTATAAGAATTAAAAATGTTAGCTCTTTGACAGATACCATTCAGATGATAAAAATATGAAGCCTCAGACTTGGAAAAAAAAATCATAATAAATTTATTGGGCACAGGACTAGAATAGAATATTTAGAAACCCTTACAACTCAGTAAGAACAAGTTGAATCACCTAATTTAAATGGGCAAAATCTTTGAACCGGCACTTCATAAAAGAAGACATATGAATGGTTAAATAAGCGTGTGAGAAGATGCTCAATGTTACTAGTCATCAGAAAAATGCAAATTAAAACTGAATTGCAGCCAGACTACCATCCCACTGAATGCCTGACATTAAAAGGACTGCCAGCATGCAGCGTTGGCAGAGATGTGAGGCCTTGCAGCACTTCTCCGTGGCTGATGGGAGTACAAACTGCTACAACCAGTTTTGAAAACAGTTTGGTGATTTCTCGAAAACCTAAACACATACTTACTATATAAGCTGGTAATTCTACTCCGAGGTATTTACCCAAGTGTAGGTACACACAAAGACTTAGACACAAATAGCCACATCAGCTTTTTCCCTGGGAGCCCCCAAATGGAAACAATTCATCAACAGATGAACAGATAAACAAAATGTGGAATGTTCATACAAGGGAATATGATGAAGACAGAATAAAAGAATAAAATATTGAGTCATGTTCTATTTAGCTCAAAAACATGCTAAATAAAAGGAGCCTGAAGAAGCCTGTCCAGAAAGGGCAAAATAAGAGAGAACAAGAACTGAACAATGAGTCTCTGAAGCTGGGAGTTAACAGTACAGGAGATGAGGGAGCTTTTTAGGGTGATGGGAATATTCTATACCATGGCTATTGAGATGCCTAGCTACATGAGTTAACTCTTCAAATGCTGTTTTTTTTTTTTTTTGGTACCAGGGATTGAACCCAGGGGTGCTTAAGCCCTGAGCAACATTCCCTATCCTTGGTCCATTTGTCTTTTATATTTTATTTAGTGACAGGGTCCCACTGAATTGTTTAGGGCCTTGCTAAATCGCTGAGGCTAACTTTGAAACTGAGATCCTCCTACCTCAGCCTCCTGAGCTACTGGGATTACAGGTGCACACATCACCCCTGGCTCAAACAGCTTTTATGAACAAAGACTGAATGATGGACACAGTCCTTGATACTGTTGTAAGAGGAAGCAGAACATATGTCACATTGCAAGTGCCTGGAAAATACAGGTGGAACATTCCTAATCCAAGTACTCTGGAAGTTCTGGTATTTGGGGCATTTGAGTTTTTCAGATTAGGGATGCTCAGCTGTGTAAATCCATGCAAATATTCCAGAAAAAAATATTCTGGAAAAAAAAAATCAAATCTGAAAGCACTTGGTCCTGAGCACCTTGGAGAAGGGACACAACCCACTGTAGGCTCTCCAAGGTTGCTTTCCTTCCCTTATTTCTGCCTCCCTCCCTCCCTCCCTCCCTCCCTCTCTTCCTCTCCTCCTCCATGTCACCCATACTATTTTTGACAATTCTGTACTATTTCCCACTTGACTTCTCACCAGCCCTAATCTTTGCTCAGATGCGAGTGGCCGTCATATGTCAACGTGGGGTTGTTTTTGGGGTCTCCCAGTGAGGAACTCTTGAGATGGTCTGTCCATGGCCTTCGTGAGAGATTGGGCCCTGGGGACAGAATTTTTTCTATACATTAGACTTTGAAAGGAAGCTGTTATTAATTAGCCCAGTGTATTCTTGGCTGGAGAAATGTTGTAACCATTTATTTAGTAGAAAAACAAACATAAATCTCCAGATAGGCACTTGGTATTAATCAGACAAGTGGAATTTCGACAATGCTTTATTTCTCATGTTTAGTCTTCGTTGCTGCGGGAGGCAGGGCAGCCCTGGTGGAGAGAACATCACCTTTTCAGCCCAGCAGAAATCAGTTTGAGTAATAACTCCACTTGTTAGCTATGTGACACGGAGCTCCTAACCTTAAATTCTTCCAGCAGTTTGATGTTTGGAAATGAGGCATTAAACAGAGATATGACCTAGACTGAAAGAGGTTCCCACTCTGAAATAAACACAGAAGTGTCAACCTCCTGGGTAAACCAGAAACTCTGGCTGGGGCTCTAATTAGCCAGGGAATATATGGCCATGCTAGTGGAATAATACGGAAAGCTGCTTTTATTTTATTTCCTATTCTTTTGTGGGTTTAGGAATTAAGGCTTGATCAAAAGTGAATTATAGGATAGGTAACTATCTGGCTAGTTGGTTTGAGCTCTCATTATCTGAAATGGTAGCCAGAAATCAAAAGTCACTGCCTTCATAAGGACCACCTTATTCTCTGCAACATGTCTTTGCATGTATTCTGTTGGGTGATCCCAAAGACCTCGTTGAGGGATTGGGCCCTAGGGATACCTCACCTGTGTTTTCAAGGTCAAGGAAAAGAAGTGTAGCTGTGTTAAGTTCTTAATCAAGATTCACAGCTGGTTAGTGGGGAAGGGTGGCCCAGAGTTCCTATCTTCAATATGATCTTTTCCAAAGAGCAATACCATTGGTCCCCACCACAATGATACATTTCCGGCCACTTGTGGCCCTTTGGGTGGGGTTGGACATTTACAGAGGTGGGTCATGTGTTGGTCCTCATGTCAGTTTGGCTTTCAGATGTTCAGACATCTTTGTGGAGGGCACACATTTGGCCTCGCACACAGCTGGAAAGTGAAGCTTGGGCCTAGGCAGATCTGAGCTGGCATCTCTGTTGGATGCTATTACTTGGGATACTATTTTGTAAGCTTCTCATTTTTGAATCTCAGTTTCCTCATCATTCAAAATGAGTTCCTATGAGAGATGAAATATGTGCACAATTCTTGGCTTGTAATCATCACTGGCAAACAGCGATTCCCTTTCTCCTGTTCCCTCCTCATCCACTTTCGGCTCAGTTTCCATGTTGTAAGAGAGAAACAGTCAACAGAAGGGGTGGTGGAGTCAAGAAGAACCAAAAGGAAGAGACACCTGCCCCTGTCTTCTCTTTTAATATTTTGCAAGAAATCTTTGCAGTTGATTATGGTTATTTTTTAACCACTGTTGATGATTTTGAGATTTTTTTTTTTTTTTAACTCACAGAGACCTTTTAATTCTCTAAGCACAGGTTGAGGAAAAATTAGACCACTGATTTATTTTCAGCTCTTGATCCAAACACGGCCTTTGTTCATTCTGCTTTGTCTACAGAAAGCACTTGTTCTTCTGGTCACACGTAGTTTAAAATTTAACTATTGCTTTCTCTCCAGGGAAGGCAGAATTCCTGCAGGGGCCCGGATGTGAGGGTTAGTTATCTCAGGGGCTGGAAGGAGCTTTAGAGATTGTCCAGCATAAGCCTTCCATTCAGCAGGTGAAGAAACTGCACTGTGGTAAAAGGAAATGTCTTGTTCAAGTTCTCCCAAGGGGAACCCAGCATCAACTTTCAGTCCCCCCAAAACTTCTCCTGTGGATAAGTTCATGATGGCACCTTAAGGATGAATGAAAATCCAGTGGCGATCCTTCTGGTCTCATTCCATAAATCTTCTTGGTAACTTTGTAAAAATGGGAATTGATCCACAGGAAACAAAATGACTTAGAAGAAGTTCAGAGGTAAAAATTGTACTTGGAGGAGTAATTTTTATGCACACTGACTTGCTTAGCAAAGCCTTCCTTTCTAGAACGAAGTCCACACATGGACTTCCAGGGGGACTGTAAACCTGGAATTCAATGCGAAACTGCCTGTGAGTTTTTGGATGAGAGGTTTAGAGGTTTGGATGAGATTTTGGAGTCTCCAGAGTCAGCCAGACACAACCTCCCTACAGAGGCTGCTCTACTCAGAACAGGAATAACGTCTTGACTGTCCTTGTTTTTTAAGTGAAGAAACCCAGACTATTTTTTTTTATTAGACAGCCTTACACTCTATTGTGTAAGGTCATCATCAGTGGAAGCTAGAAACAGAGAAATTTCTTTCTCTGAAACTTGCTTGGTCAGGACCTCAGAATAGGACTAAACTTGGAAAATTGGCCTCAGAGAAACTACATTGCTTCTCATTTTCCTTTGGGGATTCAAGTACGAAAGGCAGGTCAAAGATCAAGAACTCAATGAGGAAAGCTGATGTGGAAGGTTAATATGAAATACTTGTGTATTAACATGTAATAATGCCCATGTGTATTTTTGTTTCCTGCTTTAGTTCAAAATCTCTATGCAATGGCTCAGTTATCTACTCTGCTTCTTATCTGTCAGGGTGGCCACGGGGACACAGGAAGTACAGAATACCTCAGATGTTTCTCAAGGAGAAAGATGGTACCATTTATTGGTTTGTTTAGCTTGCCCTAATCAGAGGCAAGGCAGAAATATACTATGTCAACCAGCAGTTTCTCCTGTTCTTGCTTTAGGGTATGAACTTACGTAACTTTGGAACTACTCAAAGTCATTTCTTGGAGACTAGAAGAATCTAGAGGAATCTTCTGACCGCCCCACTCATGCCCATGCAATTTGCCTATGGGGCACATCCTTCCCAAGTCTGTGGCTCTCCTGATGCCATCCAAGGCTACATGGAAATACCATTTTTTTCAGACCAACTCCTTCCTTGTTCCTCTTTCTTCCTTCTTAAAGCAGTGTTTCCAGGATAACCTTACAATGCAAATGATTTATTATTTATGTGATGACTTAAAAGACTCGGTTCGGTGTACTGAGACCTGTGCGTGTATATGTACCCTTGGGGTCTGACCTCCAGATTCGCTGCTCTTTTCCAAATTTTCCTGCTCTTTTAAAAATGAATACAAATACAACATAATAGACTTTGGGAAGAATTAGTCCTTGGATATTTGGGGCACCTTTCAGAAGTGACTAGAGCTGTGGAAAATAAGGATGGACAAGACCTTTTCATGCTACTATAGAAATGTCATTTTTCACGCCCTGTCCCTGAACCCGCCATTTGCTGAGTACCCACGAGGGATGAGGTACTGGGATCTGAAGAATGCACCTCAAGTCTTGCCCTCAACCCCCTGGCTGTTATGGTCACACCTCTTCTAATAGCTGGATTGGAGAGTTTAGGCATGTGGAGTCTGAAATGCAATTAACATTTCTTATTTGAAAGTTTAAAATGGAAGGAAAGGACAGTCAGCTTGCCTGTGCGTCACCCGGAGGAACCCCAGTGCCAGGGAGGCACGGTTGAGGAAATCTCTTCCTCGGGGAGGATCCTCCAAGGCTCTGCCAAGATCAGTGGAGAGCTGACCTGCCCTCCTTACTGGCCTGCCCATTTCTCACCCACTGTGCCTCAGGAGTCCTGGTCTCCATTTGCTGGCTGGGCTGAGTATCTGCTTCCATGCAGGGCTCTGGGAAGAACCTGGTGCTGTGTGTGGTTTGCCCCAGG
Organism: Sciurus carolinensis; assembly: GCF_902686445.1. NCBI lineage: Eukaryota > Metazoa > Chordata > Mammalia > Rodentia > Sciuridae > Sciurus > Sciurus carolinensis. The sequence continues at coordinate 9,251,297 of NC_062228.1, forward strand.
TCCTGCACACAATGCAGCTTGCTTGTTAATTCCTCGTCATGATTTTGACCAAAGGACATGCCAACCCATGCATGGACCCTACCAGGAGAGCATCTCATCTTGTCGTAGTTTGGAACATCAACTTCCCAGCCACGTCCTTCCCAAGGAAACAGCATCCTTTCCATCCTGTTAAACCACCAGGGGTGACATTAGGGGTTGATGTGAGAAGGAGGACAAAAGAGAACTGAAACGCCAAGAAGCCCCCTGGCCCGAAGGATGTGCTCTGAAACCACAACCAGGCACATCCCTGGGGTGCTGGGCCCCTGCCTCCTTCCCACCTGTCTCTCCATCTCCTCCCCTTGCCGTCTCATCCTTCTCCATTTGGAATGGCTTCTGCCATGATCTTTCTCAGTACCGGGACTTTGTACCCACGTTACCTCTGCTTTTTCCAAGATACTCTTGGTCTAACTCCAAATTGCTCTTTATTATCTTTTTCCACATATTTTCTCTTAGTAAGCTTTCTGGACCCTTCTAGAGAGAATAAATATGTCTCCTCCGAGTGCTCATAACCTGTTGTTTCTACCCTTATGTAAAATTTATTCAACCCACTTAAGACAATTGCTTATTTTTTTTTTTTTTCCTTACAAATTCAGTAAAGGAGACTCTGTCCTCAGTATTGAATTCAGGAAGTTCTTGTTGGATAAGATTCTAGAAGATAGCTTGGGATGTCAGATCAGAACCCTGCTTTATATAGTTGTGTGATCTTAGGCAAATTACTTAAAAATATCTCCAAATCCTCTTTGTTGCCTCCTTTTAGTTGCCTCCTTACTTGTAAGACTATTGTAAAGATTAAAAGATGATGCATATAACATACCGGTAGATGTTTTTCACAAATACTAGTGACATGTTTTTATGAAATGGGCAGCAAAACTTTTAAAGATAGTGTATCTCATAGTCTGCAAGGAAAGAAAACAAGACACTCAAATGTGGGCATTCCGAGAGCTAACTAAAAGTCTCATAAAAATAACTCCCACTTATTGAGTGTCTATTAACAGTGTGCCTTACCAACAGTATCTCATTAATTCTCACAGTTGCCTTGCAAGAAAGGAGTTAAAATCATCAATCATTCTATGCATAAGAAAATAGTCTCAAGGAGAGTATGGGCAAATTTGGTGGACTGAGATTTGAGTCTAGTCTATATTTGTCTCATTTTCTATTTTACAATCAGGAGGCTTTTGCCACTCCCATTGAAAAGGACCTGTGGCAGTATATACAGATATTTTTCATTATCACATACTGTGAAAGTGGCAAGTGGGTAGAGACCAGGGAGTCTGCTAGTCATCTTCCAAAGTGAAGATTGGTCCTCACAATGAAGTTATCCCACTCAAAATGTTAACAGTACTCATGACAAGAAATCCTGGTCTAATGTCACCACATCAGAGCTTCTTTTATTTCATCCTGAACATAAAAATGATATTTAAGTTATCTGCTTTTGATCACATGAAGTCATGTAAAAGGCCATTTCAGAAAGTCCTCTGTACTAATAAGTTCAAATAAGCTCTGTGTCCTATAAGTGATGGAATAAAAAAAATGACCATTGTTAATAGTCAACTTTAATTGCTGCTGGGACTAAAAGAACTGACAAGAACAACACAGAGGAGGAAAAGTTTATTTTGGGGGCTCACAGTTTCAGAAGTCTCAATCCACAGATAGCTGGCTCCATTCCTCAGGCTTCCAGGTGGGGCAGAACATCAAGGTGGAAGGATGTGGTGGAGGGAAGTGGATCACATGATGATCAGGCAGAAGAGACTCCACTTGCTAGATACCAAATATATACTCCAAAGGCTGGTCCCCAATGACCCACCTCCTGCAGACACACCCTACCTTTCTACAGTTGCCATTCAGCTAATTCCTATCAGGGGGCTAATGCACTGATTGGGTTAAGGCTCTCATAACCCAATCATTGCAACTCTAAACCTTTTTGAATTGTCTTACACATGAGCTCGTTGGGGACACCTCACATTCAAATCATAACAGCCATGTAGACATGCATACACTGAGCAACCCAACTAGAACTTTGGCCTGCGTGAGGTTCAAGAACTACACAGCCAGGGATCTTGGGTTATAGGAGGGAAGGCGGAGGGTTGGGAGTAGAAGGAATGCAGGGATTCCACTTCTTGCTCCACTTGAATGGTTGTTCTTAGGAAATCCAACTGATCTCCTAGGAGCCATTTTCTACAAGTGTCAAGTGGTGATATCAATGCCTACCTTAAGGAATTGCATGAGGACTCAAAAATAATACAGTGTTTGTAGAATATGCACAGAGGGAGGTTCAATGAAGCTGCTCTTCAAATGTAGTTTTTGCTTCATCTTCTGCATGTAAATGGCAGAAACTGGATTCCTACCCAAGGTTGACTTCAAAGACTTTTCTCTTTGACCACCTTCCCAACCCTCACCACTGGCTGATAGAAGGGGGCACCTCTGGAGTCCTCAGTGCCCACCTTTCTACCTCTGCTGCTCCTCAACAGGATGGTGACAAATGATGCTTCACTAGGTTGATATTTCCTCACTTCCCTTTTCCCACGGACCCTCTCACTGTCTGTCTTCCAGCTGATTAGTAGAAATATTTTTGGTCAAGAAGCAGCAGAGTGGAGCACCCTGGGAGAGGAAGGAGGCTGAGGACATTTGGTCTTTCTGGTCTTCATCATACACCTGGGGTATCTCTTAGCTGTTTTTTGCACATTAGGTATTCCATGGAGCACAATACCTCCTACATGGCCAAAGCTTTGCTAAACAGTTTATATACTTTATTTTATCATGTTAACCAACAAGATATCCAATAACATATTGTTTAATGAATAATTCACACAATAATCTTATGAAGTAAACAATATACATTTATATTGTACAGACTCAGAGAGGCTGAATAACATGCTGAAAGTACACAGGAGCCTGGGGAAAGACCAGCGCTAGGACCCCCGTTGTCTGACTCTAAAGTCTACTCTCAACCAGTATAAAATAGTGAAGCACAATGTACAAGAAATGGCACATGCTATCCAGGACCTCTGGCTGACAGGAATCACTCCCCATGTGCTAAGTACAACTCATTTTCTTTGGCGTCTGGAAATGTTTCCTTCACACATTCACCCACTCAACAGGTATTTATTGAATTTCCAGTATGTGCCAGGTCCTGTGATTGTCTGGGCAAGTGTAGGAAAAACAGAGTAAAACTCTTGCCCACATAGAGTTTGCACACGAGTGGGGTGGCAGGTAATGCTCCTTAACCAAAGAGACAATTATAATATAGAAATGCTGAGTGTCACCAGAGAGATGAATGGGATGCAGGCAGGGAACACAGGGGTACACAGGAAGTCCTCAGAGAGGAGATGGCATTTAGACAGAGACACCAAAGAACAAGGAGTCAGCCATACAAAGAGTCTGGAAAGCATGTTCCAGGCTATAGGGGCAGCATGTACAAGGCAAGAAAGATCTAGCATACCTGAGCATAGTGGACAGAGTTAGAGTACAAATACATGAAGATAACATTATGATGATTTATTTTTATTATAGTAGCTGTAAGACAATTAAATTGTTCACAAACTTAGGACTTTATCATTAAAAACTGTTGTGGTTTAGATGGTATCCCCCAAAAGATATGTCCAAACTCTAATTCCTAGTACTTGTGGATATGACCTTATTGGGAAATAGAGTTTTTGAAGATATAATTGATATAAATGGGGTCCTAGTGGAGTAGGGTGGGTCCTTAATCCAATATGGTTGATATCACTCTAAGAAGAGGAGAGGAACCAGAGATAGACACAGGGGAGAAGACCATGTGAAGGTCAGATACAGTAGGGAGAGGAATACATCCCTATTGTTTTAAGCCCCCAAGTTCATGGCAGGTTGTTAAGGCAGCCCTAATAAATAAATATAATAACTCAAGACTTACAGTCTGCTCTCAACTGATCACATCTGTCCACTCTTCCAGAGGACTTTTGGGTTTGTCAATGGTGAGAGACCTTGAAGAATGGCAGCCACACCATCCTAGTAGCTTCTTGAGCAGCAGGGAGGCTCATATCTGCAGCCTGGCCTTGGTCCTGAATGTAGCATGAACTGAGGAGCTGGTTATATCTCTTGGCCTGATGAAAGACATTCTCACTGCCAAGGCTCACTGGCGCCATGTCTTCCTTCATTCCAAAGGAACGAGTGACCTGGGTCAGTCTCAGGGCTTTATATCTCCTGCAATTGGATAAAGGGAATATGGGGTTATACAGACTGCATCCTCTCTGTGGGGAGGCTTGGATTACCCCAACATGGACTTCAGATAATCAAGGAAAAAAAAATAAAGTTTCCTTTGCCCCAGAGTGTTGCTTTGCTTGAACAAGTGTTCCTCATTAACTAAACAAGAGTGGGTTTTTTTCCTTCCCCTTTTCATCCTGAGTGGCAATTGCCTATTCTTACTAGCAAAAAGTTCTTGATTTAAAGAACTGTTTTAAAAAATTGAAAGGGAATATGTTTCAAAAATAGTGATAAATTTCCTGGTGACAGAAGACAGATAAAATCTCCCAGGAGTGCTCAAGGTGGGCGTTGGTTCAGACCCACTTGGGCACCAGCTCTGTGATCCACAGGAGTTATCTACCTTCCCAAGAGCAGTGATTCCTCATATATGAAGTTATTGTCAATTTTCAATGAAAAAATTGAAATGTCAATTGTTAATTGATATCCTTAAATCAAAAGTTATTACTCCACCTTGGTGTCCTCCTTGCATAGAACATGGTGTCCTTGGGAATGACCGTGTTCATTCAGGAAGTGGGGCCTGGTGAGAATGGCTTGGCAGCTACTCAAGGTACGTACTAGGTAGCATTGCCCAAGGACACATAAAGTACCTGGACACTCTCTGGTATGACATATGAGGACATCTGGACTTTGATGCCAGAAGATAAGAAGGGAGATATTCATCTGGATTTCTCTGTACATTTCCTGCTTACCCATGAAGGCTTCTGTGTTGAGACATGAGATTTGACCCTACTTGCAAACTCACAGTTAGTGATCCAAGGTTTTATGGATGTTGACAGAAGACATGAGACTCCTAGGTCAGAAATAAAGGACTTTACTACTCCTCAAATAGAAAGTTACTCGAAATTCACCTTGGTGTCAGATGTCCTTGCCCTGTCTCTCACGGGGCAATGCAAAGTGGTATATATGTTGCAGGTGAGGCATCATAGATTTAGGGAATCTGAAGTTTTCATACCAGACAATAAACATGACTGCCCGTGGCTCTAAAGGGAGGCACTATTTCTATTTTTAAATTGGGTAATTTGTTTATCTTATTAACATTATTGATTGTACATGTTAGTCTGGTTCAGTGTGTATTTTTTTTTTAATTGTAAACAAATGGGATACATATTGTTTCTCTGCCTGTACATGGCGTAAAGGCATACCATTTGTGTAATCATAAATTTACATAGGGTAATGTTGTTTGATTTATTCTGCCATTTTTTTCCCTTCTCCCCCACCCCTCCCCTCCCTCTATACAGTACTTCCTTCCTCCATTCCTGCTCCCCTCCCTAAACCCAACTCCAACCCCAACACTAACCCCTCCCACCCCCCATTATGTGTCATCATCCACTTATTAGTGATATCATTCTTCCTTTGGTTTTTTGAGATTGGCTTATCTCACTTAGCATGATATTCTCCAGTTTCATCCATTTGCCTGCAAATGCCATAATTTTATCATTCTTTATGGCTGAGTAATATTCCATTGTATATATATACCACATTTTCTTTATCCATTCATCAATTGAAGGACATCTAGGTTGGTTCCACAATCTGGCTATTGTGAACTGAGCAGCTATGAACATTGATGTGGCTGTATCTCTGTAATATGCTGATTTTAAGTCCTTTGGGTATAGGCCAAGGAGTGGGATAGCTGGGTCAAATGGTGGTTCCATTCCAAGTTTTCTAAGGAGTCTCCATACTGCTTTCCAGAGTGGCTGCACTAATTTGCAGACCCACCAGCAATGTATGAGTGTACCTTTCTCCCCACATCCTCACCAACACCTGTTGTTGCTTGTATTCTTGATAATCGCCATTCTAATTGGGGTGAGATGGAATCTTAGTATAGTTTTGATTTGCATTTCTCTTATTACTAGAGATGTTGAACATTTTTCCATATGTTTGTTGATTGCTTGTAGATCTTCTTCTGTGAAGTGTCTATTCATTTCCTTAGCCCATTTGTTGATTGGATTATTTGCATTCTTGGTGTAGAGTTTTTTGAGTTCTTTATAGATTCTGGAGATTCATGCTCTATCTGAAGTACGATTGGCAAAGATTTTCTCCCACTCTGTAGGCTCTTTCTTCACATTGCTGATAGTTTCCTTTGCTGAGAGAAAACTTTTTAGTTTGAATCTATCCCAGTTATTAATTCTTGCTTTTATTTCTTGTGCTATGGGAGTCCTGTTGAGGAAGTCTGGTCCTAAGCCGACATGTTGAAGCTCTGGACCTACTTTTTCTTCTATAAGATGCAAGGTCTCTGGTCTGATTCCGAGATCCTTAATTCATTTTGAGTTTAGTTTCGTGCATGGTGAAAGATATGGGTTTAGTTTCATTCTGTTGCATATGGATTTCAAATTTTCCCAGCACCATTTGTTGAAGAGGCTATCTTTTCTCCATTGCATATTTTTGGCCCCTTTGTCTAGTATGAGAAAATTGTATTTATTTGGGTTTGTGTCCGTGTCCTCTATTCTGTACCATTGATCCACCTTTCTATTTTGGTACCAATACCATGCCGTTTTTGTTACTATTGCTTTGTAGTAGAGTTGAAGATCTGGTATTATGATACCCCCTGCTTCACTCTTTCTGCCAAGGATTGCTTTAGCTATTCTGGGTTTTTTACTCTTCCACATGAATTTCATAATTTCTTGCTCTATTTCTGTAAGGTACATCATTGGGATTTTAATTGGAATTGCACTGAATCTGTATAGCACTTTTGGTAGTATGGCCATTTTGACAATATTAATTCTTCCTATCCAAGAACATGGGAGATCTTTCCATCTTCTAAGGTTTTCTTGAATTTCTTTCTTTAGTGTTCTGTAGTTCTCATTGTAGAGGTCTTTCACCTCTTTTGTGAGATTGATTCCCAAGTATTTTATTTTTTTCGAAGCTATTGTGAATGGGGTAGTTTTCCTAATTTCTCTTTCTGAAGATTCATCGCTTATGTATAAAAATGCCTTAGATTTATGTGCATTGATCTTATATCCCGCTACTTTACTGAATTCTCTTATGAGATCTAAAAGTTTTCTGGTGGAATTTCCTGGTTCCTCTAAGTATACAATTAGGGATAGTTTGAGTTCTTCTTTTCCTATTCGTATCCCTTTAATTTCTTTGGTCTGTCTAATTGCTCTGGCTAGAGTTTCAAGGACGATATTGAATAGAAGTGGTGAAAGAGGGCATCCCTGCCTTGTTCCAGTTTTTAGAGGGAATGCTTTCAGTTTTTCACCATTTAGAATGATATTAGCCATGGGCTTAGCGTAGATGGCCTTTACAATGTTAAGGAATGTTCCCACTATCCCTATTTTTTCTAGTGTTTTGAGCATGAAGGGGTGCTGTATTTTATCAAATGCTTTTTCTTCATCTATCAAAATAATCATGTGATTCTTGACTTTAAGTCTATTGGTATGGTGAATTACATTTATTGATTTCCTGATGTTGAACCAACCTTGCATCCCTGGGATGAAACCCACTTGATCATGGTGCACTATCTTTTTAATATGTTTTTGTATGCAATTTGCTAAAATTTTGTTGAGAATTTTTGCGTCGATGTTCATTAAGGATATTGGTCTGAAATTTTCTTTCCTCGATGTGTCTCTGTCTGGTTTAGGTATCAGGGTAATATTGGCTTCATAGAATGAGTTTGGGAGGGTTCCCTCCTCTTCTATTTTATGGAATACTTTGAGAAGTATTGGAATGAGCTCTTCTTTAAAGGTTTTGTAGAACTCGGCTGAGAATCCATCTGGTCCTGGACTTTTCTTTGTTGGTAGGCTTTTGATGACTTCTTCTATTTCATTACTTGAAATTGGTCTATTTAAATTGTGTATGTCCTCCTCGTTCAGTTTAGGCAATTCATATGTCTCTATAAACCTGTTGATGTCTTCGAAATTTTCTATTTTGTTGGAGTATAGATTTTCAAAATAGTTTCTAATTATGTTTTGTATTTCAGTCGTGTCTGTTGTGATATTTCCTTGTTCATTCCGAATTTTAGTGATTTGGATTTTCTCTCGTCTTCTCTTTGTTAGTGTGGCTAAAGGTTTATCAATTTTGTTTATTTTTTCGAAGAACCAACTATTTATTTTGTCAATTTTTTGTATTGTTTCTTTCGTTTCAATTTCGTTGATTTCAGCTCTCAGTTTAACTATTTCCTGTCTTCTACTACTTTTGGTGTTGGTCTGTTCTTCTTTTTCTAGGGCTTTGATCTGTAGTGTGAGGTCATTTATTTTTTGAGTTTTACTTCTTTTATTAAATGCGCTCCATGAAATAAATCTTCCTCTAAGTACTGCTTTCATAGTGTCCCAGAGATTTTGATATGATGTTTCTTTGTTCTCGTTTACCTCTAAGAATTTTTAATTTCCTTCCTAATATCTTCTGTTATCCATTCATCATATAATAGCATATTGTTTAATCTCCAGGTGTTGGAGTAGTTTCTGTTTTTTACTCTTTCATTTATTTCTAACTTCAATCCATTATGATCTGATAGAACACAAGGTAGTGTCTCTATCTTCTTGTATTTGCTGACATTAGCTTTGTGGCATAATATATGGTCTATTTTAGAGAAGGATCCATGTGCTGCTGAGAAGAAAGTGTATTCGCTCTTGGTTGGATGGTATATTCTATAAATGTCTGTTAAGTCTAAATTATTGATTGTGTTATTGAGATCTATGTTTTCTTTGTTCAATTTTTGTTTGGAAGATCTGTCCAGTGGTGAGAGAGGCGTGTTAAAATCACCTAGTATTATTGTGTTATGGTCTATTTGGTTTCTAAAATTGAGAAGGATTTGTTTAACATACATGGATGAGCCACTGTTTGGGGCATAGATATTTATGATTGTTATGTCTTGCTGATTTATGCTTCCTTTAAGCAGTATGAAATGTCCTTCCTTATCCCTTCTGACTAACATTGGCTTGAAGTCCACATTATCTGAAATGAGGATGGATACTCCAGCTTTTTTGCTGAGTCCATGTGCATGGTATGTTTTTCCCCATCCTTTCACCTTTAGTCTATGGGTATCTCTTTCTATGAGGTGAGTCTCTTGCAGGCAACATATTGTTGGATCTTTCTTTTTAATCCAATCTGCCAGTCTATGTCTTTTGATTGATGAGTTCAGGCCATTAACATTCAGGGTTATTATTGAGATATGATTTGTATTCCCGGTCATTTTGTTCATATTTCAAATTTTTGACACATCTTGGTTCCTCCTTTATTTGACAGTTCCTTTAGGATAATTCCTCCCTTTGCTGATTTGCTTCTTTGTTTTTTATCTCTTCCTCATGAAATATTTTGCTGAGAATGTTCTGTAATGCTGGCTTTCTTTTTGTAAATTCTTTTAGCTTTTTTTTATCATGGAATGATTTTATTTCATCGTCAAATTTGAAGGTAAGTTTAGCTGGGTATAAGATTCTTTGTTGGCATCCATTTTCTTTCAGAGCTTGAAAAATGTTGTTCCAGGCCCTTCTAGCTTTTAGGGTCTGGATTGAAAAATCTGCTGATATCCGTATTGGTTTCCCCCTGAATGTAATTTGGTTCTTTTCTCTCGCGGCCTTTAAAATTCTGTCTTTATTTTGTATGTTAGGTATTTTCATTATAATGTGCCTTGGTGTGGGTCTGTTGTAATTTGTGTATTTGGAGTCCTATAAGCCTCTTGTACTTGATTTTCCATTTCATTCTTCAGATTTGGGAAATTTTCTGATATTATTTCATTGAATAGATTGTTCATTCCTTTGGTTTATTTCTCTAAGCCTTCCTCAATCCCAATAATTCTCAAATTTGACCTTTTCATGATATCCCATAGTTCTTGGAGATTCTGTTCATGATTTCTTACCATCTTCTCTGTTTGTTCAACTTTGTTTTCGAGGTTAAATATTTTGTCTTCAATATCTGAAGTTCTGTCTTCCAGGTGTTCTATCCTATTGGTTATGCTTTCTATGGAGTTCTTAATTTGGTTTATTGTTTCCTTCATTTCAAGGATTTCTGTTTGTTTTTTTTTCAATATCTCTAACTCTTTATTGAAATGATCTTTTGCTTCCTGAATTTGCTCTGTTAACTGTCGATTGGTGCGATCATTCAATGCCTGCATTTGCTCTTTCATCTCATCGTTTGCTTCCCTAATCATTTTAATTATGTACATTCTGAACTCCCTTTCTGTCATTTCTTCTGCCATGCTGTCGTTGGATTTTATTGATGTAACATCCAGATTTGTTTGGGGCATTTTCTTCCCTTGTTTTCTCATATTGTTCAGGAATCAGTGGGTCATTAAGATATTGCAGATTTCCTCTATTGACTTATAATGTCCCTGAAGATTGCTAGTATATCCCCTCTTATCCTTCAGTAGCCTGAAGTCTTGGAGGAAGTTGATAATGCGGAGCTCCATGAAGAAGCTGCCTCTCTAGGGGTGGCGACCCTCAGGTGGCGTATATTTCCTGTTAGTGGGCAGAGGTGCCTCCACTTGTTGACCAATGGTCATCCAATGGGGAACTAGGCTGCGGGCTGAGGCAAGGCCTGTTTGTGCCTGTGTCTCTGGTTTTACCGTCCCTGTGGGAAAACTTCCCCCGGCACGGAAGACTCACTCGGTGGGAATGTCTCGCTGGTCAGTTGCCCTCCTAGAGGTTCCCCTCAATCTACAACTACCGCCTGGGCTGGGCGGTCTTCCTCTGCAACGTTCCCAGGGGCCCGGACCTACCTCCTGTGCCTGGGAGCCTCACCCTTCGCAGGCGAGTCTCCTTAGGCTGCCTCTCCCAGATAATCTGCCCGCAGTCCTGGAAACTTCACTCCGCCCCTAGGCGTGTCTCTGTGCGGCTCTTCCAGCAAGAAGCCACCTAGCTCCTGTGACCCTGCTCTGCACCTAATCGCCTGGCTATGCAGCCCCTCCTCTGAGCCGCCACCTGGAGCCCCGTACAATAGCTCCGATACCCAGAGACCCGCCACACACCTCCTCTGTACAGCGGCCCGGTTTCCGACGCAGTCACTAGGAGTCCAAGCAACTCACTTCGCGTCTTCTCCTCCCGCCAACCGCCAGTAGCCCTAGGCAGTCACTCCGAGTCCAAGTGACCCGCCCTGTTCCTCCTCCTCCTCCTCGGGGCACCCCCCCGGGTGTTCAGTAGTGGTGGCTCCGAGACCAAGTGACCCACCGCGCTCCTCCTCCAGGCAGGCCACCGGTGTTCAGGAGCGGTCGCTTTTAGTCCAATCAACTCACCACTCGCCTCCTCCTCTGGCAACCGCCTGTGGCTCTGATGCAGTCACTCCTAGACCAAGCGACCCGCTGCGCTTCTCCTCTTCCTCCGGGCAACCCCCGGTGTTCAGAAGCGGTCGTTCTGAGACCAAACAGCTTGCCACGCAGCTCCTCCTCAGGCAGCCTCCCGGAGCCCCAGTGGTTGCTCCGAGTCCAAGCGCTGTGCTGAGCCACGTCCTCTACGATGATCCCAGTTGTCCGTGTTTACCGCTCCAGTGGGGGGAGGGGCGTCTTGCTGGGCAACTCTACTTCACAAAGTTCCCTGCGTTCCGGGGCTACCGCCCCATCCGGGACGCCTCCCCAATGGGAGAGACTCACCCAGCGGCTTTGAGTTGGTCCCAAGCCTCTCACTATCTCCTCTTTTGAATCTTGCGTCCTGGAGCAACATGAAATGCAGCTGCCCTCTAGTCCGCCATCTTGAAAACCAATCCAGTGTGTATTTTAATACATGCACACAGTGTGTACAAATCAAATCCAGTTTCCTTTACTCCCCCTCCCACTACCTAATATTTGGTAATTTCTATTCTTTATTCGGTTTACTTTTTAAAACTTCCAGGTATGAGAAAGAACACATGGTACTTGTCTTTTTGTGTCTGGATTATTGTACTTAACAAAATGTCCAGTTCCATCCATTGAGCTGAAAATGATGGGATTTCATTCTTCTTTATGACTGAGTAATATTCACTTATGTATATCACATTTTCTTCATTCATTCATCGACTGATTGTCACCTAGGTTGATTCTGTAACTTAGAGTGCCACAATAAACATGGGTGTGAAAATATCTCTTTAGTTTGCTGATTTCATTTCTTTTGGATTCATACCCAGAAGTGGGGTAGCTGGATCATATGATCTATTTTTAGTTCTCTGAGGAACATACCATTCTCAGTAATGGTTCTACTAATTCACATTCCCACCAACTCTGCCTGGGAGTTCCTTTTGGGATTTATTATTTCTACCTTCCAAGCCTGTTTGGTACACGTCCTTAAAAACAGAGTACAGAACAAAGGCAGCCCATCCTCTGCTCTTGAGATGTGCAGAAATGTGTAAGACTCATGGGAAATCCTCTCCACAGTACTACCAATTTCTGTTTCTTGTTAAAATTATAAAGCACTAGGAGTAGTTTAGAAATCATCCCATGTCATTCTTCTCTCTTCCTTTTTTCAACTTCCTTCATGCTTTTAATTCAGACAGGACTGTTATGGAAAGAACACAGCCCTTGGAACTCAGTGTAGCTGGGGTTGCTTGTACTGCAACCTTGATCTACTTCTAATTCATTAAGAAATCTTGGACAAATGACTTAGCATCCCCAAGTCTCAAGTTTTTCTATTTATGAAATGGGGATAGGAATGCCTACCTCACAATGTGAGGATAAGTTTGGTATATAAGACATGCTTAAAGAACAGTGCCTATGTTTTCAATGGTCATGTGATTGTGTTCTTTCATGGGTAAGTCAAGAGTGGAGCATGGATTTTATTTTTAGTGTCCATGTCTCCACAGAAAGTGTACCAGAGGAGAGGCTAGCCTGAGGATGAATGATATTTGGAGCAAAACTATACATATACAAACTTGCTTTTCTCAAACTTCCTCCAGTTTTCTTGCAGGAGGAGGGTCACTTTTGATCCTGGTGGGGGCTCATGAGCAGGTCGTCTTCTGCTGAGTCTGAAAAAAGGTAGTTTCTTTGACTTTTAAATGGAACTCCTATCCTATGACCCACATATATTCCTTCCTGCTTTCCATTTTTGCCTCTGTTTATCTAATGCAAAACATCCTCCACTCTCCTGCCCTGCTCCTCCTCCTCAGCCTACTTTCTGCATCATCTTCACCTCCCAGCATCCACCCATCAAAGTTTTATCCTTAGCTGTTTCCTCTACTGTGCAGATAAGCTATAGGTCACTGTCAGCACCTCCTCCACCGTCCTTCCCAGCAAGTCTTTTTCTCCCTTCACTCCAAATGGTCCTTGGCCAGTCTTCAGAGGAGTGAAGTCGGATTTAACTCTTCATGCTCAGTTTTCAGAATGGAGGTAGCTGAGTTCCTCCCAGAGGCCTCACTTCTGCTTTTCTAATTTCTAGTATTTTTGATTTCTCAGGCAGGGAGAGGAAACTATGCCCCTGGCTCCTGAAGGGGTCCAGAGTGAGGACGAGATGGAAGGATGCTAATTGCCAGGGCTCTAATTCCACCTGAGTTCTAACAAGGAGAGGACTTGTATGGGATGTTTCCTTAGGTTTCTTCTTACTATCCACGTTGGTGGCTAAGCTTGGAGAAAATGATGCAGCTTCTTATGCTGAAATATCTCTTCTAACATTTAGCTGTTAGTTCTAGAGTGTCAGGTTTCCTTTTATGGTGACTTCTGAGTACTGGTGAAGAAATAAAAGGTCAGTCATTCAAATAAAACAATCATTTATCTTAAATATATATACACTATCTTCTTTTATATCTAATTATATACTCCATCTACTTACCTATAGACCTCTCAGTACATTCATTCATCCTCTGTTTATCTTATCTATCTTAGCTTGTTTTCTATTGTTGTAACAAAATGCCTGAGGCTGTTTGATTTATAAAGAAAAGATGTTAATTTAATTCATAGTTTGGGAGGTCAAAGAGCATCCTGGAGAAGTTCTCCTGATTGTGTTATAGCATGATGAAAAAGCAGAAAAGAAACCAACTGCATGCACAAAAGCATGAAATAGCCTTGCTGTATAGCAACCCACCCCACCAGAATTCATGGTCAGAATTAATCCCTTTTAAGGGCAATGCCACCATCACCTAATTATTTCCCATTGGGTCCCCCCTCTTAAAAGGTTCACCACCTTTACAACACACTGGGACCAAGCTCCCATCACATAACCTTTGGTAGACACATGTAAACCATATACAAACCATAGTTCATTTGTTCTATCTATCTATCCATCCATCCATCCATCCATCCATCCATGGATCTATGTCATCTCTTTATTAAGCATTCTGTTTGGGATGATCTAAATGTTATTAATTAAAACTGAGTCATTGAAGATGAAAGTCTTTATATTCTGTTTGCTTGTTTGCTTTTCTTTCTGATGAGGTCCATCTGTGTGGTCCAAAGTTTATGGGTATTAGTTTCCAGCCTCTAAAAACTCCTGGAATTCGTGGCGCTCCCTGCTCTACCACACATGTGGGGTATCTGTTCTGTGGGTTTCAGAGCAGCACTGACGAACACTCATTTGCTGGCCATCCAGGGCTTAGATTTAGGATATTATTAAAACTCTCGGAGATCCAAGATGGCGGACTTGAGATCCAAGATGGCAGACTAGAGGGAGGCTGCGTTCCTTGTCACTCCACGTAACTCCAGTTTCAAGCAGAGGATATCTGTTTCTTGGTGAGGCAGTTTTTGCTGCTTATGGATCCCCTGCTGTTTACCCCATTTGTCTGCTATGATGACCTGCAGTCTGCCAGCATATTGACGCCTTTTTTGAGTGCAGATTGCTCACTGTCAGGCATCTATCATCCGCCATTTGCTGGCCTCTCGCCTGTCCATCGCCTGCCTTACACCTATCCATCACCCAACGCACGAGGTTCACCTCGCGATCATCTGACAACAGTCAGCAAACTGATCGCCAACCGCCAGTGGAGCACCAGGTGCCTGCTGTTGCCTGGAAGTTCACTGTTACAGTACCTGCAGGTTTGATGACACGTGGCTGCCGCCATTTTGAGACAACAGCCAGGCCCCATAGGACCCCTGGCCAGACTGACTGAGCCCCGTCTCCAGGAACCCTCAGCTCCAGCAATCACTCCCTGCCTCTGGGGCCCTCACATCAACTGACTGCTCCCTGCCGCCAGGACCCCCAGACCAACTGACTGCGCCCTATCACCGGGACCCCAGACCGACTACACCCGGCCTCCAGGATCCCACAACCACACCAAACACACCCAAACTCCAGGACCACTGCCTAAGCACCTGCACCCTGCCTCCAGGACCTCCAGCTGACCACGTCCACACCCTGAGCTGCAGCTCCCCATTTGCCAACACATTTGGAAGCCAGAGCGGCCATCTTGGATAATCCTGGAAGCCATAGCTCCGATCTTTAGGTGGGGCAAATCCCATCCTGAGACACCTGCTGGAGACTTGAAACTCAATGTCAGGTACCTCTGAAGACTGGGAAGTTTCATTACTATATAACTGTTATACTGTAGATTTTCTTTTTTCTCCTTATTGAAAAATTTCAAGTTTTTATTTCTTTACTTTTCTTGCTCTCTTTTCCTTTTGTTTACCTGTTCCCTCATAGTCTCTTTCTCCCTTTTTTGCATGCTAATATCCAATTTCTTTTGATTACACTCTCACCCTTTCTATTTCTAGAACTTCTGTATATTCTTTCTTATCCCATTAACAGCCACATTTTACATCCCTCTGCATCCTCTTTATCCTCCATTAGACACTGCAGACCTTATTGCAAATCTGTTTGTTTTACCGAAGATAATATTTGAACTCATTCTGTTTATTATGACAACTTTGTTATTGTCCTCATAGGGGCTATTTGGTCTAGGATTGCATAGTGTCTGAATTGGGCACTGCTAATATTGATCTCCCCTTAAAGAAAGGGTTTTGGAAAACTATAGGGCCACTATAAGCCTATAGGGGGAAATCTGCAATACCCTAGATCTGCACTGCTAGAGGGGAAGATACATGAACAACATGAAAAAACAAGGGAAGAAAATGATCCAAACAAATCTAGATTCTATATTAATAGAATCCAAAGACAGTATGTTAGAAGAAATGTAAGTAAAGGACTTCAGATTATACACGATTAAGATGATTCACAAAGCAAAGGATGAGATAAGAGAGCAAATGCAGGCCAAAGTTAGTCAGAAGGGATAAAGAAGGACATTTCATACTGCTTAAGGGAACCAGGAATAAATCAGGAAAACATAACGATAGTAAATATTTATGCCCCAAATAATGGTGCATCCCTATACATCAAACAAATCCTTCTCAATTTCAGGAATCACATAGACCACAACACAATATTTCTGGGTGACTTTAACTCACTGCTGTTACCACTAGATAGATCTTCCAAACAAAAACCAAACAAAGAAACCATAGAACTCAATAACACAATCAATAACCTAGATTTAATAGACATATATAGAATATTCCATCCATCATCAAGTGGATTTACTTTCTTCTCAGCAGCACATGGAACCTTCTCAAAAATAGACCATATGTTATGCCACAAAGCAGCCCTTAGGAAATGCAAAAAAAATAGAGATACTGCCTTGTGTTCTATCAGATCATAATGGACTGAGAATAGAAATCAATGACAAAATAAAAAACAGAAATTACTCCAACACCTGGAAACTAAATAATATGCTATCTAATAAAACATGGATAACAGAAAACCTCAGGGAGGAGATAAAAAAATTCTTAGAGGTTAATGAGAGCAATGATACAACATATCAAAATCTCTGGGACACTATGAAAGCGGTACTAAGAGGAAAATTCATTGCATGGAGCGCATTCCAGAAAAGAATGAAAAGTCAACAACTAAATGACCAAACATTACAGCTCAAAGCCCTAGAAAAAGAAGAACAGAATAACAACAAAAGTAGTAGAAGACAGGAAATAATTAAATTCAGAGCTGAAATCAATGAAATTGAAACAAAAAAACAATTCAAAAAATTGACAAAACAAAAAGTTGGTTTTTTGAAAAAGTAAACAAAATAGACAAACCCTTAGCCACACTAACAAAGAGAAGGAGAGAGAAAACTCAAATTACTAAAATTTGTGATAAAAAAGGGAATATCACGACAGACACCACTGAGATACAGAACATAATGAGAAGCTACTTTGAAAATCTGTATTCCAACAAAATAGAAAATACCGAAGACATTGACAAATTTCTAGAGACATATGCTCCTCCCAAACTGAACCAGGAGGACATACACAATTTAAACAGATCAATATCAAGCAATGAAATAGAAGAAGTCATTGAAAACCTATCATCCAAGAAAAGCCCAGGACCAGACGGATTCTCAGCCGAGTTCTACAAGACCTTCAAAGAAGAACTCATTCCAATACTTCTCAAAGTATTACAGGAATAGAAAAGGAGGGTACCCTACCGAACTCATTCTATGAAGCTAATGTCACCCTCATAACCAAACCAGGAAAAGATATCAAGGAAAGAAAATTTTAGACCAATATTCTTGATAAATTTAGATGCAAAGATCCTTAACAAAATATTGGTAAATCATATCCAAAAACATATTAAGAAAATCGTGCACCACGATCAAGTGGGGTTCATCCCTGGAAGGCAAGGATGGTTTCACATCCGTAAATCAATAAATGTAATCCATCATGTCAATAGACTTAAGGATAAGAATCATATGGTTATTTCAATTGGCATAGAAAAAGTGTTCGACAAAATACAACACCCCTTCATGCTCAAAACACTAGAAAAAATAGGGATAGTAGGAACATACCTGAACATTGTAAAGGCTATTTATGCTAAGCCCTGGCCAACAGCATTCTTAATGGAGAAAAACTGAAACCATTCCCTTTAAAAACAAGACAGGGATGTCCTCTTTCACCACTTCTAATCAACATTGTCCTCGAAACTCTAGCCAGAGCAAGTAGGCAGACCAAAGAAATTAAATGGATACGAATATGAAAAGAGGAACTTAAGCTGTCACTATTTGCTGATGACATGATTCTATATTTAGAGGATCCAAAAACCTCCTCCAGAAAACTTCTAGACCTCATCAATGAATTCAGCAAAATAGCAGGCTGTAAATCAACACGCATAAATCTAAAGCATTTTTATACGCAAGCGACAAAACAGCTGAAAGGGAAATGAGGAAAACAACTCCATTTGCAATAGCCTCAAAAAAATAAAATAAAATACTTGGGAATCAATCTAACCAAAGAGGTAAAAGATCTCTAAAATGAAACTACAAAACATTGAAGAAAGAAATTGAGGAAAAACCTTAGAAGATGGAAAGATCTCCCATGTTCTTGGATAGGCAGAATTAATATTGTCAAAATGGCCATACTACCAAAAGTGCTATACAGATTCAATGCAATTCCAATTAAAATCCCAATGACGTACCTTACAGAAACAGAGCAAGCAATCATGAAATTCATCTGGAAGAATAAGAAACCCAGAATAGCTAAAGCAATCCTTAGCAGGAAGAATGAAACAGGGCGTATCGCAATACCAGAACTTCAACTCTACTACAAAGGAATAGTAAGAAAAAACGGCCATGGTATTGGCCACCAAAATAGACAGGAAGATCAATGGTACAGAAAAGAGGTCACGGACACAAACCCAAATAAATACAATTTTCTCATACTAGACAAAGGGGCCAAAAATATGCAATGGAGAAAAGATAGCCTCTTCAACAAATGGTGCTGGGAAAACTGGAAATCCACATGCAACAGAATGAAACTAAACCCCTATCTCTCACCCTGCACAAAAATCAACTTACAGTGGATCAAGGACCTTGAAATCAGACCAGAGACCCTGCATCTTATAGAAGAAAAAGTAGGTCCAAATCTTCAACTTGTTGGCTTAGGATCAGACTTCCTTCATGGGACTCCCATAGCACAAGAAATAAAGCAGAATCAATAACTGGGATAGATTCACAACTAAACAGCTTTCTCTCAGCAAAGGAAACTATCAGCAATACGAGAGAGAGGCCTACAGAGTTGGAGATATCTTTGCCACTCATACTTCAGATAGAGCACTAATTTCCAGAATATACAAAGAAGTCAAAAAACTCTATACGAAGAATACAAATGAACTAAGGATATGAACAGACGCTTCACAGAAGAAGATCTACAAGCAATCAACAAACATATGAAAAAATGTTCACCATCTTAGTAATAAGAGAAATGCAAATCAAAACTACACTAGATTCCATCTCACCCCAATTAGAATGGCGATTATCAAGAATACAAGCAACAATCGGTGTTGGAGAGGATGTGGGGAGAAAGGTACACTCATACATTGCTGGTGGGGCTGCAAATTAGTGCAGCCACTCTGGAAAGCAGTGTGGAGATTCCTCAGAAGCTTGGAATGGAACCACCATTTGACCCAGCTATCCCACTCCTTGACCTATACCCAAAGGACTTAAATCAGCATACTACAGAGATACAGCCACATCAATGTTCATAGCTGCTCAATTCACAATAGCCAGACTGTGGAACCAACCCATATGTCCTTCAATTGATAAATGGATAAAGAAACTGTGGTATATATATACAATGGAATATTACTCAGCTATAAAGAATAATAAAATTATGGCATTTGCAGGCAAATGGATGAAATTGGAGAATATCATGCTAAGTGAGATAAGCCAATCTCAAAAATCCAAAGGATGAATGATCTCACTGATAAGTGGATGATGACACTAATGGGGGGTGGGAGGGGGGCAAGAATGGGAGGAAGGAGGGGTTGTATAGAGGGAAAAGAGAGGTGGGAGGGGTGGGGTGGAAGGAAAAAATAACAGAATGAATCAAACATCATTACCCTATGTAAATGTATGATTACACAAATGGTATGCTGTTACTCCATGTACAAATAGAAACAGCATGTATCCCATTTGTTTACAATAAAAAAAAAACCTCTCATCCAGAACATTTTATGAACTAGAAGTTGAGCTTTTGTCCCCCAAAGAAGAAGTTGAATTTTTAAGGAAAACATCCAGAGGAAACTTTGAGGCCAGGGTGTTTGTCTACTCTCTCGTTAATGAATGGAGGAGATGTGAGGATAGGTTCCCCACCACCATGTTCTCACAAGAGGAGGAAAGGCCAAGGAAGATGAGCAGGTGCTGGACAAGAGAGAGCCTCAGTACATATAGGAGGGCCCACCCAAGAGGAGGAACAGGAAAGCCAGAGGCGTAGCAGTGACCCTGCGAGTCATGCCTTTGTCAAGCAGTGCCAGGCAGTGGGTCCATGGGACACAGGGTATGGCTGAAACTTGATTTCTGAGCAGGACTTTTGGGCAGAGTCAGATCACCAGCTATTGGACTGCAGGTTATGGCTTTAGATGGTGGGGTGGCTCAAGTGGCCTCCATTACAGAGGAATGTGAGTATCAGAGACACCGTCAAGTCTATCCTGAGGTTCTGCAAGACTGTGAATTACTTAATGTGCTCATCTTCTTCACTGGACCATAAGAAACAGATTTTTCTTTCTTTCTTTCTTTCTTTTTTTTTGCCACAAATGCAGAGACAAAATGAATTGTTGATGACTCATCGAACCGATTTATTTCTAGAAAATTTCCAAGTCTAATGTTGAGGAGTGTTGGTTTAGATGTTTTATGTAATCCTGTACGATAGACAGCCACACTATTACTTGCTGAGTGGATGCAGGAATGAGTAATAATGGAGAATTAGTCATAACAATTGATCTTCAGTCCAATACACCTTAATCATCTGGTTGTCTGCCGTGGAGGTGAGTCGGTCCCCCCTTTTCTCTTTAGGTTGTCTAGGGTCCTTGGTTTACTCATCTCCCATCCTTCCTCCCACTCCTTACTGAATTTGTCCTCAAAAAAGGTAGCGTTCTTATTCACTTCTATCTTGGCATGATTACAAATAGCGATCCTGCCGTGACAGGTACACTGATCTTTTTTCTCATTAGGAAACAATAGACTTTATTCCCAAGGATTGAGGGAGGCAGCCTGGGGAGGGTGGCCTCCAACCTACAGTCAGCTAGGGAACTGAGGCCTCTTCCTGTTTTGCCTAAAACTTACACCTTCTCTGTCAGCCTCTCGCTACTTCTTTGAGCCTAAGTTTTCTCATTTGTAAGATGCACTAGCAAAACCACTCAGATGGCTTTAGGGAATAAATGTGAAAAAACAAATGTGTCTATAGAAAAAGTACCTGGTACAGTTCTTGGTACACACTAAGTGCTCTAGACTGGAACTCTGGTTCATGTTCTCTCTATTATCACCATGAATGTCATGAACTGAGTTAAAAAGACAGAAGTCATCACCTAAAATTAAAACACATTAAGTTTCATTTTAAAGCCTTGAAAAAAGACATACTTTGCTACTGTGAATATACTGGAGATGGCATATAAAATGCTGTATGTAAGACTGTATGTGAAAGATCACAGAGATCCTTGGCAACCAAGCAATTTCTCAAGAGCACAGGTGATGGAGCGAAGTGGCACCTGCCTGCATGTCCTGCCCTAAGCAAGTACTCCCAACCTGACAGAAAAACACACAGGGGAAGCCAGTCTTCTCTCCCTGACTTTCCACGCTGAAACTTAAATCCTTTTGAAAACGGCTGTGCCCAACTCAGACTGGGGTTCAAAGACCAGAGCTAACTCTGAAGAGTCAGGGGGAAGTCCGGGTTTCTAATTTCTGGGTGGGCAAGTTGGAACTTCCTCACCAGTTCTGGATGGCCAAGTTCTGCAAGTGTTCCTGTGAGGTTCAGGCAAGCCAGGTGTTCAGGGGCCATTGACAAAGCTGAAGGGAAAGATCCAGGTGAACCAGGAGCAGCCCAGGAGGCGAGAGAAGGGGCTCCCTGCTCCCTGGAGGTATTGTTCTCTCAAATGCTCTTCACAGGTGCTACTGTAAACCACCGGTGCCAGTCATGTACTGGGGAGACAGCAGTGACAATGGATTCTGCACCAAGGAGCTTAGGGTTTAATAAGAGGGTCCCGTTCACACATTATAACATGTGTTACTGTGAACTACTCAGGTTAGGTTATGGAAACCATCATGCTTGGAGTTGCAGGAGATTCTAGGGATTGGGGGCAGGTCTTCCTAAAAGGGATTGCATGTGACTCTTTCAAGCATGGGTAAGAGGTCAACAGGCGGATGGAATATTTTTGGCAGCAGGAACAACATGGCGGAAGGAACTACCCATGGACAAGCCCCGGGCAGATCCACACACAGCATCTTTCTCTCCGTCTTTGGATTATGCAGTGACAGGAAGGGACCTGAGGAGTGGCCAGTTGTGAAGGGAGTTTTGTGCCACGCTGAGTATTTGGTTTCCACTAAAGGCAAATTAGTGGATTTCTCCTCAACTCGGTGAGACTCGCCAGCTCACTCCTTCCCCATCTCACCCTTATCTTTCCCATAGGACATTGCAACAGGCTTGCTGTGTGCTGGGTATTGTCTCTCCTACCAAGTGGAGAATTCCTAGAGGTCCCAGACTCTGGGGATTTTATCTTTTTTTTTTTTTCAGGGTTCTGGACATGGCCTAACCTACAGTAGGAGTCAGTAAACAGATATTCAATAAGTATTCAGTTTAGCCTCTGAGAAGAAGGGCATTTAAATAGGGACTGAAGGTTGGGAAGGAGCCACTAGCAGATGGAGTTTGGAGAAGAACCTTGTAGGTGTTGAGGAGAGGGGGCATGAGGGTGGCAAGCTTGGGTGACAGGGTGCCTCTGCAGAAGGCGTAAAGAGGAAGCGGGCACTGCGGGAGGACCTGAAGAGGCAGAGTGGAAACAAGGGATTTCGAAGCTTTGTGGAGACAGATGTTGACCTCTGATTCTTTTTTTTTTTAAAATTTTATTTATTTTGATTCATGTACGGAAATGGGGTACCACTTTTTTCCTCTGGTTGTACATGAAGTAAAGTCGCACCATTTGCATGATCATACGTGTACACAGGGTAATGATGTTTGTCTCAGTCTGTTGTTTTCCTTCCCCCACACCTCCTACCCATCTTTTTCCTCTATACAATCCATCCTTCCTCCATCTTGCCTTCCTCCCAACCTCTGGACCTCTGGTTCTTAACAGCAAATAGTGATGGTGGCCAGGGCACTTGTAGATGGCCCCCAGGATCCTGCCTCCTGTACTCATTGCCCGGTGAAATCCTTTCCCTTTGGGTGTGGGCAGCACCTGGGACCTGCTTCAACCCACAGAATACAGCAACACTGTGGGACGTGACCGCCAAGGTCAGGCTGTGAAAAGCTGTCTTCCATCTCACGGTCTCTCCCTTCTCTGGCCCATCTTGGCTTCTCTCCTGATGGAGCAAACTTCCCTGATGGGCACTGTGAGTTGTCCTAATGGCAAGTCCACAAAGCAAAGAACCGAGGACCGTCTCTGGCCAAACACCAGGTAAGAACCGAGGACCAACCATTTGTCCCGCCATCTTCCAGGAACTTAATTCCACCATCAAGCACAAGGCCTGGAAGCCTGTCCTTCTCCAGTGGAAATTTCAGATGAGATCCCAGCCCAAGGCTCGCACCTTGATTGCGGCCTTGTGAGAGACCCTGGAGCAGCAGGCCCAGCCAAGCTGTGTCTGGATTCATGGTCCACAGAAACTGGGAGATAATGATTGTGTGTTGTGCGGCAATGGAGAACATTGATGTTCCGAGATCCACGGGAGAAAAAAGGAATATGTGGGCTAGAGAAGACCACACACCCAGCCAACTGCTTCCTTGAACTTTGGGCCTGGCAAGTTTGAGAGAGTGACCCTTCTGTGATGTTGGCATAGTCTAGCTGTGGACACCTGTGCTTTGCGAAACATGGGAAAGAGGCTTGTAGAAGGAATAACTGAATCCGAATCTTTGCTCCAATGCTCACAATCCTTAATAGAAACATTCTACGGAATCTTTTGGGATCATAATGAAATGGAATAACCTACTTATATTTCAGCAAATATTTTAAAGAACTGGAGTGTCCAGAGCAAGGACTTGGCAGTCCAGAGAGGAAGATGACTTTTAGGAGAATATCACAGAGCTCATTCAGAAAATCTCTGGTTTCCACTAAATATTTTTTGGGTCTGAGAAGTCTAAAGATAAATGATGCAATTAGCAGTGGTCATTTCTCTTTCTGTTCTGTTCTGCCTCTGACATTCAGTCAGAGGGAACGTAGAGGACTCAACTTGCTTTATCATATGCATAGGCTTTAAAGGAAACCGAAGCCTACTGAATGCCAAATATTCTTCTGGATGTTCAGAAAACATTCTACAAATCATGTTTAGTTGATATTTTAACATTTTAGTCCGGTTTATTTAGAGTGGTTCCAGGTGAAGCATCTGGATTTGAAAGTGTGCTCTAGGGATACTGCAAATGCCGAGGTTGTTTCTCCCAAGCTACGTGTGCTTCGTTGCTTTTATCTGTTTTACATATAAGTTCCAGGCAAGATGACATTTGAAAACCACAAAAAGAGGCAGAGTGAAAATAATAATGAAAAATTCAGTGTTCACCAAACCACGGATGTTAATTAGACATCCGAAAAGATGTCAATCATCTAAACTATAGCATATTGTACTGATTTTTTTTTGTATTTAAAATGAACTTATTAACAAAATTTATCAAGGACTAGCCTTATACCAGGTATTTGATGGAAATATTTCAATCATCAATGTGTCATTTATTTGATGCAAAGTGTTCTTGGTCCCTAGCAGAGAATAAAGTAGGCCCCCAATAAGGCACCCGGGACATTGGCTCCTTGTGCTAAGGGTGTAGGACAAAGCAGAACAAGATACAGTGATCACCGCGTGAACGAGGTGTCACAGTGTGATCCACTTTGCCAGGAACTTTCCACGTTACTGTAATAATGGTAAGCACTCTTTTTGCTTTCAAAAGATCCTGATTTAGATGATATATGATCTACCCGAGCTAAAGACAGGCCCCAAACCCTATGTATATGTAAACATGTATCATTTGGTAAACTGATCACATTTTCTTCTACTTAACATCAAAATTGATTATCAAATTTACCTAATGTGTACATGGATCGTTCAGATTCATTCTGGGATTTATGATACCAAAATTATGGGAAAATTTTTCAAATTTCTTGACTATTGTGTGAAAATCTGTCTTGTTTTATGCAGGTCCAGGGAAAACCAGTTTTAGTCGACTCATTCTTTCCGCTCTGAGTTTCCCATGGACAATGCTCATCCACGCAAAGCATAAATATCTGCTTTCCTACATGGATATGATGACGATTGTGAATTTCTAGGGAGGGAACCTGCCACCCACACTGCACTTTCTTTTGCTGTTTATTCCTCCAAGGAATGACTGGGAATCAGAGAAGAACTCTATGGAAATCAGAGCTGAAATAGCCTATAAATCATGCTTGTCATCGTCTCCCCAAGCCGTGGTTGATTTATGGTACATCCCATGTTTCACTGCCCGGGCCACACCATTCTCGTGATATGAACTCACATACACACACCATCAGGGACTACTTAAAGACCATACAAAGAGGGAAATAAAAACAAAACAAAACCAAAAGAGTCAAGTTGGAGAACACTGAGATATGTATGGGATTGTAACTACATCTGTGAAATATCAGGGCATACTAGAAATGAATGTTCTCACTATGAAAAGCAAAGGGGGACAATCGTTTGGTCCTCCCTGGGTTATCTACGCTAACCGAGAATGGGAGGCAACACGCAAGCCTGAAATAGTTGAACTCCTGACTCTGGATGCAAAGATGCTCCCATGACCTCATCCTTAGGCACTGGGTGCTGGTTATTTCCAGGCAGAGGAATGACCAGAGTTGGTCGCCATCAAAACTGGGTGAAGGTTCCCATTCAAGTGGCAGCAGGGTATGTTGGGGGAAAGAAACGGGAA
Organism: Sciurus carolinensis; assembly: GCF_902686445.1. Lineage (NCBI taxonomy): Eukaryota > Metazoa > Chordata > Mammalia > Rodentia > Sciuridae > Sciurus > Sciurus carolinensis. The sequence continues at coordinate 9,277,290 of NC_062228.1, forward strand.
GGCCATGGTGAGGAAGGGAAGTCTGGAGGAAGTCGGGCTGATGGTGACTATCGTTATCCAAGCTAGACTTTGGAGATCTGGGAAGAAATTTGGTGCACTGCCCCGTATCCATGTCCACCCCAATTAAATCGCAGTTGAGATTCAACTGCCAGTAGCCATTGGCATTACGCCGAGAGTGTACCTCCTCTCATGAGTCAACACTTGAGCTTGTTCTAGGAGGAATGTCCTTCGTGACAACTATCTCTACGTTCTTTGTATTCTAGATAAGTGTCTGGGGTTATTTTCTAAAATATTTCAACAGAAAGAAATAGTCAATGATGAAGTCAGAAGAGAAGTTATTGGGAAGCTGAATTGTCCCTTTGGGTTGCCATAGATTTCCTCTCCCTCCAGGGCACATCCAGAGTCAACTAAGACCCACCAAAAGTCGTGCAGGGGAGTGGGAAGAGACAGAGAGAGGCCGGGATCTGGGCTGTGCTTGCTTTGCCAGGGCAGCCCGATGTCTTCCAGCAGCCTGACTTTTCCAAGTGTGAATGATTTCCTTGGGGGACAGTTATTGGGTGATGGTTCTACACTTGTGGGTCCTCTCCCTGTCACATGTCCCTGCCACTTAATGGTTTCATTGTGTCTAGTTCTTGTCATCACTTTGGGAGTTTGAGCACAATATCTGGGTCAGGTCAGATCTGAATTCAAGTCCTAGCTCTGTCTAACCATAAGGTGTTGATCAAGGTATGTGGAATTTCTGAGTCTCAATTCTCTCGCCTACAGAATGGAGACAAAAGGAGCTGGATTTTAAGGTGCTTATGAATATTGAATAGATGTGAATAGCCTGGTCTATTGCCTGACACATAGTAGGTACTTAGGCATTATTATGCATGTGAGAGTATATTAGGGTTCTCCAGAAGAATGAAAACAATAGGTGATCAATTTCTTGATTGATTTTATTAAAATATTTTTAGATGTTAGATAGACCTTTATTTTATTCATTTATTTATATGTGGTGCTAAGAATCAAACCTGGTGCCTCACACATGCTAGGCAAGCACTCTACCACTGAGCCACAACCACAGCCCTGCTGGATTGATTTTAAGAAATTGGCTCAGGGAGTTGTGGAGGTTTGGTAAATCCAAAATCTGCAGAGTAGGCCATTGTGTTGAGATCCTGGGAGGAGTCGAAGGCCCACTGTTGACAGAAATTCCTTCTTGCTCTGGAGGCCAGTATTTTGTCTTTTATGACCTTCAACTGATTGAATCAGGCCCCACCCGTATTATGAAGAGAAATCTGCTTTACCCTCAAAATCCACAAATTCATCCACAAACTCCTTCACAGAAATATCCAGCATAATGTTTCACCAGTACCTGAGCAACATCAACCAGTTAAGTTGAAATGCAGCATAGCCATCACAGCCTATGTTTTAGGGAGCTACCTAGTTCCTTACATGAATCAAATAATTAATGTCTCAAATAATTAAAGGTAGTGTAGACCTGCTAACATTTTTTTGAGTGTCCAGAGACGTTATGTGGATAAAAAGTTCCATACTTTGTTGGTCACTCCAACCAAAGTAGTGTATTGCACAACCAAATAGTGTATTGCACACACTATTGTGTCACATTGTGTATCTTTCAAAATTTACTGGTCTAGCGCCAATCTGGAATCAAGCGAAACTCCTCTCTCTGACCTGAAGCAATGTTTTTGGAAACTAAATCCCAACGTAAGCCAAATCCATACCTTATGGATGTGTAGGCAGAGACAGAAGCTGGAGGGAAAGGAAACCCAGTCATGTGCTACCAAAGAGACCTTCGACCCTTCTGAGGGTGACCTCCTCATCGGGGCTGCATTGGACCTCAAGGAATGGTGCTGAGGGAGAGGCCATTGGCTTCCTGTATTCCTCGAGGTCCAGAGGTCTTCCCGGAGTGGAGGGTAAGTTTTCAATTGTATTACCACTGTGGCACATGGAGCCCCTATTCACTCGTGCAGCCTAGAACCCCGTAAATCAAGCCTTCCAGGTACATAAGCATGGGTTTAGTCAAGAGGACTCTTGGTACTTGAGATGCAGTTGCTAACCAGGGACCTGTGCTGCCCGAAACTTGGGTTCCTGAGACCTGCTTCTGTATCTTGCCCTCGCCTTTTGAGATGCTAGTTTGTGTTTCCCCACTTGCCTTCTGTGAGATTATGGTGCCCCTAAATCATGCCTGACTTTGACCCCAAAAGCTGCCTCCCTGGAAGAAAAAGTAGAGAAAATGCCATGCTTCCCAGGGTCCCTCCCGCGGTGACTCCTCACTTTATTCTTGATGCCAAAACTATCTTAAAAGACAAACCAGTGTGAGATGAGACAAGGACCCATTAGACAGGTGGGACCTTAGATATCTTAGGTTGAGACAATTGTTCTATATGGCCACTTCCACGGATTCCTCTATGTAAGTTTCCTGAAGAAGCTTACATCCCAGAAGGTTCTCTAAGGTGTCCAGTGTTCTACTTTTCCAGACCTTTCTCCTCTGTGTGTTCAGTGTGTCAAGTGGAAGCTCCCTTTCCTCATTCCTACATGACCTCTCACCTATCTGTCATTTTCCTAAAATACCTTTCTTCTCCTTGTAGGCCACCTGCTCATCCTCTGAGATTTAGTTTGAAGGAAAATTCTTTCTAGGATGCCTCACCTGGAATTTAATTATTTTCTTCCCTGTATTTCCATAGAGGCTATATGTCTCTATTATAGTGTCTAGCAAATTATTGTAATCATTTTCTATATACCCCTATTGCACCCAGAGTATCACAGACTAAGCCAAGAAGTCCCTCAGTAGAAGCTTATAGGATGGATGGATGGATGGATGGATGGATGGATGGATGGATGAATGGACAGATGGGCAAGTGGGTGTGCAGATGGAGGGAAGGATTCCTCGGGAAGATCTCAGAGCTGTCCCAAAGTTTCTGTGCTGACCCTACAGTCAACTAGCTGTGTGGCAAAGAACAATTTGCTTACTCTCTCTAGTTTTCTTTATGTGTCAAAACAAAAATGCCTTCCAGCTGATAATCCAGTCATTTCCTGTTCAAATAATCTGCAGGCCCAGCATTTTGCTGGGTTTCTTTGGGGCAGGCAGCTTTCAAGTGAGGATTCATCACTATTGCACATATTACTGCAAGCCCAGGTCACATTGTTCTAACAGGACTCTAGAAAAAGTCTTTGGATGCTGTTTATTGACTGACTCCCTAGGATGAGAATAGAAATGCTAACCTCTCAGAGATGGATTTTTCCCTAGAATTTCCAAACATTCCGTGGAAGGTGGCTTAGTGGTGTCCTCAAGACCACATGTATACCTTCGTAACACCAATAGACACCATGGAAGAGAGACGAGCGGAAGCCCAAACTGGTGAATTGAAAGCTATAAGGCAAGGCACAGAAAGCAAGTCATGAAAATCGTAAACACCCAATATCAGAAAAGACCTCAGCTTCACTGGGGCCGGTAGCTTCCCCCAGGATCCCTGGCATTGTTTCCTAGTAGATATTTCACAGTTGCTCGGTTTCTCTCCGAGCTGTTCAGCTCACTCTATGCTGAGGTGGACTGGTATGATTTTAGAACGCAAAGGGACCCTCATCACATTCTACTCCAAATGCTAGGAGCCTAGAGCTGGCGGGCTTAAGGACAGAGACCGTCACGTGTGCCAGCAGTCAGATTGCGCATTTTCTGTTCCCGAGACAGTTACACGCTCGCGGCGTGGCTTTGGATAAGATACTGAGTCCCTCTGAATCCTAGGTTTTTTACTGAAAAAACGGGAGTGGTTATAGTAGCACAACAGGGAGTCTTACAGTAGCAAGGCTATGAGGTTTAAATGAGATGATGGATGCAAAGCTGCTGAGCGCAGTGACTGCCACAGACGAGTAGCACTTACCGAGCGCTCACTACCTGGAGAAGCACATCAACTGTCTCCCCAAGGCTCTCATCTCCCTCTCGTGCAGCACAGAGACAATGAGGACAAACACAAAGAATGTACTTGGAGTCAGCGGAATGCGTGAACACCAGGGAAAGGAGCCTGGGTTTGGAATCCTAGTAACTGGTTCCGGTCCCAGCTACCTGGGGTCAGTTCACCTGTCTGTAAAGGAGAAGTCGTTATCACATCCACATTATTCTCTTAATAAACATGCACGACTCCATCCCTTGAAATGTCTGAATAGATCAAACTGAGTGACATTTAATCTGAGCCATAAAATAATTTAAACATCTTTGTGAGCGTATTTGCCCTGGGACAGTCTGATACGCACCTTCCTCTTTCACTCTCTCCCTAACATAGTCGCCCGTCAGAGGGGTCATTGTCCCAGTTCTTGTCTACCTTTCGCCTCTTAGCCCCAGGGGTTAGCTCGCTCTGCTGATGAAAAGCAATCAATGGAAGTTGTTACTCAAAAATTATCGTGGACATTTGTGAGCTGTCAAAAAATATCCAGAAAAATTGCGCCGAGAGGACCAGTGGAATAAAGTTCCAAAAATTCGCTTAGTAGTGTATATAAAAATGAAGTGAAAGTTAACAGGAGCAGAACTAAAGCCTGGTGGAGCAGCATTAGTATTCATAACCTTAAATCTCTGTGCACACACTGGACCGTGGTGTATTCATATTATCCACCCCACAAAGAATTGTAAAATCATTAAACCCACAAAGATTCCATCTGCCCATCGGGCTGCACTCCTTTTCTCTTCTCCACCCATTGGTCGGTGGCTCTGTCTTTTTCTTATCAGTTTCTGTTTTACAGAACTGTCCTTCCCAGGCTGGATGCAAGAGCAAGATCTGCAGATACCTGAACAATAGGGTCAGGTGACTTCTTACCTCGGTGCCCCTAAGGCTGCATCTCTGCCCCACATCTCCCTGGCTCCTGTCCCCAGAGGCTGCGAAAGGAAACAATAGCTGTCAGCCCCTGCCAAGCCGTGTCTTCTGAGATGCAGCTGAATAATCAATTACCGGGTAGTGTATCTGAATTTCCCTGGCCGCCTTCCACGAGCCTTCAGAACATCAAAGCCCACAGGAGCCCGGCTGCTCGCCTCCTCACAGCCTCCCTCCCATCCTGCCGCTCAACCTGAGCCTCCCAAGCAGCTCCCGCCCTGGCCAGCCTCTCTTGTCTACATCCGTCCTGCCCACAGGGCGTCTGGAAAGAAAGACTATTGTTCCTTAGAAAAGGGCCTGCTGGAAAGGAGAGAGTGCAGACGGCAACACCTGGCAACTTGTGACCTGGGGCAAGGACCAGGAGCCAGGAGAGGAGGGACTTTAAACAACTTTTAAAAGGTCCAATAAGTGGCTCTGTTAAAATAAAGCCAATAGATCCCAACTCTTAGGATCTGCAAGTGGGCCTCACGCGGCCTCTGGTTCCCCTGTACCCGGTACCCACAGTGGGCACTGGGTCTGTGCTCCTGGTTGCCTGTGGATTTTGCGGTAAAAAAAGTCAGAATAGCAAGAGGTTCCACAGGGCCTCTTGCCAACAGTGAGTGCAAGCTGGGAAACAGCTTAAGGAAGAGAAAATTCTTGTCTGTGAAGATGTCCAGTGCTTTTGAGTGTTGGTGTGGATATTTATGTCACTTTGGGGAAAAGGTTGGCACAGGCCGACTGGCTGATATGGAGGTGGCTGGCGAGCAGATCAGACAGCAGGTCGTAACGATTCCCCTTAAAAACAAATATGGCTTACATAACAGGTGGGGTACCCGGACTCAAGACCCAGGTAGGCAGCGTTTTCTAAGAGGTGTGGGTTTTCACTCTGGGCCTGGTTGAACATGAGGACTCAGTTCCATCTGTGTGGTACAAATGGGTTAGCAATTCTCAATGTGGAGCGACTCTGTGGGAGGGGAGGCAGACTTTAGTATTCCCATCTGTAAAATGGGGGCTACCCTCGTACCCTCCATAGACAGCTGCAGAGGAAACAATGAGAAAAGTACTTCCCACCAGAAAGTGGATTTTATTTTTGCAGTCTGAGCATCAAGACAAGGTGATGATGTCCCCCAAGTAGCATATATACTAGAGCAATCTTTGAAGGAAGCCTTTGCCTGCTGAGCATCTCATGGCAGCTCACAGCTATGAGGTTTCTTTGAGGGAGTGAAATATTCTAAAATCAGATCATGACAGTGGCTGAACAATCCTGCAAATCTACGAGCACCACCGAGTTGTACTTAAATGGTTGAACTGTGCACTTTGTGAATTCTGGATCAATAAAGCCACGAAGAGAAAAGAATGTGTAAAAGCAGTGTTTTTTTGTTTTTTTGTTTTTTAAAGGAACAAGAACGAAAGAAAGAAACAAAAATTCAGTTCTTGGTGGGGGATGGACCCATTGAGTTGGTCCCCATCCTAGAGTTAAAAGTCTTGAGGCAGCCACACATTCGCTCATGGGTCAAAAAAAATGGAGTTGGATGTAGAATTAATTGGAGCGGGACATTGTGCAGATGTTGGTAATCACCCCATGGAATACCTGTTCTCTTTTGAGCAGTAATGCTCCCTGTAGAGATGATGCCTACAGCGTCCCTGTGGCCAGGTGTGGTCCTGTGACCCAGTTCTGACCAATGGATGCCTGGCTGGAAATAACGTGTGTGTTTTCCAAGTCATGTTCTTTAAGGGGAGTTGTCTCTTTCACGCCCACTCCCTGGACGGAGAAGCTGGCTTCAGTCCTATGGAGGGGTTCAGCGCCGTGTGGGTGATTGCTGTGGACTGAGTTTCTGACCTTTCTAAATCAAGATGGTGAAAGCAAATCAGTGACGTGACGACATTTGGAGGTGGGACCCTGGGAGGTCATTAGATGGTAAGGACTGAACCTTCACGTTTGGGGTTAGTGAGGACACAGCAAAAGAGGCGCTGTCTGTACACCAGGATCAGGCCCTCCCCAGACCCTGAATGTGCCAGGACCTTGACCTTGAACTTCCAGTTCCCAGAACTGTGAGACAGTGTCTATTTTGTTTTTAAGCCACCCAGTCTATGGTACTTTGCCAGATGTATTAAGACTGGTGGGCAGCACGACAGAGGAACGGGTTTCAGTATGGCCTGCTGACTGCCCGAGACTGCCGGCCATTGATGGAACGTCATGCGACCCAGAACCAGGCTCCTATTCTGAGTGAGCCCTGCCTTCCGGATGACTTTCCTATACCTTCTTAGCCAAGAGACAAGAATTGCTGACGAGGGGCAGGGGCAAAGGTAACTTTCCCCAACTTAACCATTGTTGGGGGGACAATCACTTTAGAAAGCAGCATGGAAATTCCTCCGAAGTCTAGTAATGGAGTCAGTTCTTCCACTCCTGGGTGTGTATCCACAGGATCTGAAATCAGCATGTCATAGTGTTCCATGCACACCAGTGTGCACCATGCAGTCACGGAACCAGCCTGGGTGCCCATCGACTGGTGAATGAGTAAAGAAAATATGGTCCATTTATACAATGGAGACTTACTCGGCCATAAAGAGGAACGGAAGTGGGTCCTTTGCAGGTGAATGTATGTAACCGGGCATATCACGCTGAGTGCAATGGGCCACACTCACAAGGGCAAGGGTGACTGCTCCCTCTCATGTGCTAGAGAGGGTGGGAGAAAATGAGTGAAAATCCAAAAGGGGATCTCACTGAAACAGAAGGAAGACCAATAGAGGACAAGAAGGAAATTGAGGGGGAGGGGGGTAGGGAGGGCATGGAAAAGTAGTGGGAAATGAAATCTACCAAATTATGCTATGTCTATGTAAAAATATACCACAGTGGATCCAAGATGGCGGACTAGAGGGTGACTGCATCTCCAGTCGCTCCAGAACCCAGGATTCAAGAAGGGGAGACATTGAGAGACTCAGACTGAAATAGAGACGTGGGGTGAGTTTCCCCCAATGGGTGAAGCTCGGCCTGGGCAGCAGGCCTGGATAGGGATGGCTTATCAGAGCAGGGCAGGGCAGCTAGAATCTTCCCCAGGTAGCCCTGCACACTCCGGTGGTGGGCTCCTCCCACACGGCCAGCTTCTCGGAGCAGGACCCAACTGAGAGCCTTTCTGCACAGAACCAGCTCTGAATCCCGAAACCAGCAGGGAGCTCCGGCCTGCAGGCAGCTTCAGGGACCAGGACAGGGCAGCCAGGGACTTCCCCAAGCAGTCCTGCTCCCTCCGGCGGCAGGCTCCATTCATGGCCAGCTTCTTGGAGCAGACCGCCCAGTGAGAGCCTTTCCACACAGAGCCAGCTCCAAGCCCTGGAACCAGTAGTGGGCTAGGGGCAGCTTTCTTCGGAAGCACTGCATTATCAAGTTCCTCCAAGACTTCAGGCTACTGAAGGCTGGGAGGTGATACACTGGAAATCTACAGGGACACTATAAGCCAATAGAGGAAATCTGCAATATCTCAGAGACCCACTGGCATCTGACCAATATGAAAAAACAAGGGAAGAAAATGTCCCAAACAACCTAGATACTATATCAATAAAACCCAATGACAGCACAGCAGAAGAAATGTCAGAAAGGGAGTTCAGAATGTACATAATTAAAACGATCAGGGAAGCAAACGAGGAGATGAAAGAGCAAATGCAGGCATTGAAGGAGGAGATGAAAGAGCAAATGCAGGCATTAAATGATCGCACCAATCAACAGTTAAAAGACCAAATACGGGAAGCAAGAGATCATTTCAATAAAGAGTTAGAGATATTGAAAAAAAAACAAACAAACAAACAGAAATCCTTGAAATGAAGGAAACAATAAACCAAGTTAAAAACTCATAGAAAGCATAACCAATAGGATGGAACACCTAGAAGACAAAACCTCAGACATTGAAGACAAAATATTTAATCTTGAAAACAAAGTTGACCAAACAGAGAAAATGGTAAGAAATCATGAACAGAATCTACAAGAATTATGGGATATCATGAAAAGGTCAAATTTAAGAATTATTGGGATTGAGGAAGGCTTAGAGAAACAAACCAAAGGAATGAACAATCTATTCAATGAAATAATATCAGAAAATTTCCCAAATCTGAAGAATGAAATGGAAAATCAAGTCCAAGAGGCTTATAGGACTCCAAATATACAAAATTACAACAGACCCACACCAAGGCACATTATTATGAAAATACCTAACATACAAAATAAAGACAGAATTTTAAAGGCCGCGAGAGAAAAGAATCAAATTACATACAGGGGGAAACCAATAAGAATATCAGCAGATTTTTCAATCCAGACCCTAAAAGCTAGAAGGGCCTGGAACAACATTTACCAAGCCCTGAAAGAAAACGGATGCCAACCAAGAATCTTATACCCAGCTAAACTTACTTTCAGATTTGACGACGAAATAAGATCCTTCCAAGATAAACCAAAGCTAAAGGAATTTGCAAAAAGAAAGCCGGAATTAGAGAACATTCTCAGCAAAATATTCCATGAGGAAGAGATGAAAAACAACAATGCAAATCAGCAACGGGAGGACCTACCCAAAAGGAATAGCCAAATAAAAGAGTAACCAAATCATGTCAAAAAACAAAAATGAGTCAAATGACTGGGAATACAAATCATATCACAATAATAACCCTGAATGTTAATGGCCTGAACTCATCAATCAAAAGACATAGACTGGCAGATTGGATTAAAAAGAAAAATCCAACAATATGCTGCCTGCAAGAGACTCATCTCATAGAAAGAGATACCCAAAGACTAAAGGTGAAAGGATGGGAAAAAACATACCATGCACACAGACACAGCAAAAAAGCTGGAGTATCCATCCTCATTTCAGATAATGTGGACTTCAAGCCAAAACTAGTCAGAAGAGATAAAGAAGGACATTACATACTGCTTAAGGGAAGCATAAATCAGCAAGACATAACAATCATAAATATCTATGCCCCGAACATTGGCTCATCCATGTATGTAAAACAAATCCTTCTCAATTCCAGAAATCAAATAGATCACAACACAATAATACTAGGGGATTTTAACACACCTCTCTCACCACCGGATAGATCTTCCAAACAAAAATTGAATAAAGAAACCATAGATCTCAATAACACAATCAACAATTTAGACTTAATGGACATATATAGAATACACCATCCAACAAAGAACGAATACACTTTCTTCTCAGCAGCACATGGATCCTTCTCTAAAATAGACCATATTTTATGCCACAAAGCTACTGTTAGCAAATGCAAGAAGATAGAGATACTACCTTGTACTCTATCAGATCATAATGGATTGAAATTAGAAATAAATGACAGAATAAAAACAGAAACTTCTCCAATACCTGGAAATTAAATAATACACTATTATATGATGAATGGATAACAGAAGGCATCAGGAGGGAAATAAAAAAATTCTTAGAAGTAAACGAGAACAAAGACACATCATATCAAAATCTCTGGGACACTATGAAGCCGTACTTAGAGGAAGATTTATTTCATGGGACGCATTCAACAAAAGAAGTAGAAATCAACAAATAAACGACTTAACACTACAACTCAAAGCCCTAGAAAAAGAAGAGCAGACCAACACCAAAAGTAGTAGAAGACAGGAAATAGTTAAAATCAGAGCCGAAATCAACGAAATTGAAACAAAAGGAACAATCAGAAAAATTAACAAAATAAATAGTTGGTTCTTTGAAAAAATAAAGAAAATTGATAAACCCTTAGCCACACTAACAAAGAGAAAGAGGGAGAAAACTCAAATTACTAAAATTCGGAATGAACAAGGAAATACCATAACAGACACGCTTGAAATACAAAACATAATTAGAAGCTACACTCATACATTGCTGGTGGGGTTGCAAATTATTGCAGCCACTCTGGAAAGCAGAATGGAGATTCCTCAGAAAACTTGGAATGGAACCACCATTTGACCCAGCTATCCCACTCTTTGGCCTATACCCAAAGGACTTAAAATCAGCATACTACAGAGATACAGCCACATCAATGTTCATTGCTGCTCAATTCACCATAGCCAGATTGTGGAACCAACCTAGATGCCCTTCAGTTGATGAATGGATAAGAAACTGTGGCATATATATACAATGGAATATTACTCCGCCATGAAGAATGATGAAATTATGGCATTTGCAGGCAAATGGATGAAATTGGAGAATATCATGCTAAGTGAGATAAGCCAATCTCAAAAAACTAAAGGACAAATGATCTCGCTGATAAGCGGATGAGAACATATAATGGAGGGTGGGAGGGGTTAGCGTTAGGGTTAGGGTTATGTTTAGGGTTAGGGATAAGGAGGGTGGTAAGAATGGAGGAAGGAAGGACTGTATAGAGGGAAAAGAGGGGTGGGAGGGGTGGGGGGAAGGGAAAAAATAACAGAATGAATCAAACAACATTACCCTATGTAAATTTATGATTACACAAATGGTATGCTGTTACTCCATGTACAGAGGAACATGTATCCCATTTGTTTACAATAAAAAAAATATATATACCACAGTGAACCATATGTGTGTGTGTGTGTGCATGTGTGTTTGTAATTATAACACACTAACTAAAACAACCATAACAGTAAAAGAAGGGAGATCAGTACATAAGAGCAAAGTAATGGGGGGGAGGAGGGAAAGGAAGGAGAAAGTACTGGGGAAAGAGATTGATCAAATTGTATGCAGGTATGAATATGGCACAATGAATCCCACTATTCTGTGTAATTACAATGTTTCTATTTAAAAAAAAAAAGCAAGAAATTGCATTTGGCAGGCTAGTTAGACAAGGTTTCACTGAGGAGATATTTAAGGATGAAAGTGTTACCAGGCAGGACAAGAGAGAAGCCATTGTAGGCAGCAGGATGGCAGGTGCAAAGGCCCTGTGGTGAGAAAGAAATCATTGCAGCCTAGGGAACTTTCAGAAGGCCAATGTAACTAGAACGTGGCCAACCTCAGGGGTGGTGCAGGCTGATCAAGGGTGATGGGTCCTCTGTTAGACTTCAGAGAGTACTCAGTTTCTTTTAGGAAGATATCTCTGGATAATAATTTGGAGTATGTGTCGGGGATGTGTGAATACGTGAAAACAGCAAGACAATAAAATGCCATTGGAGTCGTTCATATAAGACATGGTGCCGAACTGGACTAGGGGTTTTCTAGGGCCGAATGGAGTGGGCCCCTTTGAGTAGGCTTTGTGAATGGACTTGACAAATCGGATGTGGAGGGAATGACTCTGGCTTCTGGCCTGGACAAATAAGCGAAAGAATGGTGGACCCATGACCTGAGATGGGACAGAAGAGAGAAAGCGAGGCTTTGGTGAGGGGAGAAATGAAGAGCTAGGTTTCCATCAAGTGTGAGCTTCTGACTATCTGTCGCTGGCTCTTTGCAGTGCCAAATCCATGGGTATTTGTCACTGCCTGCAGCAACAATTTGCGCGGGTCTTTATGGGTGGTGGACTGGAAGCGAACTGCTTCTATCTTTCCTTTAGTGGGCTGCTTTCTCGCTTATTCGCTTGTTCCCTGGGCTATTGAGGAAGAAAGGCTTTTCTGAGAGAGAGAGAGAGAGAGAGAGAACTTTGCATAAGAGAGAAAGAGAGACTTTGCTTAAGAGAGAGAGACTACACTTTCAGAGATCTATATCTTCTTAGTTCTGCTGCTTCTTAAAGGTGCATCCTGCATCCTGTGAACTAAGGGTGCGTCTATCTGAGGTGCTTCCTAATGATGCCTCCCGAGTACTGCGATCTGCCTATCTGTCATCTAGAGGTGTGCTCTCAATTCTCTGCTCTGTGATCTGCCTTCCACCGCTGCCCCTATTTGCTGCTTCTATCTACTTGCCGCTTCTTCTTCTTCCTTTCTGCTAATGGCTTCTCCGCTTCTTTCTGCTAGCTGCTGCTCTTATTGTCGCTCCTTACTCTCGCGCCCACCACCCGCTTATATTCCCTCCAGGAGGCGGAGGGCGGGGCCACGCCAGTTGCGATCAGGCGAGGAGCCAGCTGCCCTATCACGGCAAGGGTTAAAAGGAGCAGGCCTGAGCAGGTGCGCTCGGGAACACCTGTGTACGACCCGTTGTGCACTGGACCTAACAGAATACGGCCAGTGATAAATCACCTGAGTGCCCTTATACCAATTAACCTCCTCACTGCCGATGTGATCAGGTGCCGTTCTGGCTGGCACAGCCCCCAACAACTATCATTGTGGAAAACCGGTTTAATTTCCAGCAAATATGGAAATAAACATATACAGAAATAATTAAGTATAAGCAGGGACTTCTGATCTCAGCTGTCCACTCTTTCTCTGAAAACTGTGCAGGAGTGAAGTGATCGTCCCCCAGCTGGGAACAGGGAGTGGGTTGGTTGGTTGATTTCCCAATATCTCCACTTCCGCTGGTCCCACGTGGATGCTGATTTGCAGTTTTAGTAATGGCAATCTGTCATCCTATCGCCACACCAGAATGATCCTTATATTCTGCACATTTCTAAATCTACTTCTTATTTCTTGTGGCTACCTTGTAGATTCCACTGGAATTTCTATATTCATGTCTGCGAATAAAGACATTTTACTTCTTTCTCTCCAAACTGGATGCCTTCAATTTCTATTTCATCAGTGTTGATTCTGTTGCTCATTTTGTCTTTGACTGGACCACCCAGGCCCTCTAGGACGATGATAAGTACAGATGGTGAAAGTTGCCATGTTGCTGTGTTTTTAATCCTAAGGAAAAGTATTCAGTCTCTTACCATTAAGTTTGAAGTGACCTATCTGTAGGATTTCTCATATAAGTCCTTTATCAGGTTTACAAAGTTACTTTCTATTTCATTTTGTTGAGTTTTTTTTTTTTTCAGGAATATATGTTGACTTTTTTATTCAAATACATTTTCTACATCTGTTGAGATACATGTGGTTTTTCTGGTTTAGTTTTAATGGGGTGAATTGTGCTGATTTTTCATCCCTGGACTGCATTTCTTGGGTAAATCCCACTTGACCTATCATCCTTCACATACATTTTTAGACACAGTATTTCTAAATAGATGTTAACAAATTGAATTCATGCTCACAAGGAATATTGGCCTGTATTTGTCTTGTCTTATACTATCTTGAACTGCTGTATGAAATAAGAATAATATTGGCCTCAGAGTTGGGAAGCCTTTCTTCCTCTTTGATTTACTGGAAGGATTTATGTAGAATTAGTATTACTTATTCCTATCACCTCATGTACATATACGACTGTATGACCTATGCAATCCTACAATATGTATAATCAGAAAAATGAGAGATTTTATGTATGATCTAGCAAAATGTATAAATGCATTCTACTGTCATGTACAACTAATGAGAACAAAAAAATTTTAAAAGTTTGATAGAATTGACCAATGAACCTTTGAATTATGGGCATAGAGACTTGGGGTTTTGGGGGGAAGGTATTTAATTAACAATTTAATTTTTTTAAGACAAAACTATTCAGATTATTATCTTCTCAAATGAAGTTTAATCATTTGCATCTTTCAAAGAATTCGTCAATTCGATCCAAATTCTCAAATGTATAGTCAGTCACAAGGTGATTAATAATATTCTCTTATTATCCTCTAAAGATCTGCAGAATCTGTAGTGATTTTACTTCTCTTCCTCTTGCTAAGTGTGTGTGTGTGTTTGTGTGTGTGTGTGTGTGTGTGCTCTTGTGTTTTTCTTGATCAATCTAGTTTGATCTTCTCTTTATTTTCTAAATTGTTTTCCTGTTTCTATTTCCTTGTTTCTCACTTTTTTCTTTCTGGTACTGGGCATTGAATCCAGAGCCTCAAATATGCTTGGCAGGTGCTCTACTACCATGCGACATCTCCAGCCAATTTCAGTTTGTTTTGAGACAGGGTCTCACTTAGTTGCTGAGGTTGGCTTTGAACGTGCTGTACTCCTGACCCAGCCTCCTGAGCACCTGTGATTACAGGTGTGTAACATCCTGCCCAGCTTCTCCTTGATTTTTATTATGTTATTTATGCTGCTCAGTTTTATTAGTTTTAAAAGCTCATCCTTCTTTTTCTAATTTCTGTGGTGGAGGCATTTGTGGCCATTGATCTGGGACTCTTTAGGGATTGTGTCATAATGGCCCTTTGTGTTATAAACTTTCCCTACATGCTGCTTTCATGGCATTTCACAGAATTTCACATGTTGCATTTGCATATTCACTCAGCTCAAAACACTAATTTCCCTTTCAGTTTCCTTGTGGGCTAAAGGTTTACTTAGAAGTGTGTCATTTTTAGCTTCCAAGTATTTTAAGAGTATCCAGATCTCTTTCTGTCATTGGCTGTAATCTAAATCCATTGTGATGTAAAACAGACTTTGATTTCTAATTTAGTTCCATTGTATGCAGAGGATATACTTTGAATGACCTGAGTCTTTTAAATATTTCACCCACAATAGAGTATTGATTAATGTTCTGTGTGCTCTTAAAAGGAAGTGTGTTCTGCTCTTGGTGGTGAGGGTCCATACCTGTCAATTAGGAAGAATTAGTTAATGATCTTGTCAGATCTTCCAAATTTTTACAGATATTCTGTTTGTTCTACAAATTATTGAGAGAGATAAATTGAAATCCCCCAGAGTAATTTTAGATTTGTCTATTTATCCTTACAGTCCTACTAGTTTTTGATTTATGTGTTTTGATACTTTCTTATTAGAGACTTAAACATTTAGGATTATGTATTCTTAATGAATTGACTTTCTTTCCCTGGTAATTTTCTATGGCCTGTATGTATTCTGATATTCATATAGCTATTCTGGCTTTCTTTAAATGGCTATTAACATGGCATATATATTTACCTATCTTTATTTTTATATTTAATGTGTCTTCCTGCAGGTAGCATAGAGTTAGATCTTGTTTTAGGCAATCTCACAATCCCTGCCTTTCCATTGGGGGTATTTCGACCATTTACATTTAATAGATTATTGATATTGTAAGGGTTAAAGTCTATCTTCTGTTTGCTTTCTCTTTGTTTTATCTGTCCTTTGTCCCTCTTTCCTTCTTTTTCTGCTGTGTTTTGAATTAATTGTGAGGTTTTTAATGATTCTATTGTAATCTCCTTTCATGGCTTATTAGCTGTAAGTTTGTATATTTAGTGGTTGTGCTTAAGACATAGGGTATTGTATTAGGGTTCTCTAGAGGAACAGAATCAATAAGAAGTATGATCATAAAAGGACTGTAAAAGGGTATTTATTAGATTGGCTTACATAATCAGAAACTGTGTAAGCTGCAGACAATGGCTGTCTGCAGGCTGGAGATGTGGAGGAACCAATAGATGCACAATCCAAGATGGTGATATCTCAGAAGAAGAGGGATCAATGATGCTACCTCAGTTTGAGACTGAAAGTTTCTGAAACTCCCTGGAGAATCACTGGCAGGGTCTGCTTTGGGAGAGTGAAGGAGTGAGAGTCTGGTGTACTCAGATGACTGCAGCAGCCATCACGAACCCATTCAAGAACAGAGATGGCATTTGCTGCAGCTTCCTTGTTCTTCTTTTATTCCATCCAAGCCTCCATCCTGTTGGATGGTGCTGCCCACACTTAGGGAGGGTCAGTTCACTATCCCACATGTTAATCATTCCGAGACACACCCTCATTGACACACCCGGAAGTCTCTCAATCTTCAGCATCTCTTCATCCAGTCAACAATTCAAATTAACCATTACAACTATCTACCTCTAACTTATCATAGTCTACCTTCATGTGATATTATACTGCTTTACCTCAAGAAAATAGTCTGTTTCCATTTCTTTCCTCTCAACCTTTATGCTGTCATTGACATATAAATGTATGCCAATTTAAATATACCATAAACCTGATATCTGTGTATATTATGTAGCATTTCTGATAATCCTTATTTCACATGTAGATCCATATTTCCATCTGATATCATTTTTTTTCTTCTTTAAGGATTTTCTTTAACACTTCTGTGTTTTGTGTGTGCTACTGGTGATGAATTCTTTCTACTTTGAAAATGTACTTATTTCTAAGTTTCTTATCTTTTTCCTTTTTTCCTTTTTAAAAATGGTGCTAAAGATTGAAGCCAGGGCCTCATACGTTGTAGGCAAGCACGCAACCTGAAAGACATCTCTGCCTGAAAATATATTTATCCAATCTTCACGTTTGAAATGAATTTCACTGTGTAGAACATTCTAGGTTGATTGCTTCCTCCGCCCCTCGTAAGTTCTTTGAAGACTTGTCCTCCAGTCTTCTCACTTGTGTTGTTTCTGTTGAGAGATTTGCTTTCATCCTTCCTTTAGCTTTTCTATACGATATCACATCTTTTTTTCCTTCCTCTGGAAGCTTTTTAGATTTTCTCTTTGTCACTGGTTTTAAGCAGATTTTCATTATGATTTGATAATTACGTGCAGATTTTGGTTGTGATGTGCCTTTGCATCATTTTCTTACTGTCTCTTGTGCTAGGTAGACACTGAATTTCTTGGATTCGTAGATACGTAATTTTCATTAAACTTTCTCAAAGCCATTGGCCACTATATCTTCAAATCTTCTATCTCCATATGCCTTTTCTGCCAAACCCAATTACATACATATTAGACTGCTTCAGGTTGTCCTTAATTTTTTTTTTTGTCCCTGAATTTTGTTTTGAAAAGTTCCTATTGCTATAGCTCCAAGTTTACCATTCTTTGCTTCTGAAATACCTAATCTGGAAATAATCTCCAGTGTATTTTTCATCTCAGACACTGTAGATTTCAGCTCTCAATGGTCAGTGTTATTTTTTTCTTTTTAAATTTTATGTCTTTTTGAATCACAACATCTTGTCCAAACTTAACTTTTGAACACCTGGAATAGGGGGATAACTATTTTGATATTCTGTTTTTTTTTTTTTTTTTTCTTGGAACTGGGGATTGAACTCAGGGCACTCAACCACTGTGCCACATCCCCAGCCCTATTTTGTATTTTATTTAGAGACAGGGTCTCACTGAGTTGCTTAGCTCCCTGCCTTTGCTAAGGCGGGCTTTGAACTCGCAATCCTCCTGCCTCGGCCTCCCGAGCTGCTGGGATTATAGATATGTGTCACCATGCCTGGCTATTTTGATATTCTTGTTGCTAATTCTAACATCTGTGTCTGCTTACAAAACATGGACACTTATAATGCATTGATTATTCCCAGTTTGGGTCATGTTTTCTGGTTTTGTTGAATGCACACCTCATAATGTTTTCTAGTCATTGTGAATCTGCAAGGTAATGGGTGTTTTTATATTTCTGTAAATATCCTTGAGATTTTTCAGGAATGCATGAAGTTACTTGGAAGTAATTCAATCACTTAGGGTCTTTGTATTTATGATTTAAGCAGGTCTGAAACAGCCTAGGGTTAGTTAATGCCTACAACTGAGGCAAGACCTTCCCGAGGGATCTACCAAGTACCCCACAAAGTAGATAGTTAGAGCTAGGAAAAGGGAGTTCTTCCTGGTCCTGTAAGAGTACCAGGTAATGTTCTGTTCAGTCCTTTTGATTCTTCTTCTCTTCTGCATGCAGTGTCTTACGTGCCTGTGTGATGGACACTTGGCAGAGTACCCAGGTGAGGCCATCTGTTGATTTGGTATGCTCTTTGCCTTCTGCTCTTCTTTAGGGCTCTGCACTGCACAATCCAGCCCTGTAGGCCTCCTGCCTGGGCCCCCTCCCTGCACCACGGACTGCAACCCCTTTCAAAGAGGCAAGCTGGAGTCATTATGATGCTACAGTGACCACTTTCCCCTCTCAGGAATCGCCACCTTATGTAGTTTGATGTACAAAGTCTTGAAAACCTTCTTCCCGTGTCTCTCTTAGTTTGCTGACTTGTTTCAGGCAGGAGGATACATCTTGGTACCCTGTCTTGTCTGGAAGCAGGAGACACTCTTCTCGCATCTCATTTGATTTCATCAGCCTTCGCAACAGTGAACCCCACCCCACTTGACTTTGTCAGGGTTCTTCTGATTTCCTCTGCTTCACGGTCCCTTGACTTAAAATGCTCTAGGAGGTGTTGGGAGAGGGACAGTTAGTTTACGGTTGAAATAGGAACATAGAATATTCTCTGGAACCACTGTGGACTCATTCCCAGTTCCTCTGAGATGTAAAAATTAAGAAAGGGTGGAAATGGGAACACATGGTTCAGATGGGGGACCACACCAATAAGACATTTTTTCCTTCTTAGCAATCATGGTCCCAAATGGGAAACATCATTTAGGATCATCTAGCTCTGTGGGTCTCAAAGTTGAAACAAATAAACTCTTGATGGTGAAGGACATATAGTCTTGAGTTACAAAACACAATAAAAGTTTAGAAATATGGGAGAGACTGAAAAGGAATATACTCTATTCTCTTCCTGTAATTCTGGGATGCACGTCCCACAAGAACGTCTGACACCTGGTATATATTTTTCAATGGAGGATTATATAGCTATAGTTCCAAGGGACAAATGTGGGCTAAGGTCTGGGTTCTCCCACTTACCAGCTTACTGTGTGAGCTCAGGCAATCATCTAATCTCATCTGAATCTCCCTTCTTCTATAAAATGTGATGGGGTGGATGATAATAAAGACTGGTTGGTAAGATTAGACTGAGTAAAAGTGCACAACTATTCCTTTCTGTTCCACAGTCTGCTTTCTTCTGTGGATACATTCCACTCCGTTCACTGTAAGGCAAGAGACAAGTTGGGTGTGTACTGTAGACCCTGTCAATCATTAGAACCACATTTCTCCAGTCATGGCAATTGGTCCTGATTCCAATTCCTTTCATCAAACTGGGTTGTTTCAAGTTCTTCTCAAGAATTAATTCAGGTCGAGTTGAAAGAAAAAGGGGTTTTGTTCTTTGGGACACAGAAGTATAAGCATGAACCAGGATTATCCAGGATCATGCAAGCCATGCAAAAGAAACTTGTGTACAGAAGAAAAGAGTCCGACAGGGTACCATTGAAATACAGCCAAGAATTAGAGTGGACCAGAGAGGAAGGTAAAGCATCAGAAACAAGGAGATGAACAGAGTGCAGTCATTTATAATCTCCAGATCCAATAGTGCCTGAACTGGACTTCCCAATCAGTGGTGTGACTGTCATTTACCTATGGCTCCCGTGTAGCCCACAAATCTGATCCACTGGTGTCTAACACAAGCCAATTTGCTTTTCCTTCTTATTGACACCAACATGCTTAATTTTACAGAATTCTCAGTTACCCCGATTAGAAAAGAAAGAAAGCAAAAGAAAGAAATGTGGGTTAGTGTGACCTTTGCAAGCTTTGGCGTCTGAATATACACTCCATCCACGATTCAATGGCGTGAGTGCCATTATAACTGGATGGGTTCCTGTTTGGGAAGTAATTTTCCTATTTTTTTTTATTTGAATTTTTGGTGTTGTCAAAAAGTTAGAAGACCTTCTACTATCAGAGTGATCCAAACTAAAAAACCAAAAGACACAGACACCTCTGGCGTTCGTGACAATGGCTTTCAGCTTCTGCCGACTGTAGGGCCTAGACAGTTCTCTGGGATGGCTGCAGAGAGCGTGGGGGGGCTCGCATGTTCAGACAGGGTGGGGCTGGGAAGTGCTCGCAGAAGGCCCACCCTGGGTCTGGGCTGTGGGAACAATAAACACAGGGCAGCCTCCTATGTCATCGGAAGGAAGAGACCATCAGTTGAGCTCTTTGGGAGAACGGAACTGCAGGGTCTCCAGTGGCTCTGGGGCTGGTGTCATCTCGTCCCTGAGGTCACTGTCACACACGTCTTTCTCACACACCAGATGGTCTCTGCCTTGGAGTTGGCAAGCTGAAATTTCTCTTGTCCCAGCTGGCCTAAGCTGATAGGCCTGAGCTGGCAGGATGGAGTACGTTTGGAACCGGGAAGAGTAGAATACTGCCCCAAACCTGCTTGGGCAGCCTCACTGGACAGGTGGAGAACAGGGAGCCAGGGTCCTGGGTGGGCTCTCCCACTTGCTAGGTCTGTGCATTTGGGCAAATTTCACTGCCTCTCTGGACCCCAACATTTTCATCTAAAAAGTAAGCAGCTACAGTTTAAAGAGCCCTTAGAGAATTCTGATTAAAACAGGTAATGAATCTAAAATTGAAGGAAATATCAAAGGGACCATTATTCTAGTTCCTATAGAATTTCACAAAGATCTACATTAGTTCCTGCCTGTTCTTGACCTTCAGGAGTAAAGGGGTAAAAAATAGATCATGTGGACAGACAACCCCTGAGGGAAGCAACAGAGCTCCCAGCACAAGTCCAGAGGGACTTGTGCCAATAGCTCCTTGATACTCACCTTTAAGCCAACTCACTTTTTTCCTAAATTAAAAATAGATAAAAAGGAATCTACATCATTTTCCACAATGAGAATTTTAAGGCATCATATTCTTTTCATTATGCCTTTAAAAATCACCTTTTAATTAGATACCGTTGCCTGCCAAAGCCTCTTGCCTGAAGCCTGTTCTCCCCAGTTCTTGCTAATCTCCCTTTTAAACAGATATCGAAGACACTCTCTTTGGGCTGAGCCAAAGCAGAGCTTCCCTTTGATACAATCAGCAGGCGAGAAAGTGAGACCCTTTCCAATTATGTTTGGTTCTTGAGATTTCCATGTTCTTTTGTCCATGGGCTTCTGAAAATTATCTCCAGGACTGCGGGAGGAAGTTGGTTCGCATTTTCTGCAGGAGCAGATGGGAAATGCAGCCCCTCTCCCGCCCAGCCAGAAGTCCAATTAGACAGTGTTTTCCACGATTGATTGAAATCAGTTCTGCCCTTTGGAGAGATTTCTTTGCAAAAGGCAGGACCCTAAACTATTTGCTTTGGTGGGAGTTTTAAGGGTGACCTCTGTAAACATCAGTTACTCTCCAGCTATACTGGCCCTGGTCTATTCTTTCTGGACAGTGGTGGGGCACAGCCTTAGGAACTAGGACCAGACATTACACAAGCCACCCCTCTACCGCTTTGGAAAGCCATGCTTCTCGTGAACTGGCAAACTTTATATATTCATGCACAACTATGGAAGTCATGCTCTTCCTAACCACATAAAACATCTCTGAACGAGTCTACAGAACAGAAAAGAAAGAAAACTACTACCAATTTAAAAAAAAAAAAACATAGGCACAACATCATTTAAAGGCAGAGGAGCTCAGTGGGAAAATTTTGTTTTTCTTTTTACAAAGTCAAGTTGATCCTTGGCAACACTTATCGTTGCTTATATTCTTGATAATAGGCATTCTAATTGGGGTGAGGTGAAATATTAGGGTAGTTTTGGTTTGCATTTTTCTTATTACCAGAGATGGTGAACATTTTTTCATATATCTGTTGACTGCTTGTAGATCTTCCGTGAAGTACCTGCTCATTTCCTTAGCCCATTTATTGATTGGGTTATTTGTATTCTTTGTGTAAAGTTTTTTGAGATCTTTATAAATTCTGGAGATTAGTGCTCTATCTGAAGTGCATGTGGCACAGATTTTCTCCCACTCTGTAGGCTTTCTCTTCACATTGTTGATTGTTTCCTTTGCTGAGAAAAAGATTTTTGGTTTGAATCCATTCCATTTTTTGATTCCTACTTTTATTTCTTGTGCTGTAGGAGTCTTGTTAAGAAAGTCTGGTCCTAAGCCAACATGATGAAGATTCAGGCCTACTTTTTCCTTCTATTTGGTTCAGGGTCTCTGGTCTAATTCCTAGGTCCTGGATCCATTTTGAGTTGAGTTTTGTGCAGGGTGAGAGATAGGGGTTTAATTTCATTTTACTGCATGTGGATTTCCAGTTTTCCTAGCACCATTTTTTGAAGAGGCTATCTTTTCTCCATCGGATGTTTTTGGCACCTTTGTGCCCCATTTGTGTACAATGAATAAAAAAAAAAAATAGCAAAGTTTAAGATCGAGTGTGGAAACAGGGAGGAAATGGGGGCTGAACTAGCCACCTGACTCTGTGAGTGACAGTGCCCATGTTTCCTTCCACCTTTACTGTGATCAAATGATACAGGTCAAATGATCCTACATTTACAACCGAGGCTCTGAGGCTCAGGAGAGCAAGATGCCTGCAGTTGCTGACCTAAGTCCCCACCCTGGGGCCAGCAGAAGTGGGTGCTGTCTTCATGGTCAGCCATCCTCCATCAGACCTCCTGAAATCTGCACTCCCTATTTGCCCTCAACATTTAGAATACAGGTGTCTGTTTTAGTCCCTTGAATTGTTTCAGTGCTGTTGGGTCTGTAGGATGGCAGTATTGTGAATACAATACCTGACAAGAACAAGTTAGAGGAGGAGAAGTTTATCTGGGTTCAGTTTCAGAGGTCTCAGTCCATGGTGGGCCCACTCCATTGCTCTGGGCCTGAGCTGAGGCAGAACATCTTCAGAAGAGTGTAGAAGAAAGAAACTCAGCTCCTGACAGATGGGAAGCAGAGAGAGCCAGACACCAAGGACAGATGCAAACTGGTATCTCACTGGGGTCGTGCTCCCAGTGGCCACGCCCCATGCACACAGTTACCACCCAGTCAGTGCATTAAATCATTAACCCTCCAGTGGACTACTCCGATTAGATAAAAGCTTCCATAATCTAATCATCTCACCTCTGCACTGATCTTCAGGGGAAACAGCTCATACACAGACCTAACATATACCTAGGAGCAGAATTTCTGGGTCATGTGATAATTCTATGCTTGACTAGGGGGAGCTGCCAGGCTGTGTCCATAGGAGCTGAACCCGTTTACGTTCCCACTGGCGATGTTCAAAGGCTTCAGTGTCTCTGCGTCCTACCCTTGCTTGTTATTTCCCATTGTTCTGAGTGTAGCCAGTCTAGTGGGTGAGAACTGGCATCTCATTGTGGATTTGATTTGCATTTCCCTAATGACTGATGATGGCCAGCATCTCTCTGTGTGTCTGCTGGCCATTTGTATATCTTATTTGGAGAGATGTCTTTTCAAGTCCTTTACCCATATTTTAATTGGGCTGTTTGTCTTTTTGCTGTTGAGTTGTAGTTCTCTATATATTCTGAATATTAAACCCAGATACACAATTTGAAATATTTTTCTTCCATTCTGTAGCATGACTTTTTCTTTTTCTTGATGAGATCCTTTAACCTACAACACTTATTAATATGGATGGAGTATGCTTTGTCTACTTTTTCATTTTGAATGTGCTTTTGAGGCCACACCTAAGGGCCCATTCACCCTGCTTTCAACAATACTGTTTGCTTGCCCTAAGCCTTAAACATGCCAGATGCTAATGCTAAATAAGACAAAGAGCTGCTATCCCTATGAAGGTTTTATTCTCGTTAAAGGAGACAAAATAAATAAGTTAGATGATATTTGATAGTAACAAGTTCTATGATAAAAAATAAATATTAAAAATAAATATTAAATAATAATAACTAAATATCAGAATATAAGGGGATAGAGAGGGACCAGGGATAGGTATGTAAATGGTCAGGGAAGCCCTCCTTCGGAAGTTATTTGCACTGGTACCCAAATGATGCGGGGGTCAGTTATTTAAAGATCTGAGAGAAACTGAATCCGATTGCATGGAGGGCACACGCTGCCACCCAGCCCCTGGATCAGAGTGGCAGAGTCATGATTTGCATCCAGGTCTCTCCACTCCCCTTTGAAACCAATTGCATTACGTGTTTCAGGTTAATCGAGTGGAAGGACTCAAGAGTTAAACACAGTGGAGAGGTGGGGGAGGGTAAGAGGGAAAGAAAGGATGTGATTTGTATTTCTTTATGTATCAAATGTATGGAAACTTTGGCAGCCATGAGGAGGTAATCAAATGACCTATTAATTTGACCAGTATTTTTATAAACCACTCTGGAATGTAGGCTCCCAGCATTACTCAAGATCAATAAACAACAGCCCTCTCATGGTAAGGCCGCAGGCACCCCGATCAGCTACCCTGGAAAAGAAAGCAGCACACGCGTTCCATTTTCCAGCTCCAAGTCTGGCTGCGGTGGGATTTGTGGGTGGCGGAAGAGACAAGATGCAAACACTTGGCCTTTGGTGGACATGCCTGATAAATATCAGAGTGACAAATTGTCTTCACCATCCCTAGTGCAACATGGCAAAACTCAGAGGTGGCTCAGTGTACAAGTCACATTCCTCACTTGCAAGATTATGGGGAACCAAGCCCAGTTCCCAGAGTCCTTCTGGACCCCAGACTCTTCTTCTTGGGAAAGCACCACCCAAAAGCAAACACGCCCCAAACACACTGCACTCTCCCACAGAACAACTCCCCAACAGTTGCATTTCTCAGCACAATCTCAACTTCTAAAAAACAACCAGTAAGGGAAGACCCTTCTCTAGGGAGAAGAGTTTATTTCTGATTCCCCAGGAATTAGCCTTATTTGGCACTCTTTTCTAACTTGAGCAGCAGAAAAAAAAAATGTCTCTTTGGGACTTTGATTAAGTCTTAATCACTATGAACTCCACCACCCCTTCCTGCCCCAAGTAGGGATTTCAAACCTCAGATTCATTTTCCAGTCCCTGAATGTTTGTGCCAACTAGGGCATTTTCCACATTCAGCCTCCTGTTTCTGTGGAGTTTTGTTTTGTTTTGTTCAAGATTTCCATTATGATTCCTCAGCAATTACATGTCTCTAAGTATAAAGGTCCCGTCTTATTCATCTGGCCTCTAACACAGCACCCATCATGCTTGGCACGGAGGGTTTGAAGGATCTGTTTATGGCAGATATGGGGTGGATTTTGAAAGCTGCCTCTTATTGGGCCAAGCTGGAGGCTGTTGTGGCTGGTTCAGCATCACCAACAGCTCTCTGATCCATGTTCTAGGTAGATCATAGGGAAATGAGGTGAGCCCAAACTGCCACCTCCCAAATTCCAATTGCACCATTTCCGAAGGAAAGGGATCAAACTAAACAGATGACTTTTCTTTTAATTTACCATGGAGAAAAGTGATATAACAAATGCCACTATTTGTATACTGTGTAAATACCTACAAGCCACAGATGAAGGCTTGGTGGGATATTACAAAAAACAAACAAGAAAGTTCTGGGAGACAATCAAGAATGTGAACAGAAAATCTTTGCCACCCGCACCTCAGAGCATGAATCTCCAGGTTGTACAAAGAATTAAAAAAGTATAACACCAAAAAAACAAATAACCCAAACAGTAAATGGGCAAAGGAACTGAACAGGCACTTCACAGAAGAAATATATGAAAAAATGTTCAAGATCTCTAGCAATTAGAAAAATACAAATTAAATTACACTGATTTTCCATCTCACTCCAATCAGAATGGCTATTATCAAGAATACAAGCAACAATAGGTGTTGGCGAGGATGTGGGGAAAGGGTACACTCACACGTTGATGGTGGGACTGCAAATTGGTGCAGCCACTATGGAAAACAGTTTGGAGATTCCTAGGAAAACTTGAAATGGAACCACCATTTGACTTAGCTATCCCACTCTTCGGTTTATACCCAAAGGACTTAAAATCAGCACACTACAGTGACACAGTCACCTCAATGTTTACAGCAGCTCAACTCACAATAGCCAAGCTATGGAAACAACCTAGGTGTCCTTTAACAGATGGATGGATAAAGAAAATGTGGTATGTATACATAGTGGGATATTAACCATAAAGAAGAATGAAATAATGGCAATTGCTGGTAAATGGATGGAATTGGAGATTATCATGCTAAGTAAAATAAGCCAATTCTAAAAAAAGCAAATGCTGAATGTTCTCTCTGATATGTGGATGCTAACCCAAAACAAAGGAGGGTGGGGAGGGTAAGAAAAGAAATCCATTGGATAGACAAAGGGGAATGAAGGGAGGTGGGGGAATAAGAAAGACAGTAGAATGAATCAGATAGAATTTTCCTAGCCTTTGATCTGAATATACAACCAGGGTATCTCCATATCACATACAACCACAAGAATGGGATCCTAAATACAACCAGTTATACTCTATGTATGTATAATTTGTCTACTGTTTTTTATAATTAAAAAGAACAAATAAAAAAGAACAGGTGTAAAATTACTTATGTGTGTGTGCCTATGGATGTAAGGCAGTATATAAAATTCAGGTGTAGTGTTAGCAACATATTTGTCCATGAGAGAGAGCACTATAGATTATTCTGAATGTATATGATAGTATACATTAAGAGGAATGAAAATATTCATTCTCTTTGACCTGATTCTCTTTTAGGGAAACTAATGGGAAGAAGATAAATTCAAGTACATAAAAAGCAATTATTTACTAATACAGTTAAGGGTTTGTTATCCTATTTATACAAAAATTAAAAGTCGTATTGATTAGACTTTCAGTGTTTTAAGATCTATATTATTATCCACTTAGCTGATATATCAAACTTAGCTTAAATCTCATCAGCAGAATATGTAGCATCACAACTAAGGAAATATTTCAATCCTACTTTAAAAATAGAAATGTCCGCAATTTTAAGTAGGTAATGTATAAACACATATAAAGAAAAGGTGAGTTTTTAGTTATTATGCTGAGGTTACTGTCTTAAAGAAGCTTGTGGAAATGTCACGATTAAAGAAAAGTTCCTAGAATACTTTTTTCCCACTTAGAATAGAGTAAATTAGGAACGATATAAGGAAGAAGAGGACCAAGTGCTAAGACTGTAAGAGTGAGGTATCTCGTCAAGTCTATTTCTTCCCATCCTAAGTTGGGTCGAAGTTGCGTGGTTCTGTCTTCTTACAGTGAAGAGAAGATCAAATAGAGTTTTGAAGAGCAGCAACCACCACCCTGGAAAGGGAAGAAGAAAATGATCTTGTGTATAAAAGCAGAACTCTTCCTTCAGGGCTTTTAAAAACAATCCTCGGACCTGAAGTTTTGTTAGAGTCATTTTCTGCGGCCTTTGAATTTTACTGGAGAACAGTTGGGCTGCCTAGTGTCCTACAATGGAGGACATCTACTTCAGTCACTTTGGGCAACTGAAGAAGTGACCTGATCTTTTTAAGGAAGGTAATCTCTAAGGAAGCTCAGGTTAAATTCCGCGCCGATTGTAAATGAGTATCGATTCTCACGTGGTTTGTGTTTTCATGTCGGGGCTGTCCATCCCACAGCGATGGCTTTACTAGGAGGCTGCTAGACCAGGGGCCAAATGCTTCTTGGTTTCTGGACAGCATTTGATGGTTTCCCTGATGGCCACATACACAAGGGAACTGAATGACAGGACCACTGGACACAGTCATAAATAGCTGAGGGGCTCCAGCCAGCCCGCCAGCCAGGGCTGATGAATGACCCTTGTCAACTTGGTGGGAGGTCTGCAGCAGGGTGACTTGGGGATCACTCCCTGGCCCTCTCTGGTTTGTCATTTTTTATCAGTTCCTTGGGCTGAAAGTATGCTTATCACATTTTCGGCTGCCACAGAAGTAGGGAGGGATTGTTAATGCATGGAGAACAGAATGATCACACAATGAGATCAGCAGGCAGGAATAAGGGATGGAAAACTAGAAAATAGACTTCAATAGGGAAAGAAACTAGTGTGAACTTTTGGAGTAAATAGTTTGCTAATTTTAGCATGAGAGACATGAGACTTGGTTAAGAAACAGGGAAAAGAGATCTGATTTTTTTAAATCCATTTCCAGGATTAATGGGGATCACTGGAATGATAAGGACACTTTTAAAAAATCAGAGTGTATATGTCATAGGGCCTGACTGTCCTACCTTGCTTGGTCTGAGAATATCTGCAGTACTGTGTCTGAAAGGGACTCCCATATTTCAAGAGGTTCATAAAGCATCAGAGGAAGTTCAACGAAACCACAAAAGAGAGAAAAGTAGCCAACACGTACTAGATATTTATTCTGTACCTGGCACTGTGCTATGTTGGAAACTCAATATCTGTTCTCATAAATCCAATGGCATGGGTACCGGACTCATCAGTAAGTAGATAAGGAGACCGAGGCTTGAAGAACTTGCCCCAAGATCAATGGCCAGTAGAGGGCCAAATGAGAGTTGACCCCAAGACGGTAGGCTGCCTAGGCCCGAGGGTTGTCTTTTCTTCCAGAGAAACCATTCAAGCATATTATGGATGTGAGTATTGTCTTCATCTATGTCAGACATTATCACAGGGAAGAGGATACAGACTTTGCTGAGTCTCCAGATACATGAACTAATAATGTCCTTGGTGTAATTTCATGGGTCAACCCATTTCTGCTTAATTTAAGGAAGAATTTGTAATGAGTCGTTGTCCAACAGTGCAAAGATCTGTACACACACATTTTGGATTTATTTTACAGGGACTGTGAAGCAGAGAATAAGTGGTCATCTGTCATGGGTACGTGGAAAAGATTCTTTACTCCCACTCTTCAAGGGAGAGGTTGAACTCAAAGGCGTTACCACCCCTTCCAAGGGTGAAATGCTGAGTCCGTGAGCCAAGCCCATGAGAATCCCAGCCTATCCTGAAAGGGCTGTCTGCCAACTTCACTGCTTCAGTGCTCTTGAGTTTCTGCTGATGAAGCCCACCTGACATCCTGGATTGCTGGGATTTAGGTCCTGGTGTTACAGCTTGCTAACCCTGTGACCCTAGATGAGCTATGTGACCCTCCAGCATTACTTTTCCCCCATGCCAAGTGGGGGTGAGAATGGTGTCTTCATCAAGTGGTTGAGCAAGCACCAGAGGAACCATTTATTAAAGGAATACTGAGCACAAATTACCAAGAATACAAGCAACAATAAGTGTTGGTGAGGATGTGGGGGGAAAAGCACACTCATTCACTGCTGTTGGGGTTGCAAATTGGTGCAACCACTCTGGAAAGCAGTATGGAGACTCCTTAGAAAACTTGGAATGGAACCACCATTTGACCCAGCTATCCCATTCCTCAGTCTATACCCAAAGGACTTAAGATCAGCACACTACAGTGATGCAGCCACATCAGTGTTCACAGCTGCTCAAGTCACAATAACTAAACAATGGAACCAACCTAGATGCCTTTCAATGACTAAATGAATACAGAAACTGTGGTATATATACACAATGGAATATTACTCAGCTTTAAAGATGAAATTATGGCATTTGCAGGTAAATGGAGTTGGAGAATATCATGAAGTAAGCCAATCCCCCCAAACCAAAGGCTGAATGTTTTCTCTGATAAGTGGATGCTGATCCATAATGGGGGGGGGCAAGGGAAAAAAGGAGTAACTCTGGATAGGACAGAAGAGGGAGGAGGGGAGGGGAAGGGGCATGGGGGTGGGAAAGATGGAGATGGTGGAATGAGACAGACATTATTACCCTATGTATGTGTAAGATTGCAGGAGTAGTGTGACCCTGCATAGTGTACGACCAGAGAAATAAAAAGTTGTGCTCCATTTGTGAACAAGGAGTCAACGTGCATTCTGCTGTCTTGTGTAACTAAGAGAAATAATGGGCACAACTCCAAGACCAGAGCAGAATGACAATGTCTGCTAATGACTGATGGCGAGAGTTAAGATAAAATGAAGGACTGGAGATGTTTGTCAGGGCCTTGTGCTTCTTTCTTTCTTTCTTTTTAAAATGCTTCAAGCAAGGATCTCCAGCTGTTCCTTGAGGGAGTCGGAGCCTCGACAGATCTTTTCATTTCACATTATTTCATTAATAGGCTCAACAATCGCATCAGGTGCTGCTGCTTCACAGAAGGTGGATCTAGAGATCAGATGAGTGACAGGAACATTCTCCTACAGGCAGTAGGTGGCACTCAGGGTTCTGACCCATCTATGCAAAACAGTTGGTTCTTATTCTGATTCTAGGTTGCCTTGAGGCTGTGCAAACCAACCTTCTGATTTACGGCACAAAGACCCATGCACAAGGCTATGAAACCAGAACTGAATGAACTCACACTGGCCATCAGAACTGCCACATTTAAGGGAAGACATATCCTATGAATCTCGGTAAAGAAATGTACCACGAAAGCTCTACCATCCAAGAATGTGTCACAATTATTTGCTTAAAAATGGAAGACAAAGCAAACAACACTCCTACATTTTTAAGAGGCAATTTAGACATTCTGATATTTGGTGTCTGGAATAAACCGATAGATCCTCAATTTCTAGCTAGTTTAGTCTTTTTCTACCACCAACTCGTGGGAGAAGTTCAAAACACTGCAATTCAGGGGAAGAAAATGTTTGTCTCTTTCCATAATGCTTCCATTTTTGGGAGTTGTTTATTTAATAATCAGAATCAGACATTTTTTTTGCAGGCTTGGCAAGTGGCTACCAGTTTGAGAACCATTCTGATTTGATTAATTGGACCACA
Source organism: Sciurus carolinensis (assembly GCF_902686445.1). Lineage (NCBI taxonomy): Eukaryota > Metazoa > Chordata > Mammalia > Rodentia > Sciuridae > Sciurus > Sciurus carolinensis. Next base: position 9,308,301 of record NC_062228.1, read on the forward strand.
GAGAAGACACGGGAACATGACTGGCGAGATGTTTCTTTTTTCTTTTCTTTTCTTTCTTTTTTTGGAAACTAAACATTGGGGCTTTGCTGCATTTTTTTTTTTTTTTTTTTTGCCTGTACACAGAGATACATGTTCTTAAGCCCACTGTTGAGAGCATTTCACGTTTCGTTTTGTGATGCCTTTCCTTCCTCTGGGCAGCTGTCTGATTTTGGATTCAGAGTTCATAGGGCTTGCAGTGTGCAGACCCGGGTGACATGACTACGGTAGGTCCTTGGTAGGGCTGACTAGCCCTACCATATGTCACACGATGGCAGGTGGTCAGGTTAAACACACCAGAGTTTCCCAGGCAACCCAGTCCTGCCCGATGGGGATTCCCTGGGAAGCTGGAGAAAGATGTCGGAGATGAGGTTGCTGGAGCCACCCGTCTCCCAGCCATTGTTTGCTTTCTTTGTCTTCCGCCCTGCATTCCCCGCCACACTGACCCAGGGCTCCCATGTGGGAAACGCATTCCATTTCTGGCACTCCAGAAGGTTCTGGGGGGGCATACGGAATTTGAAAGAATTTCACCTTAGATAAAAAATATTTTAATTTGTGAAGTAAATCTAGTTATATAAATAAAAGCAAAAAGTTTAGGTGATACACAGATTTGGCCAAACAAAATCAACTCCATTCCTCCCCCACCACACACACACACACAAATTAAGGCTGGCACAAAAATATGTGGACTCCATTTCTCATTTTTCTATTTATATTGTTTCCCTTATTTCTTTAGAACAACCATGGTAATGATACCTAACAAATTCATGTAATTTACGTCTACCTAGGTAACAATTTAATCTTCCTTGACTACCTAGTTCATGTGAAGAAAGCTTCCACTGGAGTCAGATAAGCCTTTTTCTTAATTTCAACTTTGGCATTCACTAGGCAAGTAGCCTTGGTAACTGGCCTTGGGTGATCTGACCTCTCAGGACCTCAGTTTCTTTCTCAGTAGAATGGGTTGAACAACATAGGCTTACTTTGAGGATTAAGTGGCTAATGCATACGAATGAGTAACCTATCCCTAGTAAACATGCATTTAATTCTAGTTGCTGTTTATTCTTCTCATCACCATCATGTTTGAGACACTGTTTATTAGTGACACACACCTTCTTATTTCAGTGTTGACAGGTGGAGACGAGGGTGTTGGGAGGGATCGTTTGTGACGTCTCTATGGCAAGCCTTTGGAGTGCTGCTAACCATGCTGCTAACCAATTTGTTGGGATCATCCTTTTTGTTACTTATGAGATTTCAGACAGTATTCCCGGTTCTATGACTTTTTCCAGGGTACAGCCAGCTCGAGGTTATTGGCCGGAGACACCTTTGGAGTTATTCCTCAAATCATTTTTTAGGATGTGGCATTGAGGACAAGCTTCTCTTATGCTCTCTGAGGGCCAAGCAAAGAGAAAGCGGAATTCCTTAAATCGATTCTGAGACTGTACTTATTTCTATCCAAAGATGCAATAGAGCTATTAATCATTTTTAAAGTTTGCTTCCGAGTAAGAACCCTGACTTCTGTCATTACATTTTCAGTCATTAAGTGGATAGAACACCCAATAAAACACAGTGGCAAGTGGTCTTAGTTACTCCCATGACTATTACACTTTTAATCTATGCAGGTCTCCAATGCTAATTAAAATGAATGCTAACATAAAGAGAAGGCTGGTTGGGTTGATGTTCCCAGGTCTCTGCTTGCTTTTGCTGGCTGCTCATAAACCAGTTTTCGGTTATTCCCAGTCTTCTGGAAACAAGCTCACTGGTCCAGTCATTTTGGCATCTCTTATAACTCCTGGTGTTTGCCTTTTAGTTTTGTTGTAAAAGTGCATAGGATACGTTGATAGTTCTGAAAGAGAGGAGCTTTCCAAAGTAATACCAACTTTTAAAACTGATGAGGGGGAGCAGGGTCAGATGGAGCTGTTGACATAATCCCTCCTGATAGATGAAACCGAGGGGAATCCAGGGGCACCTATATGTCCCTGGAGAATAAAAACAACAGCAATGGTCTATGTATATTTTAAAAAGAATCTTGCCCCATTTGACTCTGGTCTCACTGCTTCAGCAAGACAGAGGCTCAAAATGAAGGCCCAGGGTTGTCAGATGAAATGCAGAACTCCAGGTCCGCTCCCTTCCTCCACTTCTGAGGCCATTACTGTGACTTGGATTCCAGAAGAAGGTGAGAAGAGGGACTGGTATCATGCATTCAATTGATGAGTCATTTTTTCTGCACTCTCATGAGCAATAAGATGTAGTACAGGGTAACGATTTGTAAGGTTTGCTCTGTGACAAACGTCACGTTGTTTAATCCTCACAATATGTGTGTGAGATGTGGACCTCTGTGGTCCCATTTTACCGATGGGGAAACTGAGGCTTGGATAGATGAGACACAGGTTCAGAGGACAGAACTGGGGTTTGAAATCAATATACTCTGCTGTCTTGTTTTCATCCTTCCCCTTCCTCTCCATCTTTGTTCCTGGTGCTATACAAACTTCAGCTGAGTTCTGGGGGCACATGAGTTCCATGCACTGGGGTCACTGCTGGCTGGATCTCGGGACCCATCATCTTCTCACTCTTTACTCCGTGGGCTTCACTCTCAAGACTAAAAGTGTGAGAGACGCCACATCGTGGTCCCTTCAGTCCAAAGCTTCCTCTGACATCCCACTCCAGGCCCTTACACCCACGAGCCTCAAGGGAAGCTGAAGCCTAGCACTTGAGAAGCTTAATTCTTGGGGCTTTGTCACCCACCCTGTCCTAAACCTATGCTTTTCAGAGACCGTCACCTCATTGAACAGCACCCTTCCTCTAGAGAGGTGAGCAGACTCCTCCTGAACAGCCTGCCCACCTCATTTCTGTAGCCTCTTCCATGGTCTTTAAGCTCCTCCCAAGGTCTCTAAGCCCCTCCCATGGTCTCTAAGCTCCTCCTATTGTCTCTAAGCCCCTCCCGCGTCCTGAGCGTCCACCTCCCCTACCTTGTCCTCATCTTACTCCTCACCTCTGGCCACAACCGCGGCTGCCACCCCACCCCTCCCCCTCCCCACCCCCATGGTACTTCCACCCGTTCTCCACGCACCAGCCAGAACGGGCTCCTCGGAAGGCCAGCCTGCTCCTATTGTCCCTACCCTGTGGTCAGACGCTTCACTGGATGTCCATGGTCCTTGTAATAAAAGACCAGTGTTTTACGGTGCTGGGACTTAAACCCAGGGCCTAGCACGCGCTAGACAAGGACTCTACCCTGGAGCTACACCCCCAGCAGTAAGATCAAACTCTTTAACATGACTCCAAGCATTTGTCACTTGCACTATGTCATGATTCTATGTCCTTTGGTCTTGTGCTCGGACCACTCTAATCTTGGGTCAGTTCCTTGAAGGAGCCGTCTCAGCGCACATGTGGGGCCTCCCTGTGTCCTTTTCTTTGCCTGAAAAGTCACCTCCAACTCCAGATTTCACCATCATCATTTCTCAGCTTCCCTTCTATCTCAATTCAGGTGTCGTTCCCATAATAGGCCAGTGTGATGTCACTAAGAAATTTCACCAATGAGAAGAGAAGGGCGATCCCTAGAGTGGGGTGTGCGTGGGGTAGCCAATCAAGGGGCAGGGAGGAGAGGAGGGGAGGAACCAAGAACAGGGGAATAAAACGGACCAACTTATGCAATATGCATGAATCCCGCTTTTACGTATAATTATAATGTACCGATGAGAAAACTACGTAAATAAATAGAAGGAAGACCACAGAGTAGAGGAAGGAGATTAGGGAAACGGAGGAGGAAAGGGAAAGGGGAGGTACTGGGGAATGAAATGTGACCAATTATGTGCCTGTATGAATGTGTCACAATGAATCCCACTATTATGTATCATTAAAATGCTCTAATATAAACATAAAACTTCCTATTTTTTATTCAAAGCACTTTTTTATATTATTTGGTACCAGGGATTGAACTCAGGGGGACTCAACCACTGAGCCACATCCCCAGCCCTATTTTATTTAGAGACAGGGTCTCACTGAGTTGCTTAGCACCTCCCTGTTGCTGAAGTTGACTTTGAACTTTCAATCCTCCTTTCTTAGCCTCCTGAGCCGCTGGGATTGCTGGCATGTGCCACTGTGCCCACCTTCAAAGCACTTTAAATAACCAGTGTTTATACACTTATTTGTTTATGTATTTGGTCAGTACTGGTTCTTTTGACCAGAGGTAAGCGCATAAGAACGTCTCTTGTTATTTGCCATCCCAGCCTCCTAGGCCTCGCCCATGGTAGTAATTCAGTAAGTATCTGAACACATACACTATGACAAGGCACAATAGGATCATTACATAATTAAGCTAACTGTTCTGGAATGGTTTATTAATGGGGGAGGAAAAAAACAATCATCGTCCCTAAAACAGGGATTCTCAACTTTGGTGGTGTTGAGAATCGGCTTCTAAGCTTGTTAAGAGAGGGGGCTGGTTCCCGGTTCATTATGTGACGGTGTGTCAAACATTTGCATTTCTAATGAGTTTCCTGGTGCTGCTGCTGCAGCCTTCTGGGGACCACAGAACTACTTGAGAACTACTGCGTCAGCCCATTACCTTTTGGGGAGACGGTTCTTAGACCCTGTTTCAGGCACCCCAGAGAGATCGCTGCCTCCCGTGCACCCTGCACAGCCTTGGATGCTGGGGCAGATGGAGAGTTCTGTTCTTTCCTAACAGACCTGGGAGAGCTTCAGTATTTCAACCGCTGTGCCCGGCAATGCTCAGAGTCGGTTTCCAGCAGCGATTTCTCTTCCTGGCAAGAGTCTCTGAGTCCTCAACAGGACTGAAAATAAAACAGGGCGGGAGGCCGGGAAGGCTTAGGTTTCCAACATCTTTCATTGAGGAATTAATTTTAAAGAGTCCCACAACAATATAGCCCCAGCTGAGCCCAGACACCGTCATTCAGGATGAGCTTACCCTCTGAAACTGGCGCCCTGCCAGCGTGGAGCCAGGTGCCTCTCCTGGATCTGAGTCAAGTGCCCTGCGGCCACCTACAGAGCACTCAGGTAGGATCCTGAAAGCCCCTCTCCTCCGTCTGCCTGGCCTGATGACTATTTCAGGTCCCACCTGAAGACTCCCAGCCTGCTGGCTGGGGTCCAGCAGCTCAGGCCTGGCGCTCACATCCTCTGCTCTGCTGGGAGGAGGGTGGGAGGACCGTGGATGAGGGAGGACTCTGGGAGCCCTCCTTGGCCGGGAGCTCACCTCGAGAGGTACGGTTGACACGTGGTTTCAGGGTGTACAGCTTGGTGTCCCAGGGCGGGCGGCTGCAGAGAGACCCAGGAGTGCTGGACCGTCAAAGCGGGGATGTGGGATTGAATACGAAACAAAACACATTAAGGGGCCGTTTTTAGGGGGAGGCGGGTGGAGTTGGAGATCACCTGCACACAGGGAGGGCGTTCAGACCCTGAAGTGAATGACACCACAGAGCGATGCTCACGGGCAGCTCAGGGCTGGCCAGGGCCGTGCTGTTTCCCGAAGGGCCGGTGTTTGAGGACATGCACGCCTGGCTGCCTCCAAGGCAGAGGGGTCATTTAGAAGTGCCCTGAGGGTGGGCCTCGCCGACTTCAGCGACAGGAGGGAAGCTGAGCCAGCCCACGGCCGTGCCCCAGCTCTGCTCCAGCATCTGGCCCAGGCCCCTCGGAGTGGCTAACTGAACCAGTGGGTGGGCAGCAGACATGGGGCAGGCTCCCCGGGCTGCAGAGCCCTCACGCTGGCGTCGCCTCGAGGCCTCCGCAGTCCTTACCCTGCGCCCAGGGCTACCTTAGCAAGGCGACACCAAGGAGTCCGGTTCCCTTAAGCTGCTGCCCCTCTCCTGCCCTGGAGGTTGGGTCCCATCAGGGTCTGATGGGTCCCCCCTCTCCCAGGCCCCTCTCCATTTCCCCTAAGACCCTCGCTCCTTTAATCCTCAGAGGACCCTGGTAAAATAAGAGGGCACGGAGGGCTCTTTAATGTGCAGAGAGAGAGAAATCTACTGAAAGGGAGACAGAGCTTCCCAGGACTGACTTTTGTCACGGTCCAGGTTCTCCTCAGCACCATCTACCAGGATTCCGTGTGCCCTCTCTTCTGCCACCCATTGAGTTCATTCTCCCTCCCTCCCTCCCTCTCTCTCTCTCACACACACACACTCTTGAAGCTTTGTCATTACTGGAGACTAATTTGGCCTTCTAGACCTTACTGCCATGGCCCCCTTTTAGATTTTTCTCTCTTCTCTTTCACCTCAAATGACAATCTAGCATCTCTAAAGCCATCAACTAGAGCAACGGTCATTCTTGGGATCCCAGGCTGAAAACCTGCTCTATTGGTGGAATCATTAAATACAAAAAACGAGGTAGAATAAATCCTCTCTGTAATAGCACTCCAATGTGGAGACTGTGACTCACAATTGCTTTTTAGCTGGTAGGCGATTGAATGTGGAGACATAAACCGGATGCTGGGTTGCCTTGGGAAAGTTACCCCCTCTCTCTGAAGTCTCAGGCTATCGTTTGTTTAAAAAAAGGAAGGGATGGTGAAGAGGAGAGGATTGACATGAAGATTATACAGGATGACGCTGTACATGTGAAGGACTTAACACAGGGCTCCAGACCTGTTTGTGCTCGCTGGGTGTTTACTAAGATTCTGATAAAAACAGTCAGCAAACAGGCCTGCGCCGTTCCCAGCCCTCGCACAAGGTACTCCACGCAGATGGTACGTAAGAAATGTCTCTGAATGGACGGCCTTTCACATCCAGGTTCCTCCGTCTCACCACTCTTGATATTTTGGACTGACCATCTCTGGCTGCTGAGGGTTCTGACCTGGCCAGTGTGCACGTGGAATAGTGTCCTTGTCCTCTGCACATGAGATGCCAGTAGCAGTCCCCAGGCTAGCGTGGTGACCAAATGTGCCTCCTGCCACCACCCTAGGTCCCCTGGATGGAGGACGATCTGGATGAAGAACACCGTCGACATGGAGAGAATGTGGCTCCTGGGTTGCAGGTCTCAAGGGGCAGCAGGGCGGGCCTCCCGGTTTACTTTAATTGGTGATTTTATTTTCCATGTTTCATTGCAGAGTAAAATTGGGCTTGTTCAGGGCGCATGGGGGAAGGACGGGGATCCACACCACAGGAGTCGAGCGCTCCTGCACCCAGGGCCCCCTGGACTGGCCTTACCTCCCACCAAGAGCCTGTGTCAACAGACTCATTGGGTCACTCGTAGCCTGGGATGAGAGACCCAGGCCCAGCGTTGTTCCTGCTCCACGGCGGAGAGAAGGCATCCCAGAACTTATATCTTAGACATTTGTTCGTTCTTGTTTGAGGCCTAAACTTAGGGAATTCGTCTCTTCCAAGTTGCTTTTCACTTGTGGAAACTGGGGGGGCCGGGAGAGGACCTGAGACCCCTGTGGTCCCCTGCTGAGGGGAAGCGAGGAACCAACCACCTTTGACTTCCTCAGAGCGGATCCTCGGACTGCTCGGGCTGGCTGCTGAACTCTTCTGCATGAAACGCAGGAGGAATGAGGAAGGGAGTCTTTGGGGACCTGAAGACCTGAAGCACCAGGTTGGGGGCCAAGTAACAGGTAAGGTGGGGACACCTGATGTTCACTGTCACCTGGGTTCCACCCTGTGATGTAACTCTCCTCTGATGGTGGCAAGCGTTACACATCACCAATGCCCTTCATGCTGCGGGACTGTCCCCTCTCCAGCGGCTAAACTGTCAAATTGTATGTGATAGGTGTTTTGCCCCAGTATTATGAAGCTGGCAAAAATGTCCAAACTTTAGTAGCCATTGCCAGGCACACTCACGGCCCCCTTGAGTGGTCTGGAACAAGGACAACAGGCTACATTCTCTGGGTCGATGCCCGGCAGAGGGGAGAACAGTGCTAGAGGCGAGGGTGGGTGATGCTGAGAGGTCTGTGGGTGTCAGGAAAGAGAGCAGAGCCCTGGGGGCCCTGCCAGGCTGCTAGACTGGCTTTCTGTGGTGCATGGGATTTAGGGATCCTGTGCGTGTCTGCGTTTTAAGGTACAGGGCTCAACCGTGGTCAGGCCGATGTAGAAGGAGGAGAAGGGACTTTGCTCTAGAGATCATCCGTGGCATACACCACCTGTCTCCGAGGGCTGTCTTAAGGGTCCAGGGCGTGAGGTAGTCATATAAAATGCTTAGCCCTGCTGTGGCCGGTTCACACCATTTCTTCTCTCTCCTCTGTTAGAGGGTTTATTTGATGTCACGTGACACCCCTTTGGTAGTTATTGCCTTTGGTTTTCATTCTCTAGGTATTTTCGTGCTGTTTCCTCATCTGTCCGTCTCTTCTCAGTTGTTTTTCATGTGTGGGAACTGGGGAGCAGGAGGGGCCTGAGGCTCCTTGGATCAGTTATTCTCCATAGAAGAGTAAGGTGTGGGATTAACAGGCCTCTGATTCTGCACAGCATGTTACCTGCTTTGCTCAGGAACTGAATCCTGGCTTTTCCTTCTCTCAACTCCTTTTCCCAATAATTTGGCCTATGAATGCCACCTGGGGTCAAGCCTGTGATGTGCCTGGGTGAGTCTTCCGACATGTAGGGATAACCTTGTGAATTATGAGGGTCCTTTTCTGTGCAATTCTGAAAGAGTTGCCAACACTGTCCATGGTCAGCTGAGGTCTCGTGGCCAGGCCTGGAGGGAGGCTATGGTAGACACCTGTTGGCTGACTCTTCCCACAGGGTGTCACCACATAAACCGGAAATGGACGCTGGCGTGCTTGGAGGTTGTCACACCCAGTGGCTCAACACATCATGCTACCCAACAAAAGATGGCGAGACAGGCCCAACAAGTGTTTCTGGAATGAGGTGGAGCCAGAAACTGCCTGATGCTACCATCGCCTCCCATCCAGATTATGTCAGCTGGCAGTGACTTACCTTCACTGTGCATCAGACATTCTGACTTTCATTTTCCAGATTAGAAAACTACTTTGACGCTGACATTCTTTAAAAGTTCCCCAGGGTCGGCCCAGTTCCAAGGAAGCCTTCCATTAGTAGCAGTAAGTTTTTTCACTGATGTTATTACTTTTCTTCATTGCACCATCAAATTAAGTCCCTCTCAACTACCATGGAATGTTCTTGGATACGTGTGTGCCTTGCCTTGCTTCTGTTTTCTTGGATCTACCTTATCAAGTAAACATATGCTATCCTTCACACGTAAAGCTGCATTCTGAATTTTAGCTCCTATGAAAAGACATGACTGTCTGAATCTAACTTTTCGAGGGTGCAGCCATCAGGTTTGTGAGTGACAGCACCTGCGTAAGTTTAAGTAGCATAAAGGGCATTTGTAGTTTGGATTCTTGACCCCAGGGCACTGCTACTGGAAGGTGCCTTTAAGAGGCGGGGCCTGGTTGGGGGTCCTAAGGTCATTGGAAGTGTGACCTTGAAGGGGAGAGTGGGTCTCTGACCCCTTTCTCTTTCTCCCTTTGCTTCCTGGCCATGAGGTGAGCAAATTTGCTCTGCCACGTGTTCCAGCCATGATGTTCTTCACCACAGATGCGAGGCAGCGTGGCCGACCTATAGATCCAGGACTGGAACCCCCAGAACCGAGAGCCAGAATAACCTTTTCTATTTATGCTTTATCTCAGGTGTTTCATTACAGTGCTAGAAAGCCGCCTAACACAAGCAGCGTGTGTTTATGAGTTACCCAACATTTCCAAGGTACAAGGAAGATACTACTTGGATTCCAAACCCGTGCTCTGTGACTACACCGCTTTGTGTCTACAGGTGGATGAGGCGTGAAAATGAAGGGAGAATGACAGCCCGGAGTCCTCATCTGAGCTCTGTGCCCTTAGCCACTGACGCCCCTACCAGAGCACCCCCATGGCCTGATCTGTTAAAGGAGATTCATCGTAACCCTTTCTCAGTGTCCATGGAGGAGTCAATGGATCCCCATGGAATCATCCTTGACACAGGAGGCCCAGAGTTACTCAAGAAACATCCATCTCCAGCTCGCGTCCCCATCCTCAGGTGCAGGTGTGCCCATTGCTGGCGTAACGTGGTGCAGCTCAGCCATCCCTCAGCAAGGCCACTTCCAGATTACGTCACAATCCTTCACTGGGTTACAGCCCAGCCACTCCCAAGGATGGTTCAGGGAGTTTTAGTACCTGTGACACATTCCGTAAATAAGACTAGTCACAAAAGTGGACACAAAAGTCCGTACAGTACAACCTCAGCTATGTTAAACAGTGCTGCGGGAGGAGGACGTGCCACAGTGTGTCAACTGTGGTCACCGTGAGGGGTGGGACAGATGGTTCTGACCCTCCCCATACTTGCTCTATTCCTTGCAGTTTTCAAGAAGAGCTTATATGGACTTTCGCCATCATACAAATACCTATTACATTTTTAAGTACAGTAGTGTCTCTAAGTTCTCTGTATGAGGGCTGCTTCTCAGTTCTGTATTACATGTGGAAATTTATCTGCTTTTCAGGGGGTGGGGGAGTTGTTTTTGTTTTGTTTTTATTTTGTTTTGGTCTTCTTTATGTGCTTTTAAGCCAAATAAATGTTTCATAATTAAAGCAATGTGCTCCAGGCTGTGTGTTGGTAAGAGACCTTTCATTTACTATAAAGCCAGCTCACTGAGCAAAGCAATATTTAGACAATTCTGGAGAAGTGTGTTTTTTTTAAGGTGGGGGGGCTTTCGATCGTAACGATTTTCCTCTGTGTCATCCAGCAGTTTTCCAGGGCTTTCTCATTATGGCAGTGTGGGGCCATTTGAGGTACCTGCTCTCTAATCAGCCCTGGCTGACTTCCAGTCTGCCTGGGCGGAAGCTCGCTAGGCACAGGGTTTAATTGGGGCCACCCACCATGGAAGCGCTTCCCCGCTTTGTCCAGAGAGATGGAAGCTCCTATGTAATGCACAGAAAACGCCCCACACTGCCGGGCGGGCACAAGTAGGTTCTGATGTCCGAGGCCGTTGTCACATTCCGGTTCAATGATAACTTTCCAGACTTTTCCAGAGGGCTCTTCTCCTTTTCCTGACAACTGAAAATGCAAGATACTGCATCCAGTCATGGGGGGCGATGGGACGCTACCGAAATACTGGGTTGCTGTTTGGATATAAGCCCTACTTGGTATTTCTCTAAATAGGTCCCAGCCTGCTTTATAAAAGAAGAAATACAGCCCTCTCCCCCTTCGCCCCTCTGACCCCTTGGATGCCTTAAATTGATTCCTTGCAAAAGTCAGTGGACTTCCACCAATTGGTTTTCAATGACTGGCCTCTTGATATCAGGCCTTGCAGCCTTGTGGAAACGCCATCCAAGTTGTCACGCAGCTTCCGAAACCAAATGGCCCATGTGATGGGGTACAGCCGGGTGGTGACTGTGTAGCTGGGGAGACAGGGTGTCTGAAGGCCAGAGTGTGTGGGTGGCAGGGGTGATGTGGACAAGTCATGGAACCCCAACTTTCGCATGCCTAAAATTGGAACTATTTAATTTGGATGTGAATGTGGCATTTCCAAACCTAGTATTGGCTGTTTCCCAGGATCACAGAGTCAGGATCCTGGGAATAAAGACCACCCTTCCACCACCCCACCACCGTGGGCAGAGGGATGCTGGAGAGGAGGGGGAGAGGGAGAAAATGGTGACAAGAAGACCACCTGTCAAGGGCCAGCTTTGCCACTTAACTCGATGATCCACCCTACGTCCAGTATTATTATTTTTTTCTGTCTTGTAGTGAAGGCAGGAGACTTTCCAAGTTCAGCCAGTTGTGTCGGAGTCCTGCTTGGCTCTGCAATGGCACTGCTCCACCTTGGCTGTGCGTAACTCACCTGGGGGTCTCCAGCTAACGCAGGCTGTGCCTGGGCGGTCCTGGGCAGGGCCTGAGACTGCATGTCTGTCCTGCTCCAAGGAGACGCCCGCACTGCGGGTCTGGAGACCCCACTTTGGAGACACTGGACAGAGGTTGGTTGTCAGCTGGTTACATGTCAGATTGACCTGGAATCAGGGGACTTTAAAACTAGTCCACTGTGCCTCCAGGCCCATTAACTCAGTATCTCTGGGGAGGGGATTTGGCCAATGTGCACCCAGGCTGAGAATATCTGCAGAGGGGGAGAGTTAGGTGGCTAAAAGTTAGGCTATGTTTGAGGCACTTGGAGGAGGAGGAGAACATTTAGTTAGGATGAGAAGAAAAAAAGGAAAGACCCCTGTGCGCTGGAGAGTAGGGAGGGGAGAAAAATGAGGAAAAGTGGGGAGTGAGAGAAGGCGTACAAACAAACACCACCTCAGGAATGAGGACCTGACGGGTTGTGGGAATTGTCCCTTCCAGCATAGAGTAAGGCTCTGGAGGGGGGTTGGCCGTGCAGGTGGCATAAAGTGCTTGCTCCAGCAGTCTGGGTTACTCCCCTGCGGGGCACTGAGGTCTGAGTCACTGCGTTATCAAGCACGCCTGTGCTGGCCCCATGCTCACTACCAGGAACAGATGACGGTGGCACCCTCCCTGCTCCAGACAGCTGGCACGGTCACCACGTGGGCAGGTGGGGTTATGGCCTTTAATACGCTCTCAATTATCTCAGAGAGGCCAGGAGGAGTTGGCAGGTGTTTGGGGGACACTAGGAGGTGTGCATATCCAGCCACGTGAGGGTGACTGAGGAACTCTGCCTGGGGCAGCATCTGTTTCTAGATGTCACAGGTGACAGAGGCTAAGGCCTGAAATAAGGTCATTCTGATTCTGGGACAGATCTTTCAGGTGGTAGATGCGCTGACCTTGCTCTCTTCGCCCCTCACCACCCCATCCACGGGCAACCCAGAGCTTCCCAGCTGGGGACCCTGAGCAGATGGGGCCTCAAAGGCATCCAGCTAAAACATCCTGTGCGTGAGTGGAAATAGGTGTCTGAGTTCAGAACAGAGATTTGCCTGGAGCCCCTGAAGGTGGGCTGGGCTCTGAATGCCCAGGAAGGAGGGAGATCATCTTGTGAGAAAAAAAGAAGGGACAAGGATGAGTTTATGGAGCACCAATATTGAAGAGGCATCAAAGGGCAAAGAAATTACTTTTTAAAAATTTTTTATTTATTCTTTTTAGTTATGCTGGCAGTAGAATGTATTTTGACATATCACACATACATGGAGTATAACTTCCCACTCTTGGGGTTGCACATGATATGGATTGACACTAGTCATGTGTTCATATGTGAACAGAGGAACATCACATCTGATTCTTTCTACTGTCTCTCCCATTCCCATCCGCCCTCCCTTCCCTTTATTCCCTTTTGTACAATCCAGTGAACTTCTATTCTTTCTCACCCCCACTTTATTGTGAGTCAGCATCCACATATCAGAGAGAACATCTGGCCTTTGGTTTTTGGGACTAGCTTATTTCACTTAGCATGATAATCTCCAGTTCCATCCATGTACCAGCAAATGCCATAATTTCGTTCTTCTTTATGGCTAATATTCCACTGTGTATATGTACCACATTTTCTTTATCCATTCATCTGTTGAAAGGTGGTTCCATAGTTTAGCTATTGTGAATTGAGCTGCTATGAACATTGATGTGGCTGCATCATTGTAGTGTACTGATTTTAAGTCCTCTGGGTATAAACCGAGGAGTGGGATAGCTGGGTCAAATGGTGGTTCCATTCCAAGTTTTCTGAGGACTCTTTATACTGCTTTCCAGAGTGGCTGCACCAATTTGCAGTACCACCAGCAATGTATGAGTGTGGCTTTCCCCCCACGTCCTTGCCAACATTGTTACTTGTATTCTTTATAATGGCCATTCTGACTGAAACAAGGTGAAATTTCAGTATAGTTTTGATTTGCATTTCTTTAATTGCTAGAGATGTTGAACATTTTTTCATATATTTGTTGATCAATTATATTTTTTCTTCTGTGAAGTGTCTGTTCAGTTTCTTTACCCATTTATTAATTGGGTGGTTTTTTTTTTTTTTTGGTGTTAAATTTTTTGAGTTCTTTATATGTCCTGGAGATTAGTGCTCTATCTGAGGTGCAGGTGGTAAAGATTTTCTCCCATTCCATAGGCTCTCTCTTCACATGGCAAAGAAATTATTGATAAGAAAATTTAAACAAGACAGAAAAAATCCCCACGGGACAAATAATGATCTGGAAACTGAAGAGATGAGAGGTTTTGAGGAAGTGGCAGGGAACTTTGTTTCAAATTCTTTAAAGAAGATAAACACTTTCAAGGACTGACTCTCTGTCTCACTTTTACTATTTTGAGAGAAAGGAGCAGGATCTATGTCTTCTTATTTCTATGATTTGTTCATTCATTTATAGACTTCATTGCAATTTTATTAAAGAAGCACGTGACCAGGGTTAGAAACCGAATAGCAGGCTGGTGAGATGTGAAGGGGAAGCTACTACAGGTGGGACCCACCTGCCGTCACCTGCACTGCCAGTCCTGAACGAGCACCCTGAGACCGTGAGAGCAAGCGTGAAGGCTGCTGGGTAGCAGCGGCACACGGGAACTGGTGATTTAGGAACAGTAGCACAGTTATGAAGCTGTGGACGGAAGAATCCTTGCTCCTTGTTCCCCAGGCCACAAGAAGAAAAGTCTGAAGAGGCGATGCCAGTCCAAGCTGGGCACTGGATGGCCTGTGCTGCTGGGCAGTGAGTGGAAATGAAACCCGGAAGGTCTCAAGCTTCTGAGTCCTAAGAGGCAACACTAGCCCAGAGCTTCCACTTTTGTCATGCAGAAGGGAGCATATTTGTTTATGCAATTGTCCCGTGCCCCCGGCAGGGTACCTGGGAACAACAACTCTGAAACCTGATGGGAAGCTTCTGGGCCCTGGCTGGATTTGGTGAGAAATCATTCAGGTGGCCTTCATCTTCATGGAGTTCCCAGCCTCAGGAAGTAGATGGGCCACAGGGATAGGAAGCAAAAGGAGATGGAGAAAGGGGGCGCCCTCAAGGGTCCTGGATGTTGTATCAGCCACCATATACACACTGCCTCGTCAACGCTCGTGGAAATAAATAAAGACCCTTGGGTAGGATGGCTGTCCCTGTGCTAGAGACGAGCACATCGAGACTGTGTTCAGGGGTCACATGGTGATGCAGTTGGATCATGAGTGTTGCCCAGAGGTCCATGTGGTAAAGCCCTGCTCCCCAAGGTGGCATCCTCAGGGTGGGAGGTGGTAGAGCCTCCAGGAGGTGGCGCCTGATGGGAGGCTTCAGATCCTTGGCAGTGTGCCCTTGAAGGCATTCTGGGACCTGGTCCCTTCTTCCACTCTTGCTTTGGAGCCATGAGGTGAGTGGTTTTGATCTGCCACACCCTCTCCCCATGATGTGTTGCCACAGGCCTAAAAGTAATGGGACCAGGAGTGGATCGACTGGAACCTCTAATCTGTCAGTCCAAATAACCCTTTTCTCTTTATAAGTTGATCATCTCAGGTATTTGTTATAGTCACAGGAAGTTGACTAATACACATAACCAAAGTCCTAGGCTTACTTTCATTGTAAATGATAGAAACCTTAGGCAGACTAACCTAAAAAGGAGAAGAGGGGTGAAGAGAGATTTCTTGGTTTCACTGGTAGTAATTCCAAGGATTTAAGAAGAAGGTACAAGAACCAGAACTTGAAACCAGAGTCTGTGTGTTTTCTTCTGTCTTTCCTACTTTTAGATGAATATCCATTTCACAGCTCAGGAACAGGACTGCTGACAACTCCAGACTTCAAACACACAGTGTAACAACCTTAACTGAAAGATGGACTCTTTCTCCCAAATTGTGTAGTTCAACACCTGCAAGAGATTATAATAGGTCACACTTCATGTTCTGAACTTAACACATGCCTCCATCATAGATTCAGTCAGAAGAAGGGAAACAGGGGAGTTGGGAAGGCAAATCCACTCTGCCACCACAAAACTGCATCAGGCAACAAGGACCAGTCCTTCCCCCTCAGCCCTCAGCACCACAGCAAGGATCCAGCTCCAGGGTTGTTCTTGCTTCTTTCTGTTCTACCTGGCGTCCTCATGAATCAGAAATGACACTGGAAGCCTCAGTCCTATTGGCTAGGAAGTCATGCTGGCACTCAGTGAAAGAGGATGTATTGAGAATCACAGTTATCATTTTGTAATACATTCAGTTACATCAGAAACCCAGACTCCCTTTAATTAGAATATTGGTAGGGAGGCCAAGAATGTGTACTTCTAAAGTTTTCCAGGTGATTCTGATTAACAGTTGTTCCCAGTCCTGGCTGCCCCAGTCCTGAGGCTCAGGGAGAGGTGGAGCCTAAGTCTGTGCACGATGGGATCGCAGTGTGGAGAAGCGGAGGACAGTGCTTGAAAACAAAAGTCACTTGTCCTTTGTAGGCAGCCTGATATTTTCCAGAGCCTTTGCAAAGTATATGTTCTACTCTTCCACTATACAGAGGGCTCGGAACTTGGCCATGAGTTCATGTGTGGAAATAAGTAGTCTAGTTTTAATACTACCTCTTCAGCCTCTGGAACACAAGCGACTTTTAATAGTAGGGCTTGGGAAATGGCTAAAAATAGACAGGGGGAGGCAAGGAGTCCAATCCACAGAGGAAAACTGAGATGAGGGAAACCCAACCACACCGAGGGCTTGGATGGTACAATGCAGGGAGAAGAGGAGAGAATTCTAAATGACTAGTTGTAAATTTGTGGCTAAAGTAAGAGGTTCGAACACCTCCTGTACCGTTACTAGTAGATAAATTTGAGAACAGGTTATTGCCGGTCACTGGCTTGAACTTCATTCTTTATTTTGTGTGGTGAACTCTATCTTTCTGTGATCTTCTACCTCCTCTCTCTCCCCCTCCCCACTGATGCTAAACACCTGTCCTATAAACCCAACAAACTATTTAATGCAGCTTTGAGGACACTGAGACCCTCCACTCAGCTTGGAAAGGAGGAGAAAATAAGGAGCTGATTACAGCACAGAAGCGGATTATAGCACCGTGGTAGAGAGATGGTAAATACTTCTTACCTTCTGTTTTCACAGATCAGGGACAAAGGGAAAAGTGTATAAATAATAGAAGTTACCATTTATTTCTGGTCAGAAGGAGGTATATTACTAAAGATATATTGCTTTATTATTTTTTAAGTTATGCTTATGTCACTAGAAAATAAAGGGAAAACCAAAGCCATCTGTACCATGGATTTAAACAAAAAACAGGGAGAAAAGGGAGAAACTTTTTAAGTTACGAGCGAGAACAACTGTATGATTTTTCTTTATCTCAAAAATTTCTTCCCTCCTGTCCTTGCTCCCTTTATGAATGCCTACTGTGTGTCATGTTCTGGGCCAAAAGAATACAAGAATACAAGACATCAGTGATCTCCCTTCCCCATGGGTTTGCTGTGAACTTCAGATAGTTATGGTGTCTTGAATTTGTAGTTTTAAAATAGGTTGAGACTTCTATTTCCAAGTAACTTGGAAGAGACTGCTACTTTGTAATTCACATCTTAAGGCTGGACCACATGCTCATGACTCTCTGTCACCATCTAGAGACAATTTATACATATTGCAGGGCCAGTTCCTGGAAAATTGAATGTATAAAAAAAAAATCATTCAGAAGTTATGACTTTGCAAGCATTTGTGTGTCAGTCCTACAGAAGAGATTGGAACTTGTCATCTGCAAATGTACACAATTGGAAGTTTGGGAACTACATCTGTGACTATGCAAGAAATTAGTCTTTGTTTCTGTGCCAAACTACGGAGGGTTGGAATTTACAGGGAGTAAAGACTTATTTTGGGTATGGGAGAAGATCTGGAAGACCAATAGGGGATGTACTTCTTACATTAGGTCCAGGAGGTGGCCTCCAGAGCCCCAAAGGGTTAGCACTCAACAAACATGTGTCCAGTTGAATAAGAGGCTACAAGACTCCCTGTTGTTGGAGAAGGGACACAAAATAGAATCCAGATCTGCACTATTCACCCAGGTTCTTGCTTGAGCAATCCTGACCCCCCAGAAATGTGTCAAAATCTCACATTTTGTCACAATTTTCTGTGTG
The DNA here is from genome assembly GCF_902686445.1 of Sciurus carolinensis. Classification (NCBI taxonomy): domain Eukaryota; kingdom Metazoa; phylum Chordata; class Mammalia; order Rodentia; family Sciuridae; genus Sciurus; species Sciurus carolinensis. The sequence continues at coordinate 9,326,243 of NC_062228.1, forward strand.
TGGGGTGCTACTGGTATCTAATGCGTAGAGGCCAGAGATGCTGTTCAATGCCCTTTTTTATAATGCATAGGACAGTCCCCACAACAAAGAATTATCCAGCCCCCATGTCAATAGTGCTAAGATAGAGAAACTCTATAATCCAGCATAGTGTATAGGTTAGAGATGTTTTCTGGGACTCTATCCCTGACCCTTGTGAAGAACCCGTATCACCAATCACAGAAGATGAAGACCAAGCAATATCGTGCAAATACATCTCACTGGAGTGACACGGTTATTTTCAGCTGAGTGTGGGCACACCATTTACCCCTTCACCCCAGTTTCCTTCGGCATTTACTTGATGGTGTGACTTACAGTGCTGTGGACCCTGGTTTCCTTTTCTTGTTCCATCTGCTGCTTGGTAACTAGAATTACTGCATGTCTGATGTCTAGTTTCCTTTAGAGTCCAGTTTTTCACTGAAATAAAGCACTTAAGTCACCTGTGTCAGAACCCACCTGCTGGTGTTTGCTACAAAAGCATGTTGGGGTCCCACACCAAATCTACAGAATCAGAATTTCAATGGATTGTGGCCCAGGAATCTGCATTTCAAGCTAGGATCACAGGTAAGGATATATGAAGTCATGGAAATAAGTACTCTCTGTTCTTACTTTTAAAGCCCACTTATAAGGTGCTTGGAAAAATATACTCAGTCCTCAGAATATTATTTTGATGTATTGTGTCTACAACCCCAAGGTTTACCTGTTTGATGCTGAAACAGACTATACATGTTGACCTATCACTTATTCTAAGTTGACAAGGACCTGGTTTTGAACTGTTTGGTACCCACAGCAGTGAAATATGTCACCATCTTGCACCATCTGGTCCAAGACCTTCATTGTTCACCTTGATGCTAGCTAGCAACAGTGGCCTAACTTCTTCCTCTCTTGACCCTGCCTCTGCACCTGGACTCTCAAAAAGATCCACACTTTTTTAAATGATGTTGCCTCTTATACACAGATGCTCGCTCACACATTTACTGTGTGACATCTAGCAATTTCCTGTATGCTCTCTCCCTGCCTTCCTTACTGGGTCCTGATATCCCGCCACCTCTTTCTGCCCCTCCCTCTGGCCTGTAACTCTCTGTCATGGCAAAGGCTAGTCCTACTTAAACTTCACTTATGCTGTGCCCCCTGTTCCACATAAAACTGACCTCATACTTCCCTTTGGTCTTATTTTCAAAGTCACTTCCCAAGAGATGTCTTTAACATGTGCATACCTGCTCCCATTTAAACTGGATCCTGCTGTTATCTTTCTAATTAGGAGCCCATTATCTTCTTTTATAGAACTAGTGATCATTTAGGTTCCATTTCTGTTGCTGAGTTAGCCAATGAGGGTCTTTTCCAGTGGCTCGTGAGAAAGTATTTTGTTCCTCACTGCAAACGTAGGCATCAAAGGATTAAATAAATGTACTGAGTGAATGAACATTCACACAGCAAGCTGGAGACATGCCATGCTGACGGCAGACTCTGTTATGGATGATGGCTGTAGGTTTGGGTGTCTGGGGTCAAGATTCAACCCTCCAGAGTTGGACCCAGGGCCACTTGGAGGAGGTCACCTCAGCCAGACCAAGAGTATTCACACACGGACAGCGACAGGCTCATTGTTCTAGTCCTCCCGCTGCCCTAGATTTGCGAGTTGCCTGCAAGACTCCTGTTAGCTGGGTTATCTTGAGCGCATCTGGGCCTCAGTTTCCTCATATTCATCAAGGAGCTAAGATTCCTACTTTGTTAGGACAGGGTCCATGGCAAAGGAGGTGAAACCGGGATAGATGTTGAGAAGCCTGAACTCTGGACTCTCGCTTGAAGACTTGCAAATGAGAAGTCTGAGCCGACAGAGAAAGAAGTCGCTCCTCTTACCTGCGCCCTCTTCTCAGCTCCTGTCTTCGTGCGCTCCCATTACATTGGCCAAGCCTGACCCCCGGCGCGCCCCTCCCGCTCTCGCGCTTGGTCCCTCCCTCCCCCAACTCCCACCCAGCCTCCCCGCCCCCTTCGCCCCCTCCCTCGAGCCCGAGCCCGGAATCCCACGCCCTTGCATCAGCCCGGGGGCTCGGACAAGCCCGGGAGCCGCTGGTCGCCAATCACCGCGCGGTGGAGAGGCGGGCGCTCGGCTCCGGCGGGCGCGCTGGGGGAGCCAGCTGGCGCGGCTTTCCCCCGAGCCGCAGACGCTCACACCGACACACAGACGCACAGCCTGGCGGGCGGGCGGGCAGGCACCGGCAGAGTCTCCCAGCCGCCTGCGCTCCAGCTCCGGCCCGGGGAGTCCCGGGCACCCTCGGAGTGCCGCAGGCGGCGCGCGCCGCCGGGAGGGAGAGCACGCGGGCGGCCCGGGGAGGCGAGGCCCCGGCGCGCCCGCCCTGCCAGGTGAACGGCGGCGGCCCCCACCTGGCGCCGCACCTGGGGCTCCGGGCTGCCGCGGAGAGAATGTGCGCCGCCGGTGCGCTCCGCCCGCCACGTCCGGCCACCAGCAGCCGCCGCGCCCGCACCTGACCATGGAGTGCGCCCTCCTGCTCGCATGTGCCCTCCGGGCCGCAGGGTCCGGCCCGCCGTGGGGCCCCGCGGGACTGGGGCGCTTGGCCAAGGCAGGTGCCATTGAGGGGCTCACGGACAGCGGGTGGTAGGGGGCGGCAGCCCAGCCGCGCCCCTCACGCGCGATGCCATCTCTTCTCTTGCAGGCGCTCCAGCTGTGCTGCCTCTGCTGTGCTTCAGTCGCCACCGCCTTTGCCAGTGACAGCAGCAGCGGCGGCAGCGGATTAAATGATGGTTCGTATCTGCGTCCCCTCCCCAGGGGCCGTTCAGGGCACTTTGTCCCTTTATTAGCCCGAAGAGGGAAGAGATAGAAAAGCGCAGCCCCTACCCTGGCAGGTGTGTGCTGTCTTGGAAATGGTTCCTTTTTGGAGAGCGGGACTTGTGGCAAGGACTTATCAGAAAAATCAGTGCCTCAAGCGGCAAGTCACATAAATGAAAAAAATACTTTCCCTCCTTCATAGATGAATTGTTAAGAAAAAAAATCTTAACTGCGGTGAGAAGTTAGAAAGGAAGTGGACACCAACTAGGGAATTAAGGATCAAAGGGCTCCTTCCGCATTTTCCTCCTGTCCTGGGGAAGCCCACAAAAACTCACCCTGGGTGAGGTATGCAGGACGGGGCACCCCTCTCTTACCACCTCCTTCCTCCTCACCCCTCTCCACTTCCGTTCCTTTCTTTACCGCGCTTGAGTCATGGGTGCCCAAAGATGGCTTTTAGAGAGAGGAAAGCAGTAGCTTTAGGTCTTGGAGCCCTTTATTCTCTCTTCTGAGGTTCCCGGCCATAAACTTCCAGAATATCCTTAACTTCTGTCATTTATCAACTTCCCAGTGGTGCCCAGAAGGGAAATCCTTGTTTGCACCGTTTCCTAGCAGCTACAAGAGAATGACTGATTGCTGAACCAAGCTGTCTAGCAAAACCTCGCTGTTCAGCTTATATTCTGTGGGATGCAGGATTAACTCCTCTTACCAGGGGGCAAGGGATCACACTGGGACTGGAGGATGGTAGGGTCACAGAGAAGAGATGGCAGAACGTGGGTGAGAGGACAAGAAACCCAGAAATTAGCTCATGGGAAATTTACCTTTTGTCCAATCAGAGGCTGCAGTTTCTAAAAACCACCTCTCCTTGTTGCATCAGGATCACATGGCTGGAGGTCCCTTCTGACCCAGCCATCACCTGTAAAGACCTCATCTTTAGTCAGCTCAAGAGATGGATCAAAGCACTCTTTACAGGGGACTCTGACTACCTCTCTTCCATCAAGGACTGATTGTAACCCACAGCCTGTTTATTCTCCCCTTGGAAACAAACCAGTAGCAGGTGTCTGGGGGTGGGGCTGGCTGGATAAGGCTCCCACAAGGCCTCTGGAGTGAGCCAAGTTTCAGATGCTTTTGGACAAGGAGGTAAGAAACAACTTACTGTAGAAACTCTGTCTGGACCATATCCGAGATGCATTTGTAGTCAGGTAGGATTTGCATTGGTAGAGGGCAGAGGTAGATTTTCTCTAATAAAGTCTGCATTTATTCCAGAGCTTCATACTTTTGAAGAAACATTTAAGATTCTTTTTTTTTTTTTTTTTTTTTTTTTGTAAAATGAAATCTTCTATGTCTTGCTCAGGTTTTTAAGGATAAGAGAAGGGGAAAACAGTTTTTCCCAATTTCTGAAAAATGTCCATTATGTGGCATTTCTAGTTAAAAGAGAAAAACCAGGAGACAATGGAAAAGACAGGAATAAAGGATATAAGAATAAGAGTTGTCCAAGCAATAAAGATCACAAATGGTAATAGATATAGAATAGTTGAAAGTTATTGTCATGTTGGTTTGGTTTTGTTTTTGCAAGTGTGTGCTTCATTGGAATATCCCTCATTGATACTAGCTGAGGGGTTCTGTCTTCCTTAGCTTTCTACAATTTTGTTATTTTTGGTTGTTGTTGTTGACTGTCTTGGGAAAAGAGAACTTCCTCTTCCCACCCCCCACCCTCCAGTAACCAAAGACCCAAGTGACTCACGCATGCATTGTAGTTATTCAGAATCTTTCTAAACACTTTCCAAATTAGTTTCCCATTCTGTGCCTCGAAAGTAGAAATGCAGAGCATTTTTAATGCACAAAGGGCATGTTCCAAATCATTCTGTGGGACGATGCTTTTCAGTTTCAATGTTTTGTGAAAGAAAACAGTGTGCTGGCTTTGCTTTTGCAAACAGCAAAGTGTTTTAGCTCCCTCTCTCTCTAGAGCATGCAGCAATTAGTGCTGCTCTGGGGAGCAATGGCGAAGGTATTTTTAAACATGCCTTTCCAGGTGTCCCCCAATCTGCCACGCCCCCTCCAACATGTCTGAGCAGTTTTCCACACCAGACTGTATAGGATGGATCTGACAATTTTGCGGCATTTTTAGGCATGCACTCTATTTTAGGCTTACAATGAAATGGGATTGTCCCTGTGAAAACTCATAGTAAAATGCTAAGGGTGAGCCGAGTGTCGGAGTTTTATCATCACAAGTAAATAGTATTGGAAATAGAAACTGCTGTTGTTTGTTGGTAACCTGAGGGATGATCTGAAGATACACATCCCTTAGAGTATTGTGCAGTTTTAACTGTGCCCCTGCAAAAATGCTCTCAGTTCAGTTTGAGCACAAAACTATTCATATCCTGGGTTAAAAAAAAATCCCATTTATTCGCTTTTGTGGTTTTTGATCAATTTTTATCTTCCTACCAGAAAACAAATCTTCCATATGAATGACTTTATGGCTAATATAAAGAGTTCATCTACAGACCATGAGAATTGTGACCTTTTTCATGTCCTTGAAATGTGTCATAATTGTGCTTGGCTCTTGGTTTGTGTAGAAAGTATCGTGGCAGAGCTAGTCACAGGGACCCCAGGTCCTCCTCCTCAGAGCTGCTGTGGAGCCTATTTGCTCCAGGTGCCTGGTACCAGAAGGAAGGGGTCTATGAGCCGTCCGTGGCTCTTGGTCAGCCTGTTGGAGAGTGACCATTGGCAGTGTGGGCTCTGGGTGCTGACCGCTGAACTTTTCCCATTGCAGATTACGTCTTTGTCACGCCAGTAGAAGTGGACTCGGGCGGGTCATATATTTCACACGACATTTTGCACAACGGCAGGAAAAAACGATCGCTGCAGAGTGCCGGCGGCTCCCTGCACTACCGATTTTCAGCATTTGGACAGGAACTACACTTAGAACTTAAGCCCTCGGCGATTTTGAGCAGTCACTTTATTGTCCAGGTACTCGGAAAAGACGGTGCTTCAGAAACTCGGGAACCTGTGGTGCAGCGATGTTTCTATCAGGGATTTATCAGAAATGACAGTTCCTCCTCCGTCGCTGTGTCTACGTGTGCCGGCTTGGTGAGTGCACCCCAGCTAGTCCAGCTCCCTCTCTGGTGTTCTGTAAACTCGAGTGAACACATGTCTCCAATATTAAGTGCTCTTCTAGCCAACTCCACACATTCACACTGTCAGCTTTGATACTTATAATATTCTCAATTGAATTAATCTAATCTGCTCTCAGAAAGAAGAAAATATAATAGAACTTTAATTACCATTTAGAACATTCTTTTGATGTTTAATGGTCTGGGCCTTTTCATTCTCCATGTTTGAGATGATCCCTAAGGAAATTAATCTGATGGATGCCATTCGCTTTGTGAAGTCTTGGGAGACCAGGCGTTCTATAAATCTAACAAGCTGCGTGCGTCTACATTGCTTTGAAAAGGGAAAACTGTATTTCAGTGCAAAATCGCATTCAGCAGCCCTGGTAAGCCCTAACCTTCAACTCTACTGAAGCGGGGGCTTTTTGTTTTCTTTAATCTGTTGGTGGTGTCCTGCTCACAGAAGGCATCCTTTTAGAACCGGACGTGGTGTGTTCTGGGCTGGCAGAATTTAAGGGTGGTGTTCAGGGAGGCAGGACATTTAAAAGCATTTGAAGTGAATGTCATTTCCTCTCTGTGTATTCCTCATCTGTTGACCACAAGGCCAGGGCTATTGGTGTAAATGATACCTCTCTCAGGATTCAATTAAATATATGAGGCAGTAAATGGCGTTCTGGGCTTTCATTTTGTTTTGCAAATTAAAAAATGTCTCTTGGATTGAAACAATGTGCTGGGTTGACAGAAGACTTTGTTGAAAGACGTGTGGTGATCATGCTCACGCTTTGGCATGGCCTGAAGAGGGAAGCTGAGAAGGCCCACTGAGGATGTAGCTGGTCATGTCCAGGGCGCGTCATGGCAGAAGCCATGGGGTGGGGGTGGGGCAAGTCACTTCCATATTCTTGCTAGTGGAAACACTGTTATTTTTGTAGTTTTTTCCGTGATGTGGCCTGAAATTCAGATAAAACCTTTCCCCATAACCATTGTCATGATATTCTTTGGTTAATTGAAGGTATGAAGGTTTAACAATTTCCAACTGAGCTGGATCTATTTAAAAAATGACGGCTGCTGCTCACTAGTGACCTGTGCTCCAGCATGGTCACCCACACACGTGCACACATACCTGGATACGTCTTGGGGTTTTCTGTTTTATGGTATAGAGCCTGCTGTTCTTTGGTGCTGCCCACACATTTCCCCTTTAGAGTCTTCTGGGGCTTAGGCTGTCTACCATAGTGCCTTTTGTGCGGGGGTGCTGGGGATTGAATCAGGGGCTGCTTTGCCCCAGTCCTTTTTATTTTTTATTTGGAGACAGAGTCTCACTCAGTTGCCCAGGCTGACCTTGAACTGGCGATCTCCCTACCTCAGCTTCTGAGTCTCTGTGATGACAGGTGTGTGCCACTGTGCCCAGCTACCATAGTGGCTTAACACTCTCATTCTGTATACGCATGGTTAAGAGCTCTAGTTCTTACACCAGCTCTTACCAGGAGGGCTGTAGACAAGTGACTTACCCTGTATGTGTCTTAGTTTCTTTATCTCTGAAATGGGAATCAGGAGGGATGACCTCGCAAGGGCTGCGGGAGGGACTGGCTTATGGAGCTCTTGGCTCGCTGCTTTTCTCTTTCCCACAAAACTTGACCCCATGTTGGGTCCTCCTAGCATTCCACCATCTGTCCATGACATGAAGTCTGATCACTTCTCCTTAAGAGATGTCAGGTTGTTTCTCATCAGGAAGAGACTCACTCTCGAACAGGGAGAAATGATCACTGAGCACAGAACCGTGAGTTAAAAATGTCCATCTTTTGACCAGCAGATCTGCCTGGGTCAAAGGCTGATTTAGGTCGGGATGTGAAACATAGGTTGTGTAGATTTAACTTATTAACTTTATTTCTCTAGACTTCAGTTTACATTTGTGAACCACGTGGGGTGATTTCTAAGATCATTGTGCTCTCTAGGCCTCTGACTCTGGTTATCCAGTTCGTGGACACTGGCAGGGCCCATTTGGTCACTGGTGGGGAGATTACCATAACCCATCCCTCTGTGCCCCACCAAACTGCAAAACACATTCACCTGTACACATCCCCCTGCATTGGAAGAGTCAAGCTCCGTCAATTGTCACAAAGTTCACCCCGGTGTGAACACCAGCCAGATCTGATGGGACATATTAATGCCCCAGAAGACCCACCTTGTCCCTTTCACTACCCACCAGAGGCCACCACTGTCCTACTTCTAACATAGTTTAATTGTGTCTATTTCAAAAATGTGCCCAAGCAGAACCACAAGCTGTCTCTGAGTGTGAAGATTGCAATGTTTCTATCTAATTGTTGGTTAGCTCTCCAGGGGTTTTCTGTTTGGGGTTGTTATGAAGAGGACTGCTTAAAATTCTTGACTATGCCTTTTGGTGAACTTGTGTTCGCATTCTGTTGAGTATACACCTAAGAATGAGGCTGCTGGGTCACAGGACACATGCATGATCAGCTTTGGGGAGTCTTGCCCATCAAATGTTCAGAGGGGTCGTGGCCAGCAAATGAGCTCTCTGGTGGGGTTGGGCCACTGGCATCAGGCTTCCTTAAGACCCCAGATCTCCTTGTGTGCATGCAGTGGACATTAGGAGAATAAGAAGACATGGCCAAATGACCTGGCAAAGTACCCGTGGGAAAACTAGCCATTGCGGTGACTACTAGGGAAACCCCAGCAGAAAATGGGGAGAGGCGGAAGGGTAGGCATCCATGTGGACATACAGGCAGGTGTGCATATTCCAGCGGGAGCTTTTCTAGCCTTAATTCAGACTGGTGTGGAATGTTCGTAGTACCTTCTTGAAATGCACGCTGCATCCCCAGCTCCCAACCGAGAGGTCTCACGTTATGCAGGAGTTGAATAGGTTGTTACTTCCTTGGAAATAACTCATAAAACAGAAGTTACAAACTTCCCTAAATGAATCCTGCCAACATTATGTTTGGAGGTGATTGTTTTTTCAAATTTTGAATGCCTTTTCTAGGCCACCACTGCCCATGGCACCTGGGGACCTTAAACTCTGGGAAGGCATTTGGGCTTGCAGCCTTTCTCCCAGAATCTCAGGGTTCACCTGATCTCATCGCCACCTGATATCATCGACACCTGTCATGTGTGTCCTTTCTGCTGTCCCCAGCCTCCCCTGACCACTGCAGTGAGGAGGTTGTCATGTCTGCAAGCCCAGGCCATTGGAGGGGGACCTCGTTTTTCTGTTGAACCATAGCCAGTGTAGGATTTTCACCTGTGTTCTTTAATGGTTTTCTCACAGAACAAACCTGTGTTTTTCTTCTTAAGTACTAGGAGCTCTAAGACATGTTTCTGCTCTAACATGCTCGACTGTGGTGATCCTTTTTGTTGGAACAGTGACTTTTGGAGTGTGGTCAACCCCGTTAGCTTTATTTGAGGTGCTACAACTGTGGTGTCCTTTAACTGCAAGCAAAGCTCAGGGGACTGGGCCCCCAAATGCATATTTTTAATTCTCCAAAGGGTTCTGATGCATACTAACATTTGAGAGGCACTAAACGGTTGTAGTTTTGGAATTTACAGGAAAGACCCACTGAATCATCTTTCTTTCTTCCAACAACTGTTTCTCCACCTCTGTGGTGCCAGGCACTGTGCAGAGCAGGGGGGACAGTTAAGATTAAGAGGATGCTGGTGCCCAGCACAGAGCTCACAACCTGGGGGAGAAGATGCCGTGGGGCTTTTAGGCCTGGAAGTTGCTATTTTAGTGTAAACCAAGTTGTGGTTCCACAGACCAAAGAGCTGACAGGGGGTAGCCTCTGGAAAACAGGGCCAAGTTAGTATAATACGCCACCTCTTGAAGAATTATAGTGTCCTTACATATTAGCAAGTCAGAGAAGTTCTCCTTGAATCCCATTTTAATACTGTTACGTTAATAACATTTATTTAACTCTGTTTAGGCTTCTTCCAGCTTGTCTGGTCATGGAAGATTTTTTGAGGGACATCTCTTCATAGTTTGGTGATAAGAAAAGCCCCACAGAGATGCTGTGATCTCTTGTGTGGCTTTCTGACTGTTAGGAGAGGCTTTGGGGATAAGAGTTTCATGGTCATATAAGTCAGGGGAAGTTTAAAGAAAATCTGACTGTGACACATTTCATACTTCAGCACATTCATGTGCATGGCGAGATCCCAAAGAGGGCACTGATTCTGACCTGACCCCTCCCGTTTGCAAGCCATATTTCTGTCACCATCTCATACCTGCTCCTTTCCGTGTGTCACCATGAAGGAGCAATTCTTAGGCCTCAGTTTATTTGCCCTTCATTGGTTCCTGACATGTCCCCCGGTGACCACACGTTCCAGTTGGGGACCTGCTCTGATTGTCCTCCGAGTCTGCATCGGAGGCCCCGGTGGAATGTGTACCACGTCCAGCCTCAATTCCTGATGCGCCATCTAATTTTGTCACTTCCTTTCTCTTGTTCCTTTGTCCCCAACAATTAAACCGTAAGTGGCATTTCTCCTCCATGGCTGGCTGCCCTAATGTCCCCATTGTATCTTTCTTTAGTAGTGGCCTTTTCAGACTACAACTGCAGTGACCCATTCCCCAGAGAACCTGGGTCCCTGTGAGGAACTTTGGAAGCCATTGGATTTCAATAGGGCAGCAGGGATGCTTTGATCTCTCCTTTTCAAAAGTATTTTATGACTCAGAAGGCTCCGTCATCGAGCGGTCTGTTGCTGGTCCCTGCCTGCCAAGTTGTCTTTAGAAAGCTGATTTCCATTCATAAAAGGGCTGAAGTTAAGTGACCTTAGTCTACGGCTCTACACTTAGCAGGCCTTGTGAGCCCACAGGGGTTGCTGAATTACATACACCCCCTTGGAACTTCGTGGTCACTTGAGAGGATCACGTGAAATTAAGGATTAGACTGGGTTGTATTTGTGTTTTTTGATACAGGCTGACCCAAACCAGAGGTGTTTTCTTAGGCTATTACTCAATTCATCAAGGGTAAAAAGACTTAAAAAAAATTTTTTTTTGGCTGCTTTCCTCTGAATCCTCCTCAGACATAATTTATAAAGAGAATTATTTGCTTATAACAACACTTTGAGCAAAACGCCAGACTAAACTCTTCAAAAAACCTAATAACTAACTAAGGTTCTTGCCAGAGAGCAGGACACCAGAGTGGTGCAGGCCAGGCTGAAAGGCCTCACAGGAGAGTCTGAGAGGACCATCCTGCCTCCCCATGCTGCCTGCCAGTCCTGCTCCCAGGCCCCTGTGTCGTGAGTTCTGGGCTTCCTTCCTGTGTCTTTGCTTCAGTTTTCTCATCTGTGAAATGGAAATGCTCATTCCGTCTCCCAGATTTTGGAGACTTATGATGAGCACTTAACTTGATGAACAGTAGGAATGTGACTGTGTTGATTGTTCTTGACTTTGAACTAGGAGATGGTCAGGCAGGAGATGGCCCTTAAGCAACTGTAATCTCCAATCCCCAAGGCTTTCCAGGTCTGTGAGAACAGGAAAAGAACACTTAGGGGGTTGGCCACCATCCTGGTGGGAATGCTGAGGGTTTTGTGGGAGAAAGTAACCACTAGTTTATCAGCTGAGAAGAAAAAGGTGGGAGAAAGGGAGATTCAAAGGGGAAGGTCAAAACACACAGCATCATTTGGATAAATTCCCTTTCAATAAAGCATTGGGCGCCATGACTGTGGGCTCTGACTGAGGTTCTGGCTGTAGGCGCCACTAATGCATGACCCACGTAGATTGTTCACACTTTCTGGGCTTAGTTTCCTCATTGGTAGCATGAGGCTCATGGTACCTCTCTATGGTGTGTTGATGGAAAGAAATATACTCTGTGCGAATGCTTAACAGTGCTGACACAGTCATATTGGTGCTGGATGAACTTCTTCAATCCGAAAATCCGCCATTCCCCAAGGTCTGAAACTTTTTGGGTGGCAGCATGATACCATGAATGAAAAACCTACACCTGACCTCACGCCATGGGTCACAGTCTGAACACAGGTACACCAAAAATATGGTATAAAATGACTTTCAGGCTATGTGTCTGTAAGGCGTATATGAAACATAAATGAATTTCATGTTTAGAGTTGGGTCCCATCACCAAGATATCTATTATGTATATACAAATATCCCAAAAAGAAAACACCCAACATACCCTGGTCAGAAGCATTTCAGATAAGGGGCCCTCACCCTGTGGTAATAAGGATTTAGTAATAATCATCAGCATTGAAGATCTTCTTCCATAAAGGAGTTTGCAGAATTGGTTAATGCCAACCCTTATCCTCCACAGGCAGGAAAAAACTTAAGCCTAGATAAAAATAAGAGTTAATAGTTACTGAGCACATGTGGCTTTTAAAACTGGAGCTGTTGGGAGACTCAGCTAAGACACAGAGGTAGCCCTTTAGAATGTTTAAGTATGGATTGGTTATCAGTATTTTAAGGTCTAAGGTAAAGTAGTTTTTTTTTTTTTTTTTTTTTCTTCTGCAAGATGCTTCAAAAAGACCTGGGCACTTTGAAAAATAAAATACATACATATGTTCAGGCCCCACCTCCGAAATGCCATCTGTCCTAAATAGAGCCTGTGTGTCCATGTTTAATAAAGGGAAGAAAACTTGCCTGCATGGTCCCAGTGGGCACAGGTGACTGACTGTGAATTTTTCCTGAGGGTGTTTGCAAAGAACCGTCTCAGGGGAAGCAGGACTCCTTGCGACTTTTTGTATCTTTTTTTTTTGAGAATTGGTTTTGCTTTATGGCCTGTATCATGCTATGACAGCGTGACTGTGAACAAACAAACTAGTATTAGCCAGATGAATGATGGGGGTCAGGATATCTAATGTGAAACTAATGCAGAGACCATTCTTTCTGTATTGTAAGACTTTCCTTTGCAACCAGAACAGCTCCCTCCTGAACTGTTTTGTGGGCTCTGGGCTAATTTTCTAAGCCCTCCTTGTTTTCCCTCCCTCCCTTCCCCCTCCTCTCTTATTCCCTTCCCTGTTCCATCCTACCCTTTCTTCTTCTCTGCCCTTTCCTTCCTACCTCTTTTCTATCTTCTCCCCCTCCCAGTCCTCATCTCCCCTCCTTCCTTCTTGGACCTGATTGGCTGGATCCAAGATATTCCGCCTTGTCCATCATCCCTATGCTGTCTCTCTTCCTCATTCTCTCACCCTTGACTTCCTTCTGCTACAGGATCTCCTCAGTTCCAGTCATGCTTCACTCATTTCCTTGGGAACCTAGTGACTTATTCCATCACATACCACATGTTATGTCAGCTCCATCATACCTGAGAACACGTGTATGGGACTCTGGGCTTTATTTGCTCTCACCTGCCTGTAAGCCTCAGGGAACCACATTGAATTCATCTCTGAATCAGAACAAGACAGAACTGGTTCCTTATTGCTGTGGATGAATGCACAGAGGAAGGTCTGAAGAGATGCACAGCCAGCTCAGGGCTCCACGCTGAAACGTCTGGAAACCAGAATTTGTGTCTGTCCTGTCCTGTTGTGTGGATGCCTATGCACATGTATGTTTAAAATATATGTAAATTGCACTAGCCAATGCTTTTTTTGGAACAGGGAGTTTAAAAGCAACGTATAACTCAGGGTTCTTTCCTTATCCCTAGACATAGATCTAGCTTATTCTTTTAACTGTTACATACTGTCCCTTCTGATTTATATGCTTATTTCCAGTGTTTTGATGTTGGTGAAAAGAACATGCATATATAGGACTTTTCTTATATTCACTTCTATATTTATGAGGGAGAGAGACTTCTCACTGTGAAAAACTGAAGTGTCAAAAGCCTACAGGACATGAACTGTGGCCAGAGATTTACCTGCTTATATTGACATGTGTCACTCACTCTTGCCATCACCATTACCTTGGTTGAATCGCAAGCCAATCTACCGAGAGAGGATTTCATCCTAATGGTCCATGAGCCCAAGAGGCAGCTTAGACTAGCTCCCTCCAGTGGAGCACATGGGCTGATGGAGTTGCATATTTCCCACCATCGGCAATAAACGATTTAAGAAAAAATGGTACTCATTAATTTCTGAAGTCCAAATATAAACAGGCCTAATGATAGCACTGCACATGAAGGGTTTTGTGACCAAAAATATTTGCTTTGACTTCATACACATCTCTGTCCACAAACCCAGGAGCTCCTCAACAGTTACATCAAGTGATTCCTTGAAAGCCTGTTCCCACGGTTGCTCTACCCAATTACAGGGCAGAATACACTCAGCTACCATAATGCAAGTCTGCTGAGCGCTGCCTGGACAGCATGCTCGCCTCTCCTGAGGGATGCCTTTGATGTAGCTGAGGATTTCGTTCTCAGCAGAATTCTTTTGATTGCTTATTCATGCCACTGAGCTTTGGAGTATTTTATCTGCCCTTATTACCACGACCAGTCAAGGGGGCATGCTTTCTAATATAAATTATGTAGTGCACATCACTAATTTATGAGACGTCAGCTGTATGTACACCCCTATTTGAGAGAAGGCACTTGAAAGAGATTGAGATAAGCTGGTAAAGGAGATTATCTCTGCGACCTTACCGAGGTCTGTAGCAGGGTGACTTGAGCATCTGGGCTCACCCTGTGATTTTACAATTCCCACCTCTTTTTCCTGTTTTATTCTGCCAAATACTTACCCAAAGTTAGTTTCTCTGTGAATAAATGATGCACACAATTTTCTCTTTGCCTTGACTATTGAGTGGATCTTTTTTATGCCGGTCAGAGTTGCCATTGACAGAAGATGGTACTTAAATGTGCTCTCACTTTTCAATATGCTAATATACATGTCTACATCTCATCTCAGGGTTTGACAGTTCTTGTTTTCCAGTAAAATGCATTGGAGTCAGGTGAATTCAAGCAGAAGTATTCCATTTGTGTGTAAAACAAACGCTGATCTGTTTAATATTGCATGTTTAACTCTGTCACTTATGACTGAAAAATAAGTCTAGACCCATGATTCTTAGGACAGGGAGCAGTAGAGAACATGGATACCTGTGCTTAGATCCCAGCTTGTACCCAGCAAAACAGAATGTTTGAGGATAGCGCCCACGCATCTGGGTTTTTGAAGACTGCCCAAGTGGTTCTAAAGCATAGCCCAGTTTGAGCACCTCTGGGTCTAGGTAAATGTGGAGGCTTTAAAGATGTCATCTTAGAAATGTCTTGTTGGATGGTTGGAGATGTTGGGGTGGTGTGTTAAAATGTGAGGGATTTTAGAAGCCAGTCTCTCTCACTTTCTCATGATGTGGTCTTCGGATTATTTTTTTGGACAACATTTTATTCTGAAATAATTTTGGAGTCACAGGAATTTGCAAAAAATAATAGAGTTCCCGTGTACCCTTCACCCAGCTTTGGGAAGTACTCAAACTGAGAATCTAATTTTCTTGTCTGTGATGTGGAAATTTAAAAAAAACAACACACAAAAACCTTCCAAAGGGTACTATAAGAATTAAATGAGATAATGTATAAAAAAATGTAAAAGGCAGAATTCTAAGGTGGCCCCCATAATTCTTGGCCCCTGGTACTCATAAGCCCCTCCCAGTCTTTCACTCCATTGCTGATCTGGGTACTGCTGGGGAGGGATTTTACAATTCACCTTAAGATGGGGAGATTTTCCAGGGATGTCTGATCTAGTCACGTGAGCCCTTTAAATCCAGCTCTAGTTCCTAGGCAGAAGTCAGACTCGTAGCTGGAGGGGCTTAACGTGGGAGAGAGTCTTGCTGTGGGTAGCAGAGACAGAAGGGGCCATGTCAGAAGGAAAGTGGTCAGCCTTGAGCCCAGCAGCCTCTGACTAACAGCAGCAAGGACACGCAGCCTCTGTCCTGTACCCTGAAGGAACTGAATTCCACCAGCAACCTGAATGAGCTTGGAAGTGGATTCTTTCCCAGAACTTCCACAAGGGGAGGCAACCTTGCTGAGATCCCAATTTTGGCCTTAGGAAACTCTGAGCTAAGCACTCCTCTGGGCTGGGCCTACCTTCAGACTGACAGAACTGTGAGTTAATACCAGTGTTTTTAAGCTGCTTATTTGTGATAACTCATTGAGCTGCAGTAGAAAACAGAGTGTCCTTGGGGCTTACTCTGCAGGTGTTCAGTACCCTTTTCAGGTTCATGGTCATCTTAAGTCATCTGGTCAACCACTTGCCCTCCATCATGAGATAGGTAAGACAGCGGGTTCAAGGAGAAGCAAGTTTCCTTAGGTAGCCACTTTTGAAAATTGTTAGGAAGTTGGTCTGTTGGCAGAGGGTTCCTCAACAGGGCATTATGGATAAGTTAGAATGGATAATTCCTTCTTGTGGGGGTCATGTCTCTGCGTTGCAGGATGTTTGGCAACGTTCCAAGCCCTATTCATTAGATGCCAGTAGCACCCCAGTTATATCAGCCAAAAATATTTCCAGACATAGCCACAATTGTCACCAGCTAACAGCTAGCAATATCACAATCACAAACTAGCTTCATTAATAAAATGCATTTATTCAAGTTTACTTTTTCCCCCCTGAGTATACATGCTGTTGATTTCAGTAACATTAAGACTAATGATATCAGGTTCAAGTTGAGTATTCGTTATCCAAAATGCTTGAGGCTGGAAGTATTTCAGATTTGGGAGTGTTTCAGATTTTGAAATATTTACTTAGACTTTACTAAAGACCTAGCGTCCAGTATCCAAAGTCTGAAACTTTTTGGGAATCCCATCAGTGCTTGAAAAGTTTCAGATTACAGAGCATTTTGGATTTTTGGATGAGGGATACCCAACTCTACCACACCTTCCTTTGAGGAACTTAGATGCTGAGGTTGTATGAATGGTGCATTGGGGCTGGGAGTGGATTGAATGGTAGCAGAAAAACCACCTGGGCGTGTGTCAAAAATGTATTTTTGATTTTGAATTTCATAGCATGCCAACCCAGACTACTGATGATAAGTGGATTGCTAAAGAAACAGATATAATAACATTTACTCTTGCATTCTTCTGAAAAAGATCTAACCCTATGGAAGTAGATTAGAAATGTGATTTATATTTCTGGGCTTGCAGTTCACCTGAGATCTAAATGAAATATTTTGTGTATTCTCTTGACCTATAAGGATAGGGCAATGGGTTGTTCTAGTTCTGGAAATTAATTAAGAAATGATCTGTTTCTGTACTCTTGCCTAAGAACTTGTACAGGTATATTAGACTTTCGTCTCTACTGCATGTGGTTGGGTCGTTTACACATTGCTTTTCAGAAAGCCCTGGTGCTTGGGGAGTGAGGGAGCTCTGTTTTAATGGGAATTCAGGGCATGGAATCTCGTTCTCCCATAGGCATAGACTTACCAGCTGACCTCATTTAATCTGTTTCATCCCTTTCTTCAAAAGATTCATTTGTTAACAGTAGTTCAGTCGTATTTATATAATTGGCAACATCCTCTCAATTACTGTTTCTTATAAACTAGATAAACAAAGTCAAAGTCACTTTGGGCCCAGCATTTCTAGCTGTCAAGAACCAGATGGCATTTTTTCCATTCTTTTCCCTCTGTTTCTTTGTCTATCCCATCCATCTACCCACCCATCCTTCTAAACCAACACATTTATTTCTAGCCTGTTATGTGTCTTAGTACTGTGATAGACTATGGGAATATAAAAATGGTGTTCCTAAATCCTATGATATTCCAATGTGAGGGTGGGAAGTAATGGGGACAACGCAGAATTAACATCATGGCCAAGGACGGTGTTGTGGTCTCTCACTTGAGTTCCGACAGCAGCTTCTATCTGGTCACTTTCCTCTCTTGTGTCCCCATATGACATGAGCCTGATTATTTCACTTTCCTCATCTCCACCCATGGTTGGCTTTCCATCAGGCAGAGCATGTAGCCCATGATTCTTCCCGTGGCCCTGCGAGGAAGGCCCTATGATCTGGTGTCTTCAACCTCACCTCCCATCTCCTCCACCGAGCACACTCAGCTCTTCTGGCCCCCGTTGTCTTCCAGCACCCCCAGATGTTCTACCTCACTAACTGAACTTCAAGTGTTCTTCCTGTTTCCTTCTTCACCTCCTGCATTTCTCCATGCAGATGTGTGTTTGCAGAAGTTCTTCCCGACACCTGCATTGCTCCCCACTCTCTTCCCCAGCTTTATTTTTCTTTATACTATTTTTTTTAATCACTCAGTACCAGATTTGTGGATTATTTTGCTTATACTGCCTTCCCCTCTTAAATGTCAGCTCAGTGAGGGTCTGGGCTGTATCTCTGCTGTCCTTTTAGTGGCTAATAGTCCTTGGCAGATAAAAGACATTCAACAAGCATTTCTTACTTGAGTGTATGCAATTTAGAAATAAGTCATTTCTATATTGAAATACATCATGGATTTGATATTTTTCATTCATTCACTGAGAAAAAAGATAGATCGATTATCTTTCATGTGGGATTTCAGGAACTGAGAAATGGCAGCGGTCACTTAAAATGTCTCAGTCTGTGATAAGAACTTTGCAGTTGTCCATGGGGACCTACCTTACCTCTATTTCCACCTCATATCCATGGGTTCTGGGTGCAGGTGACATGCTTTTTCTCTGGTGACCAATCAGAAGGTCAGATATCCTTGTCTATAGTGATTGGTTTAGAGATATAACAGGATCAGAGCCAAAGAGATCATATGCTGGGACATCTGAGGGTAGCAAAGAGAAGGGATATAAGTCAGAGTTGCTGGTGACTATCTTGCCAACGGAGAATAGGGTCATCACAGTCCTGATGTCCAGTGTGCCTGAAATTGATGAACTTTGGGATTCCAAACTATGATAGAAGAAATGAGCAAGCTATGGACACTTTCTGCAAAGAGCTCTGTGTCTCACAGAGGAAAGAGTGAAGTATAAAGCAGCAGAGTGACTGCTTTATAAGTTCAGCAGGCAGTCTGCCTGTGCACGTTGTGGACCCACATTTACTGGGTGCAGTGCCTGTCACACAGAGTACTACGGCATCTGGCATTGTCATTGTCAATATTTGTTCCTGACAGTGCATCTGGGATACATGACCTATCTTGTTGATTCACTACTTTGTCAGTGGTCTTCTTATGACACACCTGTCCACATCTGCCAACAGGAACTCCAGAGTGAGCACGTTTCATGCCCATCAGTGAGCAGCTGGCGGGAGATAGGCTTCATGGTTGGCGTAGAGGATGACTTCACACTCTAACCACTTTAATTGGTTCCTTTGATTTGTTGGGATGATGACATGTGGGGTAATATCGTAAATCAAGAGTGCTTATCAGTGGATTACGTTGTCCCACTTTCATGTAAAGTTTGTTTGTGTCTTTGTTTTAATGTATCTGATTTTAGTGTGCAGTAGATTTTTAGTTTTAAGTAATGACAACAGAAGGGATTTTTCCCCCTTAATCTTTTTTTCATCAAATGAAAATAAAATCTATTTTATATTTGTAATGCATAGGAGTCCACATCTCTTTGGGCCTAGTGGTCAGTGGAAATAGAATGCAAACCAAGATATTTAAGTTTAAACTCTTTAGTAGCCATCTGGAAAAAAAAAAAAGGCAAGAAAGGAAAAAGAAATGGGCGGAATTTATGTTGGCATTTTATCTTATGTTAAGATGTTAAAAATATAATCAGTGCAAAAATGATCAATGAGATACTTCACTTCTGCTTGTGTCTTCAAAGTCTCATACACGTGTTCGGTTCAGACCGGGCTTGGTTCAAGAGCCAAGTGCTGGCTCCCGTACTGGAGATTATGGGTGTGGCATCTCCTACCCGGAAGTTCACTCTAAGTACAGAGAAACCAAACAGGCAGAAGAGAGTCCCCCTTTACTGCCTAGTTTGCTGAAATTGCTTTTCTTCCCGTCAGTACTTTCAGAGCCTGTCCAGTTTCCTGTTGAGGACCCTGGTGTGGACAGATTGGCAGTTTGGTTTGGAGGCACTTGTTCGTTACACAATCACATAGAAAACTGCATGCATTGATGAAAAATCAGACTTAAAGATGCTGAATTAAATATTTCCCTTGCAGGTAATTGAGAATATATTTTGAAAAATTTCAGAATTTGTATGCACATTTTCTTTTACATGTGGCCCACACATGCTAGTTTAATTCACTTTTGCTCTTTTTGGAGACCTTGTTACTAATACTCAGCTTTATACTTGGTTTCCACAATAATGTTCCCAGTTATGCTACATAACATATTTAGGAAGCAAAGCAATATATGGTTTTAAAAGATCTCTGGTTAGGAAATTAAAAACTAGTGTCACACTATTATCAATGTCTCTCTCTAGTAGAGAGGTTCAGTGACAAAAATAACCCAGAGCAGTGGACATTTGAATGTAGATGGTACCTGATGTGGCATCACATTTAGCATATCAGAAAGGTCAGCTTTCTTGTATTTCTGCTCAGCTGGCTGTTTGAGCAGAGTTTGCTTGCTGGAAGCAATGCTCATTGAAGCAGGCAGCTTCCACAGAAAGCCTGGAGGAATCAGCCCCTTGGAAGGTCTTCTTCATGTGTCACCCCTGGACCCCACGTGGCTTCTTTCTAACTGAGGAGTCTGAGACTTTGGTTCTATTGTTTTGTCTCATTGAATCCTGGCTTTTGTAGCTCCCACACCCATCCAAAAGAGTTTTTCTTAGAAATACTTGAAATAAGGAGCGGGTAGTCTTTATTCTTCTGAAATTATTCTCAGTCGAGGGAAATAATAGCAACTGATTTTCAGATATGCCTCCTCCTCCTATTCTTGCTGGTAGGCTGATCATGAGTAAGCCCATATTAACCAGGATTCTCCAGAGAAACTGAACCAGTTTCTCTGTGTGCATGTGTGCATGTAAAGAGATTTCTTATAAGGAATTGGCTCATGCTTTTTAGAGACTCAGAAGTCCCATGATCTGTTGCTGGCCAGCTTAGACTCAGGAGGACCTATAGTGTAAGTTCGAGTCTGAGTCAGAAAGCAGAAAATGGTCGATGTTCCAGCTCAAAGACAGAGCAAATTCTCCATTACTCAGACCTTCACTGACTGGATGAAGCCCACTCACACTGGGGAGGGCCATCTGCTTAACTGGGCCCACCAACTGAGAGGTTAATTTCACCCAGAAACACTTTCATAGGCACACCTAGAATAATGCTTAAGTGTCTGGGCACCCTGTGACCTCACCAAGTTGACATAAGATGAACTGTTACAGGGTCTTTTTACTCCTCTTTAGCAGAGTTGACTTTGCCTCTCTTTTCTGACATGCCACAGTTGTGTCTTTACACTTAGTCATGTGTTTGAGTGATGTCTGTCTCCTGCACTAGATAGCTGGTGTCATGAGGGACTGAACCTCACGGTAATGATGTATTCGTGAAATCAGATATTTTAAATATAAAAATTTCAGATCAACACACTCACTCATCAAATATGTACTGAATGTCACCCACCATGTCCAACCAGAAGGTATCCAGGAACAGTATAGCTTAGTGGTCCAAAGAAGGGCCCGAGTGAGGAACTGATCCATTGTGCTCCTTTCTATTGGGCTGATCGCAGTCATGAACTGACAGTTGAGCAGAGATCAAGGTCAGATGCAAGGGAACCAGTGCTATGGCTGTGCTGGGGAAAAGCACCCCAGGAGGAGCGGCAGTGGGTGGAAATGCTCTGTGGTGAAAGGCTGTGGCAGCTGTATTCCAGGTGTTCTAAGTGCTGGGTGAGCGTCAGCCGTCACAATGAATGATTGCTGCCACAGTAAATGATTGCTCCCTTCAGCGCCCCACCTAAATGGGTAGACAGTGGGTATTCACGCTTCATTGGCACTTGGCAGGAAAATAGGGGGTTCGATTGAAATAAATGAGCCAGTTTGAAATGATGGTCTTGTAAAACTGCTGGATAAACAGGAAATATCTGAAAGGCCAGAATATTAATATTGCTGTGCAGTACTGCACCGTGAGGTTTGATGATAAGCAGGAAGGACTTGGAAAGATTTGTTGTGCAGAATGTTCTGTTGCATATTGGCTGGAAGGAGGAGGTGTTCGCAGCCACCTGCACTGTCCTGGATTTTGTTCTCTTTTCTGGAGAGGCACCTCTGTTGTTATAGGTCCCTCTTCCTCCATCAACATGCCAAGTTTTAAGGTTTAGGTAGCATCACTTTCTCACGTGCTCCGTGAGCAAATCATTTTCCTTCTCTGGGCCTCAGTTTCCTCATCTGAAAACCAAGGGACGAGATTGCATCTGTCATGCTCTCATCTCCAGCGTACCTGCCTAGGTAGACCTTGTTTGGAACACTTGATAAAGATCCAGATTCCTAAGTCCCACTTCCACCTATGGAATCCTAATCTCTCCACTGGGACTTTGGAACCTGCACTCTCAATAAGCACCCTAGAAGATTCATAATGCACAGAAGATTTTTGAGGATCAATAAAATGATAAAGGGTAGCCTAACTCGGCAGTTTAAAAAACACGTTGATTCTTTATAGAACATTTATTTTTCAAAATTTGGATTTCTCCCAATCAGTGGACTATAGGCCAATGCAATGGTCCACACTAATGAGCAAGGATAGGTAACAGAGGAGCATAAATGGAATATCTGATTATATACTATCTAGACAGGGTGTTTCAAGAAATCGGTGAAATTCTGCAGTATGGATCTGCGTGGGTGTGTGTGTGCTATATTTTTATCCTTGGCTTTTAGTCAAATGGTTTGAGACACTGTGATAAAGCATCATATTTCATGAATATAGCAAGTGGTATCATGTGAAATGCTCAGGTCCAACAGGACACGTCCTGAGAGTCCCACTGTCATGGTAACAACAATGAGAGGTAGGAGTCATTGGAGGAGTATTTTCTTGCACTGGTTTGCCTCAAAGATCATGTACATTTCTATACATCGGTGCCACTTCTCCCCTCCCCCACCGCCAGAGCACAAGAATGAGGTCCCTTATTTGAGCAGAAGTGTGGTGCTTCCCCCACCGTGTTAACCCGTGTGCCACTCTGATCACACAGCTTTCAGCTGGGCTCAGACTCAAGACGAGGCTTGTCTGATGGAGCAGACCTGTCGGAGTGCTTCACCATAAATGCCATCAACCTGTTGATTTAAGGGTTTCAGTGTATACTGTAGGTAATCAAGTCCCAAACAGAGCACATGGGTCTTTATCTGAGGATTCTGTTCTCCATTGTAAATCTGTCAGCCTGGGCTGTCGAGTCAGCTACTGCGGGCAGGACGTCTGTGGTACTGTTTATCCTGATACATCAGCTGAGGAGAACAGTTTTTTGTCGCTCTCTGTGGAGTAAGCCAGTCCTCTGTTAAATGCTCCTTTTGACTCTAATGCAGTTCTTATCTGCGCTTTCTTCAGCGTCTGTCTGGGTAGGACCAGGCTTGGGGTTGTGCAGCTTTAGTCTGCAGGTTTTGACTAAAAGGTGCCACTCACTTTACAAGGTGCTTCTGAAATCTGCATACCGCTTCGCTCAAAAGAATGTTTCAGATTCTGCTTTAAAAATGTTCCAAAGAGCTCATGCACAAAAGGGGGCACAGGCAATGATACGCAGCTCAGTTTTCACAAAGCGGCCACTGTCCTCCTGTAACCAGGTCAGAATATCTCTGACCACCAGCTTTCCAGAAGCGTTCCTCAGGCCTCCCTCCGATCTCCCTCCGCGAACATGATCAGTACCATGGCTCTTCCACCCATGATCAGTTCGCCGGCTTTTGAACTTCGTATAAACCTAATCCGTGGAACGCTCTTGTTGGACTGGCTTCATTTGTGGCATGCATGTCCACGACATCCGTCCACGTTGACATGCCCACAGGTTGTTCCTTCTCATTTCTCTCAAGTGTCCTATTGCACAAAGAGCCATGGTGTATTTGTCCACTCTACTGCTGATGGACATTTGGGTTGATTCTGTTTTGGGGCTATTATAAGTAAAACGGTCGCGGATATTCCTTTTGCAGGTCTTACGATTCAAAGAGGTACTCATTTCTGTTGAGTATGTTTATCTAGAAATGGAATTTCTGGATCATAAAATGTACAGATTCAGTTGTCCATGGAAAATGTCGAATGGTTCTCCAGTGAGGTTCTACCAATGTACATTCTCACGAGCTGAGTGTGAGCTTAGCTTCCTCCTCATTGCCTAGACTTGATATATTTGTCTTTTTTTTTTTTTTTTTAACTAATCTGGAGTGGACTTAGTAGATCATATTGTGTTTTTGTGTTTCACTGAAGTTGAGCAAACTTTTCATGTTTACTGGACATTTGGATTTCTTCTTTTGTCAAATATCTGGGGTTTTTGCCATCTTTCTACTGGATTATCTGGATATGGGATCTTCTTGGATAAATGCATTTTCTTCTCTCTGGCTTGACTTTACACCCTTTGAATGGTTTCTTTTGATAAATAATATTACTTTAACATCTCCCGACTCATTGGTCTTTGGCTTTTTGTATTGATATTTTCTAATGTAAAATTCTATAAGTTTTATTTATTTACCTTCACATTTCCCACTGGATGTTTTTAAGACTTCTTAATGCTTTGGTTTGAAGCAATATTGCTATATGATGTGTCTAGCTATGTTTTTCTTTTTTGTTTTAATTTCTCAGTGTTTGTAATACAGCATGGATATATATGGTTGAAAGTTATTATAAGTTTTAATTTTTGATCAGTAACTTTTCAGATATTGTATCTGCCTTGTATTGCCTCGGCTCTTCTGAGACTCTAGTTACATATGTATTACATACATATTTTCAAATAATATGCATCATATACATTTTCTACTGATGTGTTTTCCAGAAATTAATCCTCTCTCTTCTGTGTCTGAATTTTTGTTAAACATACTTATTGATTATAACTTTAATTCTAAAATTTGATTTTTAAAATAAATATTAATTTTCTAGTGCATTTTTTTATTTGCTATTTACTTTCCAGAACATGATCATTACTCCCAAAATTGTGGCTAGTAACACTAATATTTGCACCACCTGTGGGTCGCTTTATAATTTGTTTTCTTTTGGATTTGTTCCTGTTTCTTGTTATGCCTTGTGATTTTAATCAAATGGTCAACATTACATGTGGAAAAGTATACAGATTCTAGGTGAGCCTTTAGTTTCTAGAGGCAGTTCTATAAGTGTGGAATCTAGTAGGTAGACCAAATTAATCCCATCACCTATTTTGAGGCTGAATTTTAATCTTTGTAAATCTCCTTCCAGTTTTCCCATATTCCTAGGATGTACTCTTTCAGGTATCCCGAATGAAGACTTGAGGTGATTACCACTTTTCTTCCTTTTGGGAGTTACTAAGATTACATTCCTTCTTTTTCATGTGTTCTAATTAGTTACACAAGACAGCAGAATGCATGTCGACTCCTTGTTCACAAATGGAGCACAGCTTTTCATTTCTCTGGTGGTACACCATGCAGGGTCACACCATTTGTGCAATCATACATGTACATAGGATAATAATGTCTGTTTCTTTCCACCATCTTTTCCACCCCCTTATCCATCCCCTCCTCTCACTGCCCTCTGCCCAACCTAAAGTTCTTCCATTCTTCCCTGGCCCACCTCCATTATGGATCAGCGTCTACATATCAGAGAAAACATTTGTCCTTCATTTTTTGGGGGGATTGGCTTATTTAGCTTAGCATGATATTCTCCAACTCCATCCAGTTACTCTTATCATCTCATGAAACTAAGATCTTGGGTTAGCTTCCCCAAACATTGGGATGTCACTTTCTGCCTGACTTCTCTGAACCAGTATTATTTGGGAAGTAGCAAATTCCTCGAAGGATGAGCATTTCGTTTTGTTGAACTTACTACTTTGTACTTCTCTCCTCTATGGGATGTTGGCCCTACATGTCCTGGATATTTTTATTAGCCCCAAACACAAGTTTCTGTATTCCTAGTTTCTTGAATCAGCAGAAAATTATGCTTAGGTTTCTTTCTGTAATCAGTTGCTTTATGCTAGTCAGCCCTTATCATTGGATGCCCTGGGGGGAAGTGATGTAGACAGGTCAGGTCACCTCCTCTAGTTTCCCTTCATTCTGGGATCTTAACCTTTTCGATACTCAATGTCATGTTATCTATTGAATATCTTCCTAGATATTATTAGAGAGAGAAATTTTTATAAAGATCATCTAGTTATTCTCAATGAAGAATATGAACCAGAATAAGATAGAGTCTATTTATATTTTTATTATCTTATTATTAATTTACCAAAGAAACTGGAAAAGAGGGGATGTTAAAATTTGGGAGTATGGGAACCGCCAACACAAACTTCTGTTGCACACCTGTTTCATGGCTGGTACTGTGAAGAGCTGAGAGACAACCACACAAGT
Organism: Sciurus carolinensis; assembly: GCF_902686445.1. Classification (NCBI taxonomy): domain Eukaryota; kingdom Metazoa; phylum Chordata; class Mammalia; order Rodentia; family Sciuridae; genus Sciurus; species Sciurus carolinensis. The sequence goes on from NC_062228.1 coordinate 9,352,390, forward strand.
CCTGACAAAGAGGAGCAATCAGCAATCATTTTACATGTAATGACATTTTTTAAAAAAATGAGAGTTGTATAGTAATAAGAGTTGCATGCAAGAAGGTAGTTGAACAGTTCATTCCCTTATCAAAATTCCTTCTACAAATAGATAGGAAGTGTAAAAATGTTTTTCTAGATCTAAGGCCTAAGATTTTTAAAAATTTATTCTTTTTATACATGATAGTAGAATGTATTTTGACATAGGATACATATGTGGAGTTCTTGTGATTCTTGTGATTGTACATGATATGGAGTTACACTGGTTGGGTATTCATATATGAACACAGGAAAGTTATTTCTCATTTATTCAACTGTCTTTCTTATTCCCATCTCCCACTCCTCCCTTCATTCCCCTTTGTCTAGTTCAAAGTACTTCCGTTTTCCCTTCCACCTTATTGTGTGTAAGCATTCACATATCAGAGAGAACATTCAACCTTTGGTGTTTCGGTCTTTTAGCTTGATAATCTCCAGTTCCATCCATTTACTGGCAAATTCCATAATTTCATTCTTTTTTTATTGCTGAATAATATTCTATTGTGTATATATTCTACACTTTCTTTATCCAATCATCTGTTGGAGGGCTCCTAGGCTGTTTCCATAGCTTAGCTATTGTGAATTGAGCTGCTATAAACATTGATGTGACTGTGTCACTATAGTATGCTGATCTTAAGTCCTTTGGGTATATGCCGAGGAGGAGTGGGATAACTGGGTCAAATGGTTGTTCCATTCCAAGTTTTCTGAGGACTCTCCATACCGGTTTCCAGAGTGGTTGTGCCAATTTGCAGTCCCACCAGCAATGTTTGAGTGTACCTTTTCCCCACATCCTCCCCAACATTTATTGTTACTTGTATTCTTGACAAATTATAAGGCCTAAGACTTTTAAGCATGACATACTATATTGTAAGGCCTAAGATTTTTAATCTGACATATGATATTGATTTTCAATTGATAAGGGTTTACTTTTAAAATAAAAGTGCTTTACTTTGTTACCCAGTTAAGTCTTAGAACCACATTATAGAAGTTCTTTTATTACCATCATTTTATAGAAGACACTTAGTCTTAGAGAAGCATTAGGGACTATGTCCCTACCTTCTCCCCCCAACACACGGCATGACCGTTTGGCGAGGAGGCCTGTGAAGTGGCAGTACAAGTTCAATAAGGTTATAAGGGAGGGTCCATAATCTGAAAGGACTGCTGCCATCGTTAGTAGAGGGAGAGACACTGGAAGTTTCTCCTTCTACCATATGGGGACCTGGTGAGGCGGTGGTCATCTGCAAACTAGGAAGAAACCCAGTAGGACAAGGCCTTGATCTTGGACTTCTGGTCCCCAGGACTGTGTGTGAATAAGCTAATGTTGGTGTCACCCAGTGTGTGGGGTTTTGGTATGGAAGCCCTGCTAGATTAATACAAGAGGCTGATCACCTAAGATCTCCAGGCTAAGGAGGCAGAGGAAGAAACTTCGTAGCTACTTCACGTTTTCCTTGCTTATGGAAAGTGGTACTTAAGAGCACACGGGAAGGACTCATTTCCCAGGTAGCATTTATCAGCATTAAGCAGAACACAAAGCTGACTAGAGTCTGTCTGGTCTTTTAGAGCATCGCCACAGATCCGCTCTACCGATGGTTAAAATCAGCCATGCTGGACGCCGGACTGCGCAGTGCCGGCTGCTCTGCCCAGCGGGATGCAGGAGGTACTCGGGATGTTGAAAACCATTCCATTGTTTCGGTTTGATTTTTCATTCAGTATTGAAAGATGCTGGACTCATTTGAACACGAGCTGCTTGTCTGGACATGAATTTGAATCCACTTAGCTGTCAACACACCACTGAGGAGGCCAGATTTTCTCTCCCGGTCCCAGCACAGGGTGGCCAAAGCTGCTTCAAGACAAACACTCCCTTTGAATTTCAGTGTCACTTTGAGTCAGAGCTGATCTGCCTAAAATCACTCTGAATCCTTTCCCCACCAGTGGCTAAGGTAATTAGCAGCAGTGCTAAAAACACTTTTTCCCCCTCAGAGGCTCTGTCCTTGTTCTTTCGTTAAGATAATATTCAAACACCCTTTTCCATTTTAAACATAAAGAAGATCCTCTGATTCTCCCAGGAGATCGTCTGATTTGCCCAGGAGATCCTCTGATTCTCCCAGGAGATCGTCTGATTCTCCCAGGCTGAGTTAAGGGCTCTGCTTCGAGCTCTCGGGGCTTGTCTCTGTCACTCTGCTGTACCCACTTAACTTTTCCATCTCCCCTGCGAGGCAGGTAACTGACTCCTGGGGACAAGAGACCCATCCTAATCATCTTTGCAGCCTCAGAACCTGGCAGAGAATCAGTCGCATCTGATGCAGAGGATCAGAGTGGACTGTGAAGTACATTAGGAAGGTAGATGGACAGGACGACTTTGTTGAGCTTTTGAGAGGTCAGAGCCTTCCATGAGACAGACAGAACCAACCAAAGGTCCCTCATTGCTAATGACCCCACCTACCACGGTTTGGAGAATCGAGTCATGTGCACTCTTGTTTCAATGTTCTTTGAAGTGGCCTTTAGTGACACACACTTTGCAGTCAGTTTTCTATGATTTTGTTTCTTCTTTCCTTGTCATTATATTGCTGCCATTAGTTCTGTTATTAACCTGCAGGAAAGGCCCTGAGTCTGTATCATGACCTAGTAGGATGGAATTAAAATGCATCTCCTCCCAAACCCCGTTCTTCATGGCCCTGAGAAGTTATTCCCTAAATCTATTTTTTTTTTCTTGCCCTGAAAGTCTCCACCTTCCCCTTGGTCACAGGCCTCTCTCGCCTCCTGGCATTTTGTAATTGTTTTAGCAGAAATGCAGACGTCTATTCAGACTCTTGATTCATTCATTCATATTTTCTTCCTCCTCCACTTCCTCCAGCTAGGCTGTAAAAAGTCAGGGCTTTGGGTTACAAGAACCGACTCTGGAAGAGTTTTCAGAGGTGGCGCTCTGAAGAAACGTGCTCTGCATGTAACTCCAGCTGTCCTTGGGCTCCCTGCTCCGAGGTCCCGCTCTTGGGCAAGCCTCCCTTCCCGACCAAGCACTCTCTTCCCAGATGGGATCCATTCAGGTTCCTTTCCTTCCCACGTGAAGAGCATCATGCCTCTACCTTTCAAAGCTCCCTTCTCCTACTAAGTTATGTGATTCTTTGGCCACCGTGTGTCTCTCCCTCTAAACTTTAAGGACTGTGGTACAGGACTGTGGCGGATTTTTTCTCACCACCCTGATGAGTACAAGTATATTTTCGAATGCATGAAGGAATCTGCCCCAGTGGATAAGCTGGCTGACACATGGCCATTTGTGTGCTCAGAGGACCACAGGGGTGTTTCAGGCAAAGGGACCCAGATATCCAGAGGCCAGGGGCCTACTGAATCTTAACTACGTGGGTCCCTAGACCCCAGTCATCCCCCTTTCCTGCCTCATGAGTCACACAGGGTGTGACGTATGGTGTTGAGAGCACAGGCTTTGTGGGTGGACAATCTTAAAATCAAATCCTGGCTCTTCCACTTCATAGAGTTGTGAAAATAAGGAGACTGCCTAAATCTTCATCCTGTCTGCCTCCAGATACCATTATGAGGCGACCTGAGGCATGATTCATCCCTGCTGGCCATTATTCATAACAACTAGCTCAGGATTAAAATGAGTCTGTCTGGACTTAAAGTTTATGACTCTACCTCTTAATGGTGTCAGTCCCCTCTTAATGACAAATTCTTGTTTTCCCCCTTGATCATTGGTATTACCTTGGATACATGATTTGATCTTGCGCTGTGGACTTAGCTCAGTGATTGAGTGCTTGCCTAAGGTGAAGGGGGTCCTGGGTTTGGTCCCCAGCACTGAAAAAGGAAAAAAAGAAAAAAAAATGTTACCAAGTTACTTGATCTTTGTGCATCAGTCACCTTGACTATGAAGTTGGCAGTGTTATTAGCTATCTAGTGGTTATAGGGACTATGAAATTGAGTTAATGCATGTACAGATGTTTAAACAGTATTTGGCACATAACACACAGTCATGTAGGAGCTATTATATGTTGTAATTTATGATAATAATGATAAAATAGTCATTAATAATGTATTCCCTTGCGACTATTGCCTACTAAATTCTTCATGTGTGTTTGATAAATGTGCTTCTACAACATTGTGGGCCATTTCCCACGAGGGAGCGGGATGCAGAGGTAAAGAATTCGGGGCATTCAACCATGGCTGAAGCTCTTGGTCCTGAGCCAGCCATCTCTTAAAACTGCAGAAAATTAGGATAATTTTGTACGAATAAGAACTGAAAAGTTAAAGCTTTGTTTCGTGCAGGCCAACAGTGCTAATCCAGCCTTACTTTTTTGTTTGTTTGTTTTGCAAAATTTTATTTTCTGTTGTTTTTAGATGAGTTATCCATTGTCGATCAAATGTGAGTGTGTTGTACCTGGGGAAGGGAAAGCACATAAACAATCTATTTAAAGTTGACTTTTAAAGTTGTTTACGTTCTGCTTCAATCTGAGACTTAAAATTTGCCCTCAGCATTGAAAGTTCCATTAGAAATCTCAGCCAGCACTAGAAAGTTCTCTGCTTCCCATGCTTCAGTGCTCCAGGCCAGGCCCTGGAAGAGCTGCCTCTGCCTTTGGAAGGGTGCCCCCAGGACTGTCAGGTCTGTGGACACTGCCGGCCCCTGGGACTGCCTCTAGGAGAGGACCATGGGGATTAGTGGTGAAGGGACATGGACACAGACCAGAGCAATCTTCCTTTCTTTGCACAGGATGCAAGTGGGTGGGTCAGATTTTGTATCATAACAGAAAACTTAAGAAATACTCTTTTTTTTTTTTAATTTTTTTTTACATTTACATAGGGTAATGATGTTTATTTTATTTTTCCCCTCCCCCCACCCCTCCCACCCCTCTTTTCCCTCTACACAGTCCTTCTTTCCTTCATTCTTACCGCTCTCCTTAGCCTAACTCTAAACCTAACCCTAAACCTAATGCTAGCCCCTCCCACCCCCCATTATATGTCCTCATCCGCTTATCAGCGAGATCATTCGTCCTTTAGTTTTTTGAGATTGGCTTATCTCACTTAGCATGATATTCTCCAATTTCGACCTCTTCTTCTATTGATACTGTTCTAAACCTGTGTATTTGCCACTGTTTGAGTAGGAGACAGAGGTGTTATCCAGAGAAAGAGAATCATTAGAATCGGTAGGTAGATAAGAAGGCAGATAGGTAGGTAGGTAGATAAGAGGGGTATTATTTTAGTCAACTTTTTCACTGCTGCAACCAAAGGATCCAACCAGAACAATTTTAGCCGAGGAAAAGTTTATTTGAGGGCTCACGGTTTCCAGGTCTGAGTCCATAGTGGCTGGCTCCATTCCTCAGGGCTTAAGGTGAGGCAGGACATCGTGACAGAAGAGTGTGGCAGAAGGAACCAGTTCATATGATGATCAGAGAGCAGAGAGAGGCTCCACTTGCCAGATATAAAATATATGCCCCAAAGTCATGTCCCCAATGACTCACCTCCTCCAGCCACACCCTGCTACTTCAGTTACCATTCAGTTAATCCCTACTAAGGGATTAAATCACTGATTGGGTTAAGACTCTTAACCACCCAATCATTTCTCCTCGGAACTTTCTTGCATTGTCCCACACATGAGCTTTGGGGAGATACCTCACATCCAAACCATAACAGGAATTTACTATGGGAATTGGGTCATGGGATTATGGAGGCCAAGAAAACATTGTGCAAGACGAAAACTGTGAAAGCTGATGATATAATTCAGTCTGACTTTGAAGACCTGAAACCCAAGGGAGCTGATGGTATAACTGTCAGTCCAAAGCTGACAACTGAAGATCCTGAAGTGGCTATAGGTGTAAGTCCCATGTTCTGAAGGTCGGAAACCCTGGAACTCCAGGATCCAAGGGCAGAAGAGATGTATGCCCCAGTTCAAAAAATGAAGGAATGAATTTACCCTTTCTCTGCCTTTGTGTACCATCTGGGTCCTCCATGGGTAGTGTGATGCTAGCCCATAAAGCTGAGTGTGAGTCTTCTTCCTTCATTCATTGCTGATTCGAATGCTAATCTCTTCCCAAATCACTCTCACCATCACACCCAGAAATAAGGTTTTACCAGCCATCTGGACATCCCTTAACCCAGCAAAGTGAATGCTTAAACCCACCATCACACAGAGCTTATGGATTCTGGCTTCAGACAAGGACAGTATGGCACAGTGACTAAGACTCTGGGGCAAGAGCTGGTTCAAATCTTGCCTCCATCACTTGGTGGCTATGGGACTTGAGCCAATTTCTTCAAAGCTCTATGCTTCACTTTCCATATCACTAAAGCAGGGTCAATAATGTTACCTACTTCCAAGGACTGAGGGACTGATTTAAGTAAAATTCTGAAAATGGCATCTGGAACCAGTAAACCTGTATATTGCATCTTATCTTGGATTGTCATGCCTTGACTTACGTCTTTTTTTAATTTGGTTTCTCCCACAGCAGAACCTGAGACAGGCATTTGGATACAGGTAGCTTGTTTGGAAGTTGGTCCCAAGAGGCAGAGGTGAGGGGTCAGGGATAATGACATAAGGAAGAAAAAACTACTGTATGAGCTTGTTTTTAGAGGACTTTATTAGAAGCTTTATGAGCTTGATTCTGCCACAATCTCTTGAGAGTTAAACATAGTGCCTCCTGCAATCACCCTGAAGGATTCACTTCAAGGGGTCCCCTCCCAGTGAGGGTTGCCCCAGGGCTCTTAACTCTTTCCAGTGAGCAACAGGCTGAGTGTAGACAAAAACCTGTGGTGTAGACAAAATCCCCTGTAAGATACACAGAGATACATGCTGCTGGCTTGAGGTGGGATGAGGTCCAATGGAGGCAAAGCTGAACTCACCCCGAAGTATCCACTGTAGCTGGGGCTGAAGTTAGAGGGGGCTGTATGGCATGTGTGTAAGCCACCACAGAGATCTTTGAGATCCTGAATCGATGGGTAGGTTTTCAGCTATGCAGGATCAGAGATTCCATTTAAATCTTATTAGCTGATGGGGGAGATGCAGCTGTGGGGCATTGGTTTATTCTAACCAGTGCTGTGCTGTGTGCTTTTTGGTACTGGAAAGCCCTTTTGCTTATAGAAAGACATACCTCACCAGTCATTCAGATAAAACGCCCTCTTCTTAAAGATAGATCCATATAAGATTCTAGATTGAGACAGCCCAGCTATGTGCAGTTAATTCATATCAGAGATAATTACTTGGGGAATTGTAGTTACAGTTGCTGTAGTAATGATCCTTGGCATTAGCAGCCGCTGTGGGGGTAATTGAGCCGTGGTTGCCCACTGAATGCTGTCTACTGATGTGTGCTGAGTGCGTGGTGTGACCCTGGCACTATGCTGTGTGCTTGGGCATTTGCCCTACTTAACAGCCCAAGACAGCCCAGGGAGATATCTGGAGTTTTATTCTCCATTTCATGACTGAAATAAAAATGACCGCTGACCAGGGAGAGGAGGTAACTTTCTAGGAACCTGACACCAAGTAGTAGACAGAGGCTTTTAGGAGAAAGATCAGGCATCACTTAACTGGATAGTCTTTGAGCAAAATAAGCCCCATAGAAACTTCAGAATTTGTGGAGCTTCCCTGGATCTTGTTTTTTTCTTTTTTTCCCAAGTGGTAAAAGCAAACAGAGTGTCTGGATCTGACTCAGGAAGTCAAGTGCTACACAATGGCAGCAGAACGTGGTCTGTCTCCATCTCCAGGGGTTTCTGCTTTCTGCTTTCCTCCACGTTAGCTTCATCCTCAGCCCCACTCCCTGCCTCTGCTGGGTGATGGCCAGAACAGCCAAAGCAGTCCTGGTCTTGCTTCCCACCAGCAAAGAGTTTCACACTAACAACAGTGAAGTGCGCAGGGCTGACGCATCCGCCGGGCTGGAGACCAGCTTGATTCTAACGGAGTGAAGCTGGTGGTCAGTGCAGGCACAGGTGGCAGCTATATCTGTTTATCTTATCCATCCCAGACATCTGGGTACATGTTTTCCATCCTCCCTCTCTTCAGGTCTTGGATGTCTATGAATGGCTCTGAGCCATTTTGCTAGGGGACATCTGGCGATGTCTGGAGACATTTTTGGTGATCACATTGGGAAGGGCCATTGCTACTGCACTACCTCTTGGCTTCCCTCGCTGTCAAGTGGCAACAGCTTTCTTTACCCAACTGGAACGTCTAGAGATGAAGTACTCTTGATTCTAGGTAAAACTCAGGCTGAGTGTGGTATCTAGTAGTAGATGCCAGGGTTGCTGCTCGACTTCCGGCAAGGCGCTAACAGTCCCTGCGACACAGACTTAACCTGGTTCAAAATGCCAGTGCTGCAGAGACTGAGAAAGCCTCCTGATCGATGCCTTGAAGTGGTTGTTGCTGAAGTAATCATGCCTTTGGCGTTGCGAAGCTGTCGTGTTGCTCTCAGCCTTTAGATTCTCTAACTTTTTCTAAAGTAATTGACGGTTTTGGTCACTGCTTCCTGGAAATCCTCCACCTCGTTGCATGATGGGATTGACATTCCTCCTGCCCCTGGGGTCTCTGCTCTTCTTGGGACTTTATACACCTGGCTTCTTACCCGTGTCTTCCTTTATGTCAGATATCCCAAATTCAAATCCTGGGCTAGGCAGGTTGGACAAGGAAATTGAGAAATCTTGATGCACATAGGAGGATACAGAGGGTCCTCTGGCAAACAGGGAAGGTGCAGACTGCCTCCCAGCACCCCAGACTCGCCAGCTTCTCTGAGGTTTCCAAGCAAGGCACACATCTGGGTACTATGCGACATCTTCCCAGGTGTGAGGGGGGTGACCCCTTCCACATTTTTTAAACCTATATGTTGATGTAAATATGCACTTAACAGTTTACATCCACCTCTTCCTTAAACATCAGTGTTTCCCATTTTGGTTTTTAAGATAAACCTCTTATGCTTTATGTGCAGAAAGGACACACCTATTTGGTGCTTAGACTTCATTGATGTTGCTGTGCCGGTGACTCCACATTATTCCAGGTCTTCATATTTAGTCAAGATGAATGCATTAAGCTGGACAAAGCAGAGCACCATCTTCGTCACTGGAATGCAGCGTCTACCCAATAACTGTCATGGTGCCCATGGTCACAGGGAAAGGTCAACGTGTTCCATTCACATTATCCACACAGCATTGGGGAAGCCTGAGGTGCTCTTATGTTTGTACCTGGGGGAATTGGAAAAACAAGGACTCTCCCCTTCTTTTGAATGTATTTCCCTTGCAAAGGAGTAAATAAACACACAAAGCTCTCTTTTTTATACCCCGTTGATTTGTCTTCTTTCCCATGTCTAAATCAGATTCTGAAACTATTTTTCTTCCTTACTCTTCGTGTAGAAATAATAGCGTTAGATTTGGAATAACATGAGTATTTTAAAAAGCAACGTGGATTGGCACATCATTGGTGAACAAAGCTGGGAAACCCTTTCATGTGCAACTCTGAAAACATTAATGTTTTTGGAGTCCACCTGGTCTCTGACTTTGGTTTACAAAATAAACCAACCCCCATCTCTTACGCGCATTCTTGGAATCTTGATTTCCCCCGTGTGCTGGAACTTGGAACTTCCTCTTTGCAGGTTTTCTTTGACCAATTGTTTTACCTTCAACATTTGATTTTCGATTAAGATTTTTTACCTTCAAAAATGTCCTGCGGTTTTGGTCTAAAATGATTTTTTCAACCTTGTGGTTCTGATAACAACTTCCTTCAAAATTTATACTAATCATGTGAAACTGGTTCATAACCCATATGGCGTCTGGAAACAGTTATTTTTAAATGACTTTATGCTGAAGTGTAGTCATATTTTTGTAGAAGGGCTGTGTTCTGTTTTTAATTTACAGCAGTTTGAAGCCATATTGATTTTTTTTTTCTGCTGATATTTCAAATTTCCCTTTATGGCAAACACAGTAAGTTGATTAACCTCTTGGCTTCCCTCACTGTCAAGTGGCACTAACTTTATTTACCCGGTTGGAATGTCTACAGATTACACGTCTTTAATTTTAGATAAGACTTGAACTGAGGGTTGTAGATAGTTAGAGATTGTTATAGTTCCATGCTAGAACTTGGTAGTCAATGACTAGTGAAGAATTTTATCTTTTCATACCAACTGGGTGGTCTTGGGCATGTTACTTAACTTTTGCAGGGGAGGCTCGGTTTCCTCATCTACAAAATATTAATGATATTTTCCCTGCCCTAGAGTGCTGTTGGGAGAACTAAATGAGATTAAGCAGCTTGGCACCCTGCCCAGTCCATCAGGGTAAGTGCCTCATAAACACGGGGAAGTACCATTACCACCATGGCTACTTGTAGTAACAGTGGTAGTAATAACAACAGGAATCACATACATCACTTTTCTCTATAGCAGGTTTTAAAATGCTTTTCCAATTCAGGTTTTTCCAGAGTCCTGTTTCATGGTGCTTTTCCTTCTTTCATGATTCTATTTTTGAATTCCTCTTCCACTGCAGGGCCTTGGGTGCGTGCGAGAGGCGATTAATTTTTACAGGGTATGATCCTTGCCCTTCTGGAATGTACAGCCTCCCACCTTGTCTGGGTGGGTGTTCTGTTAAAGAATCATGGAGATGTACAATTGCAACTCTAGTATTTGCTTCAAAAGAAAGGTGCCGAGAAGGAGTGATTCATAGAGAGGGAAGGTGACTCTGAAAGAAAAGGGGATTCAAGTGAGAGGTGGTAGAAAGACACCCTATCCAGGCTAAAAGAAGACCCCATAAGCACCCCCAGGTGGAGACAGTGGCTTGTGCAGATGCTCTGTAGGAGGAGGAAGCAGGGCTGGCTTGAGCAACTGGTGAGCCAGCATGATACAGCCCCGCTGAGTGGGCAGCTGAGGAGCAAGGTTCCTTAGGGTCACATTCCTGGGCCATGTTAGACTTTCAGAGGACTTTGGCCTCCCCACAGATACTCCCTAACCACCTTCCAACCCCATCTCAGGTCACCTTTACTAACTGTTGGTTGACTCGGAAGGAAGACCTAAATGCGTGTCCCTCTCACCAGCCTACCTTGGGTGTTCCAGGCTTTGGGGACTCAGTCTGTCCTTGTCAGACCAGAAATGGTTCTTGTGAAGAACCTCCTGATTGGGGACAGCATCCATACTCTCAGGAGTCACAGGTAGACAGATCTCAGGTCTGCTTGATTTTCTCCGTGTTGAGAACCCAGGCGGAGAGGGTGGCCGCAGTGTGGGATGGCTGTGTATATGCAGATGGTCTCCTGTCTTATAGCTTCGCTGCTTGCCTTGGTGCGAGGCCTGCTGGGTTGGCTCACCCATGGATCTCATGCAGGCACGGGCCTAAGGACCATCCCAGACCCGATAAGTCAATGATGCTCAAGGAGGACAAGAAGAAATCGGGATGTTTGTATGCATCTGTGTATATTCAAATTCTTTCTTACCTTTGGCTCATAAAATGTCCTAGTTTTTTATTTATTAAATGATATTGACAGAAGATGATAGGTTTGGGTTTGTGATGACCCTTCTTAGGAAGAATAAAGATAGCAATTCTATGTTAATTATGTCAGTATAGTTTTCATTTTCAGATCCCAGAATTCCAAAAATCCAAGAATTTCCTGATTGTTTTTTTTTTTTTTTTAATGGTAGGGTAGGAATTGTCTTGAAAATTTTCCTTGAAAAATCACATCTTGAGAGGGAATGTTATTGTTATTGTTATTCATACACTATGTTTAAAATTGCTTTCTCTAATTCTCTGATAGGTCAATCTCCACCCCCACCACCTCCTTTCTGCTCATTAAGGTCTGTCTAAATACTGATCCGTTTCTTTTGACACAAATTTTTTAAAATTTATTTTATTTTATTTGTTCTAATCAGTTGTACATGACAGTAGAATGCATTTATACATTTTGATAGATCCTACACAAATAGAGTATAATCTCTCATTTTTCTGACTATACATATTGCAGGATCACTCAGGTCATGCAGCCACACATGCACATGAGGTAATAATGTCTACTCTACTATCATTCCTTCCTCCATTCCCCTTCCCCTCCCTTCACTCCCCTCTACCTAATATAAAGTGACCCTATTTTTCCCTAGCCATCTGCTTCCTTATTGTGAATTAGCTTCCACATATCAGAGAAAACATTTGTCCCTTGGTTTTTTGGGTTTGGCTTATTTCACTTAGCATGATATCCTCTAACTCCATCCATTTACCAGCAAATGCCAGAATTTTGTCAGTTATATTTTCTCTCTCCCAAAACTTTCTTCTCCAATAACACTAATGACTGTCATCTTTCCTTGTGCCAGGGACTGGAAAATTATCTAATCCTCACATCAGTCCCCAAATACAGCTATTTAAAAAAATCTTTTAGATGAGACTGCTGAGGCTCAGAGGTTAAGTAGTCTCAAAATTATTACCTAGCTAGTGTCTGGGATTTAGGTGGGTCTAACGCCTTATCTATCCTCGGACTAGCAGCTCTGCAGACAAAAGCAGTGAACAGTCTATAAACAGTTCCACTTACAGTCATGGGCCCCTTTTGGCCCAGTGAAAAAACCCTTTGCCAGTCGGACCATTATCTCCCCCTCTGACCCTGCTGAATGGCTGCTGAGGATGTATTTTAATGTGCAGTGATATCAAGTTGAATGGATTCTGCTGGACGAATCTTCATAATGAAGTTGATGGTCTTGAAAAACAAACAAAATCACCATCAATCATGTGAAGCCCTGTCAACTTGAGTCCAACGGCTTGGCAGTGATAATCCCTTCAGGCCACATGATGCTTCCTAGTCAGCTGAAAATGGTGCAAACCAGCGCTCCGTGAATCCTCCCGGGTGGAGATGGGCCCCGTGCTCAGCCAGCATTTGTCCGGGGAATTTGAAGAAAGGTTGGAACTGCAGCAGGCCTCACGTTAGAGCCCTCTAGGCTATGATAGGCCCTGCCCCGGGAGGTGTTTTGGTTGGCTGGGGTTTCAGTCTGTTGGACTGCTGTAACAAAACGCCCTGGACTGGGTAACTTCCAACAACAGAACTTTATCCCAGGTCTGGAAGTGGAAGTTGGAGGTCAGGATCTGACACGATCTGGTTCAGGAGAGGACCCTCTTCTGGGTTGCAGACTGACAGCTTCTTGCTGTGTCCTTACATGGCAAAAGGGCCAGTGTGGCTTCTGGGGCCTACTTTATAAGGACACACAATCCCTCATCTACCTTCATGACCTATCAAAAGTTCCTGCCTCCTAAGTCCACCCCCTCGATTTTGGCATATTAATTTTGAGGGCCCACTGTAAATGTTCAGACCATAGCAGCTGGCTGAATAGCAAAGGGTCCAGAACGCTGTCCCTCAGCCTGTCTGTAATCTCAGTCCCAGCGGCCTGAGCCCCCAGAGTGCCACCCTGCCTGGCTGCCCACATACCCCCAGGAAGCCTGTGTGTGGAGGCCTTGCCCCAACCCCACCAGATAGTAGAGACTGCGCAGGACTGGGGACACACTCTGGAGACCACGCTTGGCCCTAGGCAGTGTGTGACCACTCTGTGACCTGGAAAAAATCACAGGCTGCCCTGAACATCCATTGTCACCTTTTTGGTGACCAGATGGTCACTGAGAGCCCTTCCAGTTTTCAAGTGCTTTAAAGACGATCCATAAAAATGTGACTGACGTTTGTAAAATAGCGATCACATTACCCCTCTGTGGATACCCACAGATTCTGAGTCTCTTTCTTCCTTGAGTACATTTTTTAATGAATGTTTTAGATCTTTGAGAGGCGATGGTCTCTTCATACTGTTGAAGGTCCCTCTTCCAGCCCACCCATCAAGTCAGCATGTAATAGGATTCGATAGTTGTGTTTGCACCTTCTGATTTAATGTCTGATTCAATTTAATAAGAAATGAAATGCATTCTTATGGTATCAGAAGGGTGTAATTTTAGCACTTGGTGCCTTCACATGAGGCTCTGCCACCTAGGATGTAAGTGCCACCAGGAGGGAGGTGCTCATTCCCTTAACCAGTCGTCACAGTGCCCACTCAGCCAGGACTTGGGGATTCAGCAGCAAACAAAAAATGTGCCTGCCCACTTGGAGTCCCTGCTCCAGGGAGAAGGAACCGACTGTAGTGGAGGCATTGGTGGTGTCCCCGAGGGCACAGTGTTAGGAGGAAAGAAGGGCTACAGCCAGCAGGAGAGGCGGGATTTCACACTGGAGTTCCGGGAAGTTGTCACTGAGAAAGCCACAGAACAGGAGGAAATGGGTCAGAGAGCCACGTGGGAACGTGTCCTGGGCAGAAGCAGCAGACCTGACCAAGTCCCACCTGGGGATCCCATGTGGCCTGTTTCAGGACCAGCCCTCAGGCCAGGGTAGCTTGTGCAGAGTCAGTGAGGGCCGAGCACTCGGAGAAGGGGCCAAAGAAGGGGTGTGTTCAGATCATGCCAGTCTGAAATTTGACATCCCAAGGGCCATGGAGGAGCTCCAGGTTGCGCTCTGAGTCCTAAACAGAGGAGGAGTGACACCACGTGACCCGACTGCCTTCCTTCCTGTAACATTGCCCGTTACGCCTGGCATAGAGTATGTGGTCAACTATTTGATTAAATGATTCTTATCATTTTGCTCAATTTCCTGTACCATGACTGGGCATCTGTAATCTGGGACTGTTGGTCTTGTAATGAATGAAGTTCCTGTGAATATAAGTAGTCAATGAAATGCATTATTATTTAGTGACTAGCAGGATGAGGTACATTTCTCTACGGGCACCTCTGTTCAGTTTCCCAAACCACCTTCTAAATCCCAAGGTGTGGGAGGGTCCGGTCCGTCGGTGAGGCTCTGGAAACTCAGAGAGAAGCATGGGTTGATCTGAAATGAACTGGGTCTCCTTGCCAGGAAAAGAAAAAATCCATTTTCTTTCTGTTCTTTGGTTTCTGCTGGAAGCCAAGTACAGTTGTAGGTTTTGTTGTTGTTCTCACATATTATAATCTCGTTATTTCTAAGGCCAGCAGCTTGGTTGGTTCATGAAGCTTTTAGCAGTTATAAAAGGGAGAGGGACGGGATCTTGTTAAGGCACCCTCTTCTCTCTTGCAAGCATTTACTACTATTGACATGGTAGGTCCCGCTCGTTAGCCCCGGGCCTGTTTTGGTGTTGTGCAAGCCTGAGAAGCACACGCACTTGGTGTCTAACTGCTGTGTTTCTCTTCGATGGCCTTTGTGCATGCAGTTCGTGCTTATGGCGAGTGGGTGGTTTCTGGAAGTGGTTTGATGTCCTTTCGATTAAAAAGGAAAACAAAACACAAACAGGTGAGGTTACTGGACAGACTGATGGATAAGGTCGATGGCAGGATGGCGATGTGGCTGATGGCAGCATCTCCAACGTGTTTGGTGACTGTTCAATTCATCACTGCTCAGCAGGACCTTCCACTCTGTTCACGTGTGGTTGCTGAGCACTTGAAATGTGGCTGGTGTGGATGAGGCTCTGAATTTTAAATTTTATTTTATTTTAATGAACTAAATAGCCACAGTGGCTAGCAGCTGCTCAGTTGGGAAGTCCAGACTGTAGACTCGATGGGCTGAGGGAGCCATCTACGGGGAACCAGCAGGCTGGGTGAGGCTTCGCAGGTGATAAAGAGGAGACCAAGGGTACCCAGGTGCCTACAGGAGAGATCCGAGCACCCTCCTGAGATTTTCTTCTCTGCCACTTACTGGTGGTGACACCATGTCAATCTCATCTCCTCCTCCGGTTGGTTTCTTCTTTCTCTGACATCCTGGGTTGGTTGTCTCTGCAGAGGCCCAGTCAGGAGCATTGGATGTGGTTCCTGGCCCCGGAGCTGCTCCTCCCCTCAATTCATCCTCCACCTTGCAGCCACGGCCGCCCTCCCTCTCTAAATCCCCCATGAGAGGACATTTTCTCAGGATAAAGCCCAAAGTCCTTAACTTGGGTGAACCCAGTGGCTTCTGTGGGTTTTATTCCAAGTTGCAGAATCTTATTCACATGTCACCTCAATGTAAATTTTTGCTAATGATGATGTTTTTATTTTGAAGCACACGAGTGTTCACATGATGTTTTTGAGGCTCGAGGCTTCTAAAAAACCTGCCGCATTCCACTCCGGGTAGCGTGCGCGTGTCCGGACGCATAGCCATGCTACGCCTGACAAATCCAATCGCCGCAGGCACTGAGCCCCTCTCCCCAGCTCACCTCTGCTCCCTCACCTGGAGCTGCTTCCCCACCCCCTCCTCATCCACCTGGTCAGCTCTGGCCTCACAAAGGACTAAGCTTAGATGTCTCCTCTGGTAAGAAACCGTTCCAGGAATTGGTTAGTGTCTTGTCATTGGTCTCCCAGACTCCTGGGTGTTGGGGGTCAGGGTTTGTCTTGTCGTGTTTGGGTTTTCCTGGTTGGAACCCAAGCACCCTGAGAACAGTGGGCAGCCCTGCTTCATTCCTTGATCCAGGGTCTGGGCCAGCACTTAGCCCATTATAAATGCTCAATATTGACTGAATACATTAATCTGCCAATCATACACTGTGGTGAAAGAAGTTTTCCAGACTATTCTTCCCTGCCAAAGGGAAAAAGAAAACAGTAGCTAACAAGATAAATCCAAATCCCTATTTAGACTGGAACTTCTATACTTTTTGTGGAACCAGATAATGCAAAGGTCAGGCTACTCTTACCTTTATTTCTTGTTAACTTGCAGCCCTGATCCTCCATCTAATGACTCCCTCTTTTGGTTGACTGATGCCAGTTTCATTAGAAGCTGCCATCTTGCCTCAAAAGCATCATTTGGACATTATTAATATTATTAATATTAATATTATTAATTATTATAAACAAATGCTCAGAATCTGTTATGCATCTGGTGCTTCTCTTGGTCCAGGAAGCTGAGGATATAAAACTGAGTAGAATTTGCAAGACTCCCTCCTCTCCACTACCCTGAATGCTGGTCAAAGACCACAGTATTTTCAGCCAGGGAAGCAGCGAATGCAACAGGCCTCCCAGCACTCCCTGTGCCTCAGTGTTCCAAGTGGTTTAAGTGTATATTAGTGTTTCAAGCCCGGATCAAGCCAATACCATTCACGTACCCTCCATCATGTTGAGGAAACCAAGGCACACAGCATCCATGACCCTCCCAAGCTCACAAGCCTTACAAGCAGCAGAGCCAACATTTGAACCCAGGCACTTGGTTCCAGCCTGTGCAATCCAAAATTCTGACTGGGGACTATTTTTGATTAGATGATCAGGGAAGAATTTTCGGACTAGATAAGTCCAACCTTGCAGAGAACACGGGGCTTATAGTGTTCCTAGTAGGGAAAGTCAGAAACAGGTTTAGCAAGTTTAAAGAAGGGCAGAAAGGCCTGCCTGCCTGGAAAGCAGGAAAGGATGGGGGTGGGTCAAGTGGTGAGAGATGATACCAGAGAGAATACAAGGGCAGGCTCCGTGTTTCTCATCCAAGCTGGGTAGATGTGTCTGTTCCACACAAATGAGAGCAGCAGTCATCAGTTAAATAAACAAACTGGGGAGAAAAAAAGGCCCAGTTTTACTCACAGCCTTGGTTGTTGATGGACAAACATAAGACACTGGCTGTCGTCACAGTTCATGTGTTATCAGCTATGGTTGGAGAATCAAATAAAACTCTCTTTTTGGCAGAAGTTAAAGAACTCAACATCCTGCCGTTGATTTTCTTAATGTGATCATGGTAAGTCACTGATATGCAGCCTATAATCACCTCTTTAAAGAAAGACATGATAGCAGAAGCAATTCTCTTTAAAATATGTTCATTAAAATACCAGGATGGGATACAGAAAGTGTGGCGTGCAAAGCACGAGCAGACAGAGTTAGGCAGAAGCGCCTCTGTGTGAATGCTCTTCATAGTGTGCTTTTTGAGTTGCTTCTAAAATCCTGTTTTCATTGGTAATCCGGAAGCCTAGACATGCTTGCTTTGTTGAAATCCAGTTTATTCCATGATGACGGTGACCTGGGCCATCTTACATTCTGGAATGTAAGACATGACAGCCTGATAGGTAACTATCAGGCAGGAGATGGAAATGAGCCAGAGTTGGGCAAGAAAGCTACTGTCGCATTTCTGTCATACGGTGCTCATAACAGGGGATCTTGCATGACAGCTGAGTGAGCCAGGGACCACTATGAGAGCATGAGACAAACTTGGAAGTCCCTGCACACTCTGTTATGTGTGTGTTAGCGAGTTAGCAGCATATGCATTGGCCTGACATCTTCTCTTACTTACGTCTCTCTGAAGCTGGATCTGGATGGAGGGTATTAGTTTAATTTGAAGCACACAGTCCTTTGCTATTTTTGCCCCCCCTCAGGCTCCCTCCTTCCTCCCCAGCATCTGTTTGGAGTGGCAATTTGGATGCAGCAGAAGGCAAGCATAGTTCACAGGACAGAAATGTTTACCCTCTTGCAGGCTTCTGTAGTTTGTTTCTGTATGAAGGCACCAAGAATCTGCAAACTCACAGACTTCACAAGGTTAAATAAACCAGGCCTCGATTCCAACCTTCTAAGAAAGCTGTGTTTATCTTCCTGCCTCATGTTTACAATGAGCATTCATTAATTTCTCAATGCACAGCCTCTACCAAGTCTTATACAAATATACGTATGTACATACATGTGTAAATGCATACATCCATACATATGTATGCATACATATTATTCACCCACCCGAGCCATACTAAGAGTAAAATTCTATGTTATCCTCGCTTTACAAACTAGGAAACGAAGGCCACAGGAGTTTATGCAAATGGTCTAAAGTTGCAAAGATTTTCAGGAATGGAGTCAGAATTTGAATCTAGATCTAGACTCACAATCCCGGTTCTTTTTCCTTTATTCCCAGATCTCCTCTCCTCACACATATTTCAAGGTATGTTTTCCTTAATACTTGCATTTGTATGTGACATATCTATGCAGTGAGCTTTGCGCCAGGTGGTCTGGCTGATACAAAAGAAGGAAAAAGAAATGCCTCAGCTAGCAAGGTGTGTCTGATGTAGGGTTTAACTAGGTGAAAGGTCACAAAGTCCAGTGTCTACAGACACCTGACTGGTAGCATGAGGGATGTGGTAGGAGTGGGGACTTTAAACCGGAAACCCTATGCCATTGCCTTACGGGGTAGCCTCTCCTTAGCTGCTGCCAAGTACCCATGCATGCAAAACAGAACTTCTAGCTTCTCTTGAAAAACCGAATGAAATAACAATAGTGTGTTCAAATTTCTACATGGAATAAAATGTTAACACTGAGAGGAACCAGAAAAGTCTACAAAGAGCCAGATTGGGCCTATGGGTATAAATTCGCAGCATCTGTTCTGGAAGTTTGCTTTCCAACCCCTAGAAATTCAGATTCTGAAAGTCTGGGCTGGGTACAGCATTTGGATCTTTAAGCCTGGTGTGCATCCAGGTTGAAGTCTGGCTCTTGGGATCTTAGCTGGACTCCCGTGGGACATAGCATCAACAAACACTTTTATTGCTAAGTGTATTCCAGCCTCTGCTGTCTTGTAACAGAAATTGTATTTTGTAGTAAGTTACCTGCATATCTTCCCAAGTGAAAAGAGGATAGAATTTCAGGTGTACAAGGTCTTTTAAATCAAGTCCAGTCTCTTCCTTAAGTAGACAAGAAAACTTAATGCTAGATAACTAAGTTCTCATCGGTTTTGAAACTTGGGACAATTCCTTGTTCTCCATGGATCTCATTTCCTTCCTCCATAAAATCAGGGGAATTGACCACACAGTTGCTAACACCCCATAATCCTGTGATTATTTTCCTTGGTTTTACCTTAAGGCAGGGGATAAGGGGACCTGCAGGAGAAGATAAATAACTGAGGAAAATTGGGACCAGACGTTTCCAACATGGTGGTCACCTCTGACTCTTCCACCCCATCCTTAGGAGACCTTGGGATGTTCAGTCAGTCATCCAGCCCCTCCAGCAACTGCCCAATGGGTTGATGCCACGTGGTTACTTCATCACATTTCTAACAGCTGATCGTTGGCATGGCTTCCAGCACCAGCTGTCTGTTTAACAAATGAATGCCATCGGTTCCAAGAGGGGCAGGGCAGGGCTGGGTGGAGAGCTTGACATAACCCATCACCACCACAGAAACAAGTAGAAACATATGTCCTGCACATCAGCAGGCAGCAGCCTGGGGAACAAGGAGCATCGTCTACCCCAAAGGCGATTTCCTCCACGTCTTGCAAATGCACCAGGCCCTGTTCATGTGGTTTCAACTGGGATACAGGATGCACGCGTGTCAACTTTTCCTTCTTGGAAAGTCACTATTTTCAGCCAGCATGTATTGGAAATTCAACTGCATAAATTCCTCCTTGTCCAAACTTAGAAATTAAATAGACTTGAGTGGAATTTAAGTAGCAAGTGATACCAAGAATTGATTTTGATTGTCAGGCTGCAAGGAATTAGTTTTCATGGAAAGGGATACTAATCTTGTATCAAAATATTTACCTGAATTGATGTGATATTGAGAGTTTAGACTGCAGTATGTGACTACCCAAAGGTATAATGTTTAAGTTTTTAAAAAGAAATCCGGAGCACAGATAGCATAACAAAACTTGATAAACTGCATGTTAGGGGATGTGTGCTCATTATAGGAATTCCTGTTATCTAAATTTTTGTCATATTTCACAGTAATGCCCGGCAGAATATGTGTTAGATTGGTACTACAGGAGGAAGCAAATCTCTACAGTGCAGGAGTCAGCCAGTTTTCTTTAGCGTCGATTGTGTTCTGATGGCTTCTCTCTTCAGAACCTTCAGACGTTCCTCACCGCATATGAGCCCAAACATATCCTCAGAGGTGGTTCCCTCCCAGAGGATTTTGACTTTGTATATCCCTTCCTAAATTCAGGATGAATTGTCATGCAGTGCCATCTGAGTCCCAAAGGCACAAAGTCAGATACAACACTATCTCTCCTTCACCAGGGATTTACATTACCGGGAATGAGGGGAAATTAGAGAAATTACAGCCTCTTTGATGAGCGCTATGTTAAAGTACAGGATGGAGTGGAGGCTTATGGGGGGATCCGGAAATCAGAACGATGAGTTGGGAAAGAAGTGTGTCTGCTTAGTTATGTCTGTCTCCCGCTGTAGAAGTGTTTTTGAATATAGCATCAATATCTTGCTTACTTTTATGACTCCCTTAGCACCAATCATGTGGCTTCATTTGTGAAATTATTTACAAAGCACCTACCATATGCCAGGCCCTTGGCATGCAAAGAATGAGCAAGAGAGACACAAGTCCCGGGCTTCGTGGAACTAATAGCAATGGACAATAAGCACGGAGGCAAAGAGCAACAGGATGGACCATCAAGTACTGAAAAATCAAGATGACCGAGATGGAAAATGACAATAAGATGGTTTGAAGAGGGGGCCTTTTGGAATTAAAAAAAAAATGCAAAAATGAAATGAGCTTTCTAGGTACAGGAAACAGCAAACACAGAGACTGAGATCTGAGATGGGAGCTGAGGTTTCCTATTTATGGCCAGCAATGGAGCCCATGCAGCTGGAGTTGAGTTTTTAGAAAAAGGCAGAAGATGCTAGAGGTTCCTAGGGGCTGGGTTTGGAGGGGGCTGGACTGAACTGGAGGGAATCTTGAAATTCTTATTTCTTAGCCAAGAATTCATCTTGTTGTAATAGAGTATGAGGGATGTCTGTTCAATGTGATGGTTTGTAAAAATAACTATGGTTTATAAAAATAACTATGAATGAGAGAGAACAGACTGTCAACAGGGAGACGAGCTTAGATACGAAAACGTGTCTGAGCTGGAATGGAAGCACGGGGGCAGAGGTAGGAGCTCCAGAGGTCAGCTGGACATTGACATCTGTCAACATTCATAGCCATGTGATCCCACATTCCATAGGCTGCTGCTTGCAACACAGAGGAATTGTGGGGAGCCCAAACATGGGTCCTGAACTTCTCACTAAAAACCTCCACTCAGATGGCTATAGAGGTGGGACCATCTCCCCCGATTCACTCAAACTGCTCTATGTGAAGAGGGAGGCTGACTCGATGTCTCAATGTCACCATTGGTCACAGGGCCATTCCTTTATTTTATACTTTTCAGTGTGAAGATGGAGATGGAGGCCACCAGCCTGACCCTCTGATTTTAATGCTGCTCCACCTCAGCCTTCATTTCTGAGAAAGACCCAAGTCAATTTGTGTCTCTGAGTCTCTCTGATCCATACAATGTGCCATCCCAGAAGTGGTCTGTTCTGATAGTGTCCTACCTTGAAATCTGTTATTTGAACTTCCCTTTTCCCTCCCCTGAAGTCACAATCTCCTGAATCCTAAGAGGATGCATGTCTAGGGTGTAGTCAGATAACCGTGAGATATAGAGGAGTTAATGAAAAACTAAAGGTCCCCTTTGAATGGAAGGGTTCTGAGGGTCAGGTGAGCTTTTGCAGATGAGATGCTACCTTCTCTGTCTGGTACCTAAGAAACAGGGGCTTGTTCCTATAGGTGGTACAATAAGAGAAGGTAGGGAGAGGGAGGAGAAGGACTCTCCAAGATCTACTCATCATGGATTAATTAATAAGTGTTGAAATGTAGGTTGTGACTAATTAAAACAAATTAAAAAATGTTTAAAAACTATATGGGTGTAAAGGCTATTATGAACATGGTGGGCAACTTACATAGCAAAGAGTATAATAATGAAATCACACCATTAAAGAATGAAGGAAATCTATGAAATGATTTCTGGTAACTGACTTATTACACAGTAAACCAAGAGCAAAGTCACTAAGCTGAAAAAGACCATATGGAAACCTCTTTACTCATTTGACTCATTTCATTTGGATGAAAATGTAGCATGAAATCTTACAAAGCACTTGATACGAGAGATTAAATTAAATTTGCATGAAATAGTCCATTCTTACCATAGTAATATAGTAATAGTCCATTTCCTTATAATGTTCTTTCAGTTTCCTGTCTCTCTAATAAAAAGGTATGATTATAATAATAAATATTTTTAAATAAAGAAAAAAACTATATGCACTTATTAGCATTTATGCATTTTTGAAATATTAAAATTTATGCAATAGGTTGTAAATATATCAACCATTTTCATATAATAGCTTAAAAAACAAGAGTCAATTCTGGAGAATGAACCAGGCATAGCTTGGACAGAATCTGGGTACTTATAACTTCCAAACCAATATTGAGCTGTGAACCACTGTATTTTGGTCTCATGGGATTTGGGCTGTTGAAGTCATTAAGTATTTATTTCAATAGAAATAGTATTAATTAGCTAAATAAGGAGCTGCTAGAATGATGTGATCTATACTGGTCCTGGTGATTATAGTGCAAGTGCTTTGAAGAAAGGGACTGAATCTCTTTATCTTTGTGTCAGGATCATAAGCCATTGCTTGTGGTCAAGGCCATGTTAGTTAATCTTGTTTTGGAGCTAGATCAGGTTCATGTAAGTGAAAGGAAAGGATAATTCATTTTGAACATCTGGGTGAGGGTAGAGAAGAAAACCAAGCATTTGACGAAGACTTCCAAAGCAGGATTTTGGTACCTTTACTTCTAGTTCATCATCGTCAGCAAGACTCAGAAAGTCATGGAGACTCTCCCTGCCTCACTGACGTTAAGAGTCCCATGGACAAATCCACTCACAGGTACAGCCATGTGAACAGCAGGCTGAGGACTTAGTGGGCAAATGGGGAAGGGCCTTGGTGTGCCCAGGTGCTTGCTGCAAGGGAAGACTGTTACCTGTCTCATCCAAACAGAGGACCAGAACATGACCTAAGAGCCCTGCTCCATGGTCCTGGTCCATTCTGCCATGTTCTCCAGAAAGTACTCCCAGGAGAGACCTTCCATGTACTCTTGCAGGCCATTCACAAATATTTCTTTCCCTGTGACGCTGATCAGACTGAAAAGGGACTTGTCACCTCTTTTCAGTGGAGAGGGAAGACAAGATATTAGGCTTCAGAAGGCAGTAAGGCTGGATTGAAGCATCTGAACCCCCCAACATTATGGATGTGAAGCTCACCAACCGAGAGGGACATGTGAAGGGAGTAGCCTGGTGATTTCCTTCCCCGCCATCTTTCCCATCTCCACCCAAACACACCAAGGTCTGGAATCCCTGGGCTAAGCCACTCTCCAAGGTAGAGACATTTGTGATTTTGTCTCTGTCTAAATACCTTCAGTCAAGAATGTGAGAATTTCATTACGATGTCTCTTTTCATTTCTTTTAAGCCTTGCTTAGTCCTTTCATTGCTTTCTCAATAAACTGAAATAATATTCATGCTTTTATTTTATTTTACTATTCAGTTGGACCAGAATTCCAGGTCCCAATGAAGAGGAAAATTATAAACGCAGTTAGAAATAGGCTTGGCTTCTCTGCTTTGTTCCCTCAAATAATAATGATAAGAATAATAAATAGGTACTGAGTGTTACCCCCGGGCCAGGCACAGTCTTTGGGCTTTAAAAATATTAACACATTTAATACTCTAAAAACCCTGCAAATGAAGTGCTATTATTATTCCCATTTCACAGGCCAGGGCCCTGACTATCAGAGAGGTTTGGAACTTCCCAAGGAGGTCAGAGAAAGACAAAAGAAGCACTTCAGTGTGGCAGAATTGTGGACACTTGGTGACTCTTATTGACAGTACCTGATTAAGCGTGGATTGACAGGTTTTGAAGGAACATTGGTGGCTGTACAAATCTGGAAAATATAAATCCCCACATATTGGATTATATTTACATGATATTGGTGTTGTGAATCCCACAGTAGTAACATTGGTAACCAACAATGGGGAGCAAGTGCCAGGTTTTCTTTTAAAATCTATATTTTTTCCTCCAAAAGCAAAACATGTTTTTCCCTCTAATAGTAACTGGGAATCTGGAACATACATTCTTTTTTGAAGTCCATGTTTGAAGATCGATTCAAACTGTCTATTAAACCATCTCTGTGTGCAGATGCCGATGACAAAAAATTTATATTTTATATTCCTAGAGTTCTGGAGGATATTATCAGTGTCATTCTGTACTTGGCATGATAGCATCAGATTTTCCTCGCCTCTGCCTGATCAGTGGCCCAACTAATTCTGCTTGTTCTCCCCTGGACTTGGTAAACAGTTTCTGACTTATCAAGTCCCTAATGTTCTATTTAAAGCCATTGTTAAATTTTGTGGATTTTTTTGTTGTTGTTGTTTGTTTTGCTTTGTTTTGTTTTGTTTTTGGGTACTGGGGATTGAACCCAGGGTCTCTTTACCACTAAGCCACTTCCCCAACCCATTTTATTTTCTATTTAGAGACAGGGTCTTGCTAAATTGCTTAGGGCCTTGCTAAGTTGCTGAGACTGGTTTTGAACTTGCAATCCTCCTGCCTCAGCAAAGCTTAAATTTTGCTTCTCAACACCTTCAGTTCTATGTTGAAACTTTCGCTTAACTCTTTTCCTCTCATTCCATTTTATCTCAATAGTTTTTGTTATTACTGGAAGAAATTCTAAAATATCCTCTTGCCTTTGGTTTTCCTCAAATAAAGACTTCCTGGCCTTTATTTTTAACCTTTTACCCCCCCCCCCCAACCTGGACCGTAGATTTCTGTTTTATAGTAACTACACTTTCTCACTTTTTTTTTTTTTTTGTATCAGAGATTGAACCCAGGGACACTTAACCAACTGAGCGACATTCCCAGGCCTTTTTATGTTTTATTTTGAGACAGGGCCTTACTAAATTGCTAAGGCTGGCTTTGAACTTGTAATCCTCCTGCCTCAGCCTCCTGAGTCAGGTGAGCACCACCACACCCCCAAACACACATTCTTTAGCCTGTCACTGATTCTCCACTGAGGATTTTTTCCTTTGGGGTGTCCTCCTACAATTAATCAATTATTTGTTCTTTAGTGCTTTTGTTTAAATAAAATAATATATTTTCGAAAGAATGTGGTAATCTTGACTGAAATAACAATATATTTACAGGTTTTTGTGGTTAGATTAAAAGTTAAAAAATGAAAAATAATTTGATTATTGGTGACCACAAATATACCTCTTTCCCAGTATTTTTCCATCCAGGCTATGAGGGATTACTTTGTTGCATCTGTCAATTAGACTTGACTAAAAAGGAAATAGAATAATGATATTGCCCCCTGGGCTCCTTTTATTATCATATCAAGATACTTCTTTAAGATTTACTCATATCATTCCATTGGAAGTACTGATTCAGTTGCAGGAGGCATCATTAGTTCACAAAGTCTTAATTTTTTGATTTTTTGGTAGATATAGGCCTGGAATGCAAGTTCCTTCGACATGGCCTCTACCTTCCAGGAACTTGTTATTGCCTGATTCTCATTCCTATTTTGTTTTGTTTTGTTGTTTTGGTACTGGGGCTTAAACTCAGGGGCACTTGGCCACTGAGCCACATCCTGAGCCCTATGTTGTATTTTATTTAGAGACAGGGTCTCACTGAGTTGCTTAGTGCCTCGACGTTGCTGAGGCTGGCTTTGAACTCTTGATCCTCTTGCCTCAGCCTCTGAAGCCACTGGGATTATAGGCATGCGCCACTGTGCCTGGCTTTTATTCCTCTTTAAGACTATTCACAATGAACTTTTTCAAGTGAATTGTGCTCGCATCTGAGCACTGAATTTATCAGGTATTCCTGGAATCTCTGTTCTCCTTTTTCCTGTTAATTCTAAAGCCTTTAATGGAATTGAAATATGACCTATAGGGAGGGCATCTTAAAGGAAAATGGGGAAATTTCATGAACTGTGAGTTATACTTGATGTGAATTTTTTGAGAATTATATTTTGTTCTTCTATTTTTTGCTCTTGAAATCTAAAATAGGGCATGTCTGCTCACAAAACATACTTTCTCACCTTTTAAGGAATAAAATGGTAAAATATCTGAATAGAATATGGAACATGGTCAATAAGCACTTAGTTTTAAAGCTCAGAAGCTCTAAACCATGTGACAGTTTCTCTATCTTTAAAACTGGAATGAATGGAACACTCTGAACTCTTTATATCCCAGGTTTTCAATTCTGAAAATAGTGGAACAAACTACACCCAGGTACATTAAATAGGTTGGGGACCATAGCCTAGAGCTTACATATCTTTTATTATTATTCATAATGAAAATAAGTGAAAATATCGATTGTCCTATAAAAAGGACATGGGGCCAAGACAGTATCCTTTACATGCATAAGCTGTCCTGTAAGTAGGACATTGGGCATTATGTTATCTGGGGTGTGGGATAAAGGGGGCTAGTATGGGAGAGTCACTGTGAGCTGGTCCTTCTGCAGAGTCCAGTGGGACCGCCCAGCTCTTTGCCCCTGGCTTGCCTTATGGAGGGAATGGAGAACTGGGTGCATTTCTTTCGCCACCGGCAGCTGCCAGCAGCCACACTGCAGTGGACTTGGGGCCTTTCCTGTCTACTTCTCCAGGGGAAGCCCAAGTGACCTCATACTCTGCTCCCTTCTTTGCAGGCAGCAAGGGTCTCTGCTTTCTTCCTGCTCTCATGAGCTTTTCTGAGCTGTCAGTCTCTGAGTTTCACTAAGACTGCCCCTGGTTTCAATGGAAATGCCCATTTAAAAAACACTCTATAATGCCACCCCATAATCAACTTCCCCTCTTCCCACCCCTTCTGTTACTGTCCCTCTCAGAACCTGAGCTCTTTCTTCATGCTATATACAAGTAAATATTTCATATTCATTTATGATATTTACTAGTTTAACCTTTGCTTCCCTCTTTTAATTGGAGGCCAGGGGAGACCAAGGATCTGTCCCCCTCACCCCTGTCTGGCTCTTTTGGAATCCCTGAGCTTATATCCTGATGTTATAAGATGTATTCATTTGCTTAGACTCCAACATTTTTCATCAAACCAGAAAAAGAATGTTTTTCTTCTTTATTATCCAGCACTGTACAATTCTCATTTCATTTTAAAGACTTATTCTAGATTTTTGTCATTGTCATGCTGAAGTGTGTGGATCAGGGTGTTTGTCCCAATATAGGAGGATTCTTTTTATTGCTTTCTCAGTATAGAAGTTTTCAGCACGTATTTGTGTAACCTACAGTTTTCATGAAACAGAGAAAATTGAACGCTTCCAAACCGGTTAGTCCACTCAAAGCTCTTAAGTGACTTAAGCCTTTGATATTAGTTGAACCAGGTAAGGAAGTTAGTAAGGCTGCAGGGCTTTCAAGGCTAATTCACTTTTTTTTTTTCTTTAACTAATCACTGTCTTGGGGGACTGTAAATGGTGTCTTTTGTCTGCATGCCGTTTGAAAGAGGTGAAGGCTTGTCTTGGATGAGAGGCCCCCACTCAGGGAATTGGGAGCCCACCGTCCATCTGTGTGTGCTTTCTGCGGGGATTTCCTCCCAGGTAGCTGTGAGGTTGAATCACAGGATTGCTGAGTTCCCGTGTCTTGGGGCCTTAAACTTTTTCCACTTCTGGGCTCTGGTTTTCCCCTCTCCTGTTGGTATGCTCTCAGTACACCTCCACTCTGGTCAATGTCTCTAAGAAGCAAATATGTACTGGCTGCTAATTGGGATCCCCAGGCAGCCTCTGGTAGTGCAAGTATACATTCACGTCATGAGTCAGAGAGGGACAAAGGGTTGTATTGTGTTTGTTGCCTTCATTGGAGACAGACACAAAGCCAGTAAACTACAGCCTAGATGGATTTGGAAGCAGGAGAGGATCCCTTCGACAGGGTCAGGAGCACAGCTTCTTTGAGCAGATGGCATTGAAGCTGGGGCATCAGCAATGAGCACCAGAAAGCCAAGCCAGTCCATTGGAGAACAAGATGGCAGGTGAAAGAGTAATGTGCATGGACACCAGGAGAGTGAAAGGACTTGGAAGAACGACAGCAGCATCCTGTTTAGAGCAGCAGGAAGATGAGGGAGAGCGGATGGGTGAAGCTGGCAGGGTTTGCAGGGAGCGGATGGCACAGATATTTGAGGGCCAGGAAAAGAGGTAATGTCAGGGTGCATGGGGTGAGGGTCCTTGCCTTGGGTGAGAGCTTGGCTGATGTGGCCAGGACAGGTGCAGTTCAGAATGTCTAAATGAGCAAGGCAGCTTCTGCTAGCAGGGCCTGGGCCAGATGTGGAAGGGCGTGCCCCTCCAACATGGTCCTGGAGAGAAGATGGGCAGCCTGCCTGGAACCGTGGGGTTTGACTTTCCTTTTCTCTTCATCTTGCCTATTAGTTCTCCTCTCTCATAATCTCCACCAGGACTTGGACATGAACTGTTTTATTTATTTAGTAGGTACCTATTTTTTCTAAATACCTATGCCTAGAATAAGACCAAGACTTGGGCGCTCAGTGACTACTTGGTGGATGAAACCATCTCTTTTTGTGTCTGGGTTCTAGATACCATGTCAGTGCCACAGTCCATACAGATGGTGGCAGGAAAATCAGGACCAAACCACATGTTCTGGGGTTTCCTTGAGGAATAAGAAATTGATTCCAATTTAGGGCCAAATTAAGGCCTGGGGACAGCCCCTCTGCAGCCAGTCAGTCACCTGCCCTGCCCCCAGATTGGGTTAGGTGCCAGCCGTGTTCCCATGGGGACCTGTCCTTACCACCTCACCCCACTTAACCTTCTGCATCATCCTCACGGATTCAGGTGCCTGCGTCTCCCTGGCAAGCCACATGGTTTGTGCTGCTCCTGCACAGGTGTGTGCCTAGTGCACACCTGCATGCCAGGTGCCTGCTTGGTGCCCGATGAATACTTGTTGAGTCAGTCACTCCTCCTCCTCCTTATCAGTCATCAAATTGCTGCAGACCACAGCAAATAAAGGACTTCAGCAGAGGTTACTTTCTCTCTCCCTGTGCAGTGCCAGGGCAGGAAGGATTCTCCCCATTTTGCACATGAAGAAGGTAAGGCCTAGCTCACGGGTTCACAGCTACTCATAATATTGAGATGAATAGAAACCACTGTGGTGTCAGTCACATGGAAAGTGATTCTGATGTTAAAGGTGTAGGATTCTGCCTGGAGGAGAGTGTACGCACGTGTTTAAGATGCCCAGAGGATGCTAATGTTCAGCACAGTTGAGAAGTCACTGGTCTGTTAAACAGTGCTTCTCCATCTTCAATGGGTGTACAAATTGTCCATCTGAGTAAGGTGCAGATCATGATTCTACAGGTCTGGGTGAGTGAGACCCAAGGGTTTTGCATTCATAACAAGCCCAGGTAAGGCTGAAGCTGCTGGTCCACAGACTACAATTTTCACAGTGGGGCCCGAGAACTCTGATATCCAGAGAAGGGAGTGGAGTCCATGCTCAAAGGCAAAGGTGCACGGTGGCAGCAGGATCAGGTACAAGGATACATGCGCCTGGACTTGGAAGGAGAAACTCACTGGGCGGACTCGCCGGGGTTCCCTCCTTATTGATTTAGCCAATATATCTCTTCATGCTAGGGTAGCTCATTAGATCCCCGCTTACAGATAACCACCCGCTCCTTCCTCCGCTGCCCTTGCTAGTCTTTTTACCTAGCACTGTGAAATCAAGATGGAATATCTTGCGCACCAGTGTCTGCCGTGCGGAGGGCAGCAGGCTGTCCAGAGCTCAGCCCTGTAGGCACACCCACACCAAGATGGCCAGCCTCCCTGGAAATGTGACTCAGTGGTAGTGTGTCTAGCATATGTAAGGGTCTGCAGTTCATACCTGGGTGCCATCCCCTCCAATTGACAGCCCAGTGGAAAAGAGCTCTGGCTCAGGAGGTAGAGGGCCAACACTAGCTTTTCCACCCGCTAGCTTGTCCCCAGTTCCCAACTCTGTAAAATGGGAACAGAGATAGCGACATACTGGTGCAGATAAAATTGGGATGACCGAGGTCCAGCAGTTTGCACGGTGCCTGTCCACGGGAAGTAGTCAACACGCATTTGCTGGAAATCCATCCTGGAAGAAGGGATGCATGGAACCATGAATGTGTTCTTTGTGTTTGGCTTTTTAGTCAGGTCTAATAAGGACACGAAAAAATGAGTTCCTCATCTCACCGTTACCTCAGCTGCTGGCCCAGGAACACAACTACAGCTCCCCCGCGGGCCACCGTCCTCACGTACTGTACAAAAGGACAGCAGAGGAGAAGGTGCAGCGGTACCGTGGCTACCCTGGCTCCCGCCGGACCTCCCCTGGCCACTCCCCAAGTCACACTCCCCCTGCGTCCCCGAGTCCAGAGACAGAGTACCACCATCGAAGGTGGCAAAAGCAACATTTTTGTGGACGACGCAAGAAATGTATGTAAGGAAACTTTTTCTCACTCTGTTCCTAGCTGGGCCTCCATGGGTTTCTTGCGTGCTGTCGGGTGACTTTGCAGGTTAAGACGGGGCTACGCTGAGCACTCATGACGGTGTGTGGTCTAGGAGAAAGCCCGGCCCGGTTCCTGCCAGGGTGACAGTTCTTCTGGGTTATTCTAGGAAAGACTTAGATAGATGTGGTATCTCTCTCTCTCTCTCTCTCTTCCTTCCTTCCTTCCTTCTTTCTCTTTTCCTCTCTTTCTCTCCTCATTTCTTTCTCTTCCTCCCTCCTTCCCTCCCTCTCTCTTCCTCCCTCCCTCTCTCTTCCTCCCTCCCTCTCTTTCTCTTGTCCTCTTCCTCCCTCCCTCCCTCCCTCCCTCCCTTCCTTCCTTCCTTTCTTCCTTCCTTCCCTTTCTTTCTCTCTTCCTCTCTCTTTCTCTCCTCCTTTCTTTCCCTCCCTCCCTCCCTCTCTCTTTCTCTCTTCCTTCCTTCCTTCCCTTTCTTTCTCTCTTCCTCTCTCTTTCTCTCCTCCTTTCTTTCCCTCCCTCCCTCTCTCTTTCTCTCTTCCTCCCTTCCTTCCTTCCTTCCTTCTTTCCTTCCTTCCTTCCTTCCCTTTCTTTCTCTTCCTCTCTCTTTTTTCTCCCCCTCCTTTCTTTCCCTCCCTCCCTCCCTCTCTCTTTCTCTCTTCCTCTTTCTTTCTCTTTCCCTCCCTCCCTTCCTTCCTTCTCTTTTATCATCTCATTTTGGCCACAGTCTCATCTTGGTTTCTCTGCCCTTGGGAAGAGCACCCAGACAGACTTGCAGTGATGAGAGCCAGCAGAGGCAAATGTCCAGGAGTGCTTGGGTGTTCCTTTGGGGGACATGAGGAAGAGACTTGGCTCAGGGAGAGAGGCAGCAGTGAATGACTGAGCGTGCTTTGTGACCCAGGCACCACCTTCTGTATTTTCTAGACCAGCAACGTCCAGTAGAAATGCACTATGAGTCTCAAATGTCATTTTTAAATTTAACAATCCCATTTTTTAAAAGTTTCAAAAGTTCAATTAATTTTGATGCCATTTGAGCTAAATCAATATATTCAAAATCTCATCTCAATAGGTAATCATTCTATCAAGTTACTAATGAGTGATTTTCCATTCTCTTTTTATATTAAGTTTTGGAAATCCAGTGTTTATTTTACTTTTAGAGCTCAATTGGAGTTGAGGTGATAAATTTTTATCAGAAATAATTCATATTTAAAGTTCAGAAGATTTGAGGTTAAAAAAATAGATTTACATATTTTGGTTGTTCCAAAGATAGACCTTTTTCATTAACTGAATCATATATTGCATTTTCAATTTAAATGAAATAATTCAATTCCTCTCTTGCACCAGCCACATTTCAGTGACTCAGCAGCCACAAGTGGTGAGCAGTTACCTCCTTGGATGGCACAGGCTGATGAGGGCTCTTCCCAGGGAGAAGAGGAATTGGCATCACTGGGAATTTAACCAGGAGCATTAATAAAGCAGCATTTCTCCCAGTTTTCATTGACTCTGGTGTTGTTGAAACATCTCCTTGAGGAACATCCATTTAGCACCTGTCTGTAAGGGTGGCATCAATCACGGCAGTGATGGAGTGGAATGTACGGGACATGAGACATCAGAGCTGATATCAGGACAGCTTTATGAGTGGATATTATTCTTTTTTTCATGGAAAAGGCACTTGAGATCCAGGGCCACAGGGTGAACTTGCAGTTTTACATCTAACTCTTCATGATTTGATCTTCTAATTTTATTCTGTGGACAGCTGTGTGTACGATCATGACTGTATCGTTGTTATAGTATTAAATTATTTCTGTACTTGTTTAGTACATAGTTACATCCTGAGTTTTCTCAGTGTCCTTTTCTCAGTGTACTATTAAATTATTTCTGTACTTGTTTAGTACATAGTTACATCCTGAGTTTTCTCAGTGTCCTTGATCTTGTCACTGTGCTTTGACCACAGGTGTCGTGCCTGCCCCAACAGGGACTTGCAGGTCTCTGCTCAAAAACTGTGGTGGAAGTATTTAAGACAGTTTTGCTATCACCCCTGACTTTACTGTTTCCCCAGTAACTAAGAGGAGTCCTTCTGGATGGCTTATCATGTGCAATATTTACGTTTGTGTTGATGAAATGAGACCACAAGGCAAGCACGAGGTTTTAGAGAAGTTCACATTTTATTTAGAAAATATGCTGGGCAGAGTGGCTCACACCTGTAATCCCAGCGGCTCAGGAGGATGAGGCAGGAGGATCACAAGTTCAAAGCCAGCCTCAGCACTAAGGCACTAAGTAACTCAGTGAGACCCTGTCTCCAAATAAAGTACAGAATAGGGCTTGGGGATGTGGCTTAGTGGTCGAGTGCCCCTGAGTTCAATCGCTGGTACTCCCCACCAAAAAAGAGAAAATAATGTATAAAGTTTCATGAATTCAGATAACAAGACTAATGTCTATTTTTACAATTTCTGAGTAAAACAAAATGAGCATTTTCTTCTTTAAGGATCCCTTAATTTATTTTTGTTAGCCTGCTTTCTCTACTAATTAGAATTATGACTTGCTTTCTCTTACTTTTTAGAACATGTTGGGGCTACTACATCCACCCGTTACCCACCCATCCACCCATACATCCAAGCAGCTATTGGATGGACTTTTCTCCACCACAGGCCAGGTGCAGAGTGCCAGGGCAGACAACTTAGTGGAGTAGTGCAGCCACGATTACTAGTCTCTGTCCTCCCCTGTTTAGATCTCTCTCAATCTGTCTCATCCAGATATTCTCCACTGAGATTACTTCCACACGCTCTTATCTTCATTATAGATGCCCCCAAGCCTCCCACTGAGGACACCTACCTAAGGTTTGATGAATACGGAAACTCAGGGAGACCCCGAAGATCAGCCGGAAAGTCACATAAGGGGCTAAACGTGGAGACCCTGGTGGTGGCAGACAGGAAGATGGTGGAGAAGCATGGCAAGGGGAACGTCACCACCTACATTCTCACCGTCATGAACATGGTAAGGGGCCGTCTGGAGCCCTCTGACTCACACAGGGCCACAGTTCAGAGAACTCCGTGCCTGGGCAGAAGCAGAGCTGGAGCCAGGTGATTTTACTGGGAGGGGATCAAGATTTGAGGAAATTGCCTTCACAGGCACGTGTTTGGCGAAACCAAATCCTGCACACCTGTGACTATGCCTGACTGGTTCCCCCAAAATGGTTTGGAAATTCTTGATTGAAATTTTATTAGAGTTCCCTTGTTCCAACAGGTCTCCAGTCTGTTTAAAGATGGGACCATTGGAAGTGACATAAACATTGTTGTGGTGAGCCTCATTCTTTTGGAACAAGAGCCTGTAAGTGGTGAACTTCACTCATGTCTTCATTCATTCTGCCATTCGGGTTACATTTACTGAATATGCACCGTGTGCGGATCCACGTACTAGTCATTAGATACTCACATTTGACCCTTTCCTCAAGGAAAGTACAGGTTAATAGGGCTATAAAATCCAATAATGAAATTCAGACACCACAGTTTGTGTGTGTATGCACATATGTGTACCATAGGTACACAGAATATTAAATGTATATGAAAACAGGGTAAAATGTGAAATTATTTTATAAATATCATGTCGACTTCACCGTGCAGGTGGAATTTGGTCATAGATTTAAGGATTACTGGCTTTTGAAGCCGCCTATACCAGGTGATGGGAGATGCATAAGGATGTTTTGAAAGTAAGTTATCAGAGAATTCTTGTTGTAAACCTGCGATCTCCCTCACACCCTCTTAGGCACTACAGAGAATGAGCAAGGGACTCTTCACTGCCCTGGAATTAATTACAGTGAGGTGCAGGACACAGGCCTGGGGAGAATCACAAAACCAAACATATAATAACTGCTAAATTGCACGGTACTCACTACTTTGGAGAGTTTTGCCCTTTCAGCTGTTTTTCC
This sequence comes from Sciurus carolinensis, assembly GCF_902686445.1. Lineage (NCBI taxonomy): Eukaryota > Metazoa > Chordata > Mammalia > Rodentia > Sciuridae > Sciurus > Sciurus carolinensis. The sequence goes on from NC_062228.1 coordinate 9,387,511, forward strand.
AAAGTAGAGTTTACCAATCAGACTGTTTTCTTCAATCCCCTGAGGCCTTTCCTCTTCCTCTGTAACCCCAATAAAGAATGTGAAAGGCTGGGAGTCAGGGGTGAGACAAAAGTGGGGTCTCACTGCCCAGGTGTGGAGAGCTTCAGAGGTTAACGACTTGTCAAGTTGTTCTTGGAATTTTGGAAAGACAGAAGGCGTGTGTGCTGGCTGGAAGACACTTTGGTCGCAGCCTACCACTTATATGTTGCCCCAGGACATGAAGCTAGAGACACCCTAATTCACAGATAATTAAAGTTCTTTTTCAAACCCCTCAACTTGACCCAAGTGAGTAGTTTTGACTGAGCAGACATTTTGGTAAACGATTTCTTTAAGGTTAGGTCTTATCTTACCCTTGAGGACTTGTGCTGCATTGATTCTTGGTTGGTCCTGATCTGCCATGTGTCAGACCCTTTCCTGGGATTTGGCATAGAGGTAAATGGCAGTGTGCAGCATCTCTGTTGTGCTGTTGAAGAAGCTGTGGATGGTCATCACCCTTCGCTGATGATGATGTTCTAAGAGTTCGACAGGTTTAGGAAGGTGGTACCTGGGGGCATGAGCAAAGGTGTTCCCAATCCATGTCAGTTTACTTATTGTAGAATCATAACTGTTTGGGAAGTCCTTACCTGGATTCTGTATTGCTTTAAAATTGAAGAGCATTTACCTACAGCAGCTGTTTTTCCTAACTAGATTGTTTTCCCTCTGTCTCGGCTCAAGTGTTTTTCTCTACTTACCTTTTTCCTTAGAAGCACGGTATTTTTGTATTCGCCTGTATCCATAGAATGACTCAAACTTCTCATCTCTGTGGCAAAAATGGTGCTCTGATTTGTGTGGGTTTTCCGTAGGGAGGATTGTTGATCAACCATCATGCAGACCAGTCTCTGAATAGTTTTTGCCAGTGGCAGTCTGCCCTCGTGGGAAAGAATGGCAAGAGGCATGACCACGCCATCTTGCTCACCGGATTTGATATTTGTTCCTGGAAGAATGAACCATGTGACACGCTAGGTATGGTATGAACAGATCCTTCGATGCCCACCTGTGTTCAGTATGGAGACTTTTCGTTGGGTGGATGACCCTTGTCATTAGAGTCCTAATACGGTCACACCTGCTTACACACCGTGAGAGGGATGAGACAGTAGAGAATAGACTCTTACAAGACCACCATCATGTGCGCGGCCCTTTGCTGACTCAAATCCCATCATGCAGCACATCGTTGTATTTAAATTGTGGAGGCCCCTCATGAACCCTGGTAAATGCTGTTCTGTTTAACTGAACATGGTGCAGAATAAGGAGCCATTTACTTTAATTCTTTTGTATTTTTCTTTATTGATCCTGCAGTGATCATTGAGGTCTGATATGCGTCCCTGTTTAACTAGACACGTTGCAGATAATTCCATAAGCATCGTGACCGCAGAACCAGGTAGCTGAAAAGAAACTGACTGCTTTCCTTGGGACTGACTGTGCCACTAGGGTGCAGCGCCTCCTTTGGAAAGTGGCTGGACTTTGGAGGACTCAGTTCTTCCCTATTTGTACAAGGCAGGGAGAGTGAGGACTTTTACATCAAGGCTATATTTTCTAAAATATTTCATTGCGCTTAGAAAGGATTTAACCTTTTCTATTTTGATGAACTAGTGATGGTCTAGATGGAGATCAGCAAACGTTCTCTGAAAGGGGCCAGAGAGTAAATGTGTTAGATTCTGCGGGCCAGGTCTCTGTTGCAAGACTCAGATCAGCTGTAGTAGGGCAAAAGCAGCCATGGAAAATACATAAGCCAATGAGTGTGGCTGTGTCCTAATAAAACTTTATTGACAAAAGCCAACAATGGAAGCCGCAGTTTGCTGACACAGTTAACAATCCAGGTTAATAGTGAAATCTGGGGGGAGCTGAGATAAATTTACATGATTTTCTTGCATCATTTTCTTCAAAATGTCTTCTAATCTTTCATGATATTTTAGAAATAAAGGTAGTTTGGACTTTACAACACATTGGGTTGTTTTTCTAGAATTCTCTAGAATAGCTATAATGCCCTATAAGTCTATTTTAGTAATTCACCATTAATCACAGTCTTCAAAAAAACACCATCTTAGGAATTGTTCCAAATGATGGGTTTTTTAAATGAATTTTAAAATTCCTTCATTTTCTGAGTTTGGAATATATAAAGTAACATCTAATAACCCAACACATTGTTGATGTTTTGAAAAGATTTTCTGCGAAAAGGACAGTTTTATCAGTCAAACAAAGGTCAGAGTATAAGGAGAGTCTGAGAAAAACAAACAAAGCCCCAGGAATCCTACCAGGTGTCCATGGGTCACTCTCTTTAAGCGACATGTCCTGATGTAAAGAGTATGGGCTTTGCGTTCAGTCATATCTGTGCTTGATTCCCAAGTCAGGAATTTATGGCAGTATGATCTTGAGCAAGCTGATTCCTCTTTCCGAGCCTCAGTTTCCTGATGTAATCATATGGCAGACACACTGCACAGTGTGTGGAGTCGGCAGCCATTTGTGTAATGATGATGATAATAAGGCAAATAAATGTTCTGCGTGTGACACTCTCCCATATATGAAATGGGAATCATAGTAGCTTTATGACCTTACAAGGACGTTAGGAGGAACAATCAATGACAATATCTAAAAACAGCAAAAAATATGAAACGAACATTTATATATTATTATTCCTACTACTACGACTGTTACTATACCACCCAGCACACAGAACTATATACCTTTAAGTGTTTTCTTGCTAAAAATTGAATGCATTAATCCATGAAACTGAAAGTGTGTGGAGCCCTTGGAGAATGTGAGAAGCGATCACGCCTGTGTGCCCCCTTTGTATTAACATCCGACATTCATCTTTCCATAGGGTTTGCCCCCATCAGCGGGATGTGCAGTAAGTACCGAAGTTGTACCATCAATGAAGACACGGGGCTTGGCCTTGCTTTCACCATTGCTCATGAGTCAGGGCACAAGTGAGTGGCTCCTTGATTCACCACTACACAGAAACCAGCCAGTGGGTTCTTCGACCCTCCTCTAACGATGACCCTTGACCTGGGTGGGATGAATGGGACAAATCGTGTGGGCAGCTTCAGACAGGGCCTGACTATAAGAAGGGCTCAGTCAAGGCCAGTTATTGTTGATGTCACTCTTTTTATGCTGCAGCATTACATTGTGTGCAAAAATGGACCTCAGGTTACTCCATTGATTCTCTGGTCTTTTAGCCATTTATCTCCCTTCATGTTTTGCTTTAGTGAAGAGACTTTCAGCTCATTCTTTACACTAAGGAAATAATCATGGAGACGTGCAAACTTCCAGGGTGCAGTAGTGTGCTGGTTTAAATAAATTTTCATTGCACATGCTGGATATTCTTGTAGTGGGTAATATTGTGTGCACTTCTTCTTTGAACTGATGTGATGAATCTTGTGAAAATAGAGTTAGAAATGGAATGAGAAGCTGAGTAGTGAACTGGATTCATTTCCTGGGCATATAATCTGGTAAGGAGACAACCTCCAGAGAATTATCAGACACTTGAGCTGTAGCATCTGCCACCCTGGAAGAACTACAACTTCACAAAATGATGCTTTCAAAGGGCCCTGCTCTTTGGATATGCCAGTTTAGGAGTATGTGTACATATGTACAAGTATATACATATTTAATTTAACATATGACTTTTTATACATCTTTAGATCATCCAGTTCATTTCTGACATAAAAGCAAACATCAAGCTGGGCATAGTGGCAAACCCCTATAATCCCAGCAACTTGGGAGGCTGAGACAGGAGGATTGAAAGTTCGAGACCAGCCTCAGCAATTGAGCAAGGCCCTGTCTCAAAATAGAAAACAAAATGATTGGGAATATGGCTCAGTGTCAAAGCCCCTCTGGGTTCAATCTCCAGTACCAAAAAAAAAAAAAAAGAAAAAGAAAAAGCAAACAGCATCCATTCAACATCTATAATTCATAGTTTGATGTTTTGGTGCTGATGTCTCTTATGAGTTAAGTTTATTATCTTCAGGAAATCTGAATCTTGGCCACTGCTATTATCCAATAGTTTCCCAGCATTTTACTTACACATACACACAGCCACTTTCTCAGTGAGAGATGAATGAGCCAATTTCATTATGAATGGAGGTGCAGAAATTCCCATTAAGCACAAAGCTCTTTTGTATAGAACAGGAAATAAAATATCGGTTCATGTCAAGCAAATGTCTGAATTCATCTTACGAACACAAAGTCCAGATTAGCAGAGCTCCCTTTACACAATACTGGCTTATTGAAAAAATGTCATCATTCCTGTATATGAGTTAAAATTACCCAAGACCAAACCCCATATTTTAGATAAGGGAAAAGTAAAACATACCCTTCAGGTAGGGTGGGGGAGAGGAATCAGAGATTAGAGGAGAACAGATGTAGAACACAAGTTCTAGATGGCATGGCCTTGTAGCTTTAAGTTTTATGGAATAGGCACATAAAGAAAATAATGTGTGATTTTCTAAGATGCTGCTAAAGTAAGTTAGAAAGTTAGATTTTTTTAAAGCACAAAAATCAATTCGAATTCAGTTTTCTTGTGTCCATGAAATTCCAAAGAAGTACTGAAGAAGCACCATTACCTCTTTGAGTAATATCTTCAATCTCTTTCCACTGTTTCTACATTTTTGGGAATCTTGCTTTTCATTTATAAGTTATAGGATTTCATAAATATTGTTAAAAGGAATGTTTCCCAAATAAATCTTGACTTCCAAGTTAGGTACAAAGAATTAGGCAAAATTGAAGATGACAGAACACTTTCCCTGGACCTATGTTGAGATTAATGAAGACCTTTTTGTGAACAGTCATCTCTAAATACCTAGGGAATTCACAGATAGAATCCTGATGCACAGCCACCCTCCATTACTTGACTGACAAATAGGAAGGAATGTTGGGCAAATGACCAGATAATGGACATGTGGGTCACAAGGAAGTCATCTGTGGTTATACTATATCCATTTAGTATCACCTGTCTTCAAAAGATAGCTATAGAAATTGAATTATATCACAATAACATGTTTATTTCCACAGGAATCATACCTGCTTTATAAAAAACTGTTCTTACTTCTTTAAATATTGAGATTAAGAACCTCCTAACTTATGATATCTATATCCTTCTGTCCTCTGCCTCCCTAAAAAAAGTCACAAAAGACTTTTTTTTGTACACCAAATGTTTTTCCTTATAGTGATTAGATCAGCTTATTAAAGCAGTTAGGGAACTGCTTTAATAAGTAATAAGTAATAAGTAAGCTAATAAATAAGTAAATAATAAATAATAATAAATAATAAATAATAATAATAATAAGTAATAAATATATAAATAAAAATAATAATAAATAATAATAAAATAAATAAAGTAAATAATAAATAAGTAAATAAGTAAGTAATAAGTAATAAGTAAGCTCTGTCTTAAGGTGCTTGTATTGGGGGGGAATATACAGGTGTATGCATTAATAGCACGTTTATTCTATCAGCTAGAGAACTGCAAATCATTTAGATCCAGTGTGCATGATTTCTAGGGAGTAGATCACCTAAAATCATTTTTACTCTTTTAATTGCTAGAACTTTCTGCTGTCAAATGGAACAAATTAAAATTTTCTCATATATTTAAAGAAAGTCCTTCTTATACCTTCCATAGATGGCTTCAACCATTCATTTTTAAAGGTGTTCATTATTATAAGAGAATTGTATTCAGAGTTTTTAATTTCACCTAATAAACTGGTCATCATTGGGGAGAAATTTTTATATCACACTAGCCTGATGTATGAACTGTTCTTAAATAACTTGTAATTGATGATCTTCTCTCTGTACCTTCCCCCTACTCACTCTGAACTTCCATGCCATAGATCCATGATTGGAGGCAAGAAAAAAAAAATTGGCTATTTTAAATTTTAGAAGTTGACTGTCCTATCACTACTTTAGCTTAGGAATCTTGAGCACGATTTTCTCACTCTTAAAATGTGTAGCAGATCCAGATCCACCATTCTCTGATCTTCACAGCCCAGAAAAAATATATTACAACCCTGAGCATCCTTTAAACTCTTCTGTGTGAATTCCACAGCCGTCTGTCCGGTCTCATTTTTGTCTTCCTGTGTCTTATGATTTCAACAACACGTTCTCCCTGGGATCCCTGAATTCTCCGTGCATCTGTCCCCTCCCTCTGGTTGTAATTTGGAAAGCGGACCCGCAGGTGGGTGGTCCTCTGCCTTCCCTTTCAGCTTCGGCATGATCCACGATGGCGAAGGGAACCCCTGCAGGAAGGCGGAAGGCAACATCATGTCTCCCACGCTGACCGGAAACAACGGGGTGTTCTCATGGTCTTCGTGCAGCCGACAGTATCTCAAGAAGTTCCTCAGGTAAGAGGTGAAGCCTGAGGGTGCTCCGGGTTTGGAGTGGTGGCAGGAAACGGTGGCAACAGGTGTGAAAAGAAAACTTGATGGCAGTGACTTTTGACCTCAATGAGCCGAAAGACCAGCAAGTCCTGCAGTGGTGTATTGGCCTCATACTGTGCTGAGTACTGGCCACACTGCCATGCCCAGTCCCCACGGCAGTCCTCCTGCTGTCCCCACCTTGGAATGGAGGAACGTGAGTCTTAGGTCAATCACGTTGCTGCAGGTGGAGGACTCACACCGGTCCACTCTGACTTCAGGATCTGTACTCAGAACCCCACCTCTCTCCCCTCTCTGCTTCCAGAGGCTGCTGGATGTGTTGCCTTTGTACTGTAATTAATTCTTTTAATCTCATCAATTTGTCTCAAGAGCTATAAAGAATGCTCTATTCATTTTTTTCATGAATAGAACATTTTCTTGATTGACTTTTGTTTGAAATGGCACGGGCTAGCTCTATGTCCAAAAACATCTGAAGGAGATACAACTGTGTAAAATCCTTTTGAAAACTCAGCACTCCCAGACTGTTTTAGTAAAAGTAGGAATTATTAGATTCACCTTAAACAATGAATGCCAAGTTCAATTATATGTATGTAGGTGCATCTTTTTAATCTGTGTTGACCCACACGAACAAGCTCTTAGTTCTAATCCTGTCTCTCTTTGACCAGATGTTAGTGAAGTGTCTTTAGGAACTGACTTTTTTTTATTCTTTCTGACTTGTACACATGTGTTTTATCTCCAAATGTTCACAGAATTAGCATAGGCAAGGCAAACTAAATTCAAGGACATCTGAACAAACGAAGGTCATTGGACAGGAAAAAATTGATAAATGTTTTGCTCATAATAAGCTTTGCCACATAGATTTTTTTAAATTAGTTTTTATTATGTGTGGTCTGAATTTATCTTTTCCAACTCACATGAGAATGGAATCAAGAACTATTATAATTCATGATCAACTTGATATAGATCAAATTTCCATCACAATATGCTATAGTTAAATGATTTGGGTTGTAATTATAGCAACAGCTGCCAACTTTTTCTACTGTGATTTGAGTTTTCTTACTTGATCCGTATAATAACTCCATGAGGGCTGGGGAGATAGCTCAGTCGAGTAGAGTGCTTGCCTAGCAAGCATAAGGCCCTGGGTTCAAAAACAAACAAACCGCAAAAACAAACAAACAAACAAAAAAACTCCCTGAGCATCATTGTCATTAATGGGGGTGGGGGGTACAAGAGTTCTACAACCTGATCTTGGATGCATGGTCTATGGGACCCCTTCTGTTTGATTCCAAAATTGCTTTTACCCACCCATGCAGTTTAACCTCTCTGTGATGCCGCAGTTTAATTATTTAAGTGGAGATAATGTGTTTTCTAAGAACACACACACATCAACAATGAATTTTGTCCCTAACATCCCAAATGAACAAATCTCAGATAAGTTTTTCTGCCTCGTACCTAATGTACCCTCCTCTTAATTTTCCAAGTAACCTTATTTATTTGTGATTGTAAAGCTTATTTGAGGCAAAGTACATCTTTGACCTCTGCCTCACCATCTATAAAAAGCATAGCATGATTTAGAGCTCTACAAAGTCAGGTACTGTCTCCGTCTGGTTTGTTTTGTACCTTCAGGGCTTGGTCTAATGCTTGCCACAGAGAGGGCACGCAGTATAAATGTGGTGAACGTTGCTGAGCAAGACTGTCGAGGAGAGGTCTGTCTGTTTACCTTTCCCATCTCCTTTCCAGTCCCAAGCCACATCAATTGTATGGCTAGAACTTCCAGCACCTATCACACCTCTCATGGTCGAGCACATTCCATAACCTGGACAGGACTCACCCTTTGGAATAGTTGTGCACTTGAATGTTAAACATACCCGTTCGCCTTGTTAGATTCTTCTTTGCATGACTGCATTCAGAGGGGTATTGTTTTAAGTGCAAAGATTACAGATCAACACGGTGATTAATAGCCTTGTGTTATCACTACAGCACACCTCAGGCTGGATGTCTAGTAGATGAGCCCAAGCAAACAGGACAGTATAAATATCCGGACAAACTACCAGGACAGATTTATGATGCCGACACACAGTGCAAGTGGCAATTCGGAGCAAAAGCCAAGTTGTGCAGCCTTGGTTTTGTGAAGGTATGTTGCTTGTGATTTCAAACTTACATTAAGATTCTGCAGTGCATCAATGTACCTACCCAAAGGATAAACATTTGGCTTGCTGAGGCCAAAGGTTAGAATCTGGGTTATCTCTCAAGTGTCAGTTGTTTGGCATGATAATTAAGTGGCAATTTTACTGTCAACGATTTATCCAGGTTTATCCCCCATAGACCAGGCCTGGTTTCAATACCACTTGACCGTATCCTTGGAAGCAAATTCCTCCTCCCTAGATGAAGAATTTACCCCTGGTCGTAAATATGGGAACAATAGTTTTTGCCTGCTGCGAATCATTGCTTTTGTTCTTTCTATGTTCATATTTCCTTTCAATGCAGTACACTTAAGATCCTCACCACCCCATATACCTTTTATAGTATAGGAAAATTGTTACTGGCAGCCAATGTTTTTGGTATGTAAAAATACACAGTGTATTTTGAGTATTCTTTGTAAGACTGTTAAGGATTTTGTTCAAGATAGTGAAAAAGATAAATGGTAAAAGGCAGGAGCCCAGGATGTAGAAACGAGAGCCATCTCATTCCAGTTGGTCAAGAATCACATTGGTAGAGTTACAGTACATCAGTACAGAGGAGAAGGTTTTTAGATTGGTTTGGTACCAGTGTCCAGTGAAATAAATTGAAGTCCTAGGTACTTGTCCTGGTACCTGGGAACCATGAAGGTCAATAGCTTCTCTTTTCCCCTCTATTATTGCTCTCCTTTCTCCTCCTCTTCCTCTTGGCCCTATTTCCCCCTCCCACCACCACCAATGCTGGTGTCAACACCACCATAGCAACAATGCCAGTGCCATCGTAATTACCAATCAAACCATCACCATTTCCATTCACCACCGTCACCATTCACCATTGCCACTGTGGTCATTCACCATCACCACCACCATTCACCATCACCACCACTGCCACCACCATTCACCATCACCACTGTGGTCATTCACCATCGCCACCACCATTCACCATCACCACCACCATTCACCATCATCATCACCATTTTCATTCACCACCACTGCCACCCCCTGTCACCTACACCACCTCCCACCATCACTCACTATCATCATCCCTAACACCGCCACCCACTTTCACTTCCTGCAGTTTCTAAGTGAGCCTCTGTTTCACATAAGGCATTTGCTCAAAGATTTATTTCACTTGACCTCACTGTCCCCCAAAAACTTTGAAGTAGAAGTTATTGCTTTTCACCTGGAGCCCAGAGAAGATACTCGACTTGCTCAAAGCCACAAAACTTTCATATGGTGAAATCTTAACAAATCATCCACGTTGATATTGTTCCTTCTCTCCACTGGTGAACACCAGGTTTTCCTACACTAACATTCAGTCATTAACAGCTACCTTCACAGTGTGTCTGGTGTTTTTTTCCCCACATTTTTATTGGTGCATTATAGTTGTACATAATGGTGGGATTTGTACATTTCTGTATTTTTATTCAGTTACTCATTCTCTATGAAACAACCCACTTTCAAAATGTAAGTTCAATCCTAAGAAATAACATCTATCAAATCATAGATTTGAATATGGGTCTATATTTTTTAATGCAATTTAAGTGTATAACTGTTAAAGAGTTTATCTAGATCCTGGTGTGTGTTGTGTGTGTGTCCCTATCCCCGTCTCTTCCACAGCACATGGTCGTGACTTCAGCAAATGCTGGTATACCATGTAAAAGTTACCGGATCCACAGCGGTTGCTATTTATCTGTTGAGACTTTTGTTGAAAAAGTTTGTCCCTTGGCTGTGCCTGTCACTTCATTCTAGAGGATATATTATTTTTCCCAATCATTCATCCGATTTGCATTATGCCCTTATTGTACAGCAAGGGCACAATGGGTAATGAGCATTCCTTTAGAAATACAAAGGAAATTCCTAAAATTATTCTCATTCCTTCAGGATCCTGCATGCCCCAAATGTCTGTGGGCTGCCAGCCCCGGGTCAGGCAGTGCACAGGGTTTAAGCAACTATTCTTAGACCATTTTCTGGGACCCCACCATATTTTTAAAAGACAGTATCTCAGTCTGAGGGTCTTCCCTGGGAAGCAGAACAAGAGGAAATGGCATTTCCAATCTAGAAGATGGACTAAAATGATGAGAGGCACAGACAGGGATATCTGAAGCAGGGGACAAGGGTTAGAGAGACTTACTCAATACATTAGATGGTGTTGAGGGAAAATAAGGAAGGAAGGACCGGTCGAGAACCTGGAGAGTGTTGCTTCCACACAACCTCGCCTTTAACATCATTCCTAACCCTAGTTACAGTCTGAACCATGGCCATAGCTCTGAGGGTCCTGAATAGGCCTGCTGGGCTCTAACCAGGAGGGGCTTCCAGAAACAATTAAACCCGTTTGTTCTGCTCCAGCAGCACAAGCGAAGGGTCACCTGGATCCAAGGCCTTCCCTATCCCATCATTACTTTCTACCTTTTCCCCTTCAGTTTGCCAACTTTATCCATGACTTCTAGAAAGGCAGTTTTGCATAGTGGTTAGAAGCACCAAAACAAACACAAAGTCCGTTCTCAAAGTGTCTTCTCCAACTAGCAGATAGTTTGTGGACATCACCTGGAACTTGTTAGAAATGCAAATGCTCAAGTCCCACCTCAGGCCAAAGGAATAAGAAATTTCAGGTGTTTTAAAATGTCTCTATTTTAGAAAAGACCCTAGTTGATTCTGATGCAGGTTCAAGGTTGAGAACCACAGGTAAACAACCTTCACTGTTAAACACACACACACACACACACACACACACACACTGATATTTTGAACTAGATAGTCCTGGCTTTAGGGTCTCAATCCACCACTTACTAGAACAGTGACTTGGGCAAGTGCCTTAACTGCCCTCAATCTCAGAGTACACATGCATAAGGAGAAGGTCTTTTCTTCCCTGGAAACTCTGTGGAGAGTAACTTCTTGTTGCATTTGTATCACTCCATAAGGAACGAGGTGGCTTCCTCTTGCTCTCTTCCCTCTCTCTTCAGCATCATCACTACCATTGTACTTGACTATTCTTTCACAGCAGCTGCCTTGTCAAAGGGTCTGAGGCCAGCTATTTTTATCACTTGTTCGCACTTCCCCTTCTTCTTTCAAATTTTCTGTGTATTTGGTATTAAACTTGATCTTTATTCTCTTTCAAAGTGTTTGTATTAGTCAGTATTTCATTGCTGTAACAAAATTCTGGAGGCAGGCTCCTTTTGAAGAATGAGAACTTGTTTTAGCTCACAGTTTTGGAGGTTCATGGGTATGGTACTAGCATTGGCTCAGCTCTGATGCTGGCCCTTTCTTCTACATCACATCATGGTGGGTGGAAAAGGCAAATAGTAAAACAGGTAGACTGGATAGGATCAGGTTCAGTGTTTTCTAAGAATTCTCTCTCAAAATATAACCAGAGTTCCATGAGTAATACCTTTATCTCTTAAGGGCAAACTCCCAACTGACCCAATGACTTCTCACTAGGTCCCACATCTTGGACAGTTCCAATGTGTCCACTCCAAAGACCAAACTCCCAACACATGGACTCTCAGGGAACAGACCATCCCCAAGCCATAGCAATTTTGATGAAAATGAGTTGCTAATCCAGCTAATGGTTCCATATTAGTTGGACAGATCTAATGGAGGGTGACATCTATAGCACCAGGGGTGAACGTCCGTTTGGTATGTTTTCTGGCTCAGAAAGTGATTGCTGCTGGGAGTCAGAGGTCCACGCACTGCAGGGGAGTCCAATCAGAACTTCCATGCTGGTTCTGCTCCGAGTTAGAAATGGGCAGCCGAACAGCTGCTCCATCTTTTAGTCCATCCTGTGGCTGGGTAGCCAGCACTATTACTGTCACATAGGAAGGTCTGTCATGTTTGTTTATAGCTCCACTGAGAGAATTTGAAGCTAAAAAGAAATTGTGGGGATGGTATTTTGATTCTAGTGAATCACCTCAGAATATATTCCCTTTGAAGGATAGTAGGATGTGTGTGTATTTCTTCTTCCAAGAATTTGACATTGGGATTTAAGAATGGAGAATAAATAGAAATTTCCTAGTATCTTCTCACACGCCCTTTGTAATATACCAAATTTATTACATCATGCTTTATCTTCTACTAACTTCCCCCACATACTTATGTCCCAGTAATATTGATGTCCCTGTATGGGTTCCAAGTAATTCCTCTCTCCTGTGTCCAAGGTTTTGTCTGTGTATTCCCCATCCTAGAACACTGCATGGCCACCTGAGTGACAGACACCTCATCATTTCATGTTGTTATTAATGATGTCGCTCAAAAGTTACCTCCTGTATCCCCCCTGGAGGCCAGAACATTCCTGTCTCTGGGCTCTCTCTCCATCCTCTGTGTTAGCATCACGAGAGGGTCACGCCACAGTGTAACTGTCTCTGTCCATCTCTTGCTCAGTGGGTGGCATGCCTAGTGTGCCTGACAGAATCGCAGATGCTTGGTGACGCATCATTGGATTAGCAGTGGCGACCGGAGCCCACGTTTTTTTGGCACCACTCCCATTTCCATAAAGTAAAAGACGATGCTCTCTTTTCTCATCCTTCCTCAAGGACGTCCGTGTGACTTGTCTGAGTAAGAAGGTGTCTGAGCCTGTGTGCCAGAGGACCTTACAGGAAGCGTACTTCTCTTCCAAAATCCTCCGGGTGGTGTGCCTCAGATGGAGACTCGTGTTTTCTCTGCAAATGGGGATGGGTAGTTAGTTTAACACAGCATTTGGCTGTAGATTCACCACATTCTACACCACCAATTCATCTTCAGCTGTGTATAATAAGATTATTTTGATCTTCATTTGTCTGACTCCAGGGTCTTATTTATGTACTGGTAGAACAGATAGGGGCATTATTTATCGTTGCCCTTCAATCCAACAGTAAGGAAATTGAAGCGAATTATCTAGCCAAGATCAGGCAGAAAGTGCCAGTGGATAAGAAGACAAAAAACCCAGGATATAAAGTCAAAATTGTGGTGAAAATGAATGTATTTTGAATGAATTTTTAGGACATGGAGGAAGGATAGCCATTCCTTTGTATAAGAATAGCTGTACATATTCAGTTTTCAGATACTACGATGCTGCAGACACATTATATACATATGTGTGTGTATACATATTCATACATTAAAACATTCATTCATATGTACCTTTGGAATATGCACTGTTATCTACAATTTTTCACATTAAGATATAAATATATTGCTTGTGTTTACAAAACTAGTCAATGGCAGAATAGATCGGGTCTCGGTAGCACATGCTCTTGACTGTGTCTGTCGCCTCTCACGTATCTATATGGGGAATAGAGAATGGCACCAGGGCTGGTCCCCTTATGAGAAAAACAACAATAGCAAGGAAAGGGTAGCAGGACACTTCACTGGTCCGTCACAAAGGAGGGTCAATCAATGACAGTCTAGGAACACGTGAAATGGTGCTCGATGTTAGTTAGCAGGAGGACACAGAACACATCACAGTGAAACCCACCGCACACCCACCGACAAAACCAAGTGTCATCAAGGACATGAAGCAGCTGGGACTCTTTCCTGTTGCTGATGAGCGGGTAACATGGCCTAACCATTTTGAAACATGGCCTGGCAGAGCATTTTAAATGTGGAAAATTAAACATGGCGTTACCTTCTGATCCAGAAATCCACCCCAAGGTATTTACCTGACAGAAATAAAAGACGGTGATCACAAAAAGACTGGTCCAGGAGGGTTCTTAGGTACTGCTTGATGCGTAAGAGCCAAAGACTGGAAGCAACTGAAATAGCCTTCAGAGGTGAATGAATGAACAAATTCTGGTACCTTTGTACAATGAGACAAGTCATCATTCAAAAAAGAAAAACATTGATTCACACAAAAGCATAAATAACTTACGAGAAAAAAATTAAGCAAAATACCATAAAAGAATCCATTCAGTGTAATTCTATTTGGATGACATTTAAGAAAAAGCATCAGCTAATCTATGGGGATATAAATCAGAACACTGGTTGCCTCTTGGGAATTTTGGTGGTGATGTGAGTGTTCTGTCCTGATTGTGGTGGTGTCTCAGTGGCATATGTCTTTTGTCAAGACTCCTAGAACCATATGTTAAAATGAGTGCATATTATTATAGCAAATTAGTCCTCTGCAAACTGGATTTTTAAAAAATGATACCAGTGACAATTTTTGTTGTTACTTTTTCATTGTTAACTCTTTTCATTTTTTCATTTTTAATTATTGCTTAGCTTAAACTTTGAGCAATGAGTTTAAACATAAGTGGGTTTAAATTCAGGCCAACCAGAGTCCTACCTGCTAAAGGTTGTTGAGGAATCTGCTGAACTGCTCTTGAGCAGCTTTCCCATGAGCACATGGAAGGGAAGGATCACAACCTTCCTAAAAAGGTCACCATGAGGATGCCGAGAAATAATTCAGGGAAGACCCTGAGCAGCAGCATAATTCGTTAGGTTCTCTTAACATTTTTAAAATTGAAGATCACTTTTAAGTATTCTAGAGTTATTATGAATACTGTAGCTGATTTGTACTTATAAAGTCAACAATTTTCATTCACATTTTGAGATTTACTAAAAAGTATTTATTAATGCCTGCCTTGTCCCAGACACTCATCTGGGTTCTTGGGATGCATCAGAGAAAAAGCAGTTCCTTACCCATGTAGTAATGAATTGTAACGAGGAGGAAGGCTACACACAGCAGACACTGTAAATAAGTACATGACATAGTACATGAAGTCAGAAGTGCTAAGTAAGTTTGGAGTGGGATAAGAGAAATTGGGAGGCTGATTGCATGGTGACTGGTTAAGTGATAGGAGGTGAAGCTTAGGCCAAGACTTGATGGAGGTGAGAAGGTGTTAGGTATTCAGGTAGTGGGGGAAGTAGGACAAGCAGGGCAAGGGCCCATGTTTGGAGGTGTTTGCAGAACAATGCAGAGCCCATGTGGATAGAGCAGATCACTGAAGGGGACCTGGAGACATATGGCTTGTAGGGGGATAATGAGGACTTTGGATTTTTCGGAGTGAAGTAGGAGGCATTGCATGGTTTTGAACTGACAAATGCCATGACCTGTTGTGGAAGGATGTCTAGCCCAGTGCTGTCCTGTAGAACTTTCTGTAGTGGTGGGAACGTTCTGTATCCAATATGGTAGCCACTCACCATATCTGCCTCTTAGGAACTCCAAATGTGACTAGTGTGACTGACTGAGGAAGTGAATTTTTTATTCAATTAAGATGATGGAAATTCCTAGTTAACAAGCCACATGTAGCTACTGGACAGCACTATGTTGAGAATGAACTTGGTGGGGATGGGGAAAGACAGAGTGTGAGGCCCATTATAGGGTGTGGTGTTGAGCCTCATGCAAGGTGGCTTGGGACAGGGAGTGGTGGAAGAGGAGATGATTGTTCAGATTCTAGAAATAGTTTGAAGGTAAAGCCCATGTGATTTCATGATCTAGCAGCGAATTTTCTGATACAATGTGAGAGAAAGAAAGGAGTCAAAGATGACTGTAGGATTTGGGGCCTGAACAGCTGGAAGACTAGAGAAACCATGAGATGGGGTGGAAAAGGCTGAACATGGCACAGGTGTAGAGGGCTGGTGAGGAATTCTATTCCGAATGTGTGAGGTTTGAGATGTTTTAGAAAACTGGATTTTTCAGAAGCAATTCACATTTTCAGCATGTCGGATTTTATGTGAAGGGGTGTACATCCAGTGGAATATCACTAGAGAACATGATCAGCAAGGGGTTGGACAGAGGATGGGGCACCTGAGACTCTTTCCTTAAAAACATGGTCTCCTTCAGCAAAACCATATCCAGGCAGCATGAGGCCTTGGGGTCTCTGTGGTTATTTCTTTTGCCCTTAAATTATGACTTAAGTCCAGGTAATTATAGATAAGGAAAAGTTAGCTGAATAGTCTCAAAAAAAGAAAATGAGAGGTACACACACAAAAAAGTGCAAACTTGCCTTTCTGTTTACTTTGAAAGGGAGCTTTCTCAGGGGGCATTCATGGTCGCCAGAGCATGGAGTTGCCTATAATTCCATTCGACTTCTGCTCTTCACCACAGGAGAAATAACATGTTCATACAGCCCGTGTGATTTCACTCTGCAGTCCTTGTGTGTTTTTTCTGTTTGTTTGTTTGGTTTTGCTTTATCTCCTTGTCCTCTCCAGCTGCCCCTTCTCTCGGCCCCGTGGCTTGGCACTGGCTGAGGCACCCATGCCTGTTTTAGTGACTGACACACGAGCCGTGGGTAAGGGTTATGGCTTTCCTCTGGCTGCAAGGAAGAAAATAATTTAATTCCGAAAGCCTTTCTAAAAGTGGCTTTAATTATTCCAACAGCTGGGTCCTCTTGCTCCTCCAGTTTGCACTCTTTTCCACATCACGTGGATGCCTGGACCCCAGGGTGACTCGGTATGGACCCCATGAAAGTGCTCGCCCCAATGCTAACTGTGTTGGGGGGCTGCCTCCTGCTTTCTAACGTCAGTGGCAGTTCAGGGGACGATGTCTATTTTCCATCTTATGAGCTCTTCCGAGATTTGCAAATGTTACGTGAGCCAGGTCTGGGGCAGCTGCTGGTGGTGGTGTTCTAAGCAGTGAGATGAATTTTTCTTCCATTCTCTTTTGAAGAAAAGACTTTTATGATTTACAAGATCAGAATGACCACATATATTTCTGGTTTCTCTACAGAAACATGTACATACTTCCCGTCTTCAATCCTATAGAAAGCTTTTGCTGGTGGGTGAAACATTACCGAGTTTGTTCTGGCCCTATTTTCTAGTTGTAAAATCAATATTGATTTGAATGCTTGGGGAACTGGGTGTTTGGTGAATTGAATTTTCACAATCACAAGAAGTAACCCCCAGAGTCATCTCGTTTTCTTCCCCGCACCCCCTCGGTGAGTTCCCATTTCTACCTTTGTGAACAGAATGGGGCAAAGTGGAATCACTTTGAAGTTCTGGATGTTTGTGACATTCCCTTAGTGGCATCCTTCTCAGCGGCGACTTGGATCCTTAGAACTGGAAGTCTCCTGGTTCAGTCCCTTGACTCCGTAGGTCAGGAACGGAGGCCTGGAGCACTTGGGAACTTTCCAGTATCCATTCCTGGCAAGCCCAGGTCCAGGTGATGATGAAGACCCCGGACTCTGGAATGAGGCCAGTTCCAGTGCTGAGTGCCACTTGCCAGCTGTGTGACTTCATGGTAGCTCCGCTTCCTCAGCTGCAGGAGTTCAGATGAGGCACTCACTCGGCTTTCGCCCCTGCAGTGGTGGTGCTCATATTAATTTCCAGTTGGTGTTGTAATGCACCCCCAGGAGCGTAGTGTGACGTCAAGCAACACAGATTTGTTGCATTGTTGTTCTGGAGGCAGTAGCTGGAACAGGCTAAGAGCAGGGGTGGGCCAGGTTGTGTTCCCTGTGATCTCATCCGGGAGAAGCCATTTTCTTGGCCTTTCCAGCTTCTAAAAGCCACCTGCATTCCTTGGCTCATAGACCTTCCCTCCTCCTTCAGAGCCAGTCTCCTCCTCCTGAGACCCCACAAGCTCTCCTTTCTCCATCTCCTCCCCATGTGAAAACTTGCAACTACATTGGACCTACCTGGAAAATTCAGGAGAGTCTCCCTGTCTCAAGGTCACTTGAGGAGTGACCTTAGTTCCACCTGCAGCTCTCATTCTCCTTTGCTGTATAAGCTCACATGGTCACAGGTTCCAGGGATTGTGAGGTGAACATCTCTGGGGCCCTTTCTCGCCCACCACAGTCGAGCATGATAGCTGAAATTGTTTCAGAAGTCTAGTGTGAGCATTAAATGATTGAAATGATTAAAGATGTAATAAGGATGAAGAAAGTAATGGCGATGATGATAATAGCCGAGGTTTTGGAGAACCGTGGGTGCCATGCAAGCCAACCACTTTGCATGCAGCATGTCATTTATCTGCGAGGACAGCTCTGTAGAGTCAAGTGCTAATTTTACCACTTTTTATGGGGAAAACAGAAGAAACCGTAGCTTTAAGAAATTCTTTTTTTATTTTTTTATTGTAAACAAATGGGATCCATGTTGTTTCTCTGTTTGTACATGGAGTAAAGGCATACCATTTGTGTAATCATAAATTTACATAGGGTAATGTTGTTTGATTCATTCTGTTATTTTCCCTTCCCCCGCCACCTCTCACACCCCTCTTTTCCCTCTATACAGTCCTTCCTTCCTCCGTTCTTGCCACCCTCCTTAACCCTAATCCTAAACCTAACCCTAACGCTAACCCCTCCCACCCTCCATTATATGTTCTCATCCGCTTATCAGCGAGATCATTTGTCCTTTAGTTTTTTGAGATTGGCTTATCTCACTTAGCATGATATTCTCCAATTTCATCCATTTGCCTGCAAATGCCATAATTTCATCATTCTTCATGGCGGAGTAATATTCCATTGTATATATATGCCACAGTTTCTTATCCATTCATCAACTGAAGGGCATCTAGGTTGGTTCCACAATCTGGCTATGGTGAATTGAGCAGCAATGAACATTGATGTGGCTGTATCTCTGTAGTATGCTGATTTTAAGTCCTTTGGGTTTAGGCCGAGGAGTGGGATAGCTGGGTCAAATGGTGGTTCCATTCCGAGCTTTCTGAGGAATCTCCACACTGCTTTCCAGAGTGGCTGCACTAATTTGCAACCCCACCAGCACATCCCTAGGGCACATGTCCAGGACAAGGATTTGAATCAGAATTGCTTTATTCCCATTTTGATTGACTCTGCTACACTGGTTATTATTGTCATTAGAACCCTGTCTCTTTGGTCCATCCAAGGGTTCTCTCAGTTGACTGCTGCTGCCTCCCAGTTACTAAACACCTGAACACAGTGTGGTCACAATGTCCTGCTTCTACAAGTTGCTAGAGCATTTGGCCTCCACCAACTTCATCTGCCTCTATTTTCTGAGTAATTTGTCTGATTTCAGCCGCCACCTCAAAATATAATATTGTGTACAAAAGCTTTGAATATTTTCATTTTGCTTGCTTTACCACCCTTACCAGTCCCTTCTTGCCTTTCAGGACATTTGCAAATCACTTTGGTGCCACCGAGTGGGTCACAGGTGTGAGACCAAGTTTATGCCTGCAGCGGAAGGGACCGTGTGTGGCTTGAGTATGGTAAACTGCATACTTGTTAGTTTTGGGCTCTGGAAACTTGATGAGGCATAGACCTGGACTCTTTGCACTGTGACCTCAGAATGGAGTGCTTTGGCTGCATATGTTTTCTGTCTTCTCTTTAAAATAAGGAGCATTAATGAGCAGTGATTATAAAACAATGCTAATATAATGGTCAGTTCAATTGTTGAAGCAGATTTTTCTTTTTGCCTTTGTTCTTCTTTTTATAGATGGGGTCTCAAGTTGAGATTTCTCTCTTTGAATGAGCTAGTGGGTTTCATTGCCTTCCACTTGCCTTTTAAGCTTGATACCATAGGTAAGAGTGTCAGGGAGTAGATGTTCCCACTAGTAGCAAAGAAATGACTGCCTGTCCAGACCAAGGCCTCTGCCACTCAGTTCACCTCACAGGACTGTCGTGGAGCTTCTGACATGCTGCATCGGTGCCCATCATTTATATGATATTGCTATGGAAGGGGAAGAGGCATCTCCATCCACAAGTGCCAAAAGGCCTTTTTGCTAGTGAGCCTCTTCACCTCCTTTATGGAAAATCATGGCGGACCTCTGTTTTGAATGAAACATTCTCATGTATTAGTTTCTCATTTTCTTCCCCTTTCCAAGCAGTCTGTAGGGAAAGTTCACTTGAGATAAGTGTTAGTTAGCTCTTCATCACTGTGACAAAATACACAACATCTAATGGGAACATCAACTTAGTAAAGGAAAGTTTTGTTTTGGCTCCTGGTTGCAGTAGCATCTGTCCATGCTGGCTCCATTGTTTCGGGCCTGAGACGAGGCAGAACATGATGGTGGAAGGGTGTGGCAGAGAAAAGCTGCTCGGCTCATGGCAGTAGGAAGAAAAGAGAGATGAGGGCGGGCAATAACAATAAATGTACTTATATACTTCCAGGGCACACCCCAGGAACTGACTTCCTGCAACCAGGTCCCACTTCCCACAGCCTCCACCACCTCCCAGTAGTCCATTCAGTTATCAGTGGGGTAGTCCACCGGTAAGGCCACAGCCCTCACTATCCAACTCTGGATACTAGCACTTGGAGACCAAGCCTTCAATACATTAGTCTATGGGGGGACACTTCATATCCAAAACATTAGAAGGTACCAGTAGTTGATCCAGATTTGGAGCATTCACTTGACAAAAATTGGCACATTTGCTACAAATGATAACATGTCATAGGTTTACAGATCTCTGTTGGTGACTCCCTTAAGGCAGCACAATCCTTTGTAGATGAATTGGCCATTTAAAGTGAATTCAATTTCTGTGTGATCTTTTCAGTACCAGATATTGGGGACAGGAGACTCTGGGGATATAGAAGTGAATAGAACTCAGCTGTAACCCTTCAAGAATTCACAGTTCAGCAGGGGAAGCTGTGCAGAGGCAGTGATTCCAACTCCCTT
Source organism: Sciurus carolinensis (assembly GCF_902686445.1). Classification (NCBI taxonomy): domain Eukaryota; kingdom Metazoa; phylum Chordata; class Mammalia; order Rodentia; family Sciuridae; genus Sciurus; species Sciurus carolinensis. The sequence goes on from NC_062228.1 coordinate 9,408,627, forward strand.
TAAAGCTCGTCTTCTGTAAGCACCAGTGGCTGTCAAAGCCCAGAGGAATGGAAGCGAATCTTGCTCAGGATTGGGTACGCTCTTAGGATTCACTTCCATGGGTGGGTTCTCCCAGGCCAACACCAGAGAGGAGGCTCTTGAGCTGGATGTGAGAAAGAAGAGACGTTTTAGGGAGTAGCCAAAAATAGAGGCAGACGAAGCAAATGAAAATCAGTGGGTGGTCAGCAAATGTACTTCTGATATTCATTAAGGCATTTATTCAATATCTCTTGGAAGATCTATAATGTTTATACTTTAATACAATTAAATTTTTAAAAATTGGAGTTATGTGCAGTTTTTAATCAGATACACTGCTCTTAGGAAATCCCAATGAGGATTCTCATTAAAAATGCTAATAGAAGTCTTACTGTGAAGACTTACTGTGAAGCTGTGGTGGTACAAAGCCATGGATGAATTAATTGAATAGTTGAAAATAACTATTTAAGTCCATTTATTTTATTTTATTTTAAATTTTTTTTTTAGTTGTCAATGAATCTTTTATTTTGTTTACTTATATGTGGTGCTGAGGATCAAACCCAGGGCCTTGCACATGCCAGGCAAGTGCTCTACCACCGAGCCACAACCCCAGCCCCCATAAGCCCATTTATTTTTGATACCTGAAAATTTAGAACTCATAACTTGAGAATTAATAGATGATTTTCATTTTTAAAAAATCCAGCAGCATTAAACATGGGAAGGCATATGTAAGAACAGATGGCTATAAATGAGGGAAATAGATAAGATATAACAAGGTGTAAGATTTAATATGTCAATACATCAGGAACTGAAGTTCCATGGGGACTAAGATGTATTTGGATTAGATTTCAGTAAGCAGAAATACATCAGGCCAGAAGTTAGAAAACAAATGTCCTAATTCTACCTCCCCAGTCCTCATCATTTTGAAACTTGGGCTATAATCATGCTCTAAGGAAAGCCTGTCACTGTAAGGTCCCCCTCAGCAGGAAGCATCCCGGTGAATCCCATCCACCATCACTCCTAATAATAATGACTGCATTTCTATGTATATGATCTTCTGACTCCTCCTTCCGTGGAGGGTGTGATCGTAATTAACTAGACTGTTCACTCCATGAGTTAACATGAATATCCAGTAAATAAGTGAGAATGAAAGCCAAGTACTTTCATCTCAAGATACGTGTGCAAGGAAAGATTCATGCATGCTTTCTATGAAGAGGCATTGGTGCAAGTCATAGCCATTCAGTTTAATATTAGAAGTAAGTAGTGCCAGAAATATATATATATATATATATGAGTAGTTGGATAAAATCGTGTATGTGTACATTTAGTATTTACATCTCATACATAGATTTTATATATGCATGTGGATATTGGCGTTCCTACCTTCTAAACTAATTGGAGAACCAGAGGGAACAAGTTATCAGCAGTCTAACCTAACCCTGGGATGAATACTGAAATAATAGAAAGTCCAATTAATTGAATGACTGAAACAGATCTAAAATATATATATTTCCAGAAGGGAAATTAGATTAAAATTAAGATACATAGATCAGTAATTTGCCTCAGAGGTCAAAGGTAGAATGAATTCTGTTTAGGAGCCCCGGCTGCTGAGTCCCATTCAGGCTCTGCTAGTAGGTGGCTATTTGGGTTACTGTGTGACTAAGCAAGTTAGTATTTTCTTTGCTAAATTTCTGTAACCCCTATGTGCTGTGCAAGGCTTCTGTGAAATTCTGGTGTGAAGTACCTCGTACCTACCATTGTTGGGCTAGGAGCAACTTGGTCAGCTGCAGCTGCCATGGCTTGGCTGGTGTTTTGTGGTGGTCACTAAAGCCCAGTCCCGTAGAACTACTTTTCCTGATAAGGAAGAGGCTTGCCTATGGTGGACAAAATCCTCAAATGATGGATTGCTTTCCCCCCAGAAAGTTCTCAACCATATTATACGGTTTCATGCAGACTCTGCAATGGCAATTAATCCAGGGAAGAGAAAAATAAAGAACAGAAGAATTAATCAGCACAGGGCCAGAATTTGAAGAAAGGAAGCAATATCTTTACCCAAAGTGCTATAGCAACCAAGGTAGCTACAATGCCCAAGGTATGATGGGGGAAAGTGAAGATTTAAAAGTGAAACAAGCACCCCATAATTTTGAAACTGAACCCCCACTCAGCAAAACCTGGCATGGTTCAAACCCAACCTTTTGGATCTAATTGCAGAGGCTTTTAGGAAAGTGTGCAGTTATGCTAAGTCATGCAGAACTTGCTCATATTAAAAGCAGCACAAGAAAAATATCTGCACCCTCCTCCCCCCAAAAAAAACCCTACCAGAGACTAATGCAAACCCCAAATCCTCAAGAAGGGAGATGACCAGCAGGGCCTGGAATATGCTACAAAGAACTGAAAGGGGAAGGTTAGCACAGATCCCAGCTCTGCCGTGGGTAGAAACTGTGAATGTCAGACCCAGAGCTAATCCATCAGATGCTGAGAGTTCAAAGTCATCAGGAGGTCTGAAACAGGGACCTTCCATATAGACAAAAGGACCACATATGTTATCTGAAGACGATGCTGTGCTCAGACTGGAAGTTACTTGGCTTCCTTAGAAATGCCCAACAGTGGCGGTGCCCAGCAAGAATATATTGTGTGTACAATTGTGTGTTTCCATGAGCTAATCCTTCAAAGTGGTCAATGCTTTGTTATTATCTTAAAAACCGTTTCTCCTTGAGTGAGTGATCTGAGTCTTTCCCAGGTAGCATTATTTCTAAGTGACAGGGGAGGCCCATTGTCATTTCCCCTGACCCTGACTTGTTAGGCGGAATCTCACCCAGCATTTCACCTTGACAGCTCATGGAGCATGTGGTTCTCAGCTCGTTGGTGGGAGATGCTGCTTCTCTCTAGCTGGCAGCCCTTCAACATGCAAGCGGTGGACGTGGAGTAACTGATTATAAAACTCTGCCAAGAAAGCAATCTATCAAGGTGTCTTGCGCTTTCCTCTGTGCCCACAGACCCGGTTTCCCCATTTCTGTATGGGTGTTCACATCTCTCTATGCTTTCCCAGGTGCGCTCTGACAGGAACCGTGTCCCACCTTCTTTTCACAGTGGTGTCGGCAAGGCCAGTGTGTAAAGTTTGGGGAGCTCGGGCCCCGGCCCATCCATGGCCAGTGGTCCACCTGGTCGAAGTGGTCAGAATGTTCCAGAACTTGTGGTGGAGGAGTCAAGTATCAGGAGAGACACTGCAATAACCCCAAGTAAGGCTTTCGCAGAAAGTCAGCCTCTGAAAGGCATTAACCTTCAGCCTGTGACACGTGCATTTTCTTCCCTCTGGTTAATAACAATCAACCAGGGTTTTAGTTTGCAGAGAGAGGCAGGGTGGGCAGAAACCAAACCACAGGCAAGAACTTATTCCATGCATGAACATAACAGTCAGGCACCAGTCATAGCCCAAGTTACTTTCTTAACCTAAACTGGGCTCTGCAGTCATACAGTCAGGTGCCTGAGAGATTGTAGAGTACAGAAGCTCAGTTGGTAGAATGTGTGTGTCTCAAGCTGTGAATTGGAGAAAATGTGCTTATTTTTGCTTTGTAGGAACATATGCCAACACAGGTCAACTGTTCTGCCTGATTCTCAAAAGAAACAACCACCGAAAAGTGTTGTGTGTGAAGTTTTCCCATTTTTAAATTATTGACAGCAAATTCAATTGTCTTTGAAAACAAAAAAGCCTCTGTGAAAACAGTTAAATCACATATGGATTGAAATTGGTCCATGGTCCCTGTGGACACTCTGGTTGAGTCATACTGGAGTCTGAATTGCCATCCATACTCTGTGACAATGCCGATGTACTGGCTACTGTCATATACGCTAAGTCACGTGTCAGATAGGTATTTCCTGTTGCACGTGTTCTAGAAAGAGCCTCGGCTTTGGAGATAGAGGGACTTGGGGTCATGTATCTGCTACCTCTTAATGGTATGACTTTGGGAAATTCACTGAAACCCTGAGCTTGGGTTTTTGTGTGGAATGGAGCTGTATTTAAGACACTCCTGTGATATTCTAGGGAGGATTAGAAATGGTGTCTAGAGAGTGCCTGTATCATAGGGAACATCCAGTGGGCGCTCAGCTGCAGGTTCTGGGGACTGTGTGGTTTTCATTGCCCTCACCCCAAGTTTACCAGAATAAAAGGGGAGAGGCGGAGGCATCACTGATAGTCATGGACCTGGAGAATGCTATGGAGTCAGAAGAATGTAATGGGACCTTGAAAATAGCGCAGGTGATTTCACAATACAGCCTGAGTGATGGAAGAACACAGGGCTTAAGAATACCGACGCTGGAGCCCCTGGGTTTGCATGCTGGCCCTTGCCACTGCTAGCTGTGTGGCCACCCACAACAGGCTCCCTCTGTTCCCAGAGTCCTAATTTATGAGAATAGGATAATGATAGCACCTACAACAGCTAATAGTTGTAAAATGTTTGCAGAGGGGACTGGCATGTCTTAAGTATTGCATAAATGGTAAATTTGAGAATTAAATAATGAAACTAGAGTAGAAGGAAACTTTGAAAGAGACAAAGGGTACTTCATCTGAGTCAGCAAGCTGAGCTGGATAAACAATGGGTTTTCTTGTTTGTTTGGGTATTTTTGTTTGTCTCCCTGCCCCTCCCCCAAATATAAGGACCAGTTTGGAGTTAACTTGACCATGATTTGTCAAGCACTCCTTGGGATATCTCAGGTTAACCTGGGGTTTTTCAACTTCACTATTGACATGAAGCGCTGGAAAGTTCTTCTGTGGGGTTTGCCCTATGCATCGCAGGATAGTTAGCAGCAGCTTTGCCATCGTCCTACCTGGTACTAGTAGGGTAGCTTTCCAACTCCCCACCTTCAAGTTGTGACAAATGAAAATGATGCCAAGCATTGCCAAATGTCTTATGGGGGCCAGAATCATCTTCCATTGAGAGCCAACGGGGTCTCATCAGACCCAGTCACTGGGAGGAAGGCTTTGATGCACTTATAACTCATACCAGATGATTAAAACCACCCATCTGATACTTTGAATGCAGCCCATGTCTTGGATAGAACTGCTAAAATCTTTGTATTACTTTACATTTTTGAAGCATATTTCATGGATCTGGTTTTTATACATCACAAAATTTTACAATCTCGGTATTTTCCCAAGAAAGAAATAGATGACCCAGTTTAATAGCTCTGCTGGTAAAGTGCATGAATGACACCCCTGAGATTTAAATTAAAACCTTTCTCATCTCTATGGGATGAAGAACTCTCATTATAATACAGAATCACTTGTGGAAACACCATACTGTAATTTCAGAGATGCCTAATAAAAGAATTAATCTCTGAAGTATTTCCACTCAGCGCAGTTTCGTCATGTTGAACAAGATGAAGGGTAGTGTTTACTTGAACTCTGCATGAAGTCGCAAATAAAACAAGTAGAGGATAGGTGATCCCAGGACAATTGAATTAATTGTTCCATCTCTGCTCCTAATTTGCTTTGTTGAAGTGAAGCTTTTTTTTTTTTTTTTCTGTTTTTCTGTTTTTATTTTTCTGATTGCAAGTTGCTGGTTCCTTTCTTGCTTCAGTTTCAGCATTGGGTTCTGTGCACATCAGTTAGCTGAACCCTTTTCCATTTTCTCATCTGAGAAGCAATGTGGGCTCTATTTCATCTAGAGCCCACATACTTTTCCCAGTACATATTTTATTTCATAAAACAGATCATTCCTGCTTGTGTTATGGATTTATCAAATTTTTGAGGTTTCATAGAGTAAAACATTATCTAATCCTGGAACAGCCATTACCAGCACCTGTGGACACCTCTGTTCTCTATGTCTGTACCGAGGGGTTTTAATTGGTCCAAACCCTGGTTTCTGTGTCTCACAAAAATACTTCTTTAGACATTTGTTCCCACTCTGGTTGGAGGTGACACATAAATTGAAAGCAGTTATTTTATGGATGACAGCTGGATAGGGGAGGCAGAGGATGCTGGTCACAGCAGCAGCCCCAACCCGGGCACCATGATGTAAATGGCAGTCAGACCAGTCTTAACCCTTTGACATTGTTTTCTGGTTGCAAAACACTAAGAGAGACCAGGAGAGATCTATATACTTCTCAAGAAAATTAGCAGTGACATTCTAAGGCATTCTAGAACTTTCCTGAAGCATGAGTCTCTGGAGAAAGAATTATCTACCAGCTACTCTAACACTAATAGGCAAATGGAGAGCAGAGGTAGACCATGTCTGCAGAACAATAATTGAATGGATTCTGTGGTCCATTTTCCAACCAGCAATTCCCAGGTTTAATGATCAGAGCCCCCAGCGTCCTTGAAAAATACACACTGACCTCCTTTAAAAGCACAGGTCATACATTCTTATTGAAAGTTTGTGGAGGGACCCGGGAATCCATGGGTGTGAGCATGTGTACGTGTATATATACATACTTATGTATATATGTCTATTTAATGGAGCTCCCCAAGTGACCCTGAGGGTAATCCAGCCAACCATCCGTATGGCCACCAGCAGTCAGGACGAGCTGCGCAGAAGCAAATGTTAGTAATCCAACATAAAGGCAGAATCAGATGCTTGGACTTTTGTATTATGTTTCTCTTTTTTGTTTTTAATCATAAAGAGCTTACTACACTGAAGGATTTTATGGTAGATTTTTTTTCTCTTAATTTGTCCTCAAAAGCTACTCAAAAATATATCTGAGTTGGGAGATTAACAGAAAAGCTCAAATTCATGTCAGTCATTACCTTTGATGACTTGACCCAACCATAATGACAAATGAAACACACATATATAAAATCCAGATAGCAAAATACCCAGTGCAGCGTATGAAGTATTTAAAAACATATCATTTATTTGTGCTAACTTTACCCTCAAATTCGGGTACTGAATCAGTTGTCAAAACTGCTCCCATTTTACAGATGAGGGGTTTCAATAAAATTGCCTAAAGCCAAGTTGGGAAGAGGCAGAATATTCAAATCCAGGACTGTCTCCATGTAAGAAGCTGGCTCCCTGACCACTGCACTACCCTTCCTCTCTCCCTCTTCCCACGTAGGGCCCCTACTGCCTAACTCAGTTAAACTTGGGCAGGGTTGAATAGAGTCCTGGGCAGAGAGTGAAGGCCCAAGGCTGGGCTCTGCTCTGCCTCCTCTAGCTGTGTGGCTTTCATCATTCACCAAGTTTTCTCAGTTTAGTCAGCCATTTTTCCTTTCGTCTAGGAAACGAGGGGAAAGCTGCTTGAGTTTGGAGGTATTTTCCATGTTACAAGTTCTGTGAGTTGCAAGAGTAAGACGTTGAGGTGCTCTTTCCCTTCGTTACACAGGATCAATCCAAAAGCGGGTTATTTGTTGAATTTCAGGCGGAAAGTCTTACCCTGAGAAATTTGCTTGCAATACGCCTTGTGAAGACAACTGGGAATATTGAAGTTATGATGAAGCCCTTTCAGGCTTTCTAGATGCTTTTTAGAAGATAATTTAAGGAGTCTTTAGGGGTTTGATCTAGCACGGTCTCTGATGCATGTTTTAAGTAGTTTCTCCGGAATGTTTTGAAATAGCAGAAACATCTCATTCTGGCAATGTGACCTTTCCTGTTTCTGTTGAGTCCACTTAGCAGGCAGTTAGGGGAGAGCTTGATAAAATGCTGGCTCAAATCCAGAGGTGTTTTATAGCATGCTCGTGCTTCCCAGGGAGACCAGGAATTTTAATCACATCAATTTATTAATCTGGAGCTCCCTTTCATGTTACACGTTGACATTGAATTTTGATGCACAGTGATCCACAGTCAAGCTTCAGTCTTTGCAGAAAGCTGTGCAAAGGGGGTAATGAGAAGAAGGAACTGCTCTGTGCACAGTAGACTGGATGGGTGGTTAGTAGTAGTTGTCAGTGTGGTGCTGATGGTGTTTGTCTTACTGTCTCTGGTTTTTGTAGCTCCGAGTCTGCCAACTGAGATCTTAAAGAGCTTGCCCTTCGGAAATGATCATTTGTGTCCTCATGGGGTTCCCGACTCTGGAAACCCATTCCCCACTGTACTTGGCAGGAAAATAGGAGACTCCCTGCAAAGTTAGGAAATGGTTCTGTGCATGAGAACAAAGCAATATTTTCCCTCAGAGCTCAGGATCAATCCAAATCCTGAGGACCGACAACTGGATGGGAGGTCATGGCAAACAGGATTTTCTGTGCCTTCTCCCTAGGGTCCTGCCCCTCTCTGCGAAGATGCATGGAAAAGCTTAGGAAGATGGGAAATGGGAGAAGCTGGAGGTGAGGATGGGCTCCTGTCAGGCCCCTGGGTGCCAGTTCAAGGGCACTGTGCAATTGGCACGTGAGCACACAGCATGTTATTAAGCTGGTGGGTGTGTCTACAGATTTCCCTGACAGGAGGAGTCTTTCAGAAAGATGTTCCTTGGCCATTTGTGTTTCTTCTCTTGAGAAATGTCTGCTAAGGTTTTTGCTCATGAATTGATTGGATTATTGGTTGGTTAGTTATTTGTTGTGTTTTGAGCTCTTTATATATTCTGAATATTAATTCTCTGTCCAGAGAGTAGCTGGCAAATATTTTCTCCCATTCCATAGGCTGTCTCTTCATGCTCTTAATTTCTTCCTTTGCTGTGCAGAAGTTTTTTAATTCCATGCCATCCCACTTATTGATTCTTGATTTTATTTCTTGAGTTTTAGGGGTCTTGTTAAAGAAGTTCATGTCTTCACCTATATGTTGAGTGTTGACTTTATGTTTTCTTCTAGTAGTGGCAAAGTTTCTGACCTAATTCCTAGGTCTTTGATCCACTTTGGGTTGACTTTCGTGCAGGATGAGGGATAGGTCGGGAAGGGAGGTCCAGGGAACAAGATTGATCAGATTATGTACATGCCTGCACAAATGTCACAATCCCACTATTATGGATAATTACAAGGCACCAATAAAAATCATTAAAAAATTATTCTTTCATCAGTCACTAAAGAAATTGCCAGGACATAAAAACCAAATCGGAGATGGCAAATAAGTTTGATTTTATGTCCCAATGCCAATTTAATGAGGAATAGATGCCGAAGGCTACGCTGAGAAAGATTTTGAACCCAGGCCAAGGCCAAGTTTCTGCAAAAAGAAGAGAGAGAGAAAAAAAGAATGCCTAGATTGGTTAATTATGTCTGCAGTGGATGCAGAGGGCTGTGGCAAGTCATATCCACATAGTCCCCTTCCTGTAATAAACTGTGTACAGCTGAATACACTGTGACAGTGCTCAGATTGTTGCTTCCCTTATGATTGCATGTGCCTGATGACGAGGCCTTCGATGGCTAGCATTAACGTTCTGAATTCTGTTTTTAGGCCTCAGTATGGTGGCAAGTTCTGTCCCGGCTCTAACCGGGCTTATCAGCTGTGCAACACCGAGCCTTGTCACCAGAGCAGCCTGGATTTCCGAGCCCAGCAGTGCGCAGAGTATAACAGCAAACCTTTCCGTGGATGGTTCTACCAGTGGAAACCCTACACCAAAGTGGAAGGTAATTCAGCCTCTGGGACACTCATAAACGTCTCCCTGAGAAGGAACAACTCAGAAGAAACCGCTGCCTCTGTAACAGAGCTTCGCTGTTCACCTTTCCCTCCCCAGACTCGTCCTGGTTCCGTTTCTGTTCACTTTCATACGTTTGGTTTATTTTTCCACATTTTTTTTTTCACAAGACACTCCTTGTCTCCCAGATCTGTAAGCAAGAAGGATCCATGTGTTTGGTTATGTTTCCAAACTTAATTTTGACATTTCAGCAATTTTGTCTCCCAGGGATCGTAATTGAAATTGGTATGAGTTGTCCAGACCCAAAACTCGTGAAACCATATATACCCCACAGAGACATCATCCTCAGTAACTGACAAGTCCAATGATTTCAAGCCCAGGAAGCCCTATTTATAAAGAGCATTTGTGCACGTGGGCACCTCCCTCCTCAAAAAAATGTGAATAAAAATGACCTCGGTACTAAGTTCTTAGTACCTATTATAACTTAAAGTTACTGGCTTGTGTTTTGCTTTTTAAATCGACTTGTTTTTATTTTGGCTAAAGACCACAGCATTTATTTTAGCTGCAATGTGAGAATTTAATGTGCTTTCTGTTACCTCAGCAGGATTAAACTGTTACTATTCTCCTTATTTTCTTTCCGCTTTTGTATCCACTTGACTTATCCAAACTCACCCATGTTCCCTTGAGAAAAGATACACGTGAATCCCAAATGCACATGTGTAGAGGGGTGTGGAAGGGGAAGAAACTCAATTTTCTAACAATTGAAGTGTTCTTGTGCAAAAGCTCCAGATGAGCCTATATTAATTGCATCAAGGAAATCACTGTTATTAGAGCCATCAGTATAACAAGTAGAGCCTCCAAATCCAAAAGGAGAAGGGTGCATCTCTGTGGAGTACCATCCTGGCCATTTCAGGACCATCGACCGGGTTCTGGGTCGTGACTGTCCAAAAGCACAGCTATGGTCACACAGGAACATTCTGAAAGCTGTCTTAAGAGGAACTAATGAAGGACTTGGGGAACTTGGGGGACATTGCCATAGAAAAGAGACTAGTTATAGTCCAGACTTTGGAGGACGACTGAATAGAAAAGGTTTTAGATTTGTCTGAAACTCTTGCAGAGAACACCATTCAAGGGCTACGCTCTCTTGGAATCTCATGAGTTTCTCAGACCTCCCTTGCCAGTCCCTCCAAAGTATTGTCCTTCATTCCATTCTCTCCGACACCTTCACCCTGCCTTATTTTTTCATAGCCCTTATCAGGACCTGGATGTATTCTTTTGAACCCAGTCAATTTGTTATCTTTCTCCCCTTGAGAATCTAGGCTGCACAAAGACTAAGGCTCGGTCCATCTTGAGCATGCTTGTCTCTTCAGGGTCTATGACTTCAGAAATGAATGAACCAATATCTCCCGTCCCAGATGGGAGTGCATCTGTCCCCTTTATGAGGAGGAAGCTCTCCATCACTAGAGGCATCCTGCTGGGAAGGATGCTATGCAGCCAGGTCAAGCACTTGAGTGGACAGAACAGTTGAAGTTGGTCCCAGTTAGGGATTTGAAGATTTGTTCGCATACTCTCTTGTCCCTGTGTTTCTTACCTATGGTCCTTTCCCCGGGGCTCTGCATCCTTCTCTGCACTTCCCTCTGTTCTTTGCTTTGGCTTCTTGGATATCCCTTGGTCTTTTCCACATTGCAACTTCCTTCAAATACCATGTTTGAGAAATCTGTTCTGTTACTGTCTTTTAAATGACTTCTATGTCAAATACATGAAAAGTTAGACAGATAAATTTTATAACTTAAAAGATACTTTTTTGGGAGGACAGCATCAAATTAATAAGCTTCTGCAGCAAAGGAAATGATAAAGACCATGAAGAGAGAGCCTGCAGAATGGGAGAAAATCTCTGCCACTACTCTCCTGATAGAGGGTTAATATCCAGAATATACAAAGAACTCAAAAAGCTTAACACCAAGAAAACAAATAATCCATCAAGTTATGAACAAAAGAAAAAAAAAACACAAATATATGAAAAAGTGTTCAACATCTCTAGCAATCAGGAAAATGCAAATTGAAATTATTCTGTGATTTCATCTCATTCCAGTTAGAATGACTCTTGGGTTTCAATGTCCTTTTACTAATCTGATTGCAGTTTTCACTAAATAGGGCACATGCAATCTCACTTATTCTCTCTGCAGAGGTTTACTGAGCTCTTTTTGCGTAGGAGGTGATCTGGAAGTTGCATATGAGAATATGTGGAATTAAGTGCCCATAGCCTTTGGATCTCATTTCCCAGTGAAGGGAGACAGATTAAGGGCATCTGGTCTCTCCCTCTTCTTATACTTATATCAGAAAAGACTGACTGACTTGAAGGTCTGTGGCATTGCTGCCATTGAAGAAGAGCACAGGAAGACTTTAATTGTAGACAGCCTTTGTTCTACAGTGGTGACCTCCCCCCACCCTTCTTTCTTTCTGTTTCTAATGGATCAGTTCACAGACTTTCCCAGGAATCTGTGCTGGAAAAAGTGAGCTTTCTGGAATATGTTAAAACTTGGGAATGATAGAAAAAAGAGGGATGTGTGTCGTCCAACTTCCTAATCTCGTGTGCAGAAATTAGGAGGCATTAAAATAAAGCTGATATTTTTCAAAAATCGTAGTTGAGAAACTTCATCCACCCACGCATCTACATATTTCGACCACGATAATTTAATTTCTTTCACATCAACTTTTGACTTTGTCTTTTATTGGGGGGTTTGATGAATCATGACTGTTTGCAAACTGTTTACACATTTGTTGTAAAACTGTTGTTAGGGATGTCACTCCGTGTCGCCTACATAAGGTCCCCTGTGAGCGACGTCATCTGGAATTCCCCGCCAAGGAGAGCACTTTCTGTTTGAGAAGTTGACATAGTAACTCCTTTCTGATATGGTAACATGAGAACCATTAATATAATATCTTTTTCTGTTACCTGTGGTCCCAGAAACTTCTGAGGGCCTTCGCGGCCAGCTAGGGATCCATTTCCACCTTCAGCATTCTTTATTTTTCCTTTTTCCTCTTCATGATATGATTTTGCTCTATATGTTTTCTGAACATTGACAGTGTGCTTTTTTTATGACATGCCTAAAACTTTTCCTCTTAACAGATGGAATAAATATCTAAAGTAGTCCGGTCCTAAATCAAGATAATCAAACCAGGGCCTGACCTGTTACATAAAATTAATTTCACTGGACACAGCAACACCACTTCACTTATGGCTGAGCACAGGGTTCAAGAAGCCTAGACTACTCACTATCCAAGAGGCTAGCTACATGACTCACCAGTCTTGTACATGGTGACTGTCACCATGGTTGGTTAAATGGTCATTTTTGTGGTGGCTGCGGTGCTGGGGATCAAACCTAGGACCTCACATGTTGCTAGGCAAGCACTCTACCACTGAGCTCCAGCCCCAGCCCCTGGATTGTTAGGTGGGGTTCATATTTTTAAAAGCCACATGCACGTGTGGGTCCAGAGATACACACGCATGGAACTTCGTCACATCGTCCATGTTGATCACGATCGTTTGCTGAGTAAATCTAATTGATCTTTTAGTGGTCAGAGCATTTTCCTTGCAATTTTCCCTTGACCCTGTCCACTCTCATCTCTTTGCTTCTAGAGGAAGATCGATGTAAACTGTACTGCAAGGCGGAGAACTTTGAATTTTTTTTTGCCATGTCCGGCAAGGTGAAAGATGGGACTCCTTGTTCCCCCCACAAAAGCGACGTCTGTATTGATGGGATTTGTGAAGTAAGAGAACATTCCTGCTTTGGGGGTGTGGTCATGCCGTGTTTCCTCGTAGTAAGTTTCCACCGTCAGGAGTGTGGTCAGTCGGGATGTGAAAGCCATCTCTACATTCCTGGCTCACTTTCTGCATGACCCCCATCCAGTTATTTCAGTTTCTCTTTGACTCCATTTCCCCCTGTGTGGAATACCCTACTTTCCATAGTGAAGTTAAAAAAAAGAGCAACGTAAGTAATACTGAACGTCTGCCTTTTTCTAAGTACATTCACTGCATTGTTAGAACCTCAAAATATCTCTGTTGAAATAGCGCTGTCTCTTCTCCTTTCTTGCTGGGTGCTCACTCACTCCCCCATTTCAGTTTGGTTGTGAGCTCTTTGATCCTCTAAGGGTGTGTGTAGGCGTAGATATGCTCCAGCATTTTGATTGTTTGATCACAGAACTGGCCCGAAGTTCTTACCTGGTGTTTATAGGTGACTTTATCCCACTTTCGCAGATGTAGAGTCTCAGCTTAGTCGTGCAACCTGTTCTGTTACATATATAATAATGGTGGAGAAAAGATTTGAGCCCCAACCAAACTTGAAAGTGGACTTTACATCGGGTGCTGCGCTACCTCCGTAACCATCTATAAACACAGAAAACTCGTGCCTCCTAGTTATTCTTAGTCACTGATGTTTCTGATTTCTTATTTTTCTCTTTTATTTTAGCCAGTGGGATGTGATCATGAACTTGGCTCTAAAGCTGTTTTGGATGCATGTGGTGTTTGCAAAGGTGATAATTCGACTTGCAAGTTTTACAAAGGCCTGTACCTCAACCAGCACAAAGCAAACGGTAAGAGATGCTGCTCTGCCTCTTCCAAGGCTGGTGTAGCATGTGTGCAGCTGACTGGGTTTGAGTCAGGCTAACGGTAGCAGCCTTTGTCACTCCTGCAGGAACAAGGGAGAGTAGATGCCTTTTAGGGGGAGGGGGATTTGTCAGCATAGCACATCTCAGAAATGCTTTGAAGGAATGCCTTCTGACTCTGCAATGTGCCAACTGTCTGTCATAAGCCCCACAAGAAACTTAGAAAGTTAGCTGACCTGGGCTGTCCGTGGTACACGAACGTTCCAAGTAGTTATCTAAACATCTTGAGTAAAACCAAACCTTCGATCCCTATTTTCTGAGGCTCACTGTTGAGGGTACATGGCCAGGTTTCTTCTGGCTAGATGAAGAAGAACAAGGAGGGTTTTTGAGTGTTGTGGCCTTCGTTGGTGTGTCAGTCAGCTTTCTGTCTCTGTGACCAAAATACAAGACAAGAACAACTCAGAGGAGGAAAAGTTTATTTTGGCTCACAGTTTCAGAGGTTCAGTCCTTGGCTGGCCAACCCCATTGCTCTGGGTTCAAGATGAGGCAAAGCATCCTGGTGGAAGGGTGTAGGGGAGGAAAGCAGCTCAGGACATGGTGAGCAAGAAGCAGAGAGACCTCTGCTTTCCAGGGACAAAATATAAATCCCAAAGGCACATCTCCAGTGACTTACTTCTCCAGCAACACCCTACCAGCCTATAGTTAGTACCCTGTTCATTTATATCAGTGGTCTGGGAAGCAGGAGAACGTGTCTCTCAACTATAGACACCTGCTTGGTGAAACACTGGGAGAGTCAAATACATTTTCTTCTAACGTTTCTACAACTTGAAAAATGAGTTAATTATTCATTTTTACTTTGTGGAATGGGAGCAAATATCAGTTAATGATTCAAAAACTCTGCTGTATAAAAATGGGCGCCCCTCATCTTAAGTGCTTCTGGTTGCCTTTCTGCAGTGCACAATGTAGAATGCAGAAATGTTCTATTCTTTCCTTTAGAATATTATCCAGTGGTCATCATCCCAGCTGGGGCCCGAAGCATCGAAATCCAGGAGCTGCAGGTTTCTTCCAGTTATCTTGCCGTTCGAAGCCTCAGTCAAAAGTATTACCTCACAGGGGGCTGGAGCATTGACTGGCCAGGGGACTTCTCCTTTGCTGGGACCACATTCGAATACCAGCGCTCCTTAAACCACCCAGAACAACTGTATGCACCAGGACCCACCAATGAGACGCTGGTCTTTGAAGTAAGCCCCTTCTGCTGATTCAGTTCTCAGTGCTTCTAGGTACATTTATAGCAAAGACTCCAATTTGAGCTAGCTCCAAGGACTCCAATCCTTGTGTTTCAAATTTATTTCCTAATAGGCTAACTTTCAAAGTTTAATGAGGAGCTGGATATGGTGGTGCATGCCTGGAATCTCAGTGACTCTGGAGGCTGAGGCAAGTTCAAGGCCAGCCTCAGCAATTTAGCAAGAACCTGTCTGAAGAATTTTTGAAGAGGGGTGGGGGTGCTGGGGATGTGGCTCAGTGGAAAAGCACACAATCTCTACTATTATTTAAAAAAATAAAAATAAAAAGTACAAAGAGGAAATGCCAGTTAACGATTCCATTTTGGGGACGAGAACAGAAGTCAGTGGACTTCCAGAAAAATGTGTTGATTTTCACATTTTATATGCCAGACTTTCACCATCATGCTTGGCTTTCCTGAACTCTAAGGAGTACAGCGGGAATACTTGGTAAATTATTCCCCTTGGTCTGTGTCTGTCATGTGGATGGTCCATTGTAGTTATCCAAGACCCAGGTCAGCTAACCTGGGAGGAGCAGTTATCTAATAGAGAAAAATGCTTGCTTGAGTGTCCACAGTTTGTCATGCTAAACTATCATAATTATGTAGGTCACGATTTCCCCAGAAATAAGAAAAGATGAATACATTAATGGGTAATAATGACGGTAATGAACCCAGCCAACATGTCTGCAAATAACTGCAAGATGATTATATGTACGTTTTATGTAGTCTTCATCATGTCTCTGAGGTTACTTTTTTTCCCATTGGTAAAATGGGACTGATGGTTTGCTCCCTCAGGCACGTGATTTGTTTCAGCGTGTATAGAAATGATACTTGCATATTCTGAACACTTAGGAAACAGGCATTTATGTTCATCATTTTGAGCTTCAATTTCTTGTTGAAAAATGGGGGTGGAAAATGTAGTGATTCAGTCAGTTACTGCAACAAAATACCTGTGATAATCAACTTGTAAAGAGAAAAAGGTTTACTTTGGCTTGTCCATCATCGGCTGGCCCCATTACTTTTGGGCCTGTGGTGATGCAGCACATCATGGTGGGCATGCATGGTAGAGATGCTCACCTCAGAGCCCCCAGGAGGTGGAAGAGAGAGAAAGAAGAGGGCCCTGGGTCCTAATATCCCATTTGGGGCATGCTCACAAATGACTGCAAGACTTGTAGCTAGGTCCCACCTCTTAGTTTCTACCACCTCCCAATAGCATGGGCTGGGGCCAAGCCTGTACCCTGGACCTTGGGGAGACACTTATCCAAACCATAGCACTTACCTCATGGATTTGTCAGAAAAATATGGGATCAAATGTGAAAAAAGGCTAAAAGACTTACTCTCACAGCTAGGAAAAAACAGAGGTGAACCAAAGTCCAAATCTTTCCCATCTAAGAGTTTGAAATCTACACTCAGTCTGGCCACACTGCTCTTCTCAAGGAAAGGAAGGATTTGATCAATGCAGCATTATGACTGGAATTGCTAAGGCTGTAAGTTACTGCGTCCTCTTGTATTTCAGCATCATGCTAATCAGTGCCATGCAGTAGTTATTGAATCGCCATTTTGCAGATGAGAAAACCAAGCCTTAAAGAGATCATGATACATTTAAGTGGCAGGACTCAGGTTTGAACTAAAGTCTTTCTGACTCTGTTGCCATGACATTATTTTATATCAAAGACACTGGAATGGCTCAGCCACCTGGCTTAATAAGATTTTTCTCAACATGAAATTGCTATGGATGTTCCCTGGTGGGTACATAAACCAAAAAGTAGGAAATAGAGTGAGGGATAGACAGAGTACTGTTTGGAAATGCATTCTGCCCAGATCTGAATTCACAACACAGTGAGAACATGACAGTGTATCTTGACCAACTCAGACATACGACTTGATCTAAATGCTGAATATTAAGAGGATTGCTATCAGGAGTTTGTTTGATGGTTTTTGCTTAAAATTTTCTCTTTCTCCTTTGTGATTTGGGTATGGTAATTTATTCAGGTAGCAATATTTGCATTATTGTGTTCTTTGTCCTGAGGAAAGTGTCTCGGTACTCACTTCCATGGGGCTTATAGCCTGCTGTGTCCCAAAGGTCACAGCGCATTTTGTTGGGATATATAATTAGTAAAGCAATTTTCAGAGACAGATTCTCTCTGTCTAAACAAAGGCACCAATGTCTCTTCCATGCGCCATGGGACTGGATAATTCTTTGAACAAATAATACCATGTGACTGTGACATTGATGGTGGGTTCTTACAGTTCTTGACAGTTTGGTGAGTAAAGCAGTGAAAACAAGTTTCTTAACCTATATGTTGGGGTTTGGGTTCTATGTATGTTAAGTTCTTTGGGGGGAATTTAGATGACATCTTGGAGTGTCTCCAATGGATTCTTAGATTTACTAGAACGTTAAAAAGCAGAAAAGTGAAAATACTCATGCAATAGTCACTAAGTCACTCTGTGTCCCATGTCCTGGGCTTCTGCTGTGTCCCACATTGATAGTAAACTGGATATATAATTGTAGATGAAAGAGGAAAAAAAGCCAGGTGCTGTGGTGCAATCCCAGAGTCTTGGGAGACTGAGGCAGGAGAATTACAAGTTCGAAGCCGGGCTCAGCAACTTAGTAAGGCCCTAATGAACTTAATGAGACCCTGTCTCAAATAAAAGAACTAAAAATGGACTGGGGATGTGACTCAGTGGTTAAATATCCCTGGATCAATTATCCAGTGCCAAAAGAAAAAAAAGAAAACCCACTAGAAAAACTAAACCTTCCTGCTATCATGAGACTTAGAGTACTAGGAAGTACAGTATAGTGTTACAAAAGTAAGTACATAAATGGACACAGGGTTATAGGTGGCAGTATGTTCTGTGGAAGAAAGTAAGGGAAAAGGAAATGGAGATCACCTCTGGATTAGATAGCTGGTGGAGAAAGGTTATCTAGGATGAAACTTTAAAAGAAGAGTAAACCAGACGGAGCACAGGATATTCCAGTGGAGGGTACAGCAATTATAACCCCACGTTGAGAGTTAACTTACTGTTTTAGAACTTTAAAAATGTCCCATGTAGCTGGAGTGTCTGGAGAGAGTCCTGGGGTGGGGGTGGGTGGGAGGGGAGCCACAGAGGACATTTGAATCCGTGGTGAGCAGTTTGCATTTTGTGCTAAGAAGATCAGGGTCTCACCGAAGTGAGGGTTTTCAAAACCCACACTGGCTACTCTGTAGGTAGGTGACTGGAGGGGGCACCAAGGGAGTTGGGAACAGAAAAAATGGATTCTTCTAGAATTCCAAGTAAGAAGTGCACGAAGCTGAAACTCAGAAGGTGACTATGAACACAGAGGAAGTGGATCTGTTTGTCGAATATTGTGAATTGAGAGAACGTCGATGGGAAGGTCTCTAGGGATGCATGGGAGGTGGGCTCAGGGAAGGGATGAGGGGAGGTCTCGGGCTTCTTCCTAGAGACTTTGGTGGGAGCTTTTACCATTCCCTGCATCTGCCTGGAGGATGCCTGCTGCGGGGTTGGGGAGGGGAGTTCCGTTTTGACCACCCTCTATTCCACGAGTATCTTTGAGATTGAAGAGTGGCTGGCAACAGAAAGTCCTGCATGCGTTTGCAGCGCATCCGAAGCAGCCTTGGAAGGGACGTGTAAATGGTTCCTGAAAACACCTAATGTTACTCGGTCATGTATCATTTGTTAACTGAGCAGAGCACTTAGGTTTCAGTTTTCTTTGATAAGCTGCCTCCTGGGAGTAGCCAAATAATTGCTGTGCCAAGAATAGGCCTTGCAAGGAGATGGTTGAACCCTGAACCCTGGTTGGCTGCACCAGTGAAGGGGAGCACACGCCTGGCGTGGCAGGCGTGCTCACGCCGGGTGGGACCCTCTCGGGCGTGGTGGGATTTCGCACACAGAGGTGTGTCTCCCAGCACCCTGGCCTTTCACCGTTCTTCCTCCCCTGTACCTGCACCTGCGCAGACAGTGGAGCCAGGTCTGGGTCTTCTTCCTACTCCTGCTCCAGCTGCACCTATTTCCTTCTAGATTTTTTTTTTTTTTTTTTTTTTTTTTTGCTGTGCTGGGGATTGAACACAGGGCCTTGTGCTTGCAAGACACACACTCTACCAACTGAGCTATCTCCCCAGCCCCCTTCTAGATTTTTAAGGTGTTTAAAATCGATGTCTGCGTCCCGTCCTCCAAAGCCGTGCAAAGTCAGTTTGCAGTGTGCTTGTCAAGCATTCCGTTGATCTCCAGAGGCAACCTCAGAGACCTGCTGAGTGTCCGTTCCACACTCACGAGACCCGGCGGTCTGCTCTTCAGATTTCAAAACCCCTGCCTCTCCTACAACGTCAAGGCGGCCACTTGATGGTGCCAAGAGAAGGATCGTTCTCCAAAGTAGCGATAGAGTAGCCTTAAGCATTTACCTTGGAAACTGAGTAGAAGACAAATGACAAAAAAATAAAATAAAATAAAATGAAAATCCATATGTAACTTTAGATTCAAAGATTAGGAGCACGCTGACCCCACCCCTAACCCTGAGCAGCTAATATAAGTCCCGCAAGTGGCTTTATCTCTGTGCTGCTCAATGTTCACCTTCGTGAATGGGCCAAATAACACAAGTTACACTTGCTGGATTTTTAAATCGCTTTTAAGAAAAATGTTTGGCCCCAGCCGATGTTGGAGTTTGCAGACGCAGCCGTGGACGGTGACCGTGAGTTGACGTCCCTGTGGTCCTCTGGACTTCCTGTGGCTTCAGCCTGTGTGGCAGAAGATCCCTCAAGATTTCTCCACACTAACTAGAGGCTGTCACCGGGAGGGGTGCTCTTCTGTCCCTCTCGGCTGTCCATTTGACAGGGAGAAAGCAGGAATTCCAAATCCTATCGGACAAAGGTCGGGGAAAGGTGGAGCTCAAGAAGGAATCTGATCCTTGAAATTGCACTTTAATTAAACCAAAGGCATAAGATTTGATTCCCCAGTTAGTGTTCTAGGTATTTTTCAATCTTTTTTTCTTGGAGGGAGGGCTTCCCCCACTCTCTTTATCAAGCTCTGCACAGCAAACTTCTTTCCCTTCTGAGAAGTACATTCAGCCTGAAAGGCATCAGTGGCAGATGCCGGGTTGTGCCAAGAGGCCTTTGATCCATCACTAAGCAAATGTATCCAGACTGCGTTCTGGGGCTGGGGACAAAAAGAAATGCGACTCAGGAAGCGGGGCGAGGTGCCTCTCCCGGCTTCTGCCACAGGCAATCAGAACAGAGTGCAGATCACTCCTGCTGAGGAACAGGCTTTTTGCTACTTCATGACAAGCAAGCCTTTTTTTTTTTTTTATTGTTGTTTCTCTCTCTGGTTTTGTTCATCACCACAAAACCCTTCCCGGGCTTCACAGCTCTGTTGGTAATTTAAGTTTCGCTGTTAAAACATATATTCTCTGCAGAAAAACCACAACAAAGAATAAGAGGAGAAATGATGGAGAGTGACAGGCAGAGACTGAGCTCCTTACTTTTATCTTTAAAACCTGAAATGTCCCCTCGTTGCCTGTCCCCTTGTCCCCTTGTTGTTGACCAAATGTAACAACTGACATGTTGTCCCTGGGCAGATACCGGCTTCCGGTTGAGCCTCTGTGGGTCTTGTTGAAAGCTCAACTCCAAGTCTCGTTCAGCTGCACACTTAGCCTTGACAAAAACTAAACCTTTGAGTTGGGTACAAGATTCCATCCCCAGCCCTTTTTACTTTTTCTTTAGAGACAAGGTCTCACTAAGTTGCTAAGGGCCTCCCTGAATTGCTAAGGCTGGCCTTAAACCTGTGATCCTCCTGCCTCAGCCTCCCAAACCACTGGAATTACAGGCATGTGCCACTGCACCTGGCTCAAATATATATATATTTTTACTACACATAAATGCAATAAGAACTAGCTAGAATAATATCCATAAGAATACAAAATTTTAGTTTCGCCATGGTGGAGTAAGGTCACATCTGCTCGGCTATTGTTTTCCAAAGTCTTTTATGTACTCATTCAGATTCAATGAAAGCTTAAATTAATGTCCTTGAAATGGGAGCTGTCAGAAAACTATGTGGGTAGAAACCTGCATGATTAATTAGACATGCCTTATTTGTATTTTTAAAGGATTTATGGTTTCATTCAAAAGTCACAAGTGTATTTGAAGGTTAAAAAAAAATCAACTCCAGTACCCCCACATTATGTCTATTTTATCTTTTAAAAGAATTTGGGTTAATATCTTTAATATTTAAATTATACTTTATTATTCTCAGGAGAACATCAAATTTCTGGTCAGTTTTAATCATATGCTTATATCTTTCCAAAGTTGATAGAGCAGTTACTTTAGAAACTTAAAAGGAAAATAAGTAATGAATAACAATTTTGCAAAACTAGACTGTATCTTGATATCCAAGTGACCCATGACTTTATTCTTTAAAGGAAGTTAAATAAAGTTCATATGCCTCTCTCCATACAGCAACTATCAATTGAACCAAAATGAATACTTCGGGAGCCAAAAATACGTTCGCTCCAATATAAAAATGTTGAATATGTTTTACAATCCTGTGGGACGCTGAAATCAGAGTGTGGGAACCTACCAAAGTGGAAAATGCTGTTCCATCCACAGAAAGTATAAGTCTACAAACAAAGGCACTTTCTCTTTGGCCACTTAAAATTGCTGCATATTCACTAAGTTCTCATTATAGTGTAAAATTCAGCACAAGGGTGTGTTTGCCAAGACAAACAAGGGTTCCACTGTGAGGGTCAGGCTCTTCTTTCTGACTCACGTGGGTGGCAGCATATCCTCCCAGTATCTTAGCTAATTCCTATCTCCGACCATCTCAAGACATATTGATTTAGTTATTACGGGGAAAGAAATTTTTTTCTCTTTGTTCCTCTTGACATCTGATTTAAAAAAAAAATGAAAGAGATGTTGAGAAATCATTTGACACCCAACCCTGTGCTAGATAAGAAGCACCAATGGTTAAGACACAAATCCTGGCAGTCAAACTTTATGGTCTCAAGTCTGAAGAGTGTTCAGAGAATGCCTTGGTACCTGGCCCTATTCTTTTGGGGTTAGACAGGAACATGTAGTTCATGCTGTGACTCACTGTCCCTCTGTGACTTTGGAGGAATCACTTAGAGTACCTGGGTCTTGAGTTTTTCATTGGGAAGTGACTTCGTCAGGATGACCAGATGCCTTATGCCGTGTCCCACAGCACCTGGTACCAGCAACCCTGTGTTATCGGAGGATGACTTCTTTGTAGATTCAACAACTGACATGGTATCTAGAACATTATGGAACACACTCACACAGTGAATGACACCCAATGATAAAATTTATCCACGCAAAGTGTAAGACCTTGCCAGGTGTAGTGACGCACACCTGTCGTCCCAGCGGCTCAGGAGGCTGAGGCAGGAGGATTGCAAGTTCAACACCAGCCTCAGCAACTTTGACCCTGCCTCTAAATAAACCATAAAAAAGGGGCTGGGGATGTAGCTCAGTGGTTAAAAGCTCCTGTTCCATTCCTGAAACCAAAAAAAGAAAAAAGAAAAAAGTGAAAACCTTCTTTCAAATTGAAAAATCTTACTTTGAGGCTAGAAAAATAACTCAATGAAAGAAGAACTTCTGTCCTGAAAGTTGGGAGCCAGGAGAGCAGATCTTCTGTCCTCTGAAGACCCCTAGACATCTGTAGTATAAAACCACTGTGTTTGATCATCTTGTAGGACTGGCCTCAGAGCCACGCCGTCTACAGTTAAGTACAGTGAAGAGCATTTTTAAAGTGATGAAATTTGATCCCCTAAAATGCATTTGAGGAATCAGTGTGCTTCCTGAAGTACTCGGCTTGCTGGGTCGGTGTGAATGATTTACCCATAGGAAGCTGCCGACCAACTGGTTCACAGAAGGCTCACCTCAGCCCGAGAGGAGGTTTTGCCTTCCCAGAATGGTGGGCTCCAGATCTTTGCGCATACGCCTGGTGTTTTCCGTGCAGAGCAGAGTAATGCAATCCTGGGAGTAATTGACTGCTGTCAGGTAACCCCAGGACACAAGGGCATGGCCTGACACCAAATAAAAGTTGTCTTCTGCTTCTGGTTATTTTTATATGTCAAAACTGTACAGGATGTCTAAGCTCAAGGTTTAAATTAAATGGAAAACAGACTTTCACTTTTATCACTAAGTCCTGAGCCAGTCCAACTTTAAAATGCAGTCTCTATTAGAGACAGTCATTCTCCTTGGGCTCTGATGGATTCAACATTGGCAGCAGGTGGATGTCAGTTTAAACAGTGCCGACCTCACTGATTTCCTCGGTGGCCAAGGGACGTTCCTTAGGGTAATCAAGGATTTGTCTGATTGTTTTAGGCCTTGAAATTTTTAGGCATTATTTAAGTCTGTCAATCACACTTCTATTTTGAAAATGTACGCACGCATATGTATATGTATATATATTTCTTCATTGCCCAGGGAAAAAGCTAGTCACAGACACACATGCTCCAGCAGAAGAAGAAATAAACCTTAATCTGGCAACTGTATGCTTTCTGAGATCACTATAGATACAGTTTTTATAAACTAGATAACTTCCATCTATTTCAACTTATTCTCTACAACCTAAGTCTGGCATGAAGATTAAAAAATAATACCTAATTGAACTTATATACTTGTTGGTCATCTGAAGGATTAAAAGTGAGCTTTTATTTTGATAGTGTCTAGGACATTATGCATCAGTAGTCCCCGTATTATGTTTGTTTTATTGGGTTTGGGAACAAAAATATGTGTGTTAGTTCCGAACTCCCTCCCCCAAGCCTAGCGTAGTGTGTATTGGGGAAATGTGGTACAAGAATGAAAGTTTCAAGTGATGGAAGTGTGACTACTAAGAACCAGAGTTGAAATTTACACAGCTCAGTTGCAAACCCTCATTTTATCTGAAGAAGTCGTCTGCACTGGGCTTGTGTGTCTTTCCATTTTGAGGTTTAGATGCAGGGGATTTAAGGTCACTTCCTTAGTTCTTTGTTTAAGTACTGTGGAAAAGGTTGTTGACTAGACATCTTTAGGCCTCGGCAGTAAGGATTCTAGTGCAAAAAGTCTTGCACTGTGAGATGCGCTAAGGTGTCCCTGTAGAGATGACACGGCATCTGGAGGTGACTGAAGAATAGCTTTTGTACCACCTCTCCTCCCCCGCCTTCAGTGTCTGTCACTCTGTCATCTCCCACACGTGCACAGGCCACGGGGAGTGAGTCAGATTCTCTATCAAAGCGTCAAGCGGTCGGAGGGGCCGTGAGGAAATTGTCGTGAGTTTTTCATTATAAAGTGACTTCATCCCCGTCTGCTCATCCAAGCAATGGAGAACGACATGATAACACAGGTTGCTAGTCTACCACTGAAATCTGATCGTCCGTATTTTTACAGTGCTGCTTTTTAAAAAAGTCTTAGAAAATGAAAGACTCTCTTTAATGTCAGCATTTTATTTTTTCCTGGGCGAAGCAGCAGAAAGGGGTGATTAACTCTTTGAAAGCCCGCTCCTGTTGGAGAGCGTCCCGAGGGGAATCCTGAAGCTGAAACACGCAGCGGCTTCTGCAATGACAGGGAGTGAGGAATAGGTTCACCCCAGGCTAGTTTCGAGGCAGGAAAAGACATCGAAAGAAAATTACTGTAATAAACAACTTCCTCCACTCTTTGGCAAAAAGAAGATGATGGGGTGGCAGGGGACCAGGTGGACAGGCACATTGATCAATGAGATGATAGCGTGTGAGCAGCGTTGACGAAGTATTAATTACCTTCTGGTCTAGCTCCCTCCTGGCGACCCTGCCGGCTAAATCCTCCCCGAGGGACAGGGGCTGAAATGACTGAAGATGTGGCTCTAGATAAAATCGGTGCAGGGGAGAGGAGATCAGCCAAGCAGCGTGGTCTGAGCGAAGACGCAAGACGCGACAGAGGCCAGGAGGTACTGGAGAGCTAATTCAGAACAGATGACATAAAACTCAACCTCGAGAGGACGACTCTGAGGTCACCTGGCAGTGGCACGTCCTTCATCTGGAGGTGGCCCTTTGCCGTTTGAAGCTGGGGCCTCCGGTTAATTCGTGGCAGACACCTCTGCGCCGGGCTGGAGGATGCTATTTATTTCTGCTCACTGCGCTCTGAGGAAGGCTGATGAGTCGCCTCTGAGCCGGGTGGAGAGTCAGTGCGTCAGCGCACACCTTCCAAGCTGCCTCCCGGATGCATTTTCCAAGTCCCTAGCTAGGGTCTCCCTCTTACTGCCTCTTGTCAAAGCCGACTCACTCACACCTAATAGCAGGGATGATACCTGGTCGGATTCTTCAAGCTTCCAAAAAGCAAGAAGGCAAAGCGGACTGGCTGCATTTCAACCTCACACAGGGATCCAGAAAGCATGTGAACTTAGGAAACCGTGAATCGGCCCTGCCAAACCGCTCCTTCTTGAGACATGTACCGTGGTGCATTATGAGGCTGATCAAGGAAGGACCAAGCAGTAGGGTCTGTAGGATTGCAGTTGTTCAAGTAACGAGTCCATAAAACAAATAAAAGCAGGGGGAAAATAGAGGAGATTAAGAATCACGTTTAAATTAGATAATAGCATGTTCAAGAAGTAAACATTTCAGGGTTGAATCCTGTATCACACAGTAACGTCTTAGCTTGCTGTGGAATCCCAGTGATAAAAAAACCTTTCCAAAATTTAACACAGTTTAAAATTTAAAATTAGAATCCTGGACACCATCGCCATGTTTGGGAGGCATTGTTGTGAGAGTTAAGATGTCGGGGTTTGGAGTCAGATGACACCGGAGAACTGAGTCCACTGCAGCTTCCTACCAGCTCTGTGACCTTGGGCTTTGGTTTATTTACCTATACGACTGGAATATTAATAGAGCCTTTTTATATTATCAATTTTAAAAGAATGTATTTACAATGTTTTACCTGGCACACAAGAAGCATTCAGTAAGTATTGTTCTTATTACTTTTAAAGCAATCAAATATATTGTGGAAGATTAAAAGAACAGGTTTCCTAGCATGCATTAAATAAAATTAAAAGTGGAAGCGAAAGAAAGGAGGGTAATTACCCAAGATTACTCCAAGTGTCCTTTGTTTTAACTTTGTGTGCCCCAGGCAGAAAATACATTATTACCTCCCCCTCCTTTAGAGGGCAGTTGGTAGAGCCCAGCCTCGTCTGTGGTTTTCCAACTTAAGAAGCTGTAAATTTTATAACTCTGCACCCTGCGGTCAAAAGCTGCTGAGTGTTGTGTCTGAAGTCAGGTGGTTCGTGTGTTAAAGGTAGACATTAAACAGTTCTTTTGAGGACCTGGAAGCATTTAAGGAGGTTACTTGCCAGCTGTAAATTAGAGACCCAATGCCAGTTGGCTCGAAAATTCTTTGGACTACATCCAGTTAAGTAGACTGAATCACTAGCAGTCTTTCCAAATTTGTGCATTTAACAGCTTGGCTACACTGTCTGACGTGCAGCCTGGGATGGCCGGAAGTGGCATTGTGGTGACGTCATGCCGTGACAGCAGGATGGGTGCTCCGGGGACCTGGAGGGCATTCCTCGCTCTCCACTAGTGCTGCGGAAAGCAACCGAGTGCTCTTGACAAGGTCACTGAAAAGGTGTGAAAATCTTCGTAGGTGATGCATATTCCTTTTCAAATTATGTGCTACCCTGGGTGCATTCTCCAGCACTCAGAAGTTGGACTCTTGGCCGTGTGCCGGTGCACACCTCTGCCGATCCTCCCGCTTCACAGCGGAGGTGCCGTCTGTGGTTAAAACACTGGTCACACTGATGTGCTTAGGGGCAAACCAGGCCACCAAATTGGGGCATATGGTCTCCATCCATGAAGGCAAGGAGAAGTCATTTCAAATTTGAAAAATCTGGACTCGGGTCTTAAAACTAACCCACTTGAGGAGATCCCCGATTCTAAGTTTGGCAGAACTGGTTTCGTGGCTATGGAACCTATGGAGTTGCAGATGACCTTGTGCTCAAAAGGGCTCTGGGTTTGTGTGAATGCTCTGCTAAAGGGGGTCTTGAATTTTCATTTTGCATTGGATCCATAAATTATTGGTCATTCTTCCTGAGGGAAAAACTGATTTCTTTTACAAAACTCAGTCTTTCTGAGAACAGGAGAGACCCACAGAGAGTCTATCAGCCAGACAGGCAGACAGTCTGTTTCCCAGGCATTACAAGCACAGCATAGAAGATAAGAGGCAACTTCTCTGTTCTGTCCCTGGTCCCCTTCCTCCTTAATACAGGATAAGGAAAAGGGCAGAGGAGAGGACTCATCCTGAGACTAACACGGTGTGATAATTGGCTTGTCCTCACTTTCATACATCTGGCCTCCTCTGTTCAAGTTCTTACTTCCTTTAAGAGGCCTTTGTGAGTTGATGTTATAATAAATTATTAAGTCACCTTGCTCCTGGTCTTTACAGATATTGTCTCCAGGCCTACGAGATCACACAGCTCTGCATGTGAATTGATAGCTACATAGCCTCTAAAGTCAAGTCTTGAGTCACTTGATGTTGTAAAGCTGAGTGGTTTATTTATGTATGCATTCACTGGAAGCATCAACATGTTCAAAAATAGCAAATGTATTGTGTACACCCGTGGCCGTAAAACTGTAATGGAACATGCATACGCAGGCATCCAGCCACTGTGTGTTTTATGAGTTGCTAATTTAAAGTTGCCTGTTCCTGTGAGCACTTACGGTACCTTGGGCCATTTCTCATCTCGCTTTGGCTGGATACATAAGTTCCTTATAACCTTGATAATGTGAAATGGATTCATTTCCCCGTTGCTTTTAGATTTTCTGTTCAGTGTTATTCTTACTTTTAGCTCAAGTGTTTTATTTTTCTGAGGATCCTTTCATGTTTTTATTTTAATTTTGGGGAAAGGGTGGTGGGAAACCCCATCTGTCCTCTGTGGGGAATAGAAAGCCTCAAAGAAAACATAAGCTCTTTTTTATTTGTTGCTTTGCAGCTTCTTGGCCAGAAGATAGTTTGTTAATAAGATAATGGCAACCAAGCTGCTTTAGGTGACTGTGCGATTTCAGGTGATTTTCCCCTCCAGTTTCACAAAAGCCTTTGATTTCCAACCCTGGCAGGTTCTATAGCTCTATGCTTTTAACCTGTTGATTAACTGTCATTGAATTATTTTCACCTGTGGGCCTGCCCCATCTCCTCCACTGGAGGATATCACCTCTCCTCCTCCCCAGAGTGCTATTTTCAGTGCCCTGGGCATGGAAGTGGGAGGAGAGATGATGGTGGCTTAGTTCAGGACAGTGGCAGTAACAGGAGAGGTGATAAGAAGTGTTTTGAAAGCACAGATAACCCCATTTCCTGGCCTTGTAAATGTGGGTTATGAGAAAAAAGAAGAGTCCAGGATGCCTCCAAGATTCCATGTTGGCCTAAACAATGAGAAGAGGGGGCTGTCATTTTGTGGATGGGGAAGACTGAGGGGGGAGCAGCCTTTCTGGGGCCACAGGAGATGATGAATTCAGTGTTGGACGTGTACGCACCTTTTAAACATTCAAGAACCAATGCCAGGTAGGCAGTCAGACAGGTTAATGGGAGGTTAGAGGCCAGGTTTCACAAACAGCTGTGCACCCAATATGGCAGCCATCAGCCACGAATGGTTAGATTAAATTTATTTAAGTTTGAGGTCACTTTGACAATGAATAGAGAGGAGATAAAGAAGATTCAGCAAATGAGACTAGGAATGAAGGTAAGTGAAGTTGGAGGGGGAAAATGGGAGTTTGGTGGTTAGAAAAAAGAAAAAGGAAGTGATCAACTGTGTCCAATGTAAGACAAGGACTGTTAACTACCGGGATGTGACAAGGGACCTTGAAAGAGCAGTTTCAGTGATGTGATTGAGAGGGAGATCTGATTGGGGAGGATAACAGGTGGATGAGGAGACAAGGAAGCAGAGAGTAAAAACAACTCTTAGAGGATTTTTTTTTTTTTTTTGCTATAAAGGGAAACAAACAGCTGCTTTCATCTTCAGTCTAATTTTTCTCTCAAATGCATCTTCCAACATGTTCACAACATGTTTTTGCAGTGAAACCACATGCCATGTGTGCAGGCTCTAAAACATGGAAATAGAATATATTGCAAATGCTTGTTGAAACTTCGCTAAGCTATTCTCAAATCACCAGAATATCTAAGTCCTTGAAGCTCAAAAGGCAAAAGCTCTCTTTTATAGTTTCTTTGCATTTCCATTGAAGATCCAGTCCCCTGTGTCAGTACAGATCAGAATCTAGCATGGTTGGGGGCCTGGGTGGTCTAGAAAATGGAGATGGGTAAGTAAAATTTTTTCCGTGTAGTACTGACACTTTCTCTCCTTCACATCCATGTGTGATGTGATTCCACTATAGCGGAACATGGTCCTGCCTCACGGGCTGTAGCTCTCCCTAGCTTTCACCCAACTCACCTGCATTTTATTGCCATATTTGTTGATGTAATACACTGTATTATTTTCTTCCCTACAAAATCTCTGCATTTTTGTTACACAAAGAAAATAACAACCGTAAGTATCACATTTGAAATACACTTTAATGAAACAGAAAATCAGTTGAAATATCAACGGGCACCAGGATTATCTTCAACAGAAAATCAGTTGAAATATCAACGGGCACCAGGATTATCAGTTGAAATATCAACGGACACCAAGTAGAATTGCCCTCAATTCTACTTGGCTCGTAAATAAAACTCTAAGGTGCCTGCATTTATACCACATGAAAACATTAACAAAAACACTAGAAATGCCAAATAAGGAAAGCATGGTATTTATTCAAGATGTGTGAATATTTAAGTTGAACACATGATTCCAAGAACAACTGTATGGCTTAGCTGCAAAAATAGGAAAAGCAAAGACTAGAAAGGTTTTCAAAACAAAATGACCCCTGGGACTTTGATTTTGAAAAGATTTTCATTGGCAATTAATGAGGATCTGACACCATTTGTTTTTGTTTGTTTGTTTGTTTTTTGCAGTGCTGGGGATCAAACCCAGGGCCTTGTGCTTGCAAGGCAAGCACTCTACCAACTGAGCTATATCCCCAGCCCACCATTCATTTTAATGGTGCTACCTCTCATGTGGTTTCAAGTTTGTCTCCGTTGAGGTGAGGGTAACACAGGTCCATCAGTTAACATTTTGGTTGTTTCTGGGTAGCACCCACATTTGTTTTGTTGCCCTACAAAGAGATGTCCACACCATGGAATCTTATGTCATCCATAACGTTCCTGGAAACGCTTAAGCTAATAGTAAAGTGGAAATCATTTGGTAGCATCCTAAAAAGTAGTCTGGTGTAGTGGAGGTCCTTGAAAAGCCACCACCCACCAGCTTTAATTGAGGTGGGATCCCACCAGACAGAGATAGAGCCAGAGGATCCTATTTTTAACTAGTAGTAGTTTTTGCCTCTTGGGCATGAATGCCCAGTTCTGGTGGTAATGGATTTTCCATAAGACTCATGGAGCTGGAGAAAGCTAGTTATTTATATTCATGCTTTGCTTTTGAACTTGGAAGGAAAAAAATAAAAGGGAACAGTTAAGAAAAGAGGGCATTAAAAACAGGACTTTTGCCCTCATCAAAAACAAGGTGATCCATTGCTCTGTTTAGACACATTTTGGGGAGGTTTTTATTTAGGCTTGTTCTCCAATCACTTGTGTGATCTTATACATATTCTCCTTTTATTCAATGGAAAAATAGGCAGTTGCACTGTAGAGTTGTTGGAGGAATGTGTTGGGATAATGCACAGAAAATGTCCCTCAGAGTGCATGGCACCTTGGAAATGCCCAATAAAGATTGCTCTCATCCTCATAGTCAGACCTTAGGAGATCAGATTTACCCTGAGTCCTTGCCTGTTTGAGGCTCAATACATCCCAGTCCACATATTACCAAACCAACTCTGGCTTTCTTTTCTCAGTACCTACTAGACCTAGCACACAATTAATAGACCCATTCTTCTGGGGCAAGTTCTCTTTGGAAATTCTATTGGAAACCCATTTGGATTCTAGAGTTGATTCTAGGCAACTCTAAGTGGGGTATCCTATGGTTTGGGGTGCTTCTCCTATGCTCACCTGCTATCAACACTCAGGAGTAAGTTTATAAGTTATAGCCAAAGATACAGCATAAAAATGGATATGCATAGATTCCATTTCAGCCCCACTTATCTGCGGGGGCCTTTGAGTGGATGTGGACCATGCCAGGCCTTCCAGTTTGAGTAGGGTGGAGACCCAACTCCAAAGCTTTTCTTCATTTGATTGTAAAAACTGTATGTGTGTGTGTATATACACACATATTTTTATCGATAGGTATATCTGGAGTTAAAGATTGTGTGCTTATGGAAAACAGCAAATTGTGCTTTGCATATTAGCGTCTATCTAAATCATAGTTTCATCTTATAAATGATCATATTTTAAAGTATCATGGGAAAACTTTAAATTGACATGAAACATTCTTGGGAACAATGAAGCAAATTGGCTTTAAGCTCAAAATGACTTACAAGTATCTTTAAGAAGTTTAGCAAGATTTCTGGAATGCCAGGGTCTGACTTGTATCTTGATCTCTGATTTTTATCTCATTCCATCCCCAGATTCTGATGCAAGGCAAAAATCCAGGGATAGCTTGGAAGTATGCACTTCCCAAGGCCACGAATGGAACTCAGCCAGCTACAAAAAGACACCACCACACCTGGAGTACAGTGCAGTCGGATTGCTCCGTCTCCTGCGGCGGAGGTAGACCATTTCCTGATTCTGTCTTCCAAGCCTGTCTCCTCTAAGAATAGGGGTTTCACTCCAGGACTCTTTAACAATGCCTGGTTTCGATAAGTCACCAAAGGACTGTCTTTCAGGGGAACCATCACTACGAAACGTAATTATTGTACTATTGGAGAATTTTCCTTTGTGGAAAAGAACAAATTCTCACAAAGTTCAAATCAACCACAATCAAAGCTCAAAAATTACATGCTTGAACCTTATGGGGGGGGAATGTATGAAATACATTTATTTATAAATATAAGCACATGTATACAGAGAGAGATAGGAAGAGAGAGGTGTATGTCTTTCTCTTGTTATGTCTTTCTGTCTCTTTGTTTTCTGATTACGGTTCACTTTCTCCCAATCCTGACTTGCCTGCTTTCTCTTGTTATTGACATCTTACTAGACTTATAGACAGTGGGATTAAGACAAGTGAGAACACAAGCAGGCAAACTTAAGATGACCGTCTGAAATGGGAATACTGTGTCATCCCGTGCCATTAGGAGTAAGGTCAAGGAAGTCTCTTTCAGGAGAGAAGTGAGTTTAATTCAAGAAATAACCCATGCCAGGAAAGAACAGCAACCATCCACTTAACATGTAGAGGGAAGGAATTTTATATACATGCCAGAAATGTCACCTATTTGTAGGTGTCAATAGTTGTCTCACTTGCTCCTTGGGGAAAAAGAATGAGAGGTCATCAACACATCCGTGAAACCAGAACATGATGGTTGGTCGCTTATTTCCTACTGTCAAGAGCACTAGGTGACAGTAGGTCTTCCTCCTGGCCCATCCCACTCAGCAAAGTGAGACCTCTTTGAATCAAGAATAGAGCAAAGATACAGAAAATGAAGAAACTCTAATGTCTGTAAGGCTTATCTGTAGGTAGCCTTGCTAATTAACAAAAATACAAGAAAATATTTTTAAATGCACATGGAAAATATTAAAAGATAATACATCTTTATAATAAATACTTTAATGGCAATCTGTTATAAAGATAATTCCCCTGAATTCTTTCATCAGCAATAGCCAACATCGATACTTTATTTTCCTCCTTTGCATATGAAAACACATAGTTTTGACAGTCTCAGCCACATGCCATAAACATCATTTTGTATTCTTTCTTACTGAACAGATATCATGCTGTACACAGATTTTTGTATTCTGCTCTCTTTTTGCTGAGTCTTAGATTGTGAGCAATTTCTCAGATATCAAATGTGTTTTAAGAATATATTTTAGAACACATCCAATTGTTTCTTGCTTCCAGGGAAAGCTTATCACCTGGGGAAGGAAAGAGAGTTGATTCATTTTTGATTCAGTTTTGGATTTATTTTGGAATAAATCCAGGCAAGATGAGGGTGCAGGAGAAGTCTTTGGGGAACTCCCCACTTGCCTTGATTTAGCAAGGCCTTCATGCAATTCCCAGACTGTAGAATGAGCCCTGGGCATATGAGAAGAAGGGCCCCGATGAACAAGTTCTGTGGAAATATGCCAGTAATTTCTAGAAATCCCAATGTAGTTGTGATCCCTGCCTCCTTAAAACAAACCTGCTCGCACCCAAGAAGCTGGACTGAGTACCACTCATCCTAGCGGGAGGGACATTTCATTTGCTTCTCCGAGTCCACTTTAAGGGAAATTGCCACATAAATAAAAAGAAGCACAATTCAAAGGGGAGGCAGCTTTCCTACTAGAGGAGCTAAAAAAATGCAATTATTCATACACACACACACAAAATATCTCCAATAGGAAGCCCTAAAATGAACAGTAAAAGCAAGGCAGTCAGATGCCACCCCACAAGCCCACAGTTCCAGCTGATGGGCAGAGTGCACATCCAGAGCTCCAGGTTTTGCAGCCTGCTATCTATTCAGTAAGAAAGTACAAGATGCTTCATGACAAAGCAGAATCTTCGCCTTCCCATACATAATTCATTAGTGGGTTTTCTATGGAAAACATTTTCCATCGGATGTGTCAAAGCTTGCTGGGGTGTTTCCTTTTATAGTTGCTGTTTCCAAAAAGTTGTATTTATCACTTTATGATGCTAGAATCCTCATAGTATTGAAAACTAAAACTCTATGCATTCAAATTGTTAAAATATAAAGTTTATTATCTTGGAGATAAATGGAATTCAGATTAGTTACAATCATCAAAGGGAAGTGTTTTCATAAAAGGATTCTGTATCCTAAATGGAGTATCAGAACACTGGTAAATCCAAAGCTAAGTTTGGGAATCAAATTGAACTGATTAATTATCTGTAATTTTCACTCTGTTACTTCTGATGTCTTATTAGGTTACATAAGTGTAAAGGCCATTTGCTTACGAGATCAAAATACTCAAGTCAATTCCTCATTCTGCAATTTAAGAACCAAGCCAGCAGTTGAACCTAAAATATGCAATGCTTTCTCCTGCCCGGCCTAGTAAGTCATCTGGTAATCTTTCTGTTCATACCTATGTGTGAATGCCTTTGTTGCTGGTGTGAGATAATGCAAAGCCCACTGTCAATGCTTCTGATTAAGAGTGATTGAAAAGTAGATGCAAAGTCAGGTAAAATTAGAAAAAAAGATGGTCGAACTGGGGAATGAAATTCTCGTAGGTACATGCATGACTATACCATGTGTATTCCAATTTTATATATCACTATTAATGTGTCAGTTAAAATTAAATAAAAGAAAGATCAATAGAGTAGAGGAAGAGGATTGAAATGAAGATAATTACATTTTAGGCATTTATTAAAATGTCAAAATGAACCCTGCTATTATGTATATCTGTGATGCACTAAAAATTTTTTTTAAAGTAGGGCTGAATTATGACTTGAAAAATCTTAATCTGTATTAGACACTCAGTTGACTTGAGCAATATTATCTTAGGCTATGAAGTATATTTTTTTTAACTTTTAAATAGAGCACTTCTCAGAACTGAATCAAACAGATATTTAAATAACACACAATTCTATATTAGTTACATTTACATGTGGTTGTATGCTTAACTTTTATGTAAGCCATCCAAGAATTTAAAAATCATAATGCTGTGCAGACCATGAAAAACCCCAAATGCAAATTACATAGTAGCAAGACACAAAATAAAGAGGCAAAAGCCAAGTGCTGATCCCCACTCCCGATGACAGTCCCCATGGGGAGCTCAGTGGGTTTGTTCTTAGGCTGATTTTTGCCACACCATTGTTTGAACACTAATTTTAAGTGAGCTTCCCAGACAACTGGAGTCTCTTCTTATGTGATTTATCTTCTGCCAAATATATTTATATAAATGGACAGTTTCTTCTAAAGCAATGGGTGCAGTTACCAGTGTTTCAGATCCTCTTAGTAGGCAGGGTCTGGTTTTTGGTGATGCAATCATATCACATGATCTTTTTAAATATGGATCTATATATCTTTTCTTTGGAACTCATACTGCATTTGTCAAAATGGTTTGGGGTTTCAGCAACCCACCAATCCCATAGGCCCAATGGTTAACCCAGTTTTTCTCTTGGTCTAGAACACAAAAAGGAGAAAGACTTTGGGCAGGGGGCTTTTATGGATTTTCCTCTTTCGCCAAGAAATAACTGAGCCTGAGAAATATCCCAGTGGCTCTCACTTGTGATTGTTAGAAAGTGCTCTTGACCCTTGTGGAGTAACCTCCCAAGGTGGTGGTGGAGATGGTGATGTGTACTTGGGTGTGTGTCTGTGGACGTGCGGGGATAAGCAGAGCACTCGAATGGCAAGCTGGTTGCTTTTAAACCTCCTCGCCATCATTGGTTATTCCAGCCAACCAGAGAAAGAGCCCTCATTTTTCTCTGTGTGCATGGAAGGACATGCCAAGGTCGTGCCCACCTCCTCGAGCTTCCCTAGTGACTGCATGTAGACGCGATGTCTGGTGAGGGACGAAGAGCAGAACAACCCCGCAGGTTCTGCAGAGCGGAGGTGGTGTGCGGGCAGGACTCAGCTCCCTGCCTTTTTCCTCTATCTTATGATTTGTCGGTATTTTCTGCTGGGAAAAAGGACCCTCGCAGGGACTGTTCTTCCCCAGGGGTGTAGAAGGAAGGGTTTACATGCCTAGACTCTGAGAACTAGGAGGACAAAGGGATTTATCTGCTTGACTCTGTTACTTTCACATGTTACACACACGTCATAAGCACTTGCTGTACGTGAGGCCCCTGAGAACTGGGATTTGGAGGTCAGTAGCCTGTGGCTCCTGTACCCGCTCAATCCACAGTGGAAGGGCAGAGCTGGGTGTGTGAAGATGAAACTGAGATGCAGTACAGTGCAGAGAAGGTAGTGAGGGTGAATGGACCATGCAGGTCTGGGCCGGAAGGTGCCGGTGGCTGCCACAAGGTGGAGAATTAGCTGGGGCCAGCTGTGGAAAAGTTCCCATGTCGTGGAAAAGTCCCCATGTCGTGCAAAAGTCTCCCAGCATTACCTCTTGTACCTTCCCAAACTCATCACGTAATCCCATGAAAGAAAGTGAAATTTAGTAGGAAATTACCATTTTAGGGGCAAATGTGGAAACTAATAATTTCATAATGTTTTATTTATATCTTGTTATAAGATACAAATAATTATGTAGATATGAAGAATTATTTTGTTGGATATCATCTTTTTTTAAAATAGGATAATGTGGATTATGTGATGTTTTAAGAACACGTGTATTCCTAGAATTCATGTGCTTAGTTCTCTGGATTAAAGGTCTTTAATTTCACACATCAAGTTTTCAGGAGAAAGCAAAGGAAAACAAAGACTAGAGAAAGTGACAGAATTGCAAAGGTATTTAAAAAAAAAAAACCTATTTGGTCTTATCTAAAATGATACTTAGAATTTGAGATCAGTTTTAGACATTATTGCCATGGCTCAAGTGCATAACAGCCCTATCCGGAGTGTCTGTCTTTTGCTATCCCTGCAAATCATACAAGTTCAATTATTCAACAGCGGTTGCTGGAAAGAATGAATAGTTTCCACTGATTGACATTACAACAGACACCAAGTCTTAGATAGTTGTGAAAGAACTGGTCTGCCAATCATTAATATGAGGTTAGATCTCTAAGTAGTTGTAAACTTAAAGAATAATCAGAAAAGTAGTTGGGGAACTGCCCTCTTAGGAATCCTCTCTGTGAGACCTGTGAGCACACGCCACCCCTTCCATCGGCCACTCTTCCATTAGCCTGGTGATGTGCTTTGTGTTAATTCCCATGGCGGCACACATCAGAAAGTACTCTCTGCCCACACACCCATCTTTGCGCTCTGTTGAAGGCTCCTTGGTGGAAAGAATGCTGCCTCATTCATTTTTCCAACCCCCGTGCCTAGGAGAGGCCCTGACACATAGTTAAGATCCCAATAAATTTGGCTGAATGAACTGCTCAGATATTAAAATGGCATGTATTTCTTCCCCTGCAGAAGGCAGGAATGTATTTTTCCTAGAACGGTGTGATGATCCAACGTGCTTCCTTACATCTGAGTCACCTTAGCATATGATTCAAAATCTATAAAGAGCAATTACTACCAATTGCCCTTATTGGTTTTACAATGGGTCTAAAGCATTCGCTAGCTGCTAATTCTGTCAGAGTAACTGCTTTACCGGTGACAATACAAAGTCTTGGCTTCGTTGAGTAATTTTGTTCTTCGCTGAAAGTTGGCTGCCAGGTGAATGGAGCGCGTGCAGCAGGTCGTGTGCTGGGGGCCAGCAGAGCCGGAAGGTGCAGTGCGTGCAGAAGAAGCCCTTCCAAAAGGAGGAGGCGGTGCTGCACTCCCTCTGCCCAGTGAGCACACCCACCCAGGTCCAGGTCTGCAACAGCCACGCCTGCCCTCCAGAATGGAGCCTTGGACCCTGGTCACAGGTAATGGGGACAGACTTGGAGTCACTGGTCTCGCCCCCAGTTCAAGATGAAGGTGGCGAACCAGCAAGGTGTCTTTGCTCCCCAAGGGGCGCTCAGCCATTTACATCTTCATGGGGCATCGGGCTGGGTTAACATTGGGACCTGGGAGTCTGCATTTTAGCTATCATTCTTTAGTGATGCCTACGGGACCTGAAGTTTGGGATCCCCTGTTCCAGAGCTTAGAATATTCCTTAGTGGTTTAGAAATTCACACAGAGGCCATTTGGGGTGCCTAGGAAGTGCAGCAAGAGGTTGGCACATAGACCTGGCAACTGAGTTCTCCAGAGCAAGTGGAAAGACTCAAGTGCAAAGAATGAGCCATAGGAAAAATTTTTAACTGTCACTTTGATGGAAAAGAGAGAGAGAGAGAGAGTTTAAAAAAAAAAAAGTCAGAGGATCTGGGCATCTCAATTCACTACTGTCACAAACTCCCAGAGAAACAAACTCCCAGAGGTTTAACATTATAAGGTTGGATGAGACATTGAACTGTCTGTCATTCACAACTCAGAATTCCCCTCTGAAGGAGAGGCTCTCCACGGAGGGAAGCCTTGCCATTTTTTATTGTCACAACTTGGAGGGGGGACTGGGTGCTGCTGGCACCTAGTGCAGAGAGGCAGGTGTCCTACAGCACTCAGGACAGGTGTCTGCCACAGAGAATAAGCGTCAGAGGCGTCCTTCCTCCTCACCCCCACCCCACCACCCCCTCGCGGGAGAGGGTTCATCCTCCGCTCATCCATAGATGGCAATCAGACTTTAGAGAAGAACTCAAAGCTGCAGGGGAATGGTCACTGGCACTGTAAGCCAGGTGGCCGCCACTGATCATATGTCTGCCATGTTTCCTTTCCTTCAAGTCCCTTGTATCATGCAAGGTGCTGATTTCTTAAGTTGAGCTGTGTAGTACCACATCCCCAGCAGAAGTGGGAGGAAGACATTCCCCCACCCCATGTTGGGGCATCTTTATTAGAATAAGAAGCCAGAGGTGGGAAAGAATATCTTTGAGCATGCTAGGGGGTACTTAATGAGAGAGCACATTGATTTTTAACAGAGGGTACATGTAAGTAGTATATAATGTTGAGTCTGTTCTCTTTCTTTCCAGTTGGGAACTATAATTTACAAAGGGAGAATTCAAAGGACTGTTTCAGCCAGATGTGTATGGTGGCCATGGATAATAGGGACCGGTGAATTTCAAGTGGTCCTTATGAGAAGAGCTTTAGTTCATAGAGTGTACCCCAAATTTCACATGGAAATATTTTTTCTTTTGTAAAATTTTGGTTACTGAAACCAAATGTGTTTCTTTGAGAACCTGCTCACACCTGAAATGAAAGAGATTCTTCAGAATGTATCGCAACCTGTTCTTTCCTTAGAGACAGGTTGCACATTTTGCCATTCTAAAAAAGAATTGCAAACATAAAAGTTAGAATTTTGTTAAAGAATGGACCATTTAGATATTTGGTGTGTAGCAGAGTGGTGATGTGTGTCGTGGTTGGCTCCCTGGTCTGGCACCAGACTGACTTGTCCTCTGTCTCTCTTGGCAACTGTGTGATTTTCTTGGACAGGATGCCTCAACCCTTGGATTCTCAGATGCCTCTTCTGTAAACCCGGATGATAGTGATTGGGTTGTACAGTTGTTAGAGGGTTGTGTGATGCAGGCTGTGGTGTACATACTAAATTACATCATTACATGGAAGGCATTAAGTATTTGCTGCTCTTGGGATTCTCCCTGATGTCATTATTGTCTCCCTTAAGAATGCAAAGGTTCTCACACTGGTCCTCTGAGCAAGCTGGGAATACACCCTGCTGATTGTAATTAAGAAATCTGGGTAAGAGAGATCATGTGGCATATGGTCCTTCTGAGAGACAGATAAGATCATAGGGGCCAAGAT
Organism: Sciurus carolinensis; assembly: GCF_902686445.1. Classification (NCBI taxonomy): domain Eukaryota; kingdom Metazoa; phylum Chordata; class Mammalia; order Rodentia; family Sciuridae; genus Sciurus; species Sciurus carolinensis. The sequence continues at coordinate 9,448,475 of NC_062228.1, forward strand.
GGTGGCGTATCCCTTGAGGACAAGCCTAGAGCCAGCGTTCTAAGAACCTTGACAAGTTTTTAACCCCTGAAATCAAGGAGAGTCTTTTGAAGAATTCTTTTGAAGACTGAGAATGAGAGTGAAAGAGTAGTTTCCCCATCATGAAGCTCTCTGCATGCAGGTGTTCGATGTGTGTTATGCGGTCTCCCCATAGTTAGAACAATACCTGGAGAGCACAGTTGTCAGGGGTAAGAACCTGGTCCCCTGCGCCCCCTTTCTCCGACTACCTGCCTGCTGTTGCTATAGCACACACCCATATTCTCTCAGTCTGCACACATTTCTGCTGTTATTCTCCTTGTTGGAGTCACAAGCAATCCTCTCTGGCCAAGTGCCCAGGTCTACTGCATCTTGTGGCAGAGATACACGATTGTCCCAATGGACAGGTCACGTCCCATTTTCTAGCACTGTACCAAGAAAACCTCTGTCTTGTGATGGATATAACTCATCTTCAGACCCGGGGTAGCCAGAAGCCATTTGGAATGTTGAGGGCAAAGCTAATCATGGCAATTTATATAGTCTTCCCTGGACCCCTGGGCAGGTTTCTCCTGCTACAAGGGACTTGATGGGGAATTTTGTTCAAATGCTTACAAATAATTTTTGCAAACACTTCATCAGTATGAAATTTACTCACCTGAAAAGCATCTACTGAAACAGCATGCCAATGGCACTTTTTTTCTTCTCAAGTGTTCCAAGACTTGTGGACGAGGAGTTCGGAGGCGTGAACTCCTGTGCAAGAGCTCTACTGCAGAGACCCTTCCCGAGAACCTGTGCGCCGGCATCCCCAGACCTGAGGCGCAGGAGGGCTGTGTGCTAGGACGATGTCCCAAAAACAACCGGCTGCAGTGGGTCACCTCTTCGTGGAGCGAGGTATGAGCTCAGCTGCACTGCTGGGCAGGGGGAGGGGTCAACTGCTCAGCTCATCCTCCAGTGTCCAAATTTGCCAGGCTCCTTTTTGTTGCACGCATATACCAGGAGCCTACTAATTGCTGGCTCCTCCTCAGTGATTTCTTCAATCATTGATAAAGTGCCCAGCCTACCTATCAGGCCTATGCCTGGGTAAAGGGTACAGAAGTTCATAGAGCACATGAAGGGAAATGGATATGGCGTGCAGGGTGCTGTAAGCAGTCTGTAACATGTGCAAGAGCTGCAGGTCATCCAGAGCTGGACTTCAGGAAGAGTTCTCATCAGAAGAGACTCTCCAGGGAGAGCAGGAGTCACGCACAGGTGGGGGTGGGCAGGTTCTTCATGACAGGATTGCACTCAGTATAGCCAGGTCACGGGGTGTATTGGGAAACTTCATTGGCGATGAATACGTCCTATAGGTACTGAGGGACCGAATGAAATTTTATTTTATTTTATTTTTTTCGAATGAAATTTTAAATGAACAAGTGGAAAAATCAGGGAGTAGGCACAAAGCAGGCAGACCCAGAGGCGGGGAGGCCCTGTGCAGACCCTGCAGTAAGACAGCCCGAACATGAAGGTGTTTGGCATGGAGAGGAGCCATACCCTTGAGTTCCTAAAGAGACCAGTTGGTACCCTCAGGCTCATGTGCGGGACGAGGTGCTGTCTCCATCCCTGGCTTGGGAAACTCAACCGAGTTCACAGACATGAGGAAAAGGAGCTAAGCCCAAAGCATACAGCGGTGACAAATGAGGTCTCTGCTTTTGAGGAGTCTACAGTTTGGTAGGAAAGATAGAGAAAAAAATTAATAGTGGGACAATGAGCTCCAATAAAGGAGCTTGGTGAGCACCATTGTCCCTCCTTCTGTCTAAACAATAAACGGGTCCATATCATGACACAGTAATGGTAAGCATAGTCTCCCTTCTCCTCACCCGTTTTCTTTCAAAGACATGATAACCTGAAGGCCACATGCATAACCCGGGGCTAGCCCCACTTGCCTCATCCTTACAAGGGAGCTGTACTTGTTGGCTCCTTCGTAAAGGGTGGCGTTCACTGTCACCCGGGACGGTATGTGATATTGACACCGATTTACTGACTGCATGGAGGCCCCATCCATTATCCCATAATACTGTTTAGTTTCTCCCAGTTATTTCATCAGCCTCCATCCTTCTCTCTCTCTTTTCTCTCGGCCAAAACACAGCATTAGATTATATCTCATCAAGGGAGAGACAGGGTACACATAAAGGACAATTATTCATTAGCGTCTTCCCCTCCGCTGTCTCTTGACTCTCTTTCCTTGGCTCCCAGTTCCTCAGAAAGACCTGGCATCTGAATGAATACTACCCAATGCTTCTTCTCATCTTTTTGCTGGAGGAACTTATCTGACATCCACATGGCATCTCTGAGTTCCCATGAGCAGTGTCTCTGTGGTCTATGGTGTGAATGAGCTCCGTGAAAGTCACTCCAATGCCCTGTCCTTTAGTCTCCTTGCCTGTTGTATCCAGGACTGGGCTGCTTATCATTATGTCCCTCACGGGTGTAGGGTTGACACTGTAGAAGCACCTCCGCTCAGCAGATTTGACCGTGGAGCTATGCAATCTCACGCCTCCTCTCTCGGCCCCTAGTGTTCTGCAACCTGTGGTTTGGGTGTGAGGAAGAGGGAGTTGAAATGCAGTGAGAAGACTTTCCAGGGAAAACTGGTCACTTTCCCAGAACGAAGGTGCCGCAACATTAAGAAACCAAACCTGGACTTGGAGGAAACCTGCAACCGAAGGTCTTGTCCAGTGTACCACACGGCAGCTGGGTGGTACTCGTCGCCATGGCAACAGGTGGGTGCAGGCAGATTTAGGAGTTGACACACCAGTGAGATGCCAAACAGGAGGCAGCCCACCAATGGTCGCTCACAGCACATGAACACTTGCCTGAGTATAAAGAAGAAAGGCTTGTGCTACTTAAGCAACCCTAAAGTTTGATCTGTAATTTTTTTTTTTCACATTTAGAAAATTGGAATCATAAAAACTGGAAGAGTTGCTTTTCTGCTAAGTAAATGAGGCAATGAGTATAGAGCACTTAACATCAGGCCCATGACGCTCTGCTAATTTAGAAATGCTGCTCACAACCACAGCTTCTTTGGTTCTCTGATCATGTTTTTGAATAATAATACAGTAACGGCCAGCATTTTCCAAACCGTTTGTGTGCGCCACGTCGGCGTGTGCAATCTCTCAGCTGATCCCTGAGACAGTCCTCTTAGCAGGGAGTCTCGTCCCTATTTTGAAGGTGAGACAGAAGAGGTTCAGCCCTGGCAGCTTAGCCACCTGACTTCTCTGTCATCAGAGGTGAGAGGCACCCTTCTTCTGAAGACATTGGGTCACTGGTTTGGGTTTTATGGGACACTGAGTCTTAGAGAACAGCATGTCCTCGGGAAAGCCTGTGGCAGATGTTCTTGGTTCCTCACAGCACACATTGGCACAGACTGCCCACCTCACCACCTAAGCACACGTCCATCGAGGAGGATCTGAAAATAAAACAGGGAGGAGAATGGCATGATTATTGTCACGGGCCAGGCAGCATGCGATCCATAACGCTAGGCTCTTTATCCCTGAGGTTTTGTGATTTACACATTTGAAATCAATTCTTATAATTTATTTAGATCAAGCCTTAGCCAACAAATGCCAAGGTGCCAAATTTGTTCCCTTGACCCCTGTCATTTCTTTGTAAGTAAGCTTTTTTATGAGAACACAGTCCACACGCCCACACTGACTCTTGCTATGTTCCTGCAACAGACAGCATGTGGCCCCCAAAACCCCAAATTCATACAATCTCACCAACTCCTGGGTTAGAGGTTTTGATATTCGAATGTTAGGCTAATTCTAAAACTCATACTTTTTCCTCCCAAATGCAAAGTCATATAGTGATGTTTGTCCCAAATGAAGGCTTATCTGTCGCCATTAAATTAATAAATTACTGAATTTTTAAAGCAAAACAAAATCTATTTAAAGGGCTATACTTTTCCCTGATAACATTTATTCCCCTTATGAAATAACTTTATATCCCTGTCTATCTGGAAGAAAAAGCTGACCATCTTTAATTGGACAGTAAAGTTGCTGGCTTTTAGGAAACACCCAATTCCCGTGCTAATTCAGAATTACCGAGGGCATAATTCCAGTGTCTCCGATTATCAGTTCTTTTTTCTGTCCTAGTTTTGAATCATCCCCTCCCCTATGGCATCTGCAAAGTTGGTCTGGAATTCTTTAAGTACCGAGCCCCATTCCCTAGATGTGTCTGGGTTTGTTTCTGTGTTCTTAAGGCTACTTCTGGAACCTCTCCTCTTTATGAGTCACTTAGCTGGGAGACGCATGCTCTCGGGCTAGACAGCCTTTGCTTAAGACCCTTCTAATCAGATCAAAGGCGCACACGCGTTGGGATGGGCCCTAAGTGCCTGTGCCCGGCTCCAGATGATCTCGGCTCCACCGGCAGGCATCTTGGTAATGTCAGCAACATGGGGAGTCCTTCTCTTTGACATCAGAGACCTCGGGGAGGACAGCATCCAGCGGGCCCTTCTGACTCCCTTCTCCTTTCCTTCTCTGCAGTGCACAGTCACCTGCGGGGGAGGGGTGCAGACCCGCTCGGTCCACTGTGTTCAGCAAGGCCACCCTTCCTCCAGTTGCCTGCTCCATCAGAAGCCTCCAGTGCTCCGAGCCTGCAACACAAACTTTTGTCCAGCGCCTGAAAAGCGAGGTAAAGGGCACCATGCCCGTCAGTTCCACTCGTCTTTGGAGACTTTGTCACAAGCTGACCCTCGGGCTGTGCATCTCGTGTGTTGCGCGGCTCTGTGGCCTGCCGTTCACACCGGCAGGTACATGACGGTGCTCCCTGGACATGTACAAGCTGCAACTCAGGGGTGCTTGCGGTCAAAATAATCTAGTTTGCCGGGTGTGGAGGGAACATTTTAATTCTATAAGGCTTTGTAGCCACTCATTCTTACTTCAAAAGTGGGAAATGGCCAGATTGCAAGACCCATTTTTTTTTTTTTAAATTCAATGTTTGTTCAACAAACATGAAAAAGTAACCACCATGTGTCAGAGATTATGCTAATCAGTGGGAATAGAAGAGGGAACAAGAGTCGTCCTCAAGGAACTCATTTTAATTGAGGAGACAGATAAATTATAGTCAATTACAACAAATGTGTGCTGGCCTAAGGCAGTTCAAGTGAAGTGCAGCGGGTGCTGCTGGGAAATCCAGCTATAGGAGAGATCTTCTCTCCTAGTCCAGCTCCTTTCAAAGTCATCTGACAAACACCAGGAAGTATTTTTCAGCCTAATCAGATTTCCTTGCGCTAAAGAATCATTTTCTAGCACATAACGGCTGGGTTTTCTTTTCATCCAAACACAGCTTTTTCCAAGACAGTCTGATCTCTTCTTACCCTGATTTTTCCAGTTTGGGGTGAGTCAGACTCAGGACTATTCCTCCCGTGCTCCCCTGTCTGCATCACTTCCCATCTCTAAGTTGCTCTGGATCTGCGTCTTAGCTCCAGGCTTGGGACATCAGTTTCCTTCCTCTTCTTTCTTTTTCTAAGTTATCTGGACTGAGGCATGCAAAAACAAACAAAAAAATGTGTTATGTAGCAATTGCTGAGAACCAGATCATCTCTAGTCGATGTTAGAATTGTCCATGGGGAAGAAATGTACTTTTTTTTTTTTTTTAAGAAATGTACACTTCTGAGGAATTGATCATGTGCTTCCAGACTCTCTCCTTCCTTTCCATTAGTGATTTTTCATTTCTACCTGAAAGTTAGACCACCCTGAAGGAACCTACACATACCAAGGCTCAGTCTAGGAAGCCCCTCAGCATGGCCAAAGAACAATAGCCAATCATGAGAGTACCTCATTTTATATTATCTCAGTGGGATGCCTTACCCAGTGTCATGATTGGGTATCCATCTTGGATGATTTGCACCGTACTTACTTGACCTGAAACCACTGTAGTGTTGTCAATCACAGTGCACTGTGTTTCACATCAATGTCTGGGCTGTAACTAGTGAGATTAAAGTTAGGCATGATCAGGTTAAGTGGGTAATGCTAATACGCTGCCCCTCATGGAAGCCCCTATCTTCAGATGGACAGCACTGCATGAGGAAGCAACAAGGATTGTAGAAACAGAACCACAGATTTCAATCCATGCTCTGAAATTTACAAGCTACACAGCTTTGAGCAAGTCTTTATTCAACGGGGAAATAATGCTTACCTTGAAAGATATTAAATGAGGTAGTTTGACTTTCAACACTTGCTTATTGAGTTCACAGTAGTGAACAAAATGAACAGAGTCCCCACTTTCATGCCAAACATGTTGCATGTAAGATAGAAACAGCAATAAATGTGTTATCAGATGATAACGCAGCAGGAAGAAAACTCAAGCAGGGTTTAAAGAAAGCTTTGACTGGGGAGGAGGAGATAAGAGAAGTAGCAGGTCAGACAAGACCACTTTGAATGAGGACAGAGACGTGAACAGGAGTGCCTTGTCAGTCATGTTGAGACTTCAGCTTTGACTCTGAACTCGATGGAAGCCATTGGAGGACCTTGAGCGGGGGAGCAGTAGGATGGCTTGTGAGAAGATCTCAGGCAGCTACCTCGAGAAGAGGGCAGGATGCCTGGGGTAGGTGGGGGCCTGTCTAGCCTGTGTCAGGGGTGCTGCAGCCGTCCCCTGAGAGAGCTCACCCCCAGGGAGTGGTGAGCAGAAGTAAGAAGCTGGGTGGATTCTACTGAACCTATAATGCCTGGGGCTTGTTTGCAGGCAGTGGGTGAAGCAAATAAAGAAGACTCCACCCTAAATAGTGTAAATCAAATACCTGACTCATGGGAGCTAGGTGCCCAAATAACCAGCATTATTGTCAAATAGAGTACTTACAGTCAGAGCATCCCCATACACCTGACTTCTACTGCTTGGGTTACATGAGGCCCGTAGTACCAGGTACCCGCTGAGATGCCATCTTATCTCCAGAGGGGTGAGTGTCAACATGCGGTGAAGTTAGCAGCCTGTGTCATCCTCCTGCGGTTCCTTTGTATCAGTAGAATAATCTGAAGATACATCTGGGTCAGTTTTTGCTTATATTATAGGGATTAAAGCACATGCTAATTGATTGGGGTATCAGACACAACACAAGCAAATTATAAAAATAATTCAACTCTAGCTGGCTCTTCCTCACAATGTCTCCCCTTGTATCTGTAACAATATATGTCAAACCAACCTCCTGGTAAGCCTAACCCATCCCCGCAGGAGTCCCCATTTCAGGGAACATGACTCTGTTCTTCTAGATCTTCAGATCAAAATCCCATGTTTTGTTTTTTTTAAATTCTTTGTTTCCCTTTTGTATTCTTTACCAAACCTGTTGGCAAATTCTCTAGACTCAACAGCCGGGAGTTATTGGAAAGAAAAGAATAATCTCATTTCATCTTTACACCTAAGTTTAGATTTAGTAGGGTCTAAATTTGTTATTTTAGCCACCATAGTTAGGGAAATTAATATCTTCAATAAATCTTGAGCACCTACTTTGCAATACTTTTAAAGGTGGTAAACAAACTCTGCTCTCGAGTAGTTTGCATCCTAGAGGACAGATAATAAGTAACCACATAGTATAAATTTCAACAAATTCAATGTAGAGAAATAAAGCAGGGTATGGAATGGAGAGTACTTCCTGGGGGTCAGGGAGCTTGGATGGGTTTATAGATGGTCATAAAAGTCTCACAGATAAATGACCATTGAGTACAGAATTGAAGCAAAAAGAAAACCTTCCCCATGTCTTCAGGAAAAGTGATCCTAAAAGAAATCCAGGTGGAAGCCAGAGCAGGCTGGTGGGCCAGGGCCCCAGCAAGGGGGTTGGCCTGGCTGAACTGGGCAAGAGAGGGGTGAGAGGAGAAGGGGAAGCCAGGGCTGGGGGAGCCAGATCCCATTACAGCACTGTGACTACGGAGGGATGTGAGGGTTTGCAGCAGGAGCATGACACAGCGGCTTTAAGAGATCCTTAGACTGGCGTGGCACGGTGGGAAGGGTGTGCGAAAGGGAATTTTAGGCAGAAGACTTGAGACTTGAAGGAACCATAGGCAGATCTGATCACAGGAAAAGGAGCTGCAGGTCAGGAACAGCAGGAGAGCAGAGAGTCACTGAAGGATGGACTAGGAGGAGATCAGCTAGCTGCCTGCAGAGGGAGGGCTTGGTGAGTGAAGGCCAGAGGCAACTGCAGGCTTGGATGGAGGAGGAAGAGGAGAATTCCAGCTCTGAATGAGAATATTTCACTCCTATATAATAGAGACCCTAAACAATTTTGAAATAGAAAATCTACTTTAAGGATACAGTGAAATTCCTGGACCCTCGTGCCTCAGCCATTACCTTTCTGTCCACATAAAGACATTGGTGTGAGTCATAGGGCTCCGTACCTCTGGAGGCTGTGTTGAGATCCCAGACGTATGATGTCACACTTCCGGTGTATGATCACATGCCATCTGACTTGAGCAGCTGGAGAAACCAGAAAGGGCAGGTATTAACTCACCCATTTGCAAACTGGAGAGGTTTATTTAAACCTGTGTGGAAGGTTAGGGCAGGGCCTCAAATCCAGGTGTCCTGTCTCCCACTATATGAGGCTCCTTGCTTCCTGAGTATAGTTCCTGGCCCAGCAGCATCAGAACCCCCTTAGGTGCTTATTAGAAATACACAGCTGCAGTCCCTGGATCTTCTGAATGGGATCCTTGGGGAATCCCCAAAGTGCTGTTCTAGGTGCTTCCCTTCCACCTTCCATTCAGAGGCAGATGCCAGGTGATGTGAGGACAGACAATGATCTCTTACGGGATATGACTTCTTTGTTTTTCAACATGTGTCTTTTCCCCTCTGTAAATACTGCTAATGTTTGCAGTCCCTTCTGGTATCTTAACTCTGTCCCTGCCTCTGTCCCTTCCCTGACAAAGTTCTAACAAAGAATGGGAAGGCTTTCAGTGGGCACAAGTCCGGGGGGCCCAAGGTCTTTGTCCTGTAGGACCCCGTCTTCACGTGGTGCGGGCAGAGCTAAGGTGCTGACTGCACGTTCTCCTTTCAGAGGACCCGTCCTGTGTGGATCTCTTCAGCTGGTGCCACCTCGTCCCTCAGCATGGCGTCTGCAACCACAAGTTCTACGGCAAGCAGTGCTGCAAGTCCTGCACACGGAAGAGCTGATGGCCACGTCCTCCTTGATGGCTTCTGGCCAGGGTCTGACCTCCCAGCCTCCAGCGAGGAGACCAAGCACTGCAAGCCACCTGCCAGCTTCTGCAGGGTGGACGAGTGGCAGGCTGCCTCCAGGCCCCAGATTCCATCCCCAGAAGCACACGGTACCCTGAAGCACTTGAAAAACGGAAAGCGATGACAAATCTGACTTGCAAACAAAAAGAAAGAAAAGTCTTTGATTTGCACTGTTAGGTAAAAGCGAGGCATCACGCTGAGGTCTGTTGAATTTTAATTTTGACAGAGCGGGAAGGGACAGGCCCCCTTGACCCTCAGAGGATTCAATGGCAAAGACATCTATTTTAAAGAGGTCCTTTTAAGCCTTCAGGTCCAATCAGATATGGATGGAACACCTTGCCTGTTACTTGGAGTTCGCAGTTTGACTCTGACCATGAACACCCGAACAGGGGTTGTCTCAAGCCAGACGGTGCTTACCATCACGCTTGCTGCTGGACTGGCAAGCTTCATGTTACGTTTATTTAGCATGTGTGTGTTGTTTATTAATTTGTTTAAAGTATATTCTGCTTATAGAGAAAAGTCTTCAAGACTAAAATGAACAACTTGAAAAGTGTTTAAAGGAATATTCTAAAAAGGAGGACAACACAGACTATTTAAAATCTCCATGTAATTGAAATTCACACTGGGGTGGAAAAACATCTCATCCAAGGCAAATCCCACTGCCCTCTACACAGTCCCCCTCCTGAGTTTTGGTGCTTGCTGAACAATTCCGTGGGAGGCTGCTTTTCGGGGGTGAGATGTTCATTTCTGGTAAAAATCTAGGACGAGCTAAATAGCAGAACAGCCACGTCCCAAGGAGAGGAGCACGTCATTTATACTGCTCTGTACATATTATCAGAGTGCTTGGAAAATTAAAGGCTGCCTGTGGCTTTTCCTTCCAATAGACAAATTTTAAATTTGCCCTAGGATTTAGTTAACAAGGAAAAAAAAAAAAAAAAAACAGTGGCAAGAGAAAAGTCTACCAGTCTTCTTGCTGGGTTATTAATAATCACGAGATGCCAAGACCCTTCAACAACCCAGAGTATTTTAACGGTATTTCAGATGAGATTTTCAGTCAGCAGAGGCCAGCTGTTGTTGGGCATTAATAAGCTTAAAATTGTTCTCAATTGGAAAAACACCACACTATTTTGCCAAAACCAAAGTAACTTACAAGACTGTCGCCCCCTGTAATTTTTTTTGAGAAGTGGTTATAAAAGGCATATTTGTATAATGCTACTCTATTCAACTTCTTTGATGAATGTAACCCAATTTTACTGCTCTCAGAAGTCTTGGTTCAGACAAGGATTAGCCAGCTCAGCATAACCAACTAGACCGTGGTTGGTTAAATTTAGCAGCATCCTTTGTTCCCATACTAATTAAAATCATGAGTTCTTGAATCTCAGAGAAAGAGTGATTGGGAGCTTCCCTCAGCCCCCTGGAGTAGCAGCCAATTTATCCCGGAATAAAAATGGTTCCACAGCACCACCCTCGTGCCCTCCCCCAACCGGCAAGTTATTTGTGTCTTTATATAATTATCATTTTGTTATTTTATGGAAAAAAATTAATTTATTAATAGCCTATTATGTGTGATCACTTGCTTCACTGAGTAAGTGATATTCTGAGGAAAAATGTTGAATAAAACCCTGGATTATAGAGAAAAGTCAAAAATATAAGTGTAATATTTAATTATTTTATAAGTTTTATAATAAAGTATTCTGTTTCTTTATCTTTGAAACTTGTTAAGTTCTTGAATGATATAGTGGGAATTCAGTGATTTCCAAGGTAGTTTCACTGTATAAATGTGGGTCAGAAATCTCAAGGGAACTTCACTGAGAAAAGGAAAAAGAGGATTCTTGCTCTGTGTGTGAGGAAGTCCAGCTGTAAAAGGCTGGGTTGGAATAGATGACACATTCCCCATCTTGAGCTATTTTGTTCTACTGTATAGGCTTATAAACATTTATTTATGGAAATCATCTGAGACAAAGCTCATAATGAATTGTTAGTTCTATTTGAAAGGTGGCCTGGTAAAATTTTTTTGCAAAAAATGGGAGAGAAGGGATGGAAGAAGAAAAAACAAGTAATTGTTTTCAGGTTTTTGAAATTTTGAATCATCAGACCTAGGGAGAATAAGAACCATTTGGACAAAGTAAATTCAGTGGATCTAAATAGATGGTATGTTCCCTCGCGATGCTGGGAATTGAACCCAGGGCCTTGTGCATGCAAGGGAAGCACTCTACCAACTGAGCTAATCCCCAGCCTGTGTTCTTGTATTTTGATTGCAACACAACTCATATGCACAGTCCTAACATATACTTGAGGATTTTATCTGATTATTGCTACTTAGCAAGCAATAATAAACTAAGGTTAAGAATAGAAAATGTAACTGGTGATGGGGGAAAATGTTCTCTTTGTGGTTTTGGGGAATATTATTAGAAGCAACTGGATTAGTGTTTAGTGGGTGCCAGGTACTATGCTTTATATATGCTATCTCATTTAATCCCCACAACAGCCCCATTAGGAAGATACTATTACCCTTATTTTGCTGGGGAGGACTTTGGAATTCAGAGAGATTACATATTTGGCCCCAGAGCCAATGGTCAGGTTGTGATGGGGTCAGGACTCAAACTCAGGCCCACTGGGGTTCTCCTGTCACTGAGCTGCATTACACTGGAGGAGAGAGAAAGAGGAACCTGTAGGCTTTAGAACTCTTAAGGCCTTTGAGAGGCATGTAAATGGAGTTTGGCAATAAATGATTTAATGATAAATTATGGGCAGAGCTGGGAATTTAAGATGAGAAATAAGAGATGGGAGGTAATAAATTCCCACTAAACACATTTTTTCAACCAAGGATAAAGACTTGTGGCATATTTAAGTCTTTATTCCCTAATAACTGCTTCTCTCTGGGATGATGGTATTTCCTGGGCAATAGCACTGGAGTGTCTGGAGCCTGCAACTCCAAGTTCATTAGGATGGGGACAGTGCACCAGAACACTCTTGACATGGGTTCCCTATGTTAAGGGTAGGGACAGATGAGCCCACAGCTGTGTCTCATGCAAGGATTGGCTTATGGAAGGAAACAATAGAAACCATTGTTACTACATGTGACATGAAAAGGTCATGTATTCATATGCGGTATGGTTTTAGCTTAGAAAATATAGAAAAAAACCACAAGCATTCCATGCTCTGCCTTACTGCACCTTTCCCCTAAGATCCTAACTCCTTCAATGCCTCTGTGGTCTCCATTAGTGCTGAGGCTCTGAGCACCTACCTATCAGTCACCCCTGAATTCAGGTGAGAAGACCACAGGCTCATGGGAAGTGAACCTCAAACTGTTGTCACTCATTTACCATGACAAAGCACACATCACCTCTATTCATTTTAAAATTTATCCTTTTTTGTTAGTGTTTTTGGTAGCAAGGATTGAATCCAGGGCCATTCCACCACTGAACTACATCCCCACCTTTTTTCATTTTGGAGACAAGGGTCTTCCTAAGTTGCTTCCTAAGTTGCTAAGTATCACGATGTCACCTGGTGCCACATCCCAGTGTCCTCATCCCGTGTCAAAAGCATGAGGCAGAATAAAGACCGTCTTCTATTTCCTGTCCTGTTCCATTAGGTGCCAAGAGATGAATTAACCATTTTTCCTAATGGTGCCAACTGTCACCTTCCTGACACGTTCGTTGCCAGAGGCCTCCCCAAGTTGCCAAGACTGACTTTGAACTTACAATCCTCCTGATTCAGCCTCCTGAGCTTTAGGAGCTCCTGTGAAGGTGTGCCTGGCTCAAATTTATCATTTTAAGTAAAATATGTTCTTTAAATATTTTCTTAAGAGCTGACTTTTAATAATTCCTTCAAGTGAAGAATATATATTACATGGTACACACAGAAGGTAGCCATAAAAGTCTAATAAATATTAACATGCTAATTTTAATTTAAACATATCCCCACAATTGGCTTACTTCTAGCTGAAAAATGAATTCCTCTTAAGAATGATTGCATGACCCATAGTTCCTCAAAAACATTCAGTTCAGTGTCACCAAGCTTAGGATAAACATGGAATTTTCTTTTGATAAGATTATCTTGAATCCCAATTCGCATTTGCTCAGAGAAAGGGCAGATTATTCCATGTGATTATATTTTGCTGCTAGAGCTGGACACTGAAGATTGTGTGGCTGTCATTCAATGAATTTTTGTGAGGAGCAGGCAAGGCATATCCAGAACTTGTTTTTGCCAAATGTGCCCAGTTATGTCAGTTTCTGCAAAGTTGTAGCAAATTTTCTCCCCCATTCTATCCCATTTGAATATCATAGAGATGTGTGCAGGTATCCCTAAGTTTCCCTAAACTATAGCTTAATTGGGGTGGGGGGACTGTTGGTGTAATGGACAAATGAGGCTCAGGGCTTGTTTCTGTCATCCTAAGAGGGATGAGAGGAAGGCGGAGATGTCTGGAAACAGGAAACTCCATGGGCCTTTCTCACCACCCCTCTGTTTCTACCCCTGTTCTCTTCCTCCTCTCTTGGGCAACCTCTGCCCCACATGAGTAGGGTATCACGATGTCACCTGGTGCCACATCCTAATATCCTCATCACATGTCAAAAGCATGAGCCTAGGTCCTTCTGCTCCTCAGCCCTCCCTCCACCGGGACTAATGGCTTTTGTAAAGCTGGTGGATGAACAGAGCAAGCACCTTTGCTGGGATGAGTTCACTGAGCCCTGGAGGAGATGGTCTTTGAGGGTGAACCAGGGCCAGGGATTGTCCCTGCTGGAGACAGAACCAGGCACACCTCCCCTGTAGCTCCCTCCTTGCTCCTGTGGCTGGGTTACAGGAAGGGCCTGTCAGCCCCTGCTGCCCCACATGCAGAGGCTTTGCCAGCTCTACCTGGGGCCCTGAAGACTCTCATTCCATTTATTAGGGGCTGAATGTCTTCTATTTTCTTTTTTTTTTTTTGGAAAGAGGGCCCTTTCTCCTCTGTCCCCATGTCCCTTGAAAGCTAAGATGGACCTAAAGTTAGTTTCAAAAAAATGATTTTTAAATAACTAACCACATCAAAATCGCATGGGGGTATTTCATACATACACTTCCCAGGCCCCTTTCAAGAAATCCAGTTTGCTAGGCCTGGGGGCGAGGTCCGGGAATTCATGTTTTGAAAGGCATTCATGGTTTTGGAAGGAACAGCTCATTTTGGAAACACTGGTCTAAGGCAAAGAAAGGAAGCGCCTTGGGTCTGTCTTTCTAGGTAGAACCCCCACCCCACGCCAGGCATGTGCCACCCTGCCCAGTTCTGCAGGGCTTGGCCCATATTAGGCAACTGATACAGGGGTCCTTCGCTTGTCTCATCTTCTATGTGTGTGTTTCTCCTGGCAACCCTTTGTTGGGCAAGGTAAGGATTCATGGGCAAGGACCAGTCATCTGCCCTTGGTCAGCTCTCTGTTTCCTTCACTTCCAAGCACATCTGTGGCCACGCTCCATGTTTGGTGAATGGACAACCGGCTGACTCTCTCAGTCAAGTACCCACATGCAAGAGCTACAGTCCGGTTTTCTTTTCTTTCGAGGGGCACAATAGAGAAGCCAATGCAATGCTCATCGGAACACGTCTTTGGCACATAACTCCCAGGGCCTCAGGTGTGTGTGTTTATGGAGAAATCTGCAGCTCATGAAAGCAGAATAAAGGCCATCCTTCTATTTCCTGTCCTGTTTCATTAGGTGCCAAGAGATGAATTAACCATTTTCCCTAATGGTGCCAACTGTCACCTTCCTAACATTGCCAGAAACTCATCTGCTAACACAACCAAAGGAAATGTTTTTTTTTTACAACAGAAGAAAAAAAAGTCTTACGTAACAGGAAAAACTCCTTGAGTGATGCTTTCAGCCATGCCAAAGTATAAACAAGTTAGATTCATGGTTTGTGCTTGTCTGGGGCTCTGATTTCTGTTTAATGGCTATATTGATTAATTCACAGTTTTTGTGCTTTTTTTTTTTTTAAAGGTTGGCTCCAACTATTTAAAATGTAACATGTTGTCTATTTATTTATCTGCATAGTCCAAAGCCAATGAGGCAATCACTGTTATTGTATTTAGCAAATTTCTTCTTTTGTTATGATACCCTTATTGTCCAAAGTTTTTATTACTTGCAGCTTGGTCCGCTAAGGGGACAGACACTTCATGTTTTCTGAGCGTTAGTATTTATTTTCAGGATCAAAATCTCTCCAACATGCAGAGTCACATCCACTCTTTTATAGTTTGGTCTGCCTCAACTTGTTATTGTATATTAGTTAGCACATTGCTAACTAACATACATTCATTCTTTCAACAAAAGAATTTATTGTGCATTTATGAGCAGTGTGAGATGCTAACATGGAAAAATGCTTTGTTTCTGACCCAGATTTATACTTGAAAACCTAGAGTGCTTAACTGTGCAATAGACAGATAATGTCCCCAGGTCACATAGTCCTAAGATTTTTTTTTTTTTAAACTCTCATGTCTATATTCATCCTAGTCAACATTTGATAAGGCCTGCTTTGAGTCTGCTCTTGTCAGCATCGAAGGGAGCACCAGGATAATGCAGAGGGGTTTCTAATGCCCTTCCAAAATAATCAAATCACAAAATTATAGCATTATGCACAATGGTCCTCTTGTAAATTAATGAATAGAACAAAGAACAGGAAGATAATTTAGGGATCATCTCTCTCCTCTTTCACAGATCTAGAAACTGAGACCCCAATTTTTTATGACCTATCCTAAAGTTACCCAGTGATTTTACAGCAAGGTCAAGTCAGTCATGATTTTCAGGCAAGCTTACTTTTCATTGTATTACAAAACATTTATTTTTACTTGACAGGCAAACACAGAGTTTAAAGGCAGTTTAATAAGTAGTGAGTTTCAGATAGAAACCTAGCAAGAAATTGTTAGGGAGTTCATATAATGTATAGGATGTCAACTTATGTTCCCTTCCTCTAAAATAAAGACTCTGGTACCATAAAATGTCATTAAGAATGATGGACTGGGGGTGTGCTTAGTGGTAGAGCACTTGCCTAGCAAGTGTGAGGCACTGGGTTTGATCCTCAGCACCACATAAAAATAAATAAGATAAAGGTATTGTGTCCATCTACAACTAAATACAAAAAATGTTGTCATCCTCCCTCTGGTAGGGAGAGGATAACCTCTTGAAAGTACTAATTTCTAAAACTATCTGGCCTATTCACTTTCCTAAAATCTGGTATCTTCAGGGAATTGAGGAATGGCTTTTCCCTGAGGCATGAATTAATAATGAATTTGAATGTTGCAAAATTCCATGAATATACCAAAATCACTAGACTGGACATTTTTAAGGGAGGGATTGTACAGCATCCTTATTATATCTCAATAAAGTGGTTTAAGTAAAAATATGTGGAAATAAGGGCTGTCAGTGTTCATGCTTGTTGTGATATTATTGAATGATAGGGACGTTTTCTGCTAGACAAACAAAAATCAAAATTCTGAACTTCAGATGCAAAAAACAGTTGAGATCATGGGGGCCCCTCTCACACCATACTTATTCAACCAACTTTTTAAGAGTTTGGCAAGAGCATCTCCGTCTGCATTGATAGCCACCTCTATCCCATAGGAGATAAAAATATTCATGATAAGACTGGAATTGAAGAGGATGGAGGGCAAGAAAAACTAATTTGGTATTACTCTTTTACACATTAAAAGAGGGGGTGGGGAATGGTATCTTGGGAGAAGGAATTTTGGACAGAGTGTTCTTTAATATCTTATGGATTTTATGAAAACTTTAAAAAAAATCTGCTTTGGGTCATGTGATGAAATTTTAATAATTTGTTCAGTTTCATAAAATTTTCCTAGGACCTACTTAGAAAACCAAGAATAACAACGTAATGAGATGTTAGAGTTCCCAAGGACCAGCGACAGGAGTGTGCAGAGGTGATGAGGAAATGACCATGATATTAACAATGAGTGATTAATTAATACACATCTGCCGTGTACCAAAGATAGGCTTGTTGTATTCCACGTTTCTCTGAATGTCTGTTAATATCTGAACCTTAACCAGCATGCAAAATAATTATGAATTCATAATTTCACACGTGAACCCAAACTCAGAGATTCTTCACCAGTGGCATTTGCTTCACGGAGACACTGTTATGTTGATGAAGAGTGAGGAATTTGCATCCACACGAACTTCAAGTCCATGTCCTGAGTTCACCTAGAGAACCCCTCTGGGTGACTGCAAGGTCACCTCATTTCTTTGAGCCCTAATTTCTTCATCAAGGAACAGGAACACATCATTCATTCAACGGAAGTTAGTGTCACTTGCACCAGAGTGTATGAGACTGAAGACAAACAGGGTTTCTGCCTTTTGGGGGATGACAACTCATGGATGTAGACAAACCAAGGAATCGCACAGCTGCTTATGAAATTATAGCCAGGATAAGGGTGAGCAGGAGAGGCGTATGATTGTAGCCAAAGCTACCCTGTGCTCTACCCGTCCCTGGGTTCCTTAGCCATTTTCTTGCACACAGGCCTGTGTGACTTTATTCCCAAAGCTAGCACTTGCATTTCTTTTGCCAAGAGCATGATTCATACTTTTACTACCCACTTTTCCTGCAAGCAGAAAACCGCAGGAGCCTGGAAATTTACTCTCCTCCCTACCTTGTGCCGACTATCAAACAGGATGCCATTCCTTCCCCGGTGACTGACCCAGCAGGAAGACCTGTAGTAGCTAGACTTGATTTCAGTGCTATACAAAGTACTGTTCACTAAAGGGGAGCACCTGACACATAGCAAGCAATATACAAGTGATAACTGCAAGAGTGACAAGAAGAAAAGAAAGCAGGATAGTGAGGAAGGTGCCAGATGCTCTTGCAACAGCAAAGATTTTGAGGGAAGAGGAAGCATTTTATGCATGGGGGAAAGTCTCTTGATATTGGTAGGAATGAGTTCTTTGCATATGACCTTAAGGCACAGACAGTTAAGTAACAGGGTTAGTAGCCAAAATATGTAAATAATTCACACATCTCGGCAAAAAGAAAAAAAAAAGATTTAAAAATGGGCAAAGAACCTAAACATATTTCTAAATAGAAGACTTATAAGTGGCCAACAGATAAAAGATGTTCAACATCACAAATCATCAAGGAAATGCAGCTCAAACCCCTTCTCAAAAGGGTAAAAGATAACAAGTGTTGGTGAGGATGTATAGAAAAGGGACCCTTGTTGGGGGTGGGGATGTGAATTAACAACTGTAGAAAGCAGCATGTAATCTCCTCAAAAAATTAAAAATAGGACTATTGTACAATCCAGCAATCCAAATTCTGGGTATATGTCCAAAGGAAATTAAATCAGTGTAGTGAAGAGACCTCAGCACTCCCGAGTCATTGGGGCAGTATTCACAAAAGCAAAACTGTGGAATTGACCCAGAAGGCCACGGGGAGACGGATGGCTATGGATGTGTCACACAGACATGAACCGTGGAATGTTCTTCAGCCCAAAAAAGGAGGAAATTCCAACATTTGCAACAACTTGAGTGAATCTAGAGGGCATACTGCTGAGTGAAACAAGCCGGACCAAGAAAAACACTCCAGGGTGATCTGAAAGAGTCAAACTCAGATGAGAGTAGTGCTTTCCAGGGAGAGTGGGGAAGCTGGTCACCATGTCTGAAGTTCAGATACAGGATGAGTAAGTCCTGGAGCTCCAACGCACAGCACGGTGACCACAGTTATCCGTGAAATGTACAAATAGAGCATAATTGTTTTCACCATGCAAAAGGAATCAAGGAAAGGAAATGGTTACTATGTAAGGTGAAAGGTATGTTAATTAGCTTGATTGTAGTAATCATTTCCAAATGTATACATAGATCAAAACATCATGCACGTTAAATTTATGCAACTTCTATTTGCCAATTATACTGCAACAAAACTGAAAAAAGGAGTTTGTAGTTTTGAACCTTTTCAGAAAAGAAGCCGACAAGCAGGTTGACTCTTTGCCTAGATTTCGTGAGGCCCTGGGTCATCTGAAGCTCTGCTGCCAGCTCCTGGCACAGGTGCATGTCTGAGGTCCTCAAAGGACCGAGAGCTGGCAGCCTGAGATCAGCCAGCTGCCAGCATCCTCCTTTCCCCAGAGTGGGAGGAAGTTGGTTCCTGTGTGACAATTAATTAAATCCTGACTGGGTGGGCACTTCTAACGTGTTTTCCAGTGTTACAGCCTTGCTAGCAGAGTTCATAACTGAACTGCAGCCAGCCTCAGTTGGGGAACAGGAAACCACCTTTGACTGGGGCCAAAGTACTTGTTCTCTGTCCAAATGTAGTCACCCAGGTAGAGGTCTCAGTTGGAGGTCAGCCTGTGATTCTCAATACATCAATTGTTTCCGCCCACCTCCCCTCTGCAAAGTCCGGAAGACACGAAATAGGATTCGAGGCAAGATTAACGTGCTGCTTTACCATATTGTCTACTTGGAAGGCACACTCTGGGTATTGTCTGCTAGCACAAAGAGTCTTTCAGAGTTGCCTTGTAAAGGATTGCTTTTGGGAAGATTATGTTTTAGAGTTAGGTGTCTCAGTATTCCCAGGACAAAGTGACAGGGAGATTTAGCAGCTATCTAGATAATCTTATCAACCCAGAGAATTCAGAGTTCGGTTTTACTGCCTTGAAATGAAGTAGCCATGTAGTTCAACTCCCTCCCACAGAGAAAAGCAGCTGACAATTACTAAGCCCCAATTGTGTGCCAAATATTGTCTTAGTTGGTTTGTGATTTTTTTCCTTTAATTCTCACATCAAATCACTTATTATCACTTCCTCACTTTTAAAGAGGAAAAAAACAAATTTCCGTCAAGTTAAATAACTAACTAAAGTCACACAGTGAAAAAATATGTAACTGGGTTTTGAATACAGGTCTCTTTCAGGCAAAACAAATAACAAAAAAAAAAAAACAAAACAAAACAAAAAAAAACTTTCTACTTGGTAAAGAGAGGAATCGATTTAAAAAAAAATGTCAATAGTAAGACATGCTTAGAAATTGCCCTGTATCTTCCACTTGGAGTTTGATTATATAAGCTTCCTTCAGAACAACTCCTAAGCAGACAAACCTTAGAAAACTGTAGAAAGCAAATGCTTAAAGACTGAAGAGAAAAATCCAGCAGGCATGTGGCCAGGGATTCAATGCAGAGAAGCAAACAACAAAGAGGCAAGGTCCCTGTTTTCTCTATTCTCTCTCTTTCCCTCTCTCTTCTCTTCCTGTCTTTCCTTGATTGTACCATAATCCTAAAGCTGTGTGGTAGACACACAACAGCATCTGGGTGGGAGCAGGATTCCTGATGGAGTTCCTGAATGGAGAAGCCAAGGAAAGGAACCCCAGGCATCCTGACAGGTAATGAAAGCAGATTCCATCATGGGGATGTCCAGAGAAAGGCATTTCTGAGTCCTGAGTGTGAACTCCATATAAATATTTGACCACACCACTCACAGGTAGGAAAGTCCCAACCATCCCAGTAAAGACTTCAAGTACTGAATTGAGATTTAAACTAATTCCTCACAGTAGGAGGGATGGAGTTTATGTTTCCCACCTGATCTAACAAATTGTTAAAATAAAAACATCATT
Organism: Sciurus carolinensis; assembly: GCF_902686445.1. Taxonomy (NCBI): domain Eukaryota; kingdom Metazoa; phylum Chordata; class Mammalia; order Rodentia; family Sciuridae; genus Sciurus; species Sciurus carolinensis. The sequence continues at coordinate 9,469,241 of NC_062228.1, forward strand.
CTTCAGAAGAACAAAAGAGAACCCAGAGTCATCACAATAAAATATTCACTGCACCCACAATACAATCTATCGTGATTTAACAAGTCAAAACCTATCAAAAATGACACCGTTCCATGGCATCAACACATGCTAGCGCCAATGCCAAACTGACCAGATGGTGGAAGAATCCAGATGTTTGAAGTTAGATACAAACTTAGAAGGAAACGAAAGAGCTATCCTTCATGATGAAAGGAAAATGTCCTCACACAGAAAGGAAAAAGTCAGCAGGTAAATGTAGAATATAAAAAAAAAACCAATGGAAACTTTATAATTGATGAATGTAATATTGTTAATATTCACTGCCCAAACTTAATGGAGGAATGAATAAGACAAAGGAAAGAAACAATGAACTTGAGGATAGAGCAGCAGAAAACATCCAATCTGAAGAGAGAAAGATGAATGCGTGAATAAAAAATAAAAAGAGTGATGTGATAGTGGAATAGGACTTCCAAAAAGCCTCTTCATAAAAGCAGTGAGAACTCTGGAAAAACAGATTCAGCTTTTTCAGAACTCTAGCAATTGAACAGAGACGTGCAACAATGTAGGGGTCATTAATTTAAGAAAAATAACTGCATATTTTACTTGGGCTATTTGCATCCTCCTCTCCCCAATAACATACAAGCCTGGGCAACCCAGAGTCTGTCATGATGAAAGTCAATATCCTGGCAGCTGGAAGGAACAGAAGGGTATCGGGGTTCCTTCAAAGTGCAATCCTCAGAGGAGTGTTATTATTTGTCCTTCCTGGTGGTTTCTTAGAAAAGCCCACTCGAAAGGCTTGTCTCCCATTAACCTGACTCAGAGTGTGAAAAGTCTTTTCTTTGCAGGTATTTGTCAAAAACAACCAGTAGCAACTAATTTACACCATGAGTGCCTGAGATTGCGATGAGCTGAAGAAAACAACTAGCTAGCTGGGAAGTCTTCCAGGATTCTAGAATGAGATGTGCATAGGGCTTTGGAAAGCTCTGACGTATTCCTGGGATTCTAGAAGGCCATGCGCATGCCTGGGGCTGAGCAGAGGTCCCGGGCTGTAAACTTGTTCAGGAACCATCTGAAAATGCCCACCTAGACTGGCCGGAGGCTCCACACAAGCAGCAGGTAGAGGCTAAGGCAGAGCTGTAAGGTGCCTGCTAAGGGTTCACCACCATATGCAAAGAGAACTTCGAGCACAACTGGGATTGAATTTTCTGTTTACATGTATTTATGGAAGTGTCTGTTCAATCACCAGTTGACCACTAAGCTAACAATGTGGATCTTTCAGACCACACGGAATAAACAATATAGACCTACAGAATTTGTCTAGGAACGTTGCTGAATAAACTATCAAATAGCAGTAGCAGAAGCTAGAAAAGGGAAACAAACTTAATTTCCCAAATGCCATTATTTTTCAAGTTGTAAAGTTCCTAACAACAACATGTATACCTATATACATGAATGACATGGAAAGAAACAAAGTATGCGTGTTGCAGTGGAGGAAAAGCAACCAATAGAAACTATCCACCCCACAGTTTCAATTTGCTGCTTTAAATATGAAATCAGTTATTTTAAGTATATCAAAAATGAAAGAAAATCGAATGTAAAGAACACAGTACATAAAAATAATAGAAAAGTAGGAGAATGACATCTCACCACATAGAGACCATAAAAAGACCAAAATGATAAAAAATAGAAATTCTGGAGTTGAAAAAGTCAGACCAATGAAGAGTGATCAGAAAAAAATGAAGCTGACAGAAAAAAGAATCAACAAATGTGAGCACAGGCCAACTGAGATCATCCAGCTCGAGGAACAGAGGGGAAAGAATGAGCGTGAACACAGCCACAGAGACCTACGGGACATCATTGAGCCTGCCAAGACGCACACAAGGGATGTCCCAAGCAGAGAGGAAAATGAGCAAGACTGAACAACAATGGCTGGAACTTTCTAAATTTGTCCTAAAAGAACTAATTTATATGGCAAGAATTTCTATGAACTCCAAGTAGGATAAACTCAAAGAGACCTACACCTAGATACTTCAAAAAGTGGTCACAGCCAAAGCCAAGGATAGGATCATGAAATGAGTAAGAGAGAAGTTGTTGGTCACCTCCAAGTGATTCTCAGTAATCACAGCCAGTTTCTCCCCAGGAATCACCTGCTCCAGAAGGCAGGGAATGAAAGACAGACCTGTCAGTCAAATGTGCATGTGCAGCTGGGCTATTCTTTTTAATGTAGAAGGTTAAATTAAAGTACTTTTAATTAAACAAAAACAGGGAGTTTGTCTCTAGTAGATCTGCCCTCCAGGAAATATAAAAGAAAGTCCTTCAGGTTGAAGAGAAATAAAGGCACCAGGGCACTGGAGAGAAGCCTCTAAGCAGTAACACTGATTATATAGGCAAATACAAATATAATGCTCTGTGGAGGCTGGGTTCTATAAATCCACATCAGATGAATATAGTGTCATCTTCAGGAAAACCATTAAAACACACTCAAATATATGGTAATGAGAAATAAAATGCACACTAGAAAGTATATATTTAACACAAAAAAGTAAGTAATAGAGGAACAGAGGAATACAATAATACAGAAGATATACAGAAAATAAATAGCAACAAGGGCCGCTATAAATCCTACTTAATAAGTATTTACATTAAATGTAAAAGGAATAAGCACGCTAATTAGAAGGGAAGATCCGCTCAATGAATGATCCAACTATATGCTATCCACAAAAGACACAATTCTCAGAGTGCAAAGAGGGCTGGAGTGATTATACTAATATCAAATGAATAGACTTGAAGACAGATGCAATGCTCACTAGACACAAGAATATTTTAAAACAATAAAGGGTCAGTTAACTTGTAAGATAAAGGACTGAAATCATACAGATTTTGTTCTCTTACAAAAATAAAATCACATTAAAAATAACCATAAGCCAAGTTCAGTGGCACATGCCTGTAATCCCAGCAACTCAGGAGGCTAAGGCAGGAGGATTGCAAGTTCAAAGCCACCTCAGCAACTTAGCAAGGCCCTCAGCAAGTTAGCGAGACCCTGTCTCAAAATAAAAAAACTAAAAAGGACTGGGGATGTGGCTCAGTGGTAAAGTAGCCCTGGGTTCAGTCCCTGGTACAAAAAAAAAAAAAAAAAAAAAAAAAAAAATCAAATCCCCAAATACTTAGAAATCAAGTAATGCACTTCTTAGTAATGCATAGTTCAAAGAAAAAATCTCAAGGCTAATAAAACACATCTTGTACTAAAACATATTGTTAAGCCAGTGTTCAAAGGAAAACTAATATCATTAAGTACCCATATCAAAAATAAGAAAGGCATAAACTAGAGATTATATTTTAGAAGGTAGAAAAAGAAAAGCAGAGTGTTTCTAAAGCAAGTAATGAAATACTAAATAAGAAATCAACAAAATAGAAAACAGAAAATTTACAAACCTAAAAGTTATTTATTTGAAAAAAATTAAAAATGAACAAACCAGAGAGAGAGAGAGAGAGAGAGAGAGAGAGAGAGAGAGAGAGAAAGACACACAAAAATCACCAAAATTGGGAATGAAAGGAGAGATTCTCACTACAGATGCTATCAAACATTAAAAAGATAATAAGGTGATATTGTTATCAGCTCTTCTCCAAAAACTTTAAAATTTTAAATACCTTGAAAAACCCAGCTTACCAAAATTGTCAAAAATGAAAAGTATTAATAGCCTGCATCTTTTTAAGTAATTGAATTCATTGTTAAAACATTTCTGCAAAGAAATTCCCAAGCCAAAGGCATTTCACTGGCAAATTCTAGCAAAATTTCAAAGATAAAATAACACCAATCTCACAGAGTTTTTCAAAATATAGACAAGAATGGGACATTGACAAATTTGTTTCATAAGACTAATAAAACCTTGATAACTCCACTAAAGAAAAATACTACCAAAAAATGGAAGAAAAAATCACAGACCAATTTTCTCATGAAAATAGATGCAAAAATATTTAACAAAATATTAACAAATAAAACCCATTAAGTATAAAAATAACACATTGTAATCAAGTATTATCCCAGGAATGCAAGGCTAGTTGAATATTCAAAGAAGTTACACCACATAATTCAACATACTAAAGGCATAAAGGAGAAAAACTATATGATCATTTCAATAGACACAGAAAAAAAAATTTTACAAAGTTCAATGCCCAGCAAACTCTCAGCAAATAGAATATTTAGAGAACGCTCTCTTCCTGAAGAAGTGTCTGTATGAAAAACCTACATAAAATATCATACTTGATTTATAAAGACTGGATACTTCCCTTCAGGATCAACAATAAGGTAAGGATATCCACACTTACTATTCCCATGATTATGGAGGCTGAGAAGTCCCATGATAGGCCCTCTGTAAGCTGCAGAACCAAAGCAGCTGGTAGCATGGGTGGGTCCAAGTCCAACAGCCTCAGAATCAGGGAAGGTGATGGTATAACTCTCAACCCAAGACCAGAGGCCTGAGAATCTGGGGGCATTAGTACAAGTCTTAGAGACCAAAGTCAGAAAATCTAGAATTTTGATGTCTGAGGGTAGGCAGGAGGAGAATGGTGTCTTCCCCTGATTCAAATAACAATCTTTGGAAAACACCCTCATAGACATACCTAGAAATAATGCTGTACCAGCTACCTGGATATACCTTAAACCAGTCAAATATCCACCTAAAATGAACTATCATAATCCCAAAACTTGGGATGGAGACAGACACCTGTGTAGACCACAGAGTCAAACAGAAATTGCATTAGAATGATAAGAGAAATTGTCCACCCTGAGTGTGTTGCCCTTACTCTTTCCCAAGCTGGCAAAGCACCACACAGGGAGAATTCCTTTGTGTCTTTGGTTTCTACAGTGGGAAAGAGAATCAGAGGAGGATATTTTAGCTTCCCTAGCATTCTGAGATGTTTCCAGGAAGCCCACTCCAATCTCCCTCAGGAAGAATAATGGGAAATAAAGGCAGGACTGGATGATGTGGAGTCAGATAGAAACAAAGAAAAGATGCAGAACTCACCATGACGAGCATACATATCTTGATGGTTTTCTGTGTTTCTGCCACTGGTGGCAGCTGATCAGAAATACCAGTCAACAGCATGACTCAACCTTAAAATGGAGCTGATTGCTCCCAGCAGCACAGTTAGAAGTTCAATCTGGCTGGGGTCCCTAGATTGCCAGCCTCCATGCCCAATTTCAGAGTCTACTCCAAGATCCCCCCCCAAGTAGGGAAATGTTTTATAGAGCATTTTTGCAAAGCACAGGAGCTGGAATTTCTTGAACCGGGAATCCAAACAAAAGCTTAGCTCAGCCTCAGTAAGGCTTAGGCAGGAAGGCAAGCCTTAGCCATGTATTACCACAGAGCTTAGGACCTGTCCAACTAGAGTAGCTATTCCGCCTAGTATGAAAACTCAGTCTAGAGCCCTTACCAACTGCAAGACCCAAACAGCAGTACAACCTGGCAAGGGAATACACATCACAACCCTGCCCAATCAGAGGCAGTTGCACTGTCTGGCCAGCAGCTTTGCCTAAATGCAAAGCCCAATAAGTGGTCTTGCTGAAGCCCAACCAACAGTGCCACCTTACCTTGAAGCAAAGGCAGTAACCCACCCAACCAAAGAACCAGCTGAGGTTTCCATCAGTGGACAAATGGATAAATAAAATGTATATATACACATTTGAGTTTTATTCAGCCATAAAGAAGAATAAAATTATGCCATTTGCAGGAAAATGGATGAAACTTGGAAACATTTTGTTAAGTGAAATAAGCCAAACTCAAAAAATCAAGTGTTGTATGCTTTCTCTCTTATGTCAAAACTAGAGAGGAAAATGGAAAACAAAAGGGTGTGGGGCAGGTTGGGGGAATCTTGTAAAAATAAGAGGGAGATCAGTAAAGAAGGGGAAAGGGACCAGGAGGAGAAGGAAGGGAGAACATGGGAAATACTAGGGAATTAAATTGGCCAAATTATATTGTTATATTTTGTGCATGTACAAACATGTAACAACAAATCCACCATTGTGTACAACTATAATGCATCAATAAAAAATATGGAAAGAAAAAGAACTCAGAAGCTCTTGCTTACTGGGGTCATTACCTGCTGATAGAACCAGAATCACAAACTACACTAAATAGTAAATGTCCATCCCTGTCAGAGAATAACTGAAAAAGATCAGAAAAGGTAGCTGTCCTGTCAAGTGAGCAGACACCAAGAGAATAACACAGGGACTATGAAGAATTAGGGAATTATCACACCACTAAAAGAAAGTAATGCTACTCCAATAATTAACTGCAAAGAAGTAAAGATCTATGAAATGACTGACAAAGAATTTTGGAATCTTCTTACAGAAGTTTGGTGAACTATAAGAAATTACAAAGATAAAATTAAATTTGGAAGCCAATAATGAAAAAGTGAGAAGTATAATAAAGACAGAAAATGATATAAATACTAGATATGAAGACTACCATGAGGAACTGAAAAAGTCAATAGAAAATTTCAGTAGCAGTCTTGATAGAAGAAGAGTCATTGGAGCTCGAGAGACAGATCCTCTTGGAGAGCGCTCGCCTTGCATGCGCGAGGACCACGGTTCGAATCCCCAGACCCGCAGAAGAAGAGTCACTGAGCTCAAAGACAGAATATTTGAAATTATCTAATCAAAGAAGCAAAAAGAAAAAAGAATGAAGAATGTCTATAAGAATTATGGGACCCTGTCAAGACATGTTATATTTGCACAATAGGAGATACTGGAGAAGAGAGAGAAAATGAACCAGAAAGATTGTTTAAAGAAATAATGACTGAAAATTCCCAAATACGATATTCCTCAGAAAACTAGGAATGGAACCTCCATTTGACCCAGCTATCCCACTTATAAGTTTATACCCAAAGGACTTAAAATTAGTATATGACAGTGACACAGCCACATCAGTGTTTATAGCAGCTCAACTATGGAACAAACCTAGGTGCCCTTCAACTATGGAACCAACCTAGGTGCCCTTCAACAGATGAATGGATAAAGAAAATGCAGTGTATATGTATGAGGGAATATTCCTCAGCTTTTTTTAAAAATAATTTTTAAAATATTTTTTTAGTTGTCAATGGATTTTTATAAAATTTATATGTGGTGCTGAGTATCGAACCCAGGACCTCAACATACCAGGCACATGTTCTACCACTGAGCCATAACACCAGCCCCTACTCAGCTTTGAAGAAGAATGGAATTATAGCATTTGTTGGTAAATGGATGGAGTTGGAGAATATCATGCTAAGAATATCATACCCAAAAAACCCAAAGGTCAGATGTTTTCTCTAATATGTGGATATTAATTCACAATGGGGGAGGGGTGGATAGGGAAGAATATATTTACTATATATTTGGAGTTAAGGAAGGGGAAGGGGTGGGGGTAGGAAGGATAGTAGAGTGAAACAGTCATCATTACCTCATATACATACATGACTGCATGACCAATGTGATCCTACAATATATACAATCAGAAAAATGAGAAATCACACTCCATTTTTGTATGCTCTATCAAAATGTATAAATGCATTCTATTGTCACGTACAACTAATTAGAACAAATAAAAAAATTTTTAAAATGTGAGGAAGAGGAGTAAAAGTGTACAGTTGTTAAATTGTCATCAGCTTGAAGCCACTGATCTATTGTGTTTTATGTAGCCTAATGGTAAACACAAAGCAATCACTGACAGTAGAAGCAACAAACAAAATGAGATTCAAAGGATACCCCTGCAAGAAGGTGTCAAGCCACAGAAGAAGACATCAAGAGAGGAAAAAGAAAGCATTTACAAAACCCAGAAAAATAATTACAAAATAGCTGTGATAGATCATTCTGTATTAAAATTACTTTGAATATAAATGTCTTAAATTTATTTCTTCATTAAAAAGAGAAGATGAATGGGTTAAAAAAAAGTCCAACTACATGCTGCCTATAAGAGACTTACTTTGCTTTTAAGAAGCTATATAGACCAAAAGTGATGGGAAAAGATATTCCACTAAGTGAAAACCAAAAGAGAGCAGTAGTAGCTATATTTATACCAAGAAAAATAGACTTTAAGCAAAAACTGCTAAAAGGGATAAAGTGGGACATTATATAGAGGTCAGGTGAGACTAGAAAAATTATAAACATATAGGCATTTGAGGTCAAAAGCAAATATTAAAGGATCTAAGAAATAGATTGCAGTACAGTAATAATATGGGACTTCAATATTCCATTTTCAACAATGGAAAGATCCTGCAGACAAAATTAATAAGGAAACATTGGACTTACACTAGACTTCAGGAAAAATAGACTCAACAGACATGTATGGAGCATTTCACAGCAAACACATTCTTCTCAAGCCTCATGGAACTTTCTCCAGAATAGAGCATATGTTAGGCCACAAAACAAGCTGGACAAATACAGCAGGATCAACATTCTATCTGTGATCTTTCTAGTAATAATGGTATAAAAACTAGAAATTGGTAACAGGAAGATTCACAAATACATGAAAATTAAACAACATACTCCTAAAAAACTTTCACAAGTGTATAAAGAAAAAAACAACACAATCCCAAACAACCAATAAGTCAAAGAAGAAATCAAAAGGGAAATTAAAAAATATCTTGAGGGAAATGAAAATGAAAACACAACATACCAAAATTCTGGGGGGCAGCAAAAGCAGCTCTAAGAGGGAAATTTATAGTAATAAACACTTAAACCAGAAAAGAAAATCTTCAATAAAAACTTAGCATTATACCTCAAGGAATTGGAAGTAAAATGAAACTCAAAAGGAAATAATGATCAGAGTATAAATAAATGAAATTAAGATTAGAAAAATAGAGAAAAAAATCAACGAAAAGAGTTTTTTTAAAAAAAATTAACAAATCCTTATCTAAACTACAAAAATGAGATAAGAATCAAATAAATACAATAAAAAATGAAAGAGACATTACAACTGATACCACGGACCCACGAAGAAACATAAGAAATGACTATGAATAATTACATGCCAACAGAGTGAATAACTAAAAGAAATGGATAAATTCCTAGACACATACAACCTACCAAGACTGACTCATGAAGAAATGAAAAATCTGAAAAAAAAATTAGTAAAGAAATTAAATTGATAATTTTTAAACATCTCCCAAAGGAAATCCTAGTACCTAAAGTCTTCATGGGTGCATACCACCAAATATCTAAAGAACTAATACTGATCCTCCTCAAATTCTTCTAAAACAACTGAAGATGAGGGAAATCTTCCAAACTCATTTTTACAAGGCCAGCATTACCCTGATACTGAAGCCAGACAAGGACATTATAAGAAAATAAATTATAAGCCAATATCCCTGATAAACATAGATACAAGTCCTCAACAGAATACTACCAAATTAAATTTGACAGCACATCGAAAGGATCCTTCACAATGGTCAAATAGGACTTACCCTTTGGTTGCAAAATGGTCCAACCTTCACAAGTCAGTAAGTGTGATACATCACATAACAGAACAAAGGACAAAAAAATCATATCATCCCTATCAATGCAGAAAAAGCACTGGACAAGATTCAATATCCTTTTATGATTAAAAACCCAACAAATTAAATATAGAAGGAATATACCTCAATGTAATAAAGGCCATATGTGACAAGCTCACAACTAACACACTTGCCAGCAAAATGTTGAAGGTTTTCCCTCTAAGACAAAGACACCCACTCTCACTACTTCTATCCAGCACAGTACTAGAAGTCCCAGCCAAAGAAATTAAGCAAAAGAAAGAGTAAAAGTCATAAAAATAGGAAAGGAAGAAATAAAATGGTCTATTTGCTAACACTGTGATCTTATATATATATAGAAAACCCTAAAGACTCTACCAGAAAACTGTTAGAATAATAGCATCACTTTGTATCCATAAGTACATATACTTACGATTCGTCAATTTATAATAAAAAATGAAAACAAAAGGAATTAATGACTCGCACATGCTACAACAGGTGTGAATTTTGAAAACAGGCAAAGAGAAAGAATCCAATCATGAAAGATCACATCACAAATCATTTGATTCCTATGAAGTATCCAGAATGGAGAAACTATATATTCAGGAAATAGATCAGTGATTTTAGGGCTAAGGGTAGTCTAGGAGTCCAAGAAGAGGGGGTGATAGCAAGAACATTTGGAGGGTTTCTTTGGGTGTTGAAAATATTCTGAAAATGATCATGGTGATGGTTGCATATATTTTTGAAGTCCCCAGAGTCATTGTAGTTGTAGATTTTAAACGGATGAATTGCATAGTATGCAAATGGTACCTCAATGAAGAAAAGAAAAACTCAAGTGAACATAAGCCAGAATCAAGAATCTTTGACATCTTTAGAACATCAGCCCTTTAGAAAGTTGTCAGGCCATCACTAGAAAAGGGGTTTTCAACGGGGAGCAGAAATCAGGATCACCTGAGAATCTTCTAAAATACATATTCCTGGGCCAATGTAGAGTCTCTAAATGCAAATGCCTCAAGTTGGGTGAGAACTTTCTTTTTATCTTTTAAATGCACACAGGTAATTTTGGTATGCAAAGAGAACCACAGTCCTAGACCGAATGTCATTTGCCTCAGTCACTGGCTTAGTCTCAGCTAAAGACTTGGTTTTATAGGACCTGCAACTAGTGTGCTTTCTCTGGACTCTGAGGCTTCTCAAAAACAATACTTCAGCCAAATTCTCAACAAATAATGGACTCCAATATTCTGGTGACAGAGGAACATTATTCAAAGAAAGAGAGCTTAAGACTTACTGTTTCTACTCCTCGCATTGATCAAGTAGACATAAGTATGCTAATTAACAAGCACATTATCAAGTCCATTGGAAAGACAACCATGTTGGAAGCCAGAAAGCCTGGGGTTTGGAATTTGCACTGATTCTCTACACAAACTTGATTTAGTCTCATACCCTCTTTGAGCCCTGACCTACCTTTAGATGGTATGACCCTCAATAAGGAATGTACCTTACAAAAACCTGGAGAGAATGTATAAAACACACCCATGTCCCACCTCCCAGAGATTCTGATTCCATTGATTTGAGATAAACTGTAGGTTCCCCCACATTATCCTAATATTCAGCAGGGCCTAAACCTTTGATTTAGACCCAACAATATCATAAATGAGTCATTTAAGGGCTCTTCCAAGCCTTTCAATCTTCCATAATTTTATGATGGTTTCCATTCTCAATGAAAATCTAAGAATGACTTCAGCCTATTGTGTAAGTGACTAAAGCAATTTATTTATCAGCCCTGGGTGCGTTCAACAAGCAAAGATTGAAAACATCTGTGCTGAGTACTAGTTGCTATGGTGATATAGGACACGAGGAGCATGGGGAAGTGGTCCTCAAGGAACTCTTTTTTCTTTTATTTTCAGTACTGGAGTTCGAACCTAGGGGCACTTTACCACTGAACTCCATTCCCAGACCATTTTACTCTTTTGAGGCAGGGTTTTGCTAAATGACCCAGGTTGGCCTAGAACTTGAGATCCTCCTGTCTCAGCCTCCTGAGTCACTGAGTTTACAAGTGTGCACCACTGTGCCTGTCTTTAAGGAATTTGTTGCAAACTCAAATCTCTAGATGTGTGCCACTGTTGCCGTGCTAACAGCAAATGCCCTGGCTGCACCTCAGTGGGGGGATTTTGTGCGATGGTGCTATTTGCAATACAGTCCCCATGATACACTGATACTTTATTTTCTTTCTCCTTCCCTAAGAGCAACTTACTATTCATGTTAATCTTGGCATAGCTGTCTATAATGAGAACTACTTTCAACCAATTTTGGATGGTAAAGGTCTTGGAGAAACGAGATATGGGCCTTAAATGTGTCCTGATTTACACAGAGAAAAATTACTGCTTCAATTCAAGAGAGAATTTGCAAAAGTCAGTGTTCTCGGTGTCTGTTTCCTCCTGCCCCCTTTGCTGAAAGGAAGTCAGCTTTATTGTAGAATGTTGATCTTCGGCACTCAGCAAAGACTTTGCTGCTGTGTTTACTTTTGCGTCTCTAGAGTATATACACTCCTCTCTGGAAATTGGGCTCTTGCAGGGAAGACAGAGAACACTGGACTTCAAGAAACAAGTGGGACCACCTCCAAGTGTTTAATTTTCTTAAAGAGCTCTTATCTCCCTGTGCTGGTGATACCAAATGCCTGAGTCTTCCCTTAATGAGGTTATTTTGAACTTGATATCAGCTTTTCTTATCACTCTGGCCCATCCAAGTCATTTATTCACTATTGTTGTTTTTCAAGGAAGATTTAGGGGGAAGAGATTAGAAATTATGAAAGTGATAAAAGAATAAAAACCGATTCTACTCAAGTTATTTAGTTCTCTATTTTTTAATAAAGATTAATTAACTCTCCCACCATAAAAAATGTGTGTTAAAATGAGACCTCAGTGTTCCCCATCTGCTAAAGGAAGGATTTGGCCAACATAATTTCTAAGCCTTTTTTGCTCTATGGTTACAGTATCCATTTTATCCCAGTTTTCCCTACAGAAATTTGCTTCCTATTAAAAGTTATACATAGATTTAGGGTTTAAATGAAAAATATATTACTCGGTGCCTTTTCCTCTTTCCTAAGGGTTGTTTGGCACTTTACTGTTTGTTAGCATTAGTTTTTTATTATTATTATTATTTTGTTGTAAACAAATGGGATACATGTTGTTTCTCTGTACATGGCGTAAAGGCATACCATTTGTGTAATCATAAATTTACATAGGGTAATGCTGTTTGATTCATTTTGTTATTTTTTCCCTTCCCCCCACCCCTCTCACCCCTCTTTTCCCTCTATATAGTCCTTCCTTCCTCCATTCTTGCCCCGCTCCCTAACCCTAACTCTAACCCTAACCCCTCCCACCCCCCATTATGTTAGCATTAGTTTTAACCACTAAAAGAAAGTTAGGGATGATAAGATGGGAAATGATATTAATCCATTGAGATATTCCATAAGCACCTGTTACTTGCCAAAACTTCACTTAATGTTAAAAACAGTAGGTAAGATATGGCCCTTTCTTTCACATCATTTTTGGTAGAGAGACTTTGTGCTTTACAATCAAATGCACCTTTCCATGAGAGAACACAGTTGTAGGCATGGAGTCCCACAGGAAACTAGTTCTGTTTTATGCATTCAAAGAAGAGGTCACAAAGTTGGTAGCACCTGAAATGATGTCTGGGAAGATAAATGAGAGAATGCCAGGTAGAGACGAGGGCAACCAAGGCAAAAGAAACAGTGGTTTCAAACTTTTGGGGTGACAACTGGCCTCCAAGAAAAACCCATGCTCTCTGGCTCCTGGTCTTCATGTCATTAGGTAGTCAGTCTCCTTTCATATCGAGAAGAGTTGACTTGGGTCAACCTGTAACATGGTCAAAATGATTGTGTGGCTTCCAAGCCTAGGCCATCGAAAACATTATAGCTTTGGATTTCATGCTCTGCAGAGAGCCAGTCACCAAGTTATGAGGGTCTTTAAGTGTCCTCAGAGAAGCCCCATGAAAAGAAACTGAGGTCTCCCAACAATAAACCATGAGAGAAAGCCAACTTGAAGCAGACTCCCAGCCCAGCCAGACAGTCAGACAGTGTTGCCCTGATTCATGGGACACCCAAGCCGGATCCAAACAACCAACCACTTCTGAATTCCTATGAGGTAATAAAAGCTCAACCCATGTATCATTCCATTTATGGAATGCTAAAAACACTTATATTGAACATCAAATATATCATTTATGGTAACTTTGAAATAGTTATGGTTTTGGAGTTCCATTCTCTTGAGAAAAAATAAGTGATGGGTGATAATATTCATTATTAATTTTATTAATAAAAAATTATGTAAGTCTTGATTATGATTTCCAACTTATTTGAAGGCACCTGTGTCAATGTCATTGAAATATCTGTAGAGCTGAAAACTTGGGACTCAGTGGGTTAATGTTGCTAGCCAGTGTGTTTCAGGTTAATTTGTTACACAGAAAAGAAGAGCCAATGTAGGTGGCACCCCCATTCACATTATGCTCTGAGATAAGGGGGCACGGAGAAGGATGGGGTCTAAAGGGAAAAGGATGAAAAGCAGATTGGAAAAGTGTTACAGTCAGGATAGATTACACAGAAAGGACATTATTGCTGTTTTGGATGATTTAGTGTTGCAATCAGTTATGAGTTAGTAAGTACAGACATGAGAGTATACAGCACTCAAAAGAACAGTGTGAGCAAATATGGTACCAGGCATGGATAAGAGTGAATTGTTTCCTAACAGACTGTCTATGCCCACCTTTATTAGAGATTGACTTTCAGAGATGCAGGAGAACTTGTGGATTGCTGCCCTCTTCCCTTTTAAAGACTCTCATCTGCAGCCTCCTTGAGGGAATACTTTCCTGCCCTGCCCCAGTAATCTTCAGGGATGGTGAGAATGATACCAGTTCAGCCAGCCACCAACATGTTGATTTGAATGTCTCAATAACTCCCTTTAATTCTAACAGTCTACTGGATGGATTCTAGACTTGTCTTCCCACCACAGAACTGTTGACTAGAAATTTTAGGATCCACGTAGACTATAAAGGAGTTCAAGATTCTGGTACCTACTACAAATAAGCACCATTTTTATCTTTATCTTTAAATTATTCTGATAGTCAACCCCAGATCCCTTACTAACTCTAAATAGGATCTGAGAAGTGAAGTGATAGAAATTTTTAACTTTTCTACCACTTCTAGATCTGGCTTTACAAAACTGAATATCAGAGTCATCTGAGGAAAAGCTGAACCCATCTCAATATTTATTTGCAGTTTTTTAAAAGATCTGAAAGCGCATTGAATTCAAAGACTTGTAGTTTCATGAATGCTCCAGAAAATTCATACTATAATGGATCCCATGCCATCTCACTACAATGACCCTCAAGTGGAGGAGGTTTAAAGGTTGCAGTCCCAGGATCTTGTAGATGGGGATGAGGTCATAGTTAATCAAGACTTGGCTCTGAGCAAGCCCTGGTAGAGGCAGCATGAGAAGTGATCCAGTTTGTGTAAACCCTTGCCTTTCCAACCCAAGGTTACAATACTTGGAAAACATCAGAGCCTGTT
The DNA here is from genome assembly GCF_902686445.1 of Sciurus carolinensis. Lineage (NCBI taxonomy): Eukaryota > Metazoa > Chordata > Mammalia > Rodentia > Sciuridae > Sciurus > Sciurus carolinensis. Next base: position 9,484,335 of record NC_062228.1, read on the forward strand.
AAGTGATTTGGATGTCTACACAGTTGCTTAATCAGTGGGTTCAATCATCTTGGGTTTTAATAACTTTTAATCATTCGGGGTATGATATGATCCCTGTTGGTCCTGCCAAGACAATTTCAAGGGAGAGGAAACAGAGTAATGGAAGCAAGATTATGAACTAGAAGGTCACCTCATAACTTGCTTTACATCCAACACTGAAGTTTAAGGTCTGATTTACGTTGGTCTTATGCTGACCTTGGTCATGCATTTGGTCTTAGAAGCCTCAGTTTGGAATATGTCACAGGAGGACCCATACGTTTCAGAAGGGTAGTGTGGTAAAAAGAAGACTTCAAAGTCAGACCGACTCACTTTCAGATCCTGGCTCAGTTGGCACATCTAGAACACCTGCGGCAAGGAACGCAGTTACCTGGGAACTCCCAGCTTCGGTGCCTTCGGGTGTCTCCTGAGCTTCTCGTCATTGTGGGGACTAGAGGATAGCCATGTCTCCCCCGCAGGTCTCCTTTGCTCTAGAGACCCCTGGTGAGTTGGCTGATACCATCTCAAATCTGCAGCACGGTCTTCAGCTCTCCCTGCCAAACCCCAGACCCACATCTTAGTCTGAAGGATTTCCCTGCCAAAATCTGGCTCCTCCCCCTTTTACCTTTCCAGAGCAGCCCCTACCCCACCCCACAGTGAACCCCTCACATCACTAACTCCTCTCCAGCCTCTGCTTCTGAAGGATCCATTGACACAATAAGTGACTTACACTCCACGAGATTCAATTTCTTTCTCTTTCCTATTACACTGCTACCATATATGTATCAGAATTTGAAGAGATTAAATGAGGTAAAATACCCAGACTTTACTATAGGCTCATGGTAGATCATTGAATCTGTTTTTTAAATTTCACTTAGCTCATTAGTAGGACCTTTTTTCACCCCATGGTGAATTGAAATCAGATATATTCCTTATGCTCATTTATGAACTATGACATGCCCGTTTGCCCTCATGTAGAGGAGGGATCCTGGAAACAATCAAAGATCCATGAGCATCTGGGAGCACCTCAGGGTGGGCACTTTGGGTGTTCTCAGTTTTCTGAGAAATGGAAAAGGAAATGCAGGGTGTCGGGGGAGCACAGCTGGGGGCATCTAGGCTGCGGGTGTTGAGAATAACCAACCGGGGACAGAACACGTGGTCTGAGTGGGGGACAATGAGTTCAAGTTCGCTTGCTAACACCAGAACAGCTCTGCCAAGTCTCAAAGACACCAGAGAACATGGTGCAGTCAGACCTTGTTCAAGGCCAAGACGGTCCACAGATGTTACACAGTAGAGGTGGAAGAGGTGTCATGGTGAGGATTTCTGTCCCCATTTGACAGAAAAGGAAGGTGAGTAGGACTCAGAGAAGTAGAATACCTGACCTGAGGTCACAGAGTGCTGAAGACAGAGACACCCAGAGATGCAGCCCATCTCTGATGTTTCTCTACCTGCAAGTGTATGGCTCCCCACAAGAGTAACTGAGGTGACGCAGACAAGCCTCAAATCAAGTCTTGATTAGCTGATTGCCTCTGGGAGCAGGATAAGGGTACAGTGAACCACCTCAAAATCAATGATCGAGGCTTCTTCCGGGGAGAGATTCTCTGAGCTCAATAGTTCAGGGATCTGAGCACACTTTTGGAGACACGGAAGCCAAGGCACACATTCAGAACAATCAGTTCCCCCAAATCAACTCTGCTTAGGGATGTTAAGGGTCTGACAGTCACAAAAGAAAGAATGATCTTTCCCCTCAGTCTTTACTCTGATCCTGGTGCCTCCATCTAAGCTTTTGTATCTGGCCCTCCTTACAGGCTTAGGTCTGGTTATCATTGCTTTTGTGGGTTGAAGTAAAATCCTTCACACAATTTAAATTAGGGTTGTGTCAATAACATTCCTTTATTCTAATATTTTTCAAAGACAGAAAACACCCGAATTCCTACAATCCAAGTCACTGATCTAGTGGACACAGCTGTCCCAATAGTTGAAGAGAGAATCTTCCCAAAGAATGAGAGTGATGTCGATGTGCGCATTGACACACCAGGGGTGAGGTGAAGTCCCTTTTAGAAAGTCAGACAAGCAATCCCAGTGGCCCAGGAGGATCACGAGTTCAAAGCCAGCCTTAGCAAAAGCAAGGCGATAAGCAACTCAGGGAGACCTGTTTCTAAATACAATACAAAATAGGGCTGGGGGTGTGGCTCAGTGGCCGAGTGCACCCGAGTTCAATCCCCGGTACCAAAACAAAACCAAACAAACCAAAAAAGCCAGATGGGCTCCTGTCCCCTCTAGTGTTTGTGGCTGCAGGGAGGCTAATACATACCACACAGGATCAGGTGGCACTTCAGGGGCTGCAGTGGCAGATGGTAGGACCACCGGATGAAAAGAAAGCCATCTATCTAGAAAGACACTACATCTCCTGCTGGACGAGAACACAGAGCCCCATCTTGTTCAACTCCCTTACTTTCTAGTTGGAGAAATTCAAGGTTTGATTGGACAGGTGACTGGGTTCAGATCAAATTCACAAGACAATCAGAATTAGAATCTAAACTTTCTGATTTCCAGACCATGGCTCTTATTTGGCTCAGTGACTCAAAATATAATGAAAGACTTCTGGTTCCAAGTTTTTCTTTCCTTTTGGGTGAGAAAAATAGGATAAAATCCCTAAAGATAAAAAGGGTGCTTAGAGGACAGAGAGGGGGAAGAATGTTGTGAAGCACGTTTTTGGATTTTGCATATTATCATCTTTGCACACACACCAACGGATGTGTACCTTACCCACGTGGCTCCGGGTAACTAGACCTGTCAGCTACCTATGCCACCTGGCTTAGTGTTGATAAGTGGCTGTTGCCAACCAAGGGAGCATCCTCTCTTGCACATGAGGCTGAAACTAGAGAAGGAAGCATGGAATAGAAAGGAAAAAACTGTCCAAGTTGAAAAGACTCTTAGGAGATCACCTTGCTCAGTGTGTCCCAAAGAATAACCCATGGGAAGGTGACTAGCTGTTATGGCACTGAAAAGATTCTGTGGTTAGAGAGGGTGGAGAAAGGGGGTCAAAGGAGGGGGAAAGAGAGGGGTAATACTGGGATTGAAATGGAGGAAACTGTTATATGTAATTATGAATATGTCAGTATGAACGCCATTGTTAGGTATAACTATAATACACTAAAAAGAAAATCCTGTGGTCAAATGGTTTTGGAAAACTTTGATATAACCCAAATCCAAAAGGTTCTCGGCTGCAGAACTCCTCAAGGTCTCTACCATCATAAAGTGCCTTGAGGAATACTAGGAAAAGAACAAAAGGCACCAAATTTCCCAGGTGGAACCCCTTTTGATCCTAAAGACAATCTTATTATAGGGACTGATGTTTTTTGAAAAATGATCTTTCAGTGATGATCTTTTCCAAAATTAGACAAGAAAAAAATTTGAAAGAAAAAGTGACATCCCCTAGGTCACAGAAGTCATTGGTGATAGAACCAGGCCTCAAATTCAGACTTTCAGACAATAAAAACAAGATCAAATCCATTTCTTGCTGTTGTATCCCGAATACTGTGTCTCTGACAGACCTATTAATAAGTAGTAAGGTGGAGACTAATAAATAACAGCTATGTGCTGTACCTACCTTATCTTCCATGGTGTTCATTGAAATCCTAAGGGGATACTTCATTACCTGTTTTTGGGTAAGGAAATGGAATCTTAATATGGTCGCCATTTGATCTTTGTCCAGTTGTAGTGCTAGGAAAAAGAGTGAATTCATGAAATGATACTGGAGAAGGCACTTCCTGCTATAGATAAATGACTACCCCCAACACTTCCCTGAAAAGCAGCAGCTACGGGGATCAAGGGGTTGAACAACAGCATTATGGACTCTGTGACCATGGCTTGTACGCCTCTATCAAACCTGAACCTGAGTTGACTCTGCCATTCACACCCCAGATCCACAGCCCAGGCCCATGGCCAATGCAGTTCCTGCCCAGACCAGAACAGCCATGCAGGTCTTGCAACACAGGCGCTTTGTGGGACTCCCTGATCAAAGCCTGTGCAGTCCCACCCTGGTCATAAGGAAGGCATTAGCTCAGCCCTCCCGCACTTCCATTGTCTCTTAAAAGTTGCTCAAGTTTCTGATGTTACAGAAATCCCATGTCTTGGGATTTCACATTGTTTTGCTATCCTTGCCTTTAGTCTGTGCCTGTCCCACAACACAAAACTGTCCAACCTTGAGGTGAGGAGATGTAGGATTGGACCCTGGCTCAGGACTGCATGTGCCCTGTGAACTTGACAGTGACCTGGACCAACCATGTCTCCACCTGATAAAAGAATCGTCACTCTGATCATTCTTTCAGTGTCTATAATTGGCCTTACCTAACATGGTCAGTTTTAAATATCACAACAAGTCCTTGGAGCAGCTCTTGCAATTGAACACATTTTGTAAATAAGGACAAGTGACCCAGAGAGGCTCAATTAGTTCTTCAATGAATGACCTGCAGCAGACAGCAGAGCCAGAGTTGAACCAAGATCCGCCCCAGTCCACCTAACAACCGCTGGATAAAATAACACTTTGGGGGTGCCATAGGTTGTCTATGTGTGTGTGTGTGAGTGTGAATGAACTCTCTTCTGGTGTCACAATCTCACAAGAGACTGAATCTCAGAGATTTAAAACCCTGCGCGGCGTCACACAGTCAATGAGTAGGGAAACAAAAAGCTGTGTGTCCACAGAACCTGAGCTCTTCACACTGTGATCCTGATGTTTCCAAACCACAGTTTCCTTGTTTGCAAATGCAGGTAATAATAATGTCTCTCTCCCAAAGACTGCAGCGAGGATCAAAGATCATGCCATATGACGGGTCTTATCAACCATGTGCCTGATAACAGTTGCCTCTTCTCATCTTTGTCTACACAAACCAACAGTGAGAACCCTCTGGCAGGGAGCCATCTGACTGGGTGTATGTGCTGGCTGGACCTTGGATTGGCTCACCTAATTTTTTAGGGCCTTGTAAAAGGTATGAGGTCATTTGTCTTTGTTAGTGAAAGACTTAGTGATGAATTCACCCTCAGTCTAATTAGCCCCAGGCCTGCCTGTCCCTAAGGGGAATCCTTTCTATCTTAGCAAAATATATGCAACCTGAAGCTCAGGGGCATGTCATGTTACAGAGTCCTGCTAATCTAACACACAATGAAGTGAGTCAACAAGCCCTCATCTCTGCCACCTAGAAGAGTCTCCGCTTTCCCCCAGAACAAAACAAAACCTTGAGGCCGATGGGCATGACTTCCAACGAACAATGCTTACGAGCTGCCGGATTCCTGATGGGTGTTTCTACAGTTGCTTCTCTGGTTTGAAGAAACAAAGGGGTGTACTTAGGTAGCGGAAGACACTCCTGTGTTCCCTGTGGCTTCCAGAACATGTCTCTGCTTGACTTTCAAAACACTTTCTGAATATAAAGGCAAGGTAGTTGCCAGCTCGCCTCAAAATGACAGAAGGATTTGCTCAAAGGAGTTTCAGCTTTCAGTTTAAATCACGCCTCGTTCCTGCCCACAGAGCGACCAGAACCACAAGGAGATGTTCACTATCCATCTCCAGTGACTGAGGTCATCTGGCCAGCATGGGACCTTGGGCAAAAGAAATGACCTCCATCCTGGTTTTGCCAAAAGTTGATTGCTATTTCAATTCTTCCTCTCTTTGGCTGTTCAGCAATAAAATGTCCTTTCCCTACTGACTGAAGATAAATAGGGGAAAGAAAAGAAAACCCTCTGGAAATCCAGCTGGCAGAGAATCATGTGTTGGCTTAGCTGGCTTCTGCCTTTGTGTGCCAAAGTCCCCATGCTGTTCCAGAGACCCTTAGAATCAACAACTTCGGTGTCCACAAATAGGGTCCTTACAGCCTGTGAAGAAAAGAGGCCTCTCCTTTAGTCCCACTGAAGCTGCGTCACCAATACAGGAAGCAGGATGCAGAGATGGTAGAACCAGGAGACCCTGCAAGCACCAATAATTAAGGTTCTGACCAAATTTGCAGGGAAAAATAATCCTGAGGCTACTTTATACTGGGCCTATGTAATGACACTTCAAAGTCACAAAATCTAAATAATATATTGTTTTCTAAATCCCTGGGTTAAATGTTTTCTCGCAGGACTCTTATTCATGCAAGCCCCTTCCTGATCTTATGCTCATCTGGATAAGGTCAGTCTTTATTGCTTATCTCACAGACAAGCCAATGCATTGTGAGACATGGGTAGGTATGATGTTCTCCCCCTGCCATGTATTGCCCCAGGATTTCTTCCCCTATTCTGATACCCAATGCTGCGAATGTCTCTGATCAGAGTGTGAGGTCCCTATTCCCTCTGGTATGCTGTACCCCACCTGCTCTGCTCTTCTTAGGAAAACATTACTCTTCCCTCAAGAAGTTACTTCTCTGGTGTCTTTCCTAGACTCTTATTTTGTTCTTTCCTGGGTTGATTAAAAGAGGGAGCTACTTCCTCACTGTTCAAACCTGGGCCAGCCTCAGACTCGTCTTGGCCAATGGAATGTGTGTGATGGAAGTGATACCTTGCGAGTCCTACCCTCCAGGTCCTCAAGTCCTCTCAAACACCCTCCTTTGCCCTCTTGAAGTGCTGGCCTGAGATCAGATAAAGATCCTCCTTTCCTATGGAGGGGAGAGTCCAGGTGGAGAACAAGGTGTCTTGGGGATACCTACACCAGAACCACCAGAAACTTGAGGTCATCTGGACTGCCCACCTCAGCTATGCTCAGGGATGACCGCAGGCCCATTGGTGATCCCAGACAATCAGCAGGAGAACCGCCTGGCTGAGCCCAACCCAAGCCACAAGCATGAGCCATAGTCCAGACCACGCCAAGAGTGATTTGACAGGCAGCCACAACAGTCAACAGATACAATAAGACCCTTCAGTGTTTTGGAAAGACTACAAATGTATAGGAAAAGGCAGGCACCTCAGTGTTTGGGAAGGTGGATTGTTCTTGTGGGAAAATCCTTTCTCCTACCCTCTTTATCCAACTAACTTCTGCTCACTGTTGTTAATATTTGTAGGAGGACATCTGTGTGGACTAGCCTCCTGCACTAGCCTCAGCAGACCAAAACCATCACGTTTAATTACAGTGGCTGAGCTTTAGTGAACTGCAGGAGGCTCTGAAACCAATCAAGCTATTCCCAGTTAGGTAGTCTCTACCTCACTGTAGATGCTCTCAGATCCCGTTGGCGGTGGAAGTTCTCAGAAGTTGCTCTGGTTCTGAGTCCTACACATTTCCGGAATCATTTTTGTTTTGCTTGAGGAAACTACTAAATGTAATTGGTTTGAAGAAATTTTCCTTTCTTAATTCAATTCAGGTATCAAATTAGACAACCTTTCTCTGGAAATGCTTCTCTGAGAGGTAGTAGGTGCCGTCTGTGGGATCCTTGGCAACCTGCTCTTTCACCTTTTACGTATAACATGTTTCACACGCTGTGGTTGTAGTGCTGGTTTCCCCACCAGAATCAAGTCTCCCGAAGGCAGCGACAAAGCCTGCCTGGTCACTGCTGTGTTCCTAGTATCTAGCTTAGCACATGTCACATGGAAAAGAGTTTCGGCTTATGGATGTTGTCAGTTCATCAAATGTCTGTCTATCCTCTCACGGGCACACTTATTTGACTATGGGATGGAACTTTGGTGTTTCTCCTGAAGTGAAATACACTCTGCCTCCGTGTCTAACTCATATTCAAAGGCCTGTATCTGATCAAAACGGGCCCTGCATATTAAAATGCAGGCGCGATACTCTCCTTACACCATCTCTTCTTTAGCCCATGGTATGGGAAGCAGCTGAGGGCCCAGCCACATCTGACCCAGAGTTGTATCTGGCCATCAGTCTTCCTTCTGGCAATTTTCCAGTTGCCAAAACACTTCTGCAAATTGTTGTGATGAAAATCAGCACCTGCAGAAATGGTCTGACCAAGGTAAAGAAAAATCATCCCATCCCATGGCTCAAAACTCTGTTCTTTGATCAATTCTTATATCCATCAATTCTCATATTGATTCTTTATTGAAAGTCATCTTGATTTACTGAATAGCTTCATTTTGCTGATTTATAATGGCCTGTGTGGAAAGGATTCCTGGGCCAGCCTTCACTTTGATCTCATTTCACCTTGAGAATATGCCAGCAACAAGCACAACAATTTTATTTGACAAATTTTAAAACTTGTATAATAATTAAGCATTTTTTAGTGCTATTATGACTACAAAAAAAAAAAAAACCTCAATGCAATGCTCCTGAGAATTCACATGAAGCCAGAATTTCACATTATGTTCCATTTAACTAGGACCTGCCTTTGTTAAAAAAAAAAAAAAAAAAAAAAAATTCTCTTTTGTCTGAGTTTTGTAGGGGAAGTTGGGGAGGCAGAAGGAATAGAAGATTTGGAATCACACAACTTGGATTGGATCTCTTTTTCAAGAACTAGGCAGTTGTATGACAAGAATTGACACTGTAAATCAGTTGGCTCAAGTGTAAGGAGGAGATAAAGGACACAGATACTTCTCTGATGGTATGAAACTATGTATCTATCTAGCTGTCACTGGGTATTACCTCATGTGATATGCACCTCATGACCACTGTGCCCAGAGTAGCGGGTATGCAATTAGTCCTAGCTCTTTAATTAGTTGTTTCCTATTGGATACAACTCCTGCCTGACTTGTACCCTGAACATGATCTGCCCCTGAACATGTGTTTAATGTTGAACACTTCCTGTGATGGCTGAAATGTAAGAATGGGGAGCTACCTTGAAATTTGGTGCCTCAGTAGCCTTGTCTCAATCTGTAAATCTTGTGTGGGACAGTGTCACGTGCGTATGTGGAAAAGTAGCACCAATGCAGACAGTCATAGACTTGAGGACATTCCTAGGAGGAGATCCTTGGAACCAGCGCTGGTTCTCCACCCAGTGGTGGAGCCTTAGCGCCCTCTGCTGTTCTGTAAGCATATTCCATACCATCCTGAGGCATTAATGGCTGGTTGGAGCATCTCTAGGTAGATGCTGCCATCTCCTGGGTATAATCACATTCAGGAAACCCCTGGAATGCTCAGTGCTGTACACTGGAGCCTGAATCCTCAGTCTGCTTTTGGACATTGTGAAAACACAAAAGAAAGGCCAGCTGTCAGCAGAGCATCTAATTGCCTCAAAAGGCCCTTTGAGCCCATTCTCTGTGGCCCAAATCCCTGCCACTGCACAGAGTTGGAGTTTTCTTTCTGGAGTTCAAAGCCCCATTTATCAGGTGCACATAATTCTGAAGCATCAATGTTATGAGAAGATGTCATTGTTGGGGATCCCAATTAGGCAACTTTATCAGAAAATAATTTTTAAATGTCATTCACACAATGAAATAATTACGTGTGTATTCTAAAGTAGCATGTATTCTAAAGTGTATTCTAAAGTAGCATCTCATTTGACCTCATAGAAACTATAAAATAGAAGTTACTTCAAGCTTATTAGAATCCTTTCACTCTGCATTACCCAATACCAAAACCAGAGAAGAACACAACTGAAAAAAGAAAGCTGCAGGCTAATGTCCCTGGTGAACCTAGATGCAAAAATCCTCAGGAAAGCACTAGCAAACTGAATCCAACAGAACGTTAACAAGATTATTCACCATGATCAAGTCAGATTGATCCAGGATTGTAAAGATGGCTCAACATATGCAAATCAATAAATATGATGCACCACATCAGCAGAATTGTTTTATAGTCAGCTTTCTCTGTGATTAAAAGACTGACAAGAACATTATAGAGGAGGAAAAGTTTATTTTGGCTCACTGTTTCAGAGGTTCAGTCCGTAGTTGGTCAACTCCATAGCTCTGGGCCAAAGCTGAGGCAGAAAATAATGGCAGAAGCATAATGTAGAGGAAACAGCTCAGAACATAGCAACCAGGAAGAAGAGAGAGCAAGAGCATTGCTCACCAGGGACAAAACATAAACCCCAGAGGAAAGCCCCCCAGTGACCTTCTTCCTCCAGACACACCCTACCTGCCTACAGTTATCACCCAGTTAGTCCGTATCGATGGATTAACCCACTGATTAGGTGATACCTCTCCTAATCTAATCATGTCATCTCCAAAAATTCTGTGGATTTTCTCACACATGAGTTTTGGGGGGACACCTCATATCTAAATCATAATGAGAACAAAGAACAGGAATCATATGATCATCTCAATACACACAGAAAAAAAGCATTTGATAAAATTCAATATTTCTTCATAATAAAAACTCGGAACAAATTAGATATAGAAGGAATGCACCCCAACGTAATAGTCATTTTCAACAAGCCCACAGCTATCATCATACCCAACCAATACGTAAAATTTTTATGTGTCAGTGGGGAAAAAAAAGTAAGCTGTCCAAAGTCCAGGGGAGGAAAGAAGGAAGGAAGGAGGCGTAGATTCCCGATGCAGTCTGCTTCACAGGAATTCCTTGTGCTGTTATGGGTATCTCAGCAGAAAGAAGAGGGACCACAGCACCCAGTGTTCCCCTGGACCCTGGCTGATGTCATGGGTACAGGTTGTGGCCCACCCTGGGGTTGCTGAGGGAAGAGGGGGTTTTCTTCTTCTGAGGAATCCTGGAGCATGTGCGGTTCTCTGTGTCCCACCTGCTGAGCTGTGTGCAGGGCTCACAGGGACATGCTGGAGGCTACGCTGGGAGTGGGGATCTTGGCATGCAGGCTGCAGACAGGAATGGCAGGCAGGTGGGCTCTTCTGCTGCCTTTCTGCCCTGACTACTTGTCCTCCTCAGCCAGCTGATGCTCGGAGGGCAGGAAAGGGAAGGGAGTAAGGGCAGGCTGCTGGCGCTCCTCTTTGGACAGAGAATGAAGTTGGGAGGAGCTGTGAGGAGTGAGCAAGACCCACCCTCCGTAGGCGCCAGCTGAGCTTGGAACAGCAGCCCCAGCGATCGGGGACTGGAGCATCGGCTGCGTACCCATGGCACGTGTAGTCCGGGTTGCAGCCCGTGTCAACATGATGGTCGTTGTCAGGGGATCTGGGCAGTTGGGGAGTGGCTCGCTACGGCTGGTTGGTAAGTGTTGGTAAGTGCCACTGGCACCCCATGATTTGATCTTCCGTGGGCCTCTATGTGGAGTTCATGGCCAGGAAATCACTGATGTGGTTTTACACTCTGGTCAAAAAGTGACAAGGGATGTCTTACCTTGTGCATAGGCTCTGCACCCTGGGCTCTGCAGGTGGTCCTCTTGAGTGGGATCCTCCCTGTGACCACGAAGTACAGGCGACACCAGGTTCCAGTCATCCACGGCAGGGCTGTCATATTCCTTCTGCTGGTATGTTTTGGGGGCACAGTTCTGGAAAGTGCTGCAGACCATGCCCAGCTTCCCGCCCAGCCATGAACCCGCCACCCAGGCTGAAGTAGCAGAGTTTGCGGTTGCCTCAGCCATGCCCTCAGGACATGGCTTGGCTTCAGGATCCTGGGTGGTGACCTTCTCGTGGCAGTAGCACATGGCAGACGTGATCCGCCCGAACGGCCCCCAGGCCTCCTCCTCCCACATACCCCCCGTGACGTGGTCCTTCAGAGGTCCCCACGTCCTCCATGATCAGGAGGATGCTGGCAGTGTTTTCAAAACGTCAAACATCTCCATCACATTTGGGTGTTTCCCAGTCTCCATGACATCCAGTTTGAAGAGAACTGAGACCATGTTCTCCTCTGCCTTCGGCAGGACATTCATGGCCACCTCTGTCCCCATAAGGAGCTGTTGGGCCAGTTTCATTGGGGCAGTTAGCCCTGTCCTATGTTCCTCAGCAGCTTATGATGGCAAATGAGGATAGTCCTCCACAGCGGAGCTGCTGGTCCACAGGCCCTGCCACACGCTCATGACCGCGCTGCTCTGACTTCTCTCGCGCCACATCCTCAGCAGCAACGCCAACAAGGGAGGCTGGCTGATGGAAAAAGGAAAAGAAAAGCTAAAAAAAATAAAAAATTAAAAAATAAATAAATAAATAAAAAAAAGGTGAAGCAAAAAGAACCAAAATATTAAAAAATAAAAATAAAAAAATAAACTCCCAAATCAAAAAAAACAGTCAGAAGACCAAAATCACCCAATGAGCCGCGAGTCTGACAGGTCACCCAACAAGAGCTTCCTGTGCTGGGACAAAAGCCCCGCCTCAGCCCGGGCCTCCTACAACTGATGTGTGGAGTTGCCCACACTGGCTTCACGCGAGGTCAGAACGAGAAATGGCCTAGTCACGGCCACATGCATCTCGCGATGGGCATCTCATGTTTTGGCCTCCAGAACCTTTTCCACTTTCAGAATAAGAAAGGAACCAAGAAGCTTTTTGCTTCAGTGGGTTATAGAGACTCATATTTTCTCATTTGAAAACTAAAATCTGTAGCATGCTTCAGAGGTCTTTTCATTTTGAGTCTAAAAGTAAGTTTCAGTTTTGGCTTTGAAAGGCCTCCTCATGTCTACATCAGGCTCTTCAATTCCTTTCATTCAGGAGAATGAGGGGTGTGGAAAGGACGGCTGCCTTCCCTCACGTGGTGACCTTGTAACACGTGGTCTGCCTCCTACACACCACAGAGCAGGGTACTGAGAGGAGGGGAGTTTTCATCAGCATTTCCCTGTAAGGTCCTCAACGGTTTTCTCATCAGAAACCCTGGAACCCAGAAGGCAGGGCACTGATATATTCAGAGTGATGAAGGACAAATCTGTCAGCCCAGCATCCTGTGGCCAGCAAAGTTGTCCTTCCCGTAGGAGGGAGAAGTGGAGGCATTACCGATGCGTTGGTCCCTTCGTGCTGCTGTAAGGAAATACTTTAGGCTGGGGAATCTACTAACCCAAATTGACTTCTCACAGTTTTGAGGCTGGCAAGTCCCAGGCCAAGTTGCCAGGAGATTCAGTGTGTGGAGAGGGCTGGCATCCTCCTTCTACGGTGGGACCTTGTCACCATGTCCTCACATGGTGGAAGAGTGGAAAGATTGAACTGTCTCAAGCCCACCTTTTTATTTATAGATACTGGCGATCAAACCCAGGGCCTTGTGCATGCTAGGCAAGCACTCTACTACTGAGCTGCACCCCAGCCCTGTTTATTTTGGGACAGGGTGTCCCTAAGTTGCTCAGGCTGGCCTTGAATGAGTAACCACTATACCCAGTTTAATTAATGTACTTTTGTGTGAATGTGGTGCTGGGAATCAAAAGAGGGCCTTGTGCACACTAGACAAGCCCTCTAGTCTAAAGACACGCACCGCATCCATGAAGTTGGCGCCTTGTGGCCCACCTACCTCCTGAAGGCCCCCTCTCGATACTGTTAAGAGTTCTGGAGGGATGGATGCACATTCAAACCATAGCACCAGATAGGCAAGAGTGGAGGGAGCTGGTCACCACGCATCGAGGGAGACCTTCAGGTAAAACTGAAGGGCATTAGACAGAAACTCAGCTGGATCAAGACAAAGATCTCTGGAAAAGGCAAATTCATGACAATAAAAAATTAATGCTGCTTTTGTTTTCTACAAGGTCTAAGAGACTAATGTAGCCCCCCAAAACCCAATTATGACTCCTGAATTATGCATACACATGTATGCATAATCACTCTCCCAATTATGCATACACATGTAACTTTGTGACATCAGAAGCTGAAGGGAGGGGCTGGAGCTCCCCAGGGGCAGTGTATTTCATGTTATTGAAGTTAGGCTGCTGTAGATTTACCCCAGAGCGGTATCCAGTTCCCAAGTTAAATGGGACCCCATGGGAACCACCAAGAAATAGCTATAGGACACACCCCAAATGAAAGGGATGGAAATTAAAATGTTTAACTATAAAAATCAAGTGACTAGGAGAGAAGATAATTATGCTGGAAATGAGGCAAAACCAAAAAGAGGTAAGTTATACTACAAGAAACAACAAAATAACAGAAGCCAGGCCTCCCTTAAGAGGAATTACTCCAAGGGAAAATGTATTGAACACTTCAATTAAAAGACAGGGAGTGGCAGAATGAACAGAACACGGATCCAGCCTGCTTTCCATAAGAACTGACTGAGGAAGAGCATCCAGCCCTGGTAGGATGCTGCCAAGTGTGCTCTGGGCAGAGGGCATAGTAACACAAAGGTCCTGGGCATATGAGCTTTGAGGGATGGAGGTACGAGAAGGCCCGAGTGTGCTCCCCTGGAATGGAGTGGAAAGTCAGGGATAGGTCAGATCAGGGTCACACTGGGAGCTAGGTGTTCCGATTTCCATTTTACAGATGAGGAAACTGAGACTCAAGAAAGGCAAGTCATTCTGTCAAGGTCCTTCTCTCCTACCATGGTTCCAAAGGCCTCACACTCAAAACCCTGTACTTGGGTCAGACTCAGACATGTGTTCAGTTACCACCTTCTTGGTATCTATTTCAGGTATAGCTGCAATAGACACAGATATTCAGACAGGGCAATTCAGTGTGTTCAGTAATGAGTGAAGTCCCCGCCACGTACACCAGTACAGTCCCTGCTCCCCCAGTCATCTCTGGTTCCTCTTTGTAAACTGTCACCAGAAGGTTTTTCTAATGCACCTAACAAGATGGGTACTTTGCCCATCTTGAATGGGACTTGAATGTGACTCCTAGGAGATCTTTCTTCTTCAGGGAAATGGCCAATGGCGTCCCCAGAATCTGTCTGAACACATACCAAACCCATTCAAGGGTCATGGGGAGGCCCCATGCCTGGGTCGCACTACAGACTTGGTGGACTGGAAGATCATTCTGAGGAAATTGCACAGTATGTACCACAGAGAAAACGGGAGATGGAAACATACAAGACAAGGTCCGAGATTCAAGAATGCCCCAGAAACTGTCAGAACCCGAGGTGGGAGAGAAGCAAGCGATCAAAAGGCCCCAAATGAAGCACCCTCCAAGCCAGGACTAGCACTTCCCTCAAGCCAACATGGACATCCTCAGATGTTCCCCTGGCATTTGAGGAGCTGAGCCTCCAGAGATTTTAGTGGTAGAAAAGGAGAAGGAAATGGATGTTAATTGAATGCCACTAGGTATCACACACTGTCCCTTCTTCTACCTCATTTAATGGGTCCATTGGCTTTGAGGCTGATATCTTGGCTCTCATTTCATCACAGGGAAGAGACTCAGTATAGCTCGTTACTTTCTATGCCCTCAGTGGTTGGCACGGAGGCATGCACTCAGTAGGCACTCTGAGGCTGACAGAGTTCAGCGTCAGGTCCACAGTACAGAGGTAAGAGGAGAATGGACCCGAATTCTAAATCATTTGACCCCAGTGCCTGTGTGTATTTCACAGTGCTAAGCGAGGTCTGCATGCTGCCCGTTATGGTTTGGGATCTTATATGTTCTCCAAAAGCTCAGGTGTTGAAGGCTTGGTCCCCAGTGCAACAGTGCTCAGAGGTGGGTCTTTTGTAGGTGACTGGATTCTGAAGGTTGTGACCTCATAAATGAGAGTTCATGGATGGATTCATAGCTTAATGGCCTCGGGAGGTGGTAGAAACTTCAGGCAGTGGGGACAAATGAGAGGAACTAGGGCATTGGGGGCATTCCCTTGAAGAACATATTTTATCTAGACACCTTCCTTTCTGTCTTTTCTGTCATAGTGACAAAAATACCTGACAAGAACAACTTAAGGGAGGCAAAGTTGATTTTGGTGCATGTTTTCAGAGGCTCAGTCCATGACTGGCTGAGTCCATTGCTCTGTGTCCAAGGTGAGGCAGAAGATCATGGCAGAAGAGCATGGCAGAGGAGTGTTGTTCACCTCATAGCAGCCAGGAAGCAGAGAGAGAGAAGGGAGAAGGGGCTACAGGAAAGCTGTGCCCTTCCAGGACAAGTCCCCAGTGACGCACCTCCTCTAGCCACGCTCCACCTGCCTAGTTACCACCTAGTTCACTAAGCACTCATGGTCGATTAGGTTACAGTTCTCACAATTCGATCATTTACCTCCAAACGTTGCTGCATTAACACGGGAGTATTTGGGGGGACATGCCCCCCAGTCAACTTCTTGTTGCTATGACCAAAATATCCAATCAGAAGATTTTATGGGAAAAGTTAACTGGGGCTCAGGGTTTCAGAGGTCTCAGTCCAGAGATAGCTGAATTCATTGTTCTGGACCCAAAGTGAGGCAGCACGTCCTGGTAGAAGAATAGGGTGGAGAAATTTTGCTCCATTCAGAACAGCCAGGAAGCAGATGTATGTGGGCGTAAGGGACCACAAGAAAGGGGCACCTTTCCAGGCGATGCTCTTGTGACCCCTTCCTCAAGCCACGCTCCACCTCCTCACAGTTACAATCAGTTCATTCAAACTAGGATGGACTGACGGGGTCACAGCTCCCACAATTCCATCGTTTTACCTCTGAACATTTCTCCAGAAACACAGGAGCTTTGGAGGGACACCTCACATCCATGTCATAATAATCACAGAGCTGAAGAGCCACCAACTTACTTTGCGTACTGAAACGAACGATGTGGGTTTTGTTAGGGAACACCAGCCCGAGTGGTCTTACAGAATGGAGGGCACTGATCCATTGCAGTGAATATTTTTCAGTTTTACCCTCATAAAAAAACATTTAAGGACTCTCAGGCTTAAAAGTAATTAAAATAGGGTAAAGGTCATTCCTTTATAAGCTGTAGCTCAAAGAGAAAATGTCACCCCCCAAAAGATATTCACAGGCCTCTCTCTCATAGGCAGGCACAGATCCAGGTGTGCCTCTTTGGTCTTCTTCCAACTTTGAACAAAACGCACAATTTCTCTGAAATTCAGTTTCCTAAATTATAAAAATGGGGAAATAAATGGTTGTTAGGAGAACTAAAATAAATGAGAAGTAACATCCCACCCAACTCACACAGCAAAACTCGTTGTTTCAATGCAAATACAATTGCACTTGAACTTATAGGGCCCTGTGAGATCCATGCTAGCCTCCTGTCCACTTCTCTTCTTCACTGTGCTGCTGACATCCAAGACTCCCTCTTTCTTAAACATAGAAGCATCCCATCTGGCCTTGTTACCTCTATTTAGAATTACTTCCATACTCTCACATGGGGGGCCCATCCCACAGCCAAGTGTGTAGGCCTCAGATTCAATATCACCTCTTCAGAGAACCTCCACAGGCTTCCCTAAACCAGGAGGGGACACCCATGGCCTCACTGGAAGTGTCCCCAGTTCTCTGCAACACCTTTCCTGACACCATTACATCACTCCCTTTGTGATTATGTTTCCTGTGACTTTCTTCTCCCTTAGCTGAAAGTACCTACAGGGCTGAGATAGACCCCTCCCTCGTGACTGTATTTCTAGTAAAGTCTAGAGCACTGGTTGGCCCATAGGTGTGGTTGAGAGATATTTATTGAAGAATATTGGAACAAATGAGTGCAGCTCAGTAGCCAGACCCCTCCTTCGGATAATGGAAACACAAGCCAATCCATGTGGGAGATGCTGAGCTGAGATTGTGCAGTTGACTGCCAAAGCCAACTCAGAAATGGAGATGGGCATAGTGGATCTTCACTAGGCACTACACTTGGGGTCAACTCCAAAGAAGGGAGAGGAAGGGAAGCAGAATGGAGCAGAGAGAGAGGTTTCCATCAAAGTCCCAGCTGACCTGGTAGGGAGTTCTAAAGCTGGGATGACCATAAGCTTCCCTAGCTCGGCCAAGAGGGCCAAGTCTTCATGTCTTATGGGTCACTGGGTGTGGGCCGCCCCAGGAAGAGGACTGTCACTGAGGGGGTTCCTGAAGGGACCGATAGCTGAGGGCAGCTTGTCAGCAGCGGGAGGGCTAATCCTCCATTTCCAAAGTGGGAACTGGGTGGACGAGTACATCATTGATCACAGTTGATGGCTAGCATTTAGACATGGATGTTCTGTAAGGTGTCCTAGGAGCCTTGGTCTGTCATTGGGTTCCGCAGAACCACCCCTCAAGTTCTCTTCTATACTGGCTGCTGGTGACTTCAGTCAGAGACCATAACAAGCACACACACATCCATGGAACCACATTTTTGGTTTCAGTCTGGGTTACGATCCACAAGGGAGAGATAACTCAGAGCTGCAAAGGGAACAGGGTTCAAAAGAAAGCACAATGATTGGGAAGACCAACAGACCTGAGTTCAAATGGGTTACCAGCTGCGAGAACCTCAGCAAGTGGCAAAACTTTCCAGTTCCCCTGTGGATGAGAGGACCACCCACGGTGTGCGTAAAATAGTCTGTGACACCGCAGATACTTTCCATGCTACACCTCCCTCCTGACACCCATGCTCACTAACCAGGCCTAGCCCTCCCCCGACTGTGCACACCTGTCAGATGCTCCCCACCTGTCAGGTAACCTCTGGGAATGGAGCACATCCTACTGCACTAGGTTGCTGATTCTACTCTTGGTGCCCAAGTCTTCGCTTGTCCCTCTGGGTCACATGATCCATGATATTCCTTGCAACGATGATTTTCACTATGAACATCTCTCCTGTTCAGAATACTTCCAGATCCTATGGCCTTAGCTCTTGTGACAAAGATTTCAAAATCTTTATTATACTAGCATCTTCCATCTGCATGAGCTTCACTTGTTAATATTCAGCTCAAACTGAGTTTACCAGAGGTTTATAAAATGTCCCAAATAGAGCTATGCAGCAGCGCACCATCTCTTAGTTCTGAATCCTAGAGTCCTATCAGTGTGTTTATAGGTGTACAAACCAGGTTTAAAGGATAATACACATTCTTTGATAACATCCCCTAAACCCTCTGCATCTCTATCACGGGAACTCTGCTCAATTTTCTATACATAAACCCTGCTCTTTAGCATCATATCAATTGTTCACATTTATCTCAAGATAGTGTTGGTTCCCACCTGTTTCCAGAGTTCTCCTCTCTCCTTGACTGTAACAGCTTAAGGCTGGGGTTTCTGTTGAGCATCCTTCAAGTTCGGGAAGTACTAACTTTGGTGTACTGATGTTGGTCACAACTGTGTTGAACCCACTAATTTTATTTGAAACTAGTGTTAAGCAAGCGTTAATTTTCTTTAAATCTAGTGTTTTAAACTAGTGTTAATTTCTTTAAAAGAATCTTTTTATTATCAGACATGAAAATGCCAATTTCCCTTAGAAGGAAACACAAATAGAAGAAAAGGAAACACAAATAGAAGAAAATGCTAACACAAATAGAAGAAAAGGAAAGGAAATGTATTACATTCTAGAAAAAAATAGCCTGCTTGTCCAGGCTTTAATTAAAAGGGAACATAAGAAGTTCAGAGATGAGTTTCAGGCATTTTTAATCAAAATAAGGTTCAAAAACCCTTAGTCAGCTGAAAATTAAGATTTAAAAACCCTTATTTAGGCTGAAAATCTTGAAGGGGGAATAACATCCTCTCTGTGTGACTTTATGTTATTGAATGAGTCACCTGGACCACATGGCTCACAAGTGACATTTGCCCCACATTTTGGTGAGAAATCCTTCCGAGTCACTGATTGAAAGATCCCATTTCGCTAGGTACGTTTAGATCCAGGGTACACACATAGATTGATGGGAAAGGTAACTCTAAGAAGAGGCTGTGTCCTTCCCTTTGTGAGGAGGGGAAGGAAAAGAACCTCTTATTTTCCCTGACAACTTTACTGAAATAATTTCAGGTTTACAGGAGAGACAATTGGAGACTGGAGAGCAAAATGATTTGTCCTGGGTGGTACCTTTAGGTGTGAGGATTCCAGGCTTGAATCTTCTGGTTGTCCCATCCCCACCTCAAGAACAAATGTAAAAAATTGGAAGAATTGAAAAACTCAACAACTGGAAAAATTTTTGTTCTCCTCTTACCTGGACATCATCCCAAACCACCTGAATCTGCTTTCTGGAATTGACAAAGCTTCCTTATTTCCACAGGACTGCTATTGATTCTACCATGTGGCCCGATTTGAGAACCAATGGCTGTAGCAGAAACACAGGCATTCGATGCTTGCAGGCGGGAGCTTCAGGTGGATGGCAGCTTTCCTTCGGATGAACTCAACTGGGTGAGTCTTCTCTGATTTGGTCCCGAGGCTGCCATGTAAAGTGGCTATAAATTCCACCTCTCCCCTGATGGGAGGTGGTCCTGGATGGTCCCGTGCTATCTTTCAGGGTGCCTGTTTATCCTGGTGATGGCCCAATGGCCACGCTTCCCACCCATAGCCGGTGTCCCTCTACAGGAAATACCTACACCACTGACACCCTGTGGCTCTTGTCTGGTTGTGTCCAGCTTATTCCTGTCAAGATTGCTACTCTCTAGAGAACCCTGACTGGAAGGGGTAAAGTTTGTCTCATATGTGACACAATGAGGGGTGAAGACAACATACTGCAGGAAGAACATATTACTTAAAGTCTCAGGAGGTCAAGAGTGCTGACCGGAAGTCTGGAGACAGCAGAAAGCTCAACCAGCAGATGAAGTGGGGAAAGCAGTGGAGAGAGGGCATGGGGCAAGGCCCTTACGAGGGAGCATCGGCCTCTCTCTTGGGCTTTCCAGGAAGGATACGGATTGGCTAGTTTAAAAGAAAACACGTGCAAAGCAGGGAAACTTATTGAGGTGGCACTGGTGTTGACCTTTGGGTATTACTGTGGTCAGCAGCTGTGGTGTGTTGGTTTTGGATGGGTGGGATGAGGAACAAGTGGGTTTTATTGCAAAATGACCACATAGGAAGAGGAAGTTTTAAATAGGTCAAAGGTGACGGGTTCCACTGGGCTTCAAATGACTTATGTCAGGCCTATACATTGTGAACCCTGGTGTAGATCACTCACCTCTTTCTACACAGGAGATAAAAAAGAAGAAGAGAAATAGAAGCAGCAGCAGCAGTCCAGGGTGATGAAGTGATTTACCCAGGACTGAAGGACAAATATAAACTAGAAGGCTTAACCTCTTTGTTGGAAAAAAGAGATTTCCACCACCCCTGCCTTTCCTTAGAGCATCTACTTTAGGAAACTTTTCTTTCTCAATCTTTTTGAAATGCATATGACTTTATGAAACTAATAATCCTGTTGCCACCTGTATGGCCCAGGAATGCCTTTGTCAAGGACCTGGGAATCATCTCTTTGAAATGTAATGGCAAAGAAGATAACACGGGTCTCCCAGTCTCTGTGAGGGGTAAGAGCCTCACTTCAGCAGGTGCCGCGCCCCCAAACTACCGTTGTTTTAGTAAATTCTGTGTAGTAGGTATCACTCCAAAATCGCTTTATGTTTGGGAGGTTAATCGATTTGCCTGAGGTCACCCAGTCAGCCAACAGGGAAACCAAGATTTGAATCGAGGTTGAAAGTGATGAGGCAGCAGACTAGTCCCGCTCACCCCACACATGGAACACACAGACATTGATGAAGAAGATTCATAAGTTCCCTGGAAGCTGGGCTAAAGCAGGCACGCAGTGTCAGTGGGGCGAGGGGATTGCTGCCCAGGTCTGGAGCCAGCTGGGGCTGGGCATGAGCAGAGGCCCTGAGATCAAAGGTCCTGGGCCTCATCGGTGGACCTGGGGCAAAAATAACAACAGTGCTGGGATCCCACATTGATTGAGGCTAACTACACAGCCGCGGCCTCAATTTTCCTCAACTCTGAATTAGGGAGAACAAGAATAATGATGAGTAAACTCTCGTTTATAAAATCTGTTCTAAAGAGATATACACATTTGAGTCTTCCTCAGTGGTAGTTTAGGAGTATCAACAATAAATGATACTAACCATTTATTGTCCCCTTAAGGGACATCGAGCCTGGTCTATGGAATTCATCCACACATCTCAGATTCACTCACCTATGGACTAAGGATGAGGAATCGTCATATCCTAGGGGACAGTTAACTTTTACTGAGGATTTGCCATGCCTAACCCTCTTCTCAGAACACTGAACAACTGGAAGAGGCCCAGCCTCGCTGAGACCCCGTGACTGCCCAGTGATGTCTTCGTCCTGTCCCTCCTGCCTCATCTGCTCCACCAGGCAGCTCCTCGGGCTGCTCATCAAACAAAATGCAGGGCTGTCCCACCTCAAAGGCTGCCTGAGCCCTGCCTTCCCAGGCGTGCCTTTCCTGGTGCGGCTCACTCCCTGACCCTTGTCACCTCCCCACTCACAGGTCTTCTCCTTGGTGAGACACCCCTGTCCACCCTGGTAAAACCAGGGCCTTTCTTTGATGGCGCCAGGAACACAGCAGACAATCAGCAAAGTGCTTGCTTGATCCACGTTCAGTAAACGGGTAGCAACTGACACAGGTACCTTTGGAATTGGGTCCCCCAGGCCAGCCATCTAGTTGACATGTTTAATAGATGAGTGTACAGCTCCCAGGAGACCCAGAGGGTGGGCGCCCAGAGGAAGACACAGAGCTGGAGTGTTCGGAGGTGGAAGGGCGGCCATGCTGCCAGAGCCCAGCGTGCAGGGCAAGGCCTGCCTGAGGTCAGTGGGAGTGCAGAGGCCCGGACTGGGAGGCCACATGAGACCCCCGGTCCCGAGGACCTGGCCTGGGCCTGTAGCACAGTCCTGCTCCCCCTTGGTGGCAGACTTTCAGGACCCGAGGCGAGGCCCTGGAGGTAGTGTCATCCTGCACCACCTGACACCCGCTTTTCCACTACTCTGCTCTGGAGTATTTATTGAACACCTATTGTATGCCTGAAGCCAGGCAGGTGGGTGGAGTCTGGCTGAGGCTCCGCCCAGAGTGCCCTAAATTCACACTTGCTCCTCAGGCTGGACCCGGACTTCCATCCCCAGGGACCCCTGGAGTACAGACTGAGAACAATCTGAAATCACCACCTTTATTTTCTGTCAGGCCTTGAAGAAAGGTGGAGACAGGATGGAAGGGGTGCTAATGGCCTAGGGGGACGTCAGGGTCAGCTCCACCTGCTGCTGCTCCGGGTCCTCCTCCTTGTGGGCGCAGGGGAGCTGGCGGCCAGCCTGCGGGCAGCGGAGGTCAGGCTGCGGGGCCCAGTGCCGTGTGGGGCACCCCGCATCCGCCGCCCCTCGCACCCTGCTCCTCACACCCTTCCCCAAAGGCCTCCGAGGACCCCGCCGCCCCCTCTCTGGACTCCGCCTCTGCCGGCCTCGCCTGGCTCCTACCTCTTCTCTGCAGACTCCGGGGTCTGGGGCGCTCCCTGTTTGTTCCCCGACTTTCTCAATCTCTGCCTTCATCCTGTGGGGACCAAGCAGAGGAGCGGAGGGCGGTGAGCGTGCGCCAGGGGACCTCCAGGAAGTCAGAGATGGGTCCGAAGAGCCTGCCAGGGGGCCCTCTCACCCATGCTTCTCTGCCGGCGCGCCCTGGAGGTCCCGTGCCGAGTGCAGCCGTTGCTCCACCTCCTGCAGCCTGGCCCACAACATCGTCCCTGTGGGTGTCTGGGGTGTCAGCGCTACAGGCCGCCGCCGGGGGCCCCCTCCACCCACCCAGCTGCAGGCTCACTCTCTGCCAGCAGCTGCTCCTTGCTGCGTTCCAGGGCGCCGATCTCCTGGGCCAGTCGCTGCTCCAGCATCTGCGAGGACAGAGACCTGTGCCTGGCTGCACAGCCCCCTCTCTCCCTTTGTGCTTCTGGCACAAAGGATCTGACGGACCAGGGCAGAGCCTTTAGTGTGGCCCCTCTAACCCTTGTTGTTAGAAGCCCAGACCCTTACCTGCCTTAGGCCATTCACTCCTTCCACCTTTGACTGCTGCAGTTTCTGCTGTGGCGGAGACCTACTTCCCCCAGGGGCACCCCATGTCCCTGTGTATCTCTCAGCCTCATTCCCCCCACCCCACCCCACCCCCCGCCCATTTTCTGTTCTTCAAACTTCTCAAACGCTCCAGGCAGAGTTCAGCCTCAGGGCTCTGCACCAGGCTTTCCTTCTGCCAGGAACACTTGCACCCACACAGGTGCCAGGCTTTGCCCCCACCCGCTTCAGGTCCGATTCCAGGTCCTGCTCAGAGGCCTTCCCACCATTACATGACCGGCCCAACCGACTTTCTTGGCACAAATCTGGGTAAGCCTCCCTGCCCCACCCAGCTTGGGGTGGCAAACATGGGTCACCGCAGCCTCTCTCTGCCAGGTGCTGCCTGATGCCCCCATCAACAGCTGAATGGAGGCTTTCTCCAGCTTCTCATTTGCCACCGTGAGGTGGACGCTCTCTAGGTGAGCAGGAGGGAAGCAGGATCTGCAGAGGCTTCTGCAAGAATCTGCCAATGATGCCGGAAGTGACGGTGATGCAAGGTGAAAAGTGGCCAGATTCGAGGGGAAAGGTGAGAGGAAGAAAGGAGAGGAGTCCAGGACCATCACATGGCACTGGGCCTGAGAAGGGGCAGACGCTGGACCAGTCAGCGGGGACCCTGACACTCGGGAGGAGCGGCTTTGCTTGCAGGCAATAATGGCTCACATGGAACTCCCAGAGGTCCTTGTGCTGTTCCGTCAGATCCTCCAGCTGCTCTTCCACCTCCAACCTGAGGGTGGACACCCAGGAATGAGACCACACGCTAGGACCAACACTCAGCCCGGCCAGGTCTGGGGCTCACCATGCCCAGGCCTTCAGACTGTTGCCCCATGCTCCCTCTGTTGGGGTCCCCTGGTGGGATTTATCCTCCAAGCCTTGATTCCAACATCTCTTCCAATAAACATTTCCTGATGCAAATCCCACTCTTACTCCACCCAACGGCCCTCCAGATGCCAGGCTTCGGAGTCACCCCAGATTTCTCTCTGTGACTCTCTGAAATCTGAGAGTTAGGAACAGAAATGTGCTTCTGCACCATTTGCTTCCTGGGAAAGACCACCCACCCTCAGTCATATTCTCTGACTGAGCCCCCTCTCTCCAGCAGGAGTGGGGGTTGGGACATCTCACATTTACCCATTGCCTCACTTCTGTTGAAAGTGAACCTTCGGGGCCCCTGTGAAGACCATCCGCTCTGCTCAGCCTGTCCCCAATAGAACTGTGCCTTCCCACGAAGCTTTATTAGGGGTGTGTAATTCAGTAAAACGGATTCTAAAGTTCTGACCTGAAGCCTGCATATTCTACTCCACTGTAACCCTGGACAAATTTACTTATTCCTTTTTCTGGGTCTCGCTTTCCCCATATATAAAATGGTGGTAGTGGTGTATTGTGAGAATCAGGTAAACATTAACAGACTGTATGTAGTGTGGCTAAGAACACACACACATTAAGTACCTATTATCAAGTTTCCCTACGTGATTAAAGTTATGGTGTCATAACTTCATGATGTGGGACATGGGACTTTGGTCATAGGGCTGTGCGAAGTAAGGTTCAAAAAGATGAATGGATACAAGGCTGGATGAACAGTAAATTGGGTGGATGAGTGGCTGCTGGGGAGATGATGGCTGGCCAGAGGGATGATGAGCGGAGGGAAGATGGTTCAATGGAGAAATAATGGAAGGACTGGAGGGATGGATAGGTCTGTGGATGGATAGTTGGGGAAGGAATGAATGGCCAGATGAAGGGATAACTGGAAAGGTGTAGAGAGATGAATGCATGGTTGAATGGATAGAAGATGAAAGGATGGGAGGTTAAAGATGGTGGCTGGATGATACAGTTGGCTCACTGATAGGTGCACAGATGAATGAGTGATCGGGAGCCGGGGAGATGGACAGGTAGGAAAATGATGACTGGGAATCTAAAATGAGCAGACAGATGAATGAACGGAAGACCTGGATGGGCAATAGGGAGAGACTTAGAATAACAACAGTGGGTGGAATTCATTTGATAAAGAAATTGGCAACGAGTGTCTAACTGTTGCATCACTCTTATAACCACCACCTAGAAAAATAATCGTCTGTACGCCGTAGTGTAGAAAGGGACAGGAAGAGTGTGCAGACAAGATTCACTATCCTCGCTCCTGCTCCCTCCTCCTCAGATTGGAGGACGAGTTGGCAGAGCCGAGGCAGACCTCTTACCTCTGAGTCTCCTTCTCCCTCTCCTGGCAGTGCTGCCGGAGGATCATTACTG
This sequence comes from Sciurus carolinensis, assembly GCF_902686445.1. NCBI lineage: Eukaryota > Metazoa > Chordata > Mammalia > Rodentia > Sciuridae > Sciurus > Sciurus carolinensis. The sequence continues at coordinate 9,510,179 of NC_062228.1, forward strand.
CCTCTGTGGAGAGAGGAACCAAGATGGCGCTGTGAGAGCTCTTGGGGACACATGGTTGCGCAGGGGTAAGGAGCCCACATCACGCTGGGCTCTGGGAGGCACTGAGAAGACTTTGGTGTGTATTTCAAGTGAGGAGGCAACCCAGGGAGAGATTTGAGAAAGCAGGGACTTGGGTTTGGTGGGGAGGACTCCCCTGGCTGCTCTGGGGACTGGGTTTCTGTCAAGTGGGGTGAGAGTAAGGAAGACACAGCAGCAGGTAAATACCTTGCTTTTTGCTCAAGACCTCCTCTAGGTGCACTTTCTCTCCATTCACTGGAAAGCAAATGACATTTTCAGCTCCTAAGGGTCATATCCCATGTCCCCTTCATGCAAAGGGCAAAATCACACACAAATTATGGTATGTCCCCAGGAGAGGCAAGGGATGTTCTTACTCCCTGTGCCCATCTCCCCTGGAGACATTCCTGACCCAGCTTCTTCATCTTGGGGTCCACATTCCCTGTAAGTGTCAAAGGAGTAAAGGCCCTGAAGCACAAATAAAGTTCACACTGAGGACAGAGAGGGCCCTAAAGAAGTAAGTGACCTGTCAGGTGGAAATAAGCACTTTGAAAAAAAAAAAAAAAAAGGCAGATCAAACAGGAGAGTGGCAGGAAGAGAAAGAGGGTGGGATTCTACTTTGAGACGGGCCCATCGAGGTGGACCGATGGGCTGCTTGAGCTGAGAGCTGAAAGACAACATGATACAGAAAGAGGCAATCTGGATTATGGGGTCAAGAGCACTGCAGGTGAGGGGACAGTCATGCCAAGGCCCTGAGCCACTGCAGGACACCAGCCGTGGTCAGAGGATCTCTGGGTCCCTCTTTTCTCCCCACTTACAGGAGTCTAGTTCCCCACACAAGACCTCCTGGCGAGCTCGGGCCTCCCCTACTTCCTGGTTGGTTTTCTTTCCTGGGCCAAAGGAGGAAAGAAGCCTGTGTTAGAGCAGGCTGCGTCCCTTGTTGTTCTACCACACACCGTGACACGCATCTTCAAACAGCTCAGGGGGCAGGGGCGGGGGCAGGTGGCTTCTGTGGATGTGGACCTGGAGCATTCAACAGCCAGCCTTTCCTGCTGGCCCCAGCTGGCCAGTCTCGGTTCCCAGGTTTACCTTGCTGAAGCTCACTGATCCGGTTAATCAGGTCCTCGATCTGCGGCTCCAGGCTTCCCTCTGAAGAAAGGAAGGAGGACTGAGCCAGAAAAGACAGATGCCTGGCTGTGCAGGGCAGGAGGAGGAGGGGTGCATGCTGGCCCTGGGCCTCGGCTGCTATCCGTCAACAGACATTTACTGAGCCCTGCCATATGCTGGGACCTGTAGGAGGCCCTCGCAGGGCTTGCGTTCTGGGTGGGGGAGACAGATATTGAACAAAGACACATGAATCAGTTTGAGTGGCAGTATCTGCTGTGAAGGGAAATAACCTGAGGTGAGGTGTTGAAGAATGAAGGGCAAAGCTGCTTCGTGAGATTTCGAAAGGCTCAAAATCAAGTGCAGTCTGTGGGGCTGGACAGCTCGGGGAGGGAACTGTTCCAGACAGAGGGAACCAGTGCAAATGCCCTGTGGTAGGAGCTGGGGAGGGCTGTGTCCAAGGCAGCAGGGAGGGGCTGGTGTGGCTGGAGTCTAGCCAGCAAGTGGAGAGGAGCAGGAGGAAGTGGGAGGGGAGGTCGCTCAGGGCCCCTTGGGCCACTGTGCAGGCCCATGGACGCCACCCTGAGGGAGGCAGGAGCCAGTGGAGACTCCCACACGCCCATCCTACGGAGAGTTGGGCAGCGCAGGCTCAACTTCTGTCAACCTGGACTCTCATTTGGGAAGGAGGGAAAGACTTCCACGTTGCAGGTGGGAGTGTGCACCTTCCCCAGTGACAGGGAGATCACTCTCCTCTAGGAGTCGCCTCCAACTTCTCCGTCCCATTTCAGGGCTCTGTTGGGAGAAGGTCATTCCTCTCTGGCTCTAAGGTGGGTAAACAGCAGGGAGCTGCCACACCCTAGCCAGGTTTCACCTCAGCCTCCCCCGCACTCCAGCAGGGCTCCAGCCCTAGGGTGGGTCCCGGGAGCCAGCTGGCCCCAGGCCCTTTGCAACATGGCCAGGTGCGTAAAAGGAGAATACAAGGAATAGTCACCTAGAAATGCATTTGGTTTTAAGTCTCTGGGAAGAGACTTAAAAACAGCTGCAGCTCTCCAGTTGATCAGGGAAATGGATGACTGGGCTGTGTGTGTGTGTGTGTGGTTTTCTATTCTCTGGACTGCCTGGATTCTGGAGTGTGGGACTGTCTTTCTGGTTCAAGGTTGTGAGTAGAGGATGTGGGCTGGAAGCACGTTTATGATTCAAACCCGGCCCGAGGTTCAGAACCTGACACGAGACCTTTCTGCAGCTTCTTCACCATTGCCAGCAAGTCTTCAGTCTTCTTCGAAGACTTGTCCTGCCCTGTGGAGATGAAGACTAGAATTACAGGGCTAAGGAGAGGGAGCGGGGTCAGGGAAGGTCCAGGCCCATCTGGAAAGGGAGGCCCCATGGGCTCTGCAGCCAGTCCTGGGCTGAAGCCTAGGCTGAGCTGACAGTCCATTTCCAGAGGGAGCGGGTACCCTGCAGTACCCGTCTTTCATCCCTGAAGTTCAAGGGTATGCTGAATGAAGCAGACACTCTAATGGCCAGTTTCTCCATGAGGGGTCAAAAGACACCCCAAGCATTGCCTTAATGAAACTGGGGGATAAGCAGAGGGATGAATTTTTGCTACTGCTGCTCTTCCAGGTTATTCTGAAGGTCTAACCAATGCAATAGTGCAGACAATGGTTATTCATGGCTGCTAGCATGAATACAAATGACAACTGGATGTTATCAGCCTCTTGACTAATGGGAGAGTCTCAAAAGGCCCACAATAAACAAAATAAAGGGACTCACACCAGGCTTCCCTATGTTAATACTACTTCAAAGGAAATGCAAAGGGCTGGCCAACATGTTAAATGACACCTTTGGAGGTGTGATCATTATCACGCAGACTCTGGGAAACTCAGGAAAGCCTGTTTTCCTCAACAGATAAATTGCAGAAGAAGAAAATGAAGGAGCAGGAGAACCCCATTTGGAAAGCTTTACACGGAGGCATGCATCGATCAGTATGCAGTGCACAGACCTTATTTGGATCCTGACTCAAACAAAGGCACTTTCCACCATTGATGCGTCTGTGTACATTTTAACATCAGACTTTATTACTTTTAAAATTCAAACAACAACAACGAACAAAAAAACCACAGGAAAATATTAGCACTTTCAAAACATCTTAAACTCTTTAAATCAATGAGAAAAGGTCAAAACCCAGTGACCACTTGTCTCCAAGGAAAACGAGGCAGAGATGCAGCTCATACACACATACAGAAGCCAGAAAGTGAAGGCAGAAATGCTTTCCCACAAGAGCATATGGTGAAAGACCCCCTCCCTCAGGTCCTATGTACCTACTCCCCTCCTCAGAGGTCATTACTGTTACAAGTCATTCAATTCATAATCAAACATGTACTCTATTCTTCTGTGTAAATGGTAGTATGTTCTACATGATGTTGTACATTTTCCATTTTTTATTTGACAATGTATACTGGTGATCTTTTTCTTATTTTTAGTGGCCACATAATGTTCCACTGCATGGATATACCATGACTGAAGAGCAGTCTCCTACGTGGACATTTATAAACAATGCCAGTGACCCCCATATTGCTCTTCTTAGCTGCCGCAACAAAGTACCACAAACTGGCCTTCCGTCCTGTGTCTGTCATCACGTGCCATTCTCTTGGTGTGGACCTGTGTGTCCATATTTCCTTCTTCTTATTGAATTATAACCCACCCTATCATCTTAAATAGTTACACCTGCAAAGACCCTACTTTCAGATAAGGTGACATTTTGAGGTTCTGGTGGGTACACAGTGTGGGAGTTGCTCCATTTTACCCAGCACACCATCCTTGTAAGTCCTTTGTGCTTGTCTACTAGATACACGGGGAACAAGACCCAGGCAGGGGCCATCTGTGGCATCAAAGGCAATGCTTATTATTTAAACTGGCTCATGTTATGAAATTGCCCTCCATGTTTTGGGGGTCCACAAAAGAACCTTCCCCCTACTCTTACCTGCCAAGTATAATTTTCACCCCCCGTCCTTTTTATTGCCAGTCTGATAGGCAAACTCTATTTTGATATTACCACTTTCTGGTAATATCAAAACCTTCCTCATCTCCTCTACATCAGAAATTCCACTCTGAGGAACACATCTTAAGGAAATAGTTAAGAATGATGGGCAAGAAGTTCACTGCTTCACTATCTGTAATCTTAAAATAAAGAAGTGACCTGAAGATACCTTAGGGGGTTAGCTAACAATAGCACATTTGTAGAATGAAATTCTCTAGTTATTGAAAATCATAATTGTAAATCAGGGTTTTGTAACCTGAACTTTTTAAATTTTGTTGATGTGTTTGATGGCATGTCTAACCTTCACCTTCTTTACATCTTTTTGTCTGGCCTGAAATCTCTCATAAATTAGTATTCATTGGTTTAATTGGGCATTTTAATTTTTAAACTACTTAAATAATGAACAAATATAGAACATGGAATTAAAAGTCTCTCCAACAGCCCATTCTCCAAGTCATTCCCCTTTCCAGAAGTAAACGGCCAGCAATTTAGTGATATTTGGACCATTAGTTATTACCCAAGTAACAGAGAAAGAAAATTCAGGCACCACAGAAATGTGTGAAGTTAAAAATGGCACATCCCCTTCTCTCCTTGGCCCTCAATCTCTCTGCCCAGATACAATCACACTGAGCTGCTAGGTCTCCTCTTGAGACGTTTTAATTATTGAAATATTCTTACTATTTAGAAATGAAACCAAAACTGTTTTAAACAACAAGGAGAAGTGTTTGTGACTGTTTGGTCTTCAAGATTTTGTGAAGATTTTCAAATGCACGTGGGAACGAGGACGCCATCATGGGCTCCAAGGTGCGCAGGGCCCAGATCCAGTAAGAGTGAATATTCACCCACTTTCACTTCAGCTTTTTTCCCTGTGTTCAAGCATCTTCCATCAAGCCTCCGCATCTTGACATTCGCCCCAGTTACTTTTGCAAGACATTTTCTAGGATAACTTTAGTCTTATAATCACATCCAAAAAGATAAAAAATCATCACATAATATCACATAATGCTCAGACCACATATAATTTCCTCTGATTGTCCCCCGTCTTTCCTAGCTGGCTTTGACAACCATTTCTGCAAAAGATTCACCTATATGTCTCCTCTCTGCAATGTTCTAGTGCTGGACATGAGGCCAGGAGAAAGCGATAAGTCAATCTTTTAAATAATCTGACATCTTGTAAAATTTTTAAAAGTTTTATGTTATAGTAAAAAGCAGGCTGTGAAGTATGAATCCCCTTTTAAACATTTTATTCTGAAATAAATTTCAGATGTAATGCAAGTTGTCACAATAGGCTACAGTGCCCCCATTTGCTCTTCTACCAGAGTCCCCACTTTTGAGTATCTGAACCGTGAGTTGCAGTCATTTTGGTCCATCACTCTTTAATATTCCAGTCTATACTTCCTATATACACAGGAACTCCAAGTAACCACAGCATAACCATCCACATTTGGATGTTAACACTGATCCAATGTTAGTATATGATCCTCAGATGTCACTCATTTTTCCCCTCTTTCCCCCTTGTATTTTAGAATTGCACTTTAATACCTATACTTTCCTAAAAGAAAAACAAAATAATAAATCACAGAAATGCCTCCACTCTGCACCAGCCCCAAATTTGATTCCCCTGTCTAGAGCTACCCGCTGGGCTGTATGCTTTCTGACATTTTTCTGTATAACACACTGAAGCCTATACCTGACAATCTTCCTCTTCACTAGTAAAAATGACTTCCTTTGGATCTTACTGTCAATAATGATTCCATCCACTTAAAAATTATTTTTCCTGCCACCCACAGGCACCCCACAATGTGCATGAACATACCTAGATTTAGCCATTTCTATGATTACTCCTTGTATCTTGCCTCCATTAACGACACCCTGATGCCCACTCCTGGCCCATGCATCTGTGTCCTCTCCTATGGTAACCTAGAATGACTGAGGCGATGCTAAACACACACTACCAAACTGCCCCTTGCAAAGCCTTTACTGGCCAGTTGTCCTCTTTGGCAAAAGAAAGCCTGTTATCACCACTGGGTAATCAATGCTAGATATTATCCCTTCCTTTATAAAGCCAATATGATGGGTAAGAATTGGTAACTTGATGATTTTCAGTTTTCTCCACTGCTGATGAAGTTAATCATAACTTCAACTTTGAGGAATTTGAAAGGTTGATAATAAAAGTTTTTTTTAATTGGTGGCCTCTACATTAAAAGACTAATAAATGGGATCTATTTACACCTATCTTATAACTATCCTTTCTTTGAAAGCTGACTCTAAGACAATTCTCTGTGTTCAAATTATTTCATTATTCACACGTTAAAAAATGACTGAGCACCAACTATGTGCCAAGCATTATTTTAGGTGCTGAAAAACAGCAAGGATTAGTCTCTGTTCTCATGAGGCTCACATCCTAGGACAGATAATAGACAAGAAAATCATCATCACTTTGATGTCTGCATGTAATTCTTGCAAGATGTAGTATGATGTGCTTATGAATACAAAGGTCTGAAGAGTGTGCAGGAAGGGTGGTTAGAGATGGGTATGAGGCAAGCTGGAAACCAACCTGTTGAAGTAGGGTGATGGGTGTAGGGGCATTCATTGTGTTCTTTTCTCAACTTTGGTACATTTTGAAAATTTCTTTAACAAAAAATCGCTAGCATCATATTAGTACATTATTACTTAAGCCTTCCGAGTTTTTTTTTTTTTTCCTTTTGGTTAGTCTGCAATTTGGAGTTTTGGCCACGCCCCCTGCCTTTCACCACTCTGGATGAGCTGTCATTATTAACTCAAAAGCCACTCTCCTTAGGAGACTTAAGAATTCATGTAGAGTGTGATGGAGGCTTGGTGTGGAATAGTGGCACTGGAGAATAAGCTAGTTTTCTCAGGGTCGCAGCAGCTGCGTGATTTCTGCTAGAACATCCCCTCCCCATTTTGTTTGAAGATACGCACACCAAATTATTTACTGTTTACAAAACACCCAAGCAACACGTCTGAAGTGGACAGAGTTAATCTGGGTGATGAGAATGTGCATGTTATTTACCGCCACGTAGTAGAACGGTTAAAAGTCTCAATAATAAAAGGTTTAAAATTCATTCTGTTTAACTCCTGCCACCATTCTCGGTTACCGGAGGCCCCAAGGCCCTCGGGCAGCCCTGGCCGCAGGTGCCCGCCGCGCCCGCACTACCTCCAGCCTGCTCCGGCGCTCCGGGCTCCTGGCTCAGAGCCCCCGGCTCCGCTGCCATTTTCCAACGCCGGGCTGCGCGTTTGCCTGGGACGACGACGGGTTACAAAGTAATACCCACGTGAGGGCGAAAGGCAGTTCGCAAGCGATCTGGCACATTTACTCCATCGGTTGACCTCGGGCGGAGGAATGAGAGCATCTGCTGTGAGCACGCGCACAACACCTGGCGCGCCTGATGGACAGTTGGCACGCATGCGCACCACTGCGAGGCGTACCGGTTCAACAGGGGCGGGACGGGGCACCGGGCGTTAGGGGCTGCGGGTGGTGAGGATGATGACCACAGCAAACCAAGGAGGTCTCTATTAGGATGCTTGTGTTGTGGCGGGCTGCCAAAACCTGGGATAAATATGCATGTGCCATGACAGTCTGAATCCCGTTCCGTTTGCAAATCTTCATTACAGAACCTATGAGAGAAAGTTAGGTGTGTTTCAGAGAGAAGTACAATGTGCCTTAGACACCAAGTGCACCTCCTGCGTAAAAATTCCCGATCCTGGTCACTGCGGAAGTCAGGCGCTCCATGTCCTCTTTTCCAAGGGAGGCTGTAACCCTGCTATTATTAAAAGCAGCCAACGTTGACGCAGGGTAAAAATGAACACAAGTGCATGAAGGGCAAAGGAGTATCCTTTAGGAGCTTGGTTTTAAGCCTTTTACATAGTTTTTTTCTTTAAAACACCCTTCAGGTCAGTTCCAGGTACAGGTTGACCCTGTATTCCCAGTTCTAGAGCCCCTGTGGGACACCCTAGAAATCCTGGTCAGCCCTAGACAATCAGAGCTGACAGTCCAATGAAGAAACAGATTTATGAAGAGGTTTAAGGGGACAGCCCCTGACAGAGACTGGAGGAGGTGAGGCAGAGGTGGGCAGAGCCTTTGCCCAGAGCTGGAAGTGATGAAGGAGCTGGAGGAGCAGCCTCTATCCCTGGCTGCCTTCACCCTTTTCCCATTTGTGGGCAGGCCCTCAGATCTTGCCTGCCTGCCCAGGGAGAGAGGGACCAGCCAAAGACAGCTGCCCCACCCACATTTCCAGGTTGGAGACCCAAGACAGTCACTCCAGCAGGCTGGGAGCACCACCCTTCAGAGTCCAGTGAATAAGCCATTATGGGGAGCTTGGTCCGTAGAGGTGGCTGGGGGTGTGGAGTACTTGGGTGGGTAACGAATGAAGAGTCGGTCCTCCTCTTTCCTCACCCAACGCAGGAGTTTGGTCACTACCAAGATGGCACCTGCCTTTGTCACCAGGGGGCTGAGGCAGGTATAGAGCTCAAATTTGGAGGTCACCTGGGGGTTTGAAAGGAGACAGAATCAGAGGCTGCAGTTGGCCATGGATAATCCTGCCCACCCAAACCCAGCCCCAGATTTACCTTCTGCAGCTTAGAAGATGTACCTGGCAGCAACTCCTACCTGGTGTTGACTGGACACTAGGCTAAGGCAGGTAAGCTGATTTTACTATGTCATGGGTTGGTCAGGGGTTCTCAGATGGGTCTAGGGGTCAGCTGGAACCAGTGGCTTCAACTGGGTAATACTGGCTGGCATGTGTGTGTGTCTCAGGGGGTATGTGGTTATTTTTGGCCCCTGGTTTGCTTATCTGTGGAGTGGGGATAATATTAACAACAATGCTTAACACTCAAAGAGCAACCGCTATATACTAGGTCTCACATTAAGTTCCACATTCCTGTGTTTTCATCCTGTATAGCCTGGGCGTAACATAAAGAGGAACTCAATCTAATCTGCATAAAGCCTGAGAACTGACCCCACTGTGGCACCAGCACCTTTTCTGTGCCACTTCCACTGCTGTCCCCTGGCTCCCTCTGTCCCAGCCACTTTGGCCTTTCCTTGTTGTTCCTTAAACACAGCCAGGCCCAGCCCCACCTCAGAGCAGTGGAAGAGCCCTTTCCCTTTGCCAGGTGTGCTCTCCCTCCAGAAACCACGTGGCTCACTACTTCTGTCCACTCAAGGGCCACCTGACCACCTGATCTTAAATCCTGGGCCTCCCCTATCTTGGTTTTTAAATGCCAGTCTCCACTGAAAGGTATAAAAACTCCTTGGAAAAATGGATGAGTTCAGGCCTGGTGCAGAATCAGGTCAGCAGCACTCACAGTGACAAGACATGTCAAGGAGACACAGGCATCAGACTGGCTAAATCACACAATTTTAGCACCAAAATAAACGCTAGAAAATAGATTAGCCATTGAAAATTAAAGAAAAAAATCCATGAGACCATACTGACATAAAATTAAAAATTCAATGACTAGGACAAAGAAAAGTTCTTCTTTATCCTAGAAAGGGTAGTGGGGTTAGAAAAAGCACCATTGGGCAAACACCAGACTAATGACTATTGCAAATTAGACTCATCAGTGGGTATTAAAATTAGACTCATCGGTGGGTATTAAAATTAGTGGTGAAATTATGATGAAATAGAGGACGCTGACATCAATGCCACAGGTATCTACTAATGACAGACAGGAAAGTGTCAACTTTATCATGAAGAAATCTGGAAGACACCACCTTAACTAGGTGATCGAAGTTGACATCAACAAAAGCAGGGACAAACTGGCATCATAATCCCTTAAGACAATGCAGAAAAGGGCATGTCACCTTTGTGGGATTCTTGCTCAAAAAGCATGACCTCAATTTCATCATGATAAAAAAACACAAGCGGAGGGACATTTTATAAGCTAACTAAATTTCTACAAAAGTGCCACAGCCATGAGGCAAAAAGACTGGGAACCGTTCTAGAATGCGACCAGGGAGATATCATAAACATGTCCAACATTTGATCCTAGACTGGATTCTGAACCAGAAAAAGAACATCAATGGGACAATTGGTAGAATCTGAACCAAGTCTGTGGATTAAATGTTATTGAACGTTAACTTCCTGCTTTTGATGTTACTGTGGCTTTATTTGATGTCAACTTCCAACTAAGTTTAAAATTACTTGAAAATGAAATTTTTAAAAAATCAAAAATTAAAATCCTCTGCCTAAAACAGGGCCTGATATGCAGCAGATTTGCAATAAATTATTTAACAAATGTCAGAGGCTGGGGAAGGTGCCATTTCCTACAGGTTACCTTGACTGCCTTCCCTGAGGAGCTGACCTCTAACAGGAGCCCAGGTAAGGATACCCAGACAGAGGGCACAGCATGGACTGAGGTGTGCTGGAGACTCATGAAATCAAAGTTGCACTGGTGGAAAGTGAGGAGCTGGGGACTCAGTAATGCTTAACGGGGTCTCCTGCCATGTAAGACACTGTACTAGTTGCTAAGGGACAAACAACTGGAACGGTGGGGCTAGCATGGGTTTGCACACAGTGGTAAATCCTGCGGTTCAGAGGTGTGTGTGTGATGGTGGGGATGGTGTTACAAGGAGAGGCAGAGCCCAGGAAAAGGTCTGGTGCACTGGAGGGGCTGTTGTAGGGCGGAGGCTTCCAGTGGGCATGGGCCCACTCAGCACTCACCCAGGCCAGCAGCGTCTCCTTCTCAGCCACGTGGTAAATGAGGCGCAGGGGTCGGGAGGAGCTGTGCAGGCGAGCGTGCAGGCGGTGGTACAGGTCCGACAGCCGCTGCCGCTCCTCTTCTCTGCTGTAGGGGGCCTCGAGCTCAGGGCTGCCATGGAGAGGGAGGTGGAGGAAAGGTGAGGTGAGGGCCTTTTTGGCTGGCCCATCTCCTCTCTTAGTCTCGGGCTCTTAATTAAGGTGTAGAGCTGAGCCTTTCCCATCAGACTTGAGGGTTCTCAGTGGTTGGAGATCAAGCTTCCCCCATCAAACTAGGGGACTCCCTGAGATCTAGACCCCATTTGGGGTCTAGGTTCCTTGGGTTGCTGGCTGAGCCTGTCATCTAAGAACTGTTTTATATCCTGGCGGGCCGGCTCTCTCTCAATTCATGTCTACAGGATGGTGACCATCCTTGTTAGACAAGCCCTCCCACCCAGCCACCACCACCGGGTCAGGGCCCACCTGGTAAACTGGGGCAGCTGGCGGTGGTGGTCAGGGATGTCCAGTGGCTTATAAAGGAAGTGCCGGAGGCCCGGTGCCCCCACAGCCTGCACACTGTACGCAGGGGCACTGGCCGCCGGGGCATTAGAGAAGCTGGCAGGTTCCCCGAGAGCACGCAGGGCGCCGAGGGCCCGCATCCCCTCTTCCACCAGGCGCCGGCAGGCGGCCATGGCATGGAAGGCTTCGCGGTGGGTGCCGAGCAGCAGCAGGCAGACAGGCATGGCATCCAGGCGGGCCACGTAGGCATAGAAGAAACCGTCGGGGTTGAAGCGGGGCAGGCACACGGGTGCCCAGGCCTCGCCTGCCGCAAAAGCCGGCGCACCCACCCAGTCAAGCAGCAACTGCAGGTCGGCAGGGTCCAGTCGGCACTCGGCCAGCACGTTCCGCTCCTGGGCAGCTGTTATCAGTCGACCCCCAACTGCCAGCACGGACAGCGCCAGGCCGGGTGCTGTGCAGCGCCTCAGCAGGGCGCCCAGTGCTTCCCGCAAGGGGCGGGCAAGGGGCACGCAGCGCACAGCGCCCAGCAGCAGGGCGCCTGGATCTCGTTCCACACTGTCCAAAAGCCGGTCCAGAGTCCGCTCGGAGCCAGCCAGCAGGCGGCGGAGGTCGTAGTTCTGCTTGTGTGCGAAGATGCGGGCCACGCTTGCACGCGTCAGAGTGCTCACGATCTGCGCGTGCACAGCCAGGAGCTCCCCGCGCAGCTGGGCTGCTGACTGAGGAGTCCTGGACACGGCCACCAGCAGCAGCGGGCCCTGCTGTAGGAACACCAGCTTGTGGTCCTCTGGGGAAGGGAAGGGGCAGGGCGAGGGGTAGAGTTGTATCAGGAGTGACTCCAGGGGTCAGGCGGAGTCTTCTGCCCTCTCACTCCAACACTCCACACCAGGCCCAAGTCCCCACCATTGCTCTGCGGGCACCTGGCTAGGGCGAGCAGGAGCCAGGGAATTTGGACATTTGTAGAAACATGACAGGATGTCAAGGGATGAGGTAGGTGAGAACACAGCACCGAGTGGGGTGGGAGATGAAATGGAGCAAGGACCCAAACGAAGCCAGGACACCCAGCCCAGCCTTAGCCCCCCACAGCCATGCTCTCAGGTAAGGAGGGGTCATCCAGTGACTCACTCAGGGCCCAGCGTGTCAGTCACTCAGAACAGCAGGTGGGGAGATGGACCTCTGACAGACCCTGCCTGTCTGAACAGTGCCTCAGGTAGGCAGAGGCAGATCCACCAGGGCTGGTCAGACAGACCTCTAGCCACTGCCTCCCACACTGCTTCCCACCCCTTCGCTCACCAGCGTAGATGGCGCGGATGGAATCTCCGGCACTCTGCACAAAGGACACAAGGGCTGTCATCACGCCCATCGTAGCTGACAGCGCCTCCACGCTACCGTACCGTGAGTAGATGGGCTTGCCAGCCTCACTCAACACAAACACATGCTTCCGTTGGCTGCGCCAGTCCTCGTCACTGGGGTCCCCGCTGCTGGGGTCCCCACCTTGGCCCCCTGAGTCACTCTCAGGGCCATGAATGCTGTCCGAGGCTGCAGTACTCCAGTGCTCACTGGTACTTGGTGGGGCCTCTGACTGGGGCAGTGGTGACAGGAGGCTGGGCGACTGGTCCTCGGCCTTGGATCCTGAAAGGAAGCCCTGGTGGGTCATCTGCCTGTGGACTCCAACTAACCAGGTTCCCAAAACCCTTGGAATACTCACCAGTCCCTCAACAGCCCCTGCGTGTAAAGACCTCTGAGTGTCTCCCTTGCTCCTTAGTGACTCTCAGAGATTGGTATCTCCATAATGATGCCTTCCAACACTAAGGTTCCAGTGATATCCCGAAACTGGAATAACCTGAGATGCCCTCACTGTCATTCTCCAGACCCTCTAAGTCCCTGCACACCAATTAGTCTCCTTTCAGCAACTACCAATCTCAAGTCTTCAGCATCCCATTGTCTCTGAATGACCATTAATATTCTCATTTCATCCACTTGCCCATTAATTCCTATAACCCCTTATTTTTTCTCTTGGCCACCATCACCATCCATAATATCTATGCTCCTTACCTTCTGACTCCTCTAGCCTCTTTTTATTCTCATTGATGTCCACTGATCCCTGTTGACCACCATTGACTCTCCTGGTCAACCATTTATATTCCCCGTGATATTAATTCTTCTGGTGGCTGCCATTAGCATCCACTAACACCCAGATCTTTGAGACTCTATGAAGCCCCATTCACTCCTGTTCAATTCCATTGAGATACACCAACACCCCAACAATACCACAGTATCATCTGCCCTGACCCACAATGTGTTTTACTCCATGTCTACTTCCTGCACTCCACCGACCGCCACCATTAACCTCCAAAAACATGTAGGACTTTCATGACCTCCACTGCCCTTCCCCATGACCATCATTAACACTCACTAAATACCACAACCACATCCCCCACTGCTTCCCTGGCACACCCATCCATTCTCATTGATGTCTACTGATTCACCCAGTGACGATCACTATTATTCACTTGCAACTATGTCTCTGCATTTCCCCCACAAAATCCAGTTAACTTATAGTTTCTCAATGACATATACCAGTATTCCCATGTCTCCAAACACCATCTACTCCCTCCCAATAGTGTCATTACCTGCCAATAATTCCTAAGTCCTAAAGAACCTCCCTTTATTCTCAGTAATGTCTGCTAAACCTTCCCAAAGACTTAACATCAACTAATTCCAAAGTGATCTATGAGCAAAGATTTCTCGATGACTACCAATGATTCTCCAATGACATCTTTACACATCCACTAACATCAGATTTCAAACTCCTCCCCCACGGATCCCTATTTTCCACATAATTTCACTGACTCCCTATTCCCTGTTGATCACCATTGTTAGTGGATGTCAATGATTCTTTAAAGATTTCCTTCAACAACCTTCTATTGATCCTTCAGTGTCATAAATACGGAGTACACACAGACCCTCATTAATTCTCTTTCCCATTGCAATGACTTAACACCCTATCTCCCCAAAACATTAACTTCTAAACAGTCCTTCCTCTGACCCTGTTGACTTTCTTTTACTCATTCATTGGTCAAAACACCCTAAATTCCCAAGACCCTCTTGGACCACAGCTGTATCCTTTTTGATTCCTCAGTGACCTAAATTCACACCAAATACATTCTGATTTCCCCAGGACTGAGAAGTTTCTCAGGTTAAGGTTCCAATGCTAAAATGGGGATATCCCTGGACAAACTGGGGACCGTTCCTCATCCTACCTTGAACTCCCATAAAAGGACATATCTGCCCCAGGCCACAAGACTGCACTCAGAGAACATCAGCTGATACCCACTGACTTCCTTTTTATTTCTCCACGATTCAAGTATACCAGTGAGTCAACCGTGCCCTCCCACTGAACAGGTTATGGGTCAAGTGACTTTCCCGAGTCCCAAAAGACTCCTCACTGGTCTCCAAATGGTCCTCCCTTTCCTTTGCCCAACAATGACAACCCCTTGGGAGCCCTCCCAAGACCCCAGGGAGGGGCGGGCATACCTGTTTCTTCCAGGTCCCCGTCTCCGGGATCTGGCGGACCCGTGCGAATCCCGCCATCGTCTCCAGTCTCCTCGCTGGGGAACTGCAGGTCCTCCAAGTCGTCCGCAGCCCCGGGGGCCGGGGCAGCACTGTCTCCTCCGGCCTCCATCTGCACATCCCTGGAGGGGAGGGGAATCGAGGGTGACGGGCAGCAAAGGAAACTTAAAAGCCTTTACAGAGCCAGGCCCCCTGCATACATCCCTAGTTCTCGTTTCCCGTGTTTCCAACAGGATGAGACAGACATTCAAATCCAGGACCAAATAATTGCACCCTCCAACACGTTCGGCAGAAAGACTACTGGGCGGTAGGAAACAAAGATGCATAAACACCTGTTTCAACCCCGAATCTCCCCTGGACGGACACCGACACTTCCCGGAGCGGCAGCAGCATCACACTTCCGGGTGCTGCTGGGGATTGGCCACACTTCCGGAAGCCACGCCTCACGGAAGACACTTCTGATTGCAGAGCTTCATTCTTTCCCCGTGGGTCCCCTTTCCCGCCGCCGACTGGTGTTCCCTCACCGTTGAGCTAGCCCGCGTCTCTCCCGATCTACGTCGGACCTGGTCGGGAACCCAAAGAGCCCCTTCGGACTCCTTCCTACTGACCCAGCAGAAGCTGCAAGTGGGGCGAGAGAGGACCACTTCTCGAACTGATGGCTGCCGGCGTGAGGGGCACGGCTTGCGCTCAACCAATCGCAGAGCACAGAGGGCGGATCTGCCTTCCTTGTGGTCCAATCGAAAGGAGCCCTTCCTCTCCCTTCCGCCCGGTTCGGGTGGTACCTTCACTAGAACTGCTTTGACTGGCGTTTGTGCCCGCTTATCCCTTGACTGACACCTCTGAGCCTAACCGAAGGCTCCCGCCTGTTTCTCTCTTCACTTGTACTTTTGCATCCTAAGGCCTAATGAATGTCGGGCCGGGCCAACAAACGTGTACTCTCAAAATCCAGGCAACTTCGATATCTATCCACCCAGAAAGGGAGAGGCAGGGCATGGATGCTTGATGGGCAGACGCCGCTTCTAATCGGAGTGCCTCGCGCAGTCCAATCAGCCTGGAGAACTCGGACCTTAATGTATCTGCGTAATTACTCAGTCGAAGGCTTCAGCGGCCTCGTCCGCAATTCACGAAAGATCTCCAGGCTCCAGAAATTGGGGCTGCGAAAGCAAAGCGCCCGACTTGTTCGGACAGGCAAAAGTCGGCGCCTACCACATTTGCGAAGACAGGAGCCGCAGGCGGAGCCAAGCAGACTGGGCGCCCAGACCTAAAAGGGAGAGTTGTGGGCGTGGCTTTGAGAGGAGTCTGCATCCTCATTGGCTGAGAGCCGTGCCGCGCTGACTTCTGCGCACCACCATTGGCTGGCTGGACGGAGGCGGTGCCTCGGATGGGACCCGCCCCTGGACAGTGGGTAGCGATTTTATCCTGGGAATTTCCAGGAATCGCATCCTGAAGGCTGCGGAACAAGGCGATCCAATTTAAAAATTGTTGGTGTTTGAATTTTGAGGGTGGCTGCGGACGCGCCCGCTTTAGACATGTGTCTCTCTCGGTCTGGGTCTCTCCACATCTCTCCCTGCGACTCCCTGAGCCTCTTCTCTGGGTGACTCTTGAATCTGTTTCTGCATCTCTTTGTCGCCCGCCAAATTGCTCGCTCTCGTTTTCTGGCGTCCCCCTAGCCAGGTGAATGGCACCCAACCCCGAGCTTCACGAAACGAAGTCCCAGAGGGTGGGCCTAGTGAGGCCCCCAACTCCATCTTTCCGCAGGATTCCCATCCACGCCTTCCTGGGCGGGAGAAAGAATCCTGCAGACCTGGACAACCCCAAGGCTGTGCAGCGGGAGGGAAGGCAGGCACTCACCTGGGACTGGCCCTGGCGCTGGCCCTTGGCCTGGAGAGCAGGTGGTCACTTACTGTGATTAGTTTGGGAGGAAGAGACAGAGGGGACAGAGAAGCAGGGAAGCCCTGTGGACCCTTGCCACCTGTGGAAAACTAGGGTTCGAAAGGCTCTGACGCTTCTTCCAAACTAAAGCTCCCTGGACGTGTTACCCCAAGTGCCCTGGGCCTCCGCTTCCCTACTGGTAAAACAATGACATGACATTGTAGACCTATCCGTCTGAGATTGCTTGACCTGGAGTAAAGGTGTTCTTAGCATACTTTCAGCAATTGCTGAGCGAAAGCCTTTGGTACAGTTATAATTAACTACATTATAATTAAGGCAACGAATACCAATTACTAATACGGCACCATATACCCTACATACAGCAGGCAATAGATAAGTAGTGAAATACGTAATTTAATAATAGGCAATGTGTAAGTTTATGTATATATAAGATATATTGATCTAGTAAATTTAGAAATTTGCAATCTGTAATAAACCTGTTAAAAGCACAATAAAATAAATAACACCTCTAATATGAAAATTTATATAATTTATACAAACAAAAATATAATAAATATGTAAGAGCAAACAGTAATACCCAATACAGATTGATAATACATAATGAATTTAAGTATACGAATATATATTTCAAACATTAATTGGTATAATTAACACAAGTTTTAGAGTATGTGAATTTGTAGACTCATTTCATTTTTTCATATAATTAACAAGCACATGAATGTATAATATAATAATTAAAGAATACTGTGTACATAACATGGCTATTATGACTGTGTACTTGTTGGCCTGTTGAGGAGTGCACCCTCTAGAGCCAGGTGAAAAATTTCAGTGCCAGGAACTCAGGTTATATGACTTCAGATGGGTCAAGTAACACTCTGAGAACCTGGCTTTCCTCACCAATGTAGTAGAAATGTTAATGGTAGCACCTGCCTTACTGGGATGTCTTGGAGGATTAAATGACTCAATGTTACACCTAAAATAGCATCTGACAATGGTAGGTCATGTAAATGTTAGATGATTAAATATCATTAGATATTGTTATAACCATTGTAATTAGAAGATAATTATGATTATATAATATACACTAATTCTAAAAATTTGAAATTAATATTCCACACAGTATCTTATAGTTAACATACTTTATAAATTATATGTTATATGTCTGTTTCATTAAATTATATCTGATAGAGATATTAAAATTATGTTTCCAAAGCATCCATCAATTACTGGGAATGTGTAAATCATACAGCTTCACCTGGGGCTGGCCAGCCAGCCAGCTGGCTGGACTCTTAGGAACCCGGACAGACAACCTTCAACAGATGGACAGAGTTCCAATCGGACGTACAAAGCCTAGCCAACTGACCAGGCAGTCAAATGTGAAATGAAGAGAGGTCTCAGTTTTCCTATCATGGAATCCAGATACCAAATCAGTTCAATGCCCACATATAATTGGGGAAACAAATGTCAGATTGGAGAGAACTCAAATCAATGATCAAATGTTTCCTAGTCTATGATTTGATTGGTATTTTTCTATATTATAATTTTAGATTATATGTATCTGTACATTCCATTCTATTTTTTTTATTTATGTAATACATACCCTGTATTTCAAAAAAACTACCATATATTAACCTCCTTTAAAAAAGTCTTGGGAACTTGCTTGGTGTACTTTAAATTTTTTTTTTAAGGGAAAATAATAGAATGAAGAACACCAGTTTCACAATCTCTTATCTAAAAACCTTAGCACCAAATGTGTTTTGAATTCACTCTTTTTCCAATTTTAGGAATGAAATTAGGCACATATGTCACATTTATATAGTACCTCAGCAGAGACTGGCAGTAGCCCATAATTAAACTCATTCTTTCCGAGTGAAACATATTACTCCCACTAGAAGTGGTAAAGACAAAGCTGCCTCATATTAATTCAATTCAGGTTTTGCAGCACCAAGGTTTTAAAAAGTATTTTATCAGTGAATTTTGTGGTAAATATATGTATTGGGGTCCCATGAAGATGAATTGGGTGTACAGGGAAATATATGTAAGGAACAATAGCTCAAACTTTCCAATTTGATGACAATTATTAGCACAGATTTGAGGAGCTCAGCAAAATTTATGAGGCATAAAAACAGAACCTCACTAGAGCATCTTATAAACAAGGTGAAAAACAGTGAAAACAAAATATTGCACATAGCTGGAGAATAAGACATATTATATACAGAAGAACAAATATAGGAGTTGAAACACATCTTATCGGAAACTATTCAAGTCGGAAAACTATTCTAAATGTAAAGAAATAAAAAGAAATGTGAAGACCTTACATTTTATATTCTGTAAGTTTACCTTTCAAAATGAGGCAAAATAAAGACTTTACAAGGAAAGTTGGAAAAAGTGGTCACTAGCAGATCTGAACACATGGAAAAGTTGAAGAAAATTCTCCAACATGGAAGTTATATGATTAGTGTTGGAAAATTAATGCATACAAATGAAATGTACCAGAAATGGTTCATACATTGCTAAATGTTAAATAATGTTTTCTCATTTTAAATATTTAAAAATATCACTATGTAAATGCAAAAAGAATGTGTTGTGGAGATTGTAACAGTTGTAAAAATAAAATGTATAACAGCAACAGCACAAAGGACAAAAATCATACATGAGCACATGGTTCTGGGCTTTTTACATTACACATGAAGTATAGATAATGCACAGGTATAAAACAAGTGTAAATACTTTTAAAAAGTTTTATCATAGCATGTTCTTTGTTCCTAGCAGAATGAAAATAAAAATTGTTAACAAATGGTATCTGGTAATTCTCCAAATATTGAAAATGAAGTCAATATGCTTCATATTAAAATATAAATCAAATAATAAATTCCATGAAATATCAGAAAATATCATTAACTGAATGGAAATGCAAAATACCAAGTACAACTTGGAGGATACAAAACAATGATCAAGAGGAAATTTCCAGCTTCAGATGCTTATACAGACATGAAATCCCAAAATCAATGATGTTCTTGTGAACTTTGAGGAGCTGGAGAAAGAAAAGGAAACTAAATCCAAAGAAGTAAGAAATAAGGAAATTATAAAGATGAGAAAGAGATTCAGTGGAATTAGAAAGCATACAACCAAAAGAAGCAATCAATGTAAAAATATTTAATTTTTTGAAAAGGTCAATGAAATTTCTGATGTTCGTGCTTAGACAATTAATTCATCAGGAGACAAATCATCAACATCAGGGTTGAAAGAGGCGACATGATTAGGGACCTTGTAGGTGTTATGATGTTATAATTATCTTTGATTTTCAAAAAAATGAAGTATAGATAAATACCAACTCTGAAGGACTCTGGACCTCGGCTGACCAGCATTGGCTTGGACTAGCAGTCTGACTTGTGGATGAGGAAACAGTTGAGAGGGGGAAGGGGCTTGGCTTGAGGGCATCACAGGATCAGACCAACCTGTTGGTATTCCAGCAGCCTGACCTGGGCTTCTGCCTCTCTGGAGGGCCAGGCCTTTTCCTTTATTCTCACCTCCGAGGTGTTTTTAGAGGCATCCCTTGGAAAGTGTAAGCTGAAGAAGATGCCTGGGAACCAGGGAGTTTCCTGTGTAGAAAAGGGTGGGGACACCTTTGTTGGCATGAAGGTGATTATCTTTTTCAAAATGACCAGCAGGTGGCAGAACAATACGTGTTTCTAAAAATTATTTTTTAATTTTTTGATTCAAACAACTGCTTCAAAAACATTTTGGAGTTTTGAGAATCTAGAAATTCTCTGAGGCCATCTCATTCACCTGGTGAATACTGAAAATTAGGGATTGACGTGATGTCAGCAAATTCTCCATCAAGAGTCTACCAGTTATAACAGCCCATCTCAACTCCATGTCTTGAAGCCAAATCTGTATAACTCAAAAAACTTTTATTATTTCACCCTTCCCTTTATTAAAACCCATTAGAAGGAAATAATGGACTTTGGAAAGTGTTTTTCAAAAGGTTTGAATGTGCTATTTTAGGTCTATTACTAGAACTTTCTGCATCACAGCAGAGATCATTTGACAACCCAAAGTGATGCATCTCAAATGGCAAAAGTGGTGTATGGATGAAGAAATTTTGCACAAGAGAGCATTCATCTGTCTCTGAAATTAACTCAGTGAAGGCAGGAATATACTTTTAGTAGTAATAATGAGACCTGACATTTCTTCAGCACTATTTGGTAGGCACTGTGCTAAGCACTTTATTTTAGTAAATTTACTTGTTTTAGTTCACTTTCTTCTGCTATAACAAAAAAAATTGTACTATTTATAGTAAAAAGAAATTTGTTTTATCACAAGTCTGGAGACTTGGGAAATCTAACATCAAGAGTGGTGTCTAGCAAGAACCTTGCTGCATCATCCCATGGCAGAAGGCAGAAGGGTGAGAGACAAAGAAGCATGAACTCAGCCTTTTATCATGAATCTACTTCCTCCTGGGCATATAGCCACAGGAAATGAAATCAGTATATTGAGGAAAATGAGGTATCTTTATACATAACAGAACATTATTCAGCCATACGAGGATGAAATCCTGATGTTTGGGTCAATATGATGGACCTGGCTAAGTGATGCTAAGTGAAATAAACCAGGTGTGGAAGGCAACTACTGCACTCCCTCACTTGTGTGTGGAATCTTAAAAAGATGATCTCAGAGAAGTTGAGTGTGGAATAGTGGTTACCTAAAGCTGGGAGAGAGGGCGAGGGACCCATGGAGAAATGTTGGTTGACATGTACTCCATTACAGTTAGAAGAATAAATCCTGGGCTTCTGTTGCATAGTACAGTGAGTAGAGTAACAGTAATACATTATTTCAAAAAAGAAAGAAGGATTTTGAATGTTTTTATCATAAAGAAATGATAAACATCAGAGAAGGTTGATAGGCCTACCCTGATTTGAGCATTTGCAATGTATGTAAGTATTGAACATCACAAGGTACCCCATAAATATGTATAATTTATGTCATTTAAAAAATAAACAGAACATATAGTGAACCCATTCTTGCAATAATGAACTTACTTCCTCTATAATGGCATTAATCCATTCACCAGGGCAGAGCCCTTGGCCCTGACCTCTTAGAACTGTTACAATGGCTACTAAATTTCAAGTTTTGGAGGGGAACTCCATTCAAAATGGTTTTAGTTTGTACAATAATCCTATGAGGTGAGTCAGGTTAAATATATGTTTTTTCACTTAACTTGCTCAAGGTCACGAAAAAATGTACTAGACTATTTTCTTTTATTTATACTATGTGGAATTAACAATGTGGTACCTGATGTTAGCAATGTCAGGGCTTTATGACTTCAGACAAAAAGCAATCACTCCCTGGACCCTGTGACATGTGTGTTAAAATCTTGTCACTACAGACCACTGGAGAGCGTGGGTGTGGGAAGTTCTGCGGTGCTTCCCTGAGTCAGGGTGACTCAAGTGAACTCTTAAGGGCAGGAATGTCATGACAGCAGCCAGGCTGAGTGAGGAGAGTCTTCTGAACCAGGACTGCCCTGCTGGCTCCAGGCCACCTGACCCCCTTCAGTGTGATGGATGGAGTGGCCCCATTGCACACCCAGCTGCTGCGAGGGGCCAGTTCCCATGGGGGCTCCCCTCCTCCTGAAATAGCACATTCAAACCTTTTGAAAAACACTTTCCAAAGTCCATTATTTCCTTCTAATGGGTTTTAATAAAGGGAAAGGTGAAATAATAAAATTTTTTTTGAGGAAGAGCATCGTGGATTCTTCCCTTCTGGTGTTTGGTGGTATGCTCTGATTTCAAGAGCTTTGTGCCACACAGCTCAGCACTCCTGGGACACAGTGACTTTGTCAGGTTGTAGTGTGCTGTGTCAGAGTCAGGAAAGAGCTCCCCCTTCACTAGCCCATTTCCTAAAAGCCACCATGGTGGTTAGGACTCTTGAACTAATTCTGGCCATATGAAACTTAAATTCCCACATTTGGGTTCAACCACACAGGAAAATCTGATTTGGCCTGGATTTCAAGTCTCTCAGCAAGTAGCTGATGGGCCCAGTTTTGGGAGTTCTTGCCAAAAATCAGTGGGCAGGGTAGGATCACGTGGTACAAACCTGGCTGTGTGGTCCTGTCCCCACCGTGTGTGGAGTTGTTGATTTTGGAAAGGAACTCCAAATTGAAGCTATGCATTAACAAAGCTGCAACAGGATCAAGTTTCTCTTCCTACTTGTACTTTGAGTAGACGGGGCTCAGAACAGTAAGGAGAGACAGGTGGTATCTGAGGCCCCATCTGGGCAGCTCTGCTACACTCCTGGGGCTGATTCCATATGACCCAGTCTCTCTGAGTCAGGCACTGCTGGAGGGGGCTATGGGAACTGTGGTTTTTATTCCACGTCTTCTGAAACTACTGCTCCTCATTCTGTATCAGAAATGTGTCCTCCTGTACCTACATTTCCCTCTAGCCAGTGAACCACCTGGACATAGCAATAGAAGGACTGGGCCACCTCAGTCCAATCAGAGTACCCCAGACCAGACCACAGTGATGGATTCAGGGAAGGTCATGTGACTCAAAGTGGACCAATGAGAGCTCTCCTTGGGATTTTTAATACCTGAGAAATTAAAAGATTGCTTCTTTTTAGGGGAGATTTAGTAGATTTGAGTCTGGTGCTCTAAAAGTTCTTGGACTTGCCAAATAGAGGGAGGCTGACTGAGAAATGAGGCCAGAAGAGGCAAGCAGAACTGGGAGGTGGAGAGAGAAAGAGATCAAGAGCCCTAAAGACAGCCAGTCTTTGGGTCAAACCAGTTTGGAAGCCAGGAGCAGCTCCGTACTCTCCAATTATGAGGGTTTGTAATTCTCTTTTGCTCAGGCTATTTGAGGGTTTTTTGTTTGTTTGTTTGTTTCATAATTTAATACACTGCCTTGTCTACCTCAACCCACAAGAGGCTCTGAGCATCTCTTCAGGTTCTATTTAATCATTTTCTTAATAATAGATTATTTTATTTGTAAAGACCTTCAAAGGAGGTCATCTAACTAATTAGCAAGAGATCTCCCAGAATGTCACTGCTCATCAGTCTTCAAAGTAGTTTCCATATCAGGTACTAGAACGAATAACTTTGCTGTGGTATCATAGGTGGTATGTGGTATTCATAGGTGTAGGAATATTATCCTATTGCTATTTTCTCTTAGGTAAAACATTTAGGGACAAGATCATGAAATAGTTTTCATATGCATAACTTGCTTAACTCGAGGGGGAAAGTTCACTAAAAATTTTTCAGGCCTAACATCAGGTGTTCCTGCAAGTGAAATAAGCTATATTTAGCTGTACCCACCCCCGCCACACTGCATATTATATTAGTTTACAGTCAATAGTTTGGTCTTTCTAATTGTGTTGAATCCTCTACATTTAATTTCCCTATTAAGTTTCCTTCATTGACGTTTGGATATGAATTTAACTATTTGAGCAGAATCCAAGCAGACGGTGTCTTGCAGTATTATGCAAAGAAGTTAATTTTCCCTTGTCTCTGACTTTAGAAGATTTTGTTTTGTTTTTCCTGTGGTAATGGGGCTGCTCTTGCTTACTTAGATAAGGCTGCATGGGCACTTTCAATATAACCTGTTAATTTCAAGGGACTTTATATACTGGCTGGAAGCCACTTCCTCAGAATTGGGAAACATCTGTGCCTTTTGAGATAGAAGGGTTCTTTCCCCCTGATTGTCCCCCTTACTTTTTTTTCTCCTAAGAACAAGGAACGTTGTTCAGGCACCACGTGTGCCTCTGACAACACACAGCCTGCTTTCACTGCATTAACCGACACTATCTCCAGCGGCTCAGCCGTGACAATGTTATTTTTATTTTGGAGAGTAGGTCTGAGAGTCCCTTGTGGGGTGTGCACTCTGACCCTGCCTGGATTGCCTTGGCCTCCTGGGCACTGGGGACTCTGTACTGCAGGGGGCGCTAGCACCCTTCATTTCTGTAAGTTTTTGAGCAAGTAAAGCCCAAGGTGAATTGACAAGTGGACCCAGCTCCCTGCCCTTTCTTCTCTACATGCCCCTATAATGGGGAACTGCCCACTGACACTTGTCCTGGTTGCCTGGGAGTTGTTAAATAGGGTCCAAAGCTGAGAAAAGAGAAAAAAACAACTGGGTCAGACCCCAGACCTTCCGAGAAGTCTCCAGGTTGCTCCACTGCCTCAGCCACCCTCCCAGTTTCAATCTCTGCCAAGTCTGTGTGAACAGAAGATCAGAAACAGGGACCAGGTGTGCTGTGGCTCCTTCTGTCGTCACTTCTGTCTACACCCCAACAAGTCAGAGATTTTCCAAGAGTCTTATAAAAACTGGGGAGCGTACAGACTCCATGTCTTATACAAATATGCAATTCCATACCCTATGAGGGAACTAGAAGGATTGGGGAAGAGAACTGGACATGTGCAGCAGAAGGGAAGAACTCGAGGGAGAGGACAGTGACGACCCATCACTTTAAGGGGCACATGTGTCCCACGGATCAAGAGGGGGCTTCTGAAGAGAAGCTGGTCTTAAGTCTTTTTCTTATAAATCTCAATAGTTGTTATAAAGCCTCTTTCTCATACCATAAAATTAGTTCCAAGTAGATTCTAGGCCTACATATGAAAGGTAATACAATAATGATCTAAAAATAATTTGGGAGAGCATCTTCATGATGTACTGGTAGATATTTTTTTCAACACGACACTTTATTTGCTAATATTATACAGCACCAGGTGTTTTACATAATTTGATTTCCTATTCACACAATTGAAGAATAGCACCCTACTTCTGCAACTTGGAAAATTACAACTCTGCATATGACTGGCCACTGACTTTGAAAACCCCATCGGTACATGATGAGGTAACTTTTTAAAAGAAAACAAGAAGCCCACGGGAGCCCTCCCTCATCTGGATCAAAGAGCAACTCAAGTCTACTTGCCGGTGGCCACAAGGATACTTGTAGTTAAAATTTAGGATCTGTCCGACAAAAGGGTTAGAAATAGTGTGCATGGAGCACAGAGTCTTGGGAGCCGGGGAGCTGATGTGCAGGGCAGGGCAGTCCAGGGAAGAGTTGCGGCTATAGTCTCAAGTTCAAAGGCAGTTCCGAGGTAGGATTCCTTCTTTCTTGGGAGACCTCAATGGAGTGAATAAGGTTTTCAATGAGTTGGATGAGGCCCATTCATATTATAGAGGGTGATTTGATTTATTCAAAATAGTTTGACTTCAATGTTATCACATTAAAAAAAAAATGCCTTCACATCAGTATCTAGACTGGTGTTTGACCAGGCAGTAGGTACCATACATAGCCTAGCCAAGTTGCCATATAACGTTAACCATCACAATGGCCGACTAGCCTTCCAGGGCGGTGGGGAGGTCTCTCCTCTGTGGATTCTTTTCTCTAGGTTGACAATGGTTTATTCAGGCTCTGCCCATAGTCCTAAGGTTCCCTACCAAAGTAGGAGGCAGGGAAGTCAGCAGACACCAAATCAGTGGAGAAGGGATAGTCAGTCACCTTGTCACAAGTGGGATGTGCAACTTTTAGTACCGCAAAGGCCAACAGTCACGTCTGTCAGGAGTTCTCTGCCTCCGGTCATCAGCAACATGGAGTGGTTATCTAAGGGTGAAACACAACTCATGTCACATTTTCAACAAATACCCTGAGAGACCTGAGGACAAGTCTCCTGAACGATACTCCAGTAGTTACATTTTAGGATTGTTTGCACTGAATTAGTGGATCCTAGGTGAGAAAATTCACCCCAAAATGAGGACAAATGCGCCATTGTCATCATTTAAGTTTGCTTTGTTCGTTAAGGGTTAGTTATATTACTTGAGAATGTTATGATGGGTTTTAAAAGGAGTCGTAACTTAAATATAAAGCATCCTATTACACGTTTAAGTAAATTTTTTTTTTTTTGAAAAGAGAAACGGTGTCGGGCACAGTGGTGCCTACCTGTAATCCTAGCAACCGGAGAATCTGAGGTGGGATGATCTCAGGTTCGAGGCCAGCCTGAGCAACACAGAGATAACCTGTCTCCAGATAAAAAATCACAAGAGCTAGGGGTGTAACTCGGTGGTAGAGTGCCTCTGGATTCAATCCCTACTACCGCCACACAGAGGAAAAATTTCTGTATATTTTTAAAATATACTTCATACATCAGAGAAAATAAATGAGGACTACTGATTAGTCAAATGTTAGTGAAGGAAAGAAACAAACATGAAGATGGGGAGGAGCTGGATAGGATATCCAGTCTGGTGGGGTGCAGAGACTGGCAAATCATATCCCCCAAATCCATGATAAACCTGGGCAAGTTGACCAAAGATTCATTTACAGTCCCCGGAAGTTGTCCCAATGCCTGTAGCTGAAATGTGCTTAGACATTAACCAATTTGAGTGTGACAGTGACTCTGGATGCATACTGCTTTACGGCTGCACTGTTCATCTCAGCTCCGTGCCGTGGAATTTCTACTTGAGCGTCCTGCCTGAAAATTGGGTGCTGGGTGCTTCCCTGCTGTGCTGGAAGGGCTGATTTCCCACAGAACAGAGAAAAGTCTATGCCCAGGGCCAGTTTTGAAAGCCATAGTGGGATCCTTGGAAGGTTACCCACTGAAGCCAGTGGAGGGTTACAATGCTGGTTACATCAGCAATGAAGGGACAAAGTGACCACATGCCGCAGAGGGTCAGACGCTACAGAATTAGTCCAGGAAAATCAACAAACAGAAAAAACAAACCAAGCAAACAAAACCAGCAACAAAACCACCCATGGAGGGAGGGAACAGTTTGCACAGTTACCACAGCGTATTATTAAAAATTGCCAAACTTTGAACAATACATGCAAAGAATTTTTTTTGTTGTTTTTTAAAAAAGTGTGATTCATACAGAAGAAAAAAATCTGTCAATAGGGATTCTTTCTGGGGTGGGGGTGACACATTGAACTTAGTAGGCGCAGACCTCAAAGCAACTATTATAAATATATTCAAAGAGTTGAGCTGCTATAAACATGGATGTGGCGGTATCACTGTAGTATGCTGTTTTTAAGTCCTTTGCGTATAGAGTGAGGAGTGGAATTGGATTAGAAAAAGGGAAACGAAGGGAAGGGAGGGGAGGGGAGAGGGGAATAGGAAAGACAGTAGAATTAATCAGTCCTAACTTCCCTAGCCTTGTATTTGTATACACGACCAGGGTAGCTCCGCGTCATGTACGAGCCCAAGAGTGGGATCCTAAATAGAACAAGTTATACTCTATGTAGGTATAATCTGCATATATATACTGTCATGTATAACTAAAAAGAATAAAAAATAAATGCATTCAAAGAACTTCTGGAAATGATGTTTAAAGAATTACAGGAAATACCACGACAGTGATTTGTAAAATATCTATACCAGCAAGTATGTTGCAAGTGCATGAATGAATCAAATGCAAATTATGCAGATGCAAAGTACAATGACCACATGGACGGTTTACCAGAGAGACTCAGCAGCAGATCTGAGCTGGTGAAGAAGCATTCCAGTCGCCCTGGAGGCAGGCGAGCAGAGAGGGGGTAACGGGGTAGAGCAGTGTCCACAGAAGCATGGCCAACTCTAGAGGACAGAGCGATGATGGGTGTGAGGACTAATTTCTGAGTTCTTTGTGACATCCTTCAGACTTCCTTCATATCCCAGGACCTTTCTGGACCAATGGTGTAGTCATAAGAATATCCGTATTCTCTTTGGGATATTGATTTCCCTTTGGGAAACATGAAGGGGCGGCACTTTCAGTACTTAGTTAATGTGCAAATATCATAACCCTAATTAATACTTCTCTGGTGAATACTGTTAAGACCTCTTAATCTGTGTGTAATTGGAATAGTTAGGATGCATCATTGATATTATGTTAATTGTATAATTGAAATTAAACTATAGTAAGGACTGAAGAGATATTTATAAATGGGGCTACATCAGTATCTTATGCCATTTAAAAGATGTAGATCCCCACTTATTAAAGCAATGTTTACTATTGCTAATGTGTTAAATACTAACCAGTGAGAAATAGTAATAAATACAAGTCAAACACCAATTTTATTGAGGGCTTGCTTGAATTCAGGTATTTCAAGAGTCTTGCATATATTAATTATTTCGTCTTGATCATAATCTGTGGAGAGGTTCCATAATTATGCACAGGTCACAGCTAAGGAACTGAGGCGAAGAGTTCAGCTTGAATGGTCTGCCTAAGGTACTGTAGCCCTGAATTAAGCACCTTGTTTCTCATGACAGTGAAGGAACGTTAGTTATCAGCAAAGACAGTGGAACTGGAAGGTCTTCCCTAGATCCTTCCCTGTCTGCTGGGCTGCTCTCGGCTCCTGCTTTCCTGCTGGACTCTGCCTTGTTTCTGGACAGGCCCACTCCCTGTGCTATTCACTACTGTGTACCTGGAAGTCGATGGGTCTGGTAGGAATGCGACTCCTTCACCACGGGGTCTCACCACCAGGGTGCAGTTGCAGAGGGGTGAAAATTTGACTTCCCAAGGTGGCTGAGTGGGGAACGGTGGGTATGTGGCCAGAGGCATGTATGTGGAACTCTGAGGGTCCCATGCAGACTCTTTCCACTGTCTGAGTCACTCTTTGTCCATTCCAGGGCCTGGCCATATCTGCAGGAGAATTCACCTCTATGCGTTCTCATTGCCAGGGAAAACCTACCAATCCCTCCCACCCAAACTAATCTCCCCATCCTACTACGGGAGAGTGTGGAGGGTATATGGAATCTGAAATGTCCTGGGTGAAGGCCAAGACATCCATCCGCCAGCACATATATATTCCTGAGTGACATGTCATTTTTTCTCTTTCTTCCATAGAAAGACCCTAAGGAGAGATTTGAATGTATCCACACAAGAGTCGAGGTAAACTATCATGGTTATATTCATGAGTGCATATTTTCCAGCAAAATATATTTCCTGTAGGAGCTCAACACTCCCAACCCTTTGTCTTCTTGGATCCCTGAAGGGAAATGATTTTGATCAATAAATGAGAGACACTCACAGTCCTTGTCACCCCTGAGCAAGTTGGGACAGTGTATTTCCAGGACTTCCCATGCTTGGCCAGCTTTGTACCCTGCCTAGGGCATCCCGTGGGCCTGGCACTAGATCCACATAGACCACAGAGGGGACAAAGTGTGCTGAACTTCAGGTGTGGCTTCTGCACCACTGAGCAGCTTTGGATATCATGTTAACATTAAATAGATTTAGTGTAAACTATTCAAAATCTTCCTTTCTACAGCTAAATAGAAGGGAAAAGGCATCTGATTACCCAAGGACTGCAGTTCTGCTATGCGTGACCCACAGCTCGGCCCAGGATCTAATTTTTTCTTCCTGTGTCTGGCTGTCTCCTCCTCTTCCTTTTCCCTTCCCTCTGCACCATTTTATTTCCCCTGTTCCTGTTTTCTCTCTGAGTGTGCCTTTCTTCATATTCCATGAGCCTCCTGTTTTTCTTTTCTCCACCGTTGCTAACTGCTTCCCCGGGCCATTGTTTGCTCCCTCTCTGCTCCTTCTCTGGGTTCCAAAGACACTCTCCTGCATTCATGTTCTGCTCTGCTTTTCTGGTATTTTCTGCCTGAGCCAGGACATAGAAGAAATATATATCGATTTTTCTTTTCTGCTCTCTGTACCCTACAGAGAAACGTCCAGAGTCCTGGTCAGCGCTTCCATAGATTTACAAGATGTTTCCAGCTGTGTATTCAAGGAGAAAAGTGTACTAAGCCAAGCTCCTATCTACTCTCTGTGAACAGTCATTTTGAAAGAATTTGAACAATACCCTCACAGGTTCCCTTTCTACCCGCGCTTACTCATTTTGTGTTCTTCTTCTTCATCTGGGTTTGAATAAGAGGAGCATGTGATTTTGTTCAGTTTGATAGCACTGAGTCCTTAAAGACACACGCATTTATCCACAAAGTTTTGTTTTTAACTAACAAATTCAGATGAGCCTTGGGGAGCAGGGCATGCTGGTTGCGTACCTTGACTTGAGAGGCTGAGGCAGGAAGATTGCAAATTCAAAACCTCAGCAACGTAGTGAGGCCCTTAGCAACTTAGGAAGATCCTGTCTCAAAACGAATTAAAAAGACTAAAGGGTTGGGGATGTAGCTTAGTGGTAAAGTGCCCCTGGTTTCAATCCCTAGCACCAAAAACAAAAACACAAAACAAAACAAAATGAAAAAAAAAAAAAACAAACTCAAGGACCATAGTAAGAATTTTTTCTTAGTTTGAAAAGAAAGTATAGAGGAAAGAATTGATGTGTTTGGTTAGTGTATTAGTTTTGTTACTATTACAGATTACCTGAGGTAATGAACTTATAAAGAGAAAAGACTTATTTTGGCTCACAGTTTCAGAGGTTTATTTTGATCAGCTGGACCCATTGCCTCTGGTGGGGAAGGCAAATACCAAAGGCAGCCCAACATCATTTACTTCAAGAAAGAGGGAAGAAGGGAGCTGGTTTCCATAATCCCTTTCAATGGCAACTCCCCACCCCTGTGACCTAAAGATCACTTGCTGGGTCCCCCATTTAAAAGATCCTCCACTTCCCAACAATGTCATCCTGGGGATCAAGCCTTTAACACATGGACCTTTGGAAGCTAGCCAGGATTCACACCATAACAGTTAGTAAGGGCAAAGCTAAGAGAGCTGCCTGCACCCCATACGGTCCTCAGTATTGAGGATGAAATCCATGAGGAAAGCCTTTTGAACCTTCAGGGAAGAGATCCTCGGGTAGTGAGTGAATCAGCAATGGCATCGAGAGAATCCTCATTATGGGCATCGTTCAAAGAGAAACGAACCCAGACGGTGACATGAACCCCACAGCATTACCCCTGGTTAAAGTGGGTTTTCTTCCTGATCGCAGATGCCTCACTGCTCTGGGTAGAGATTTGGAAGCTGCCACTTATCACGTAAGAGTCATTGTGTGAATGCATTGTGCCACAGTGTGCAGTTTGTGAAAAAGGTAGAGCCGGAGCAAGGCCGACTGAGGGAGGACGAGGACACGGTGAAAGGGCTTTGGCGATTAGTGGAATTCCAGCTCTGAGACAGATCACACTAGGTGGAATTGGTCTGGGGACAGGACCTGGTTATCACCTTGATCCCCAGAAGCATAATGGGGATAGATGTAAATGACAGTTGACATGACCACTACATTGGGCTTTTATCCATCTGATATAAGTTCTGTCTTAATGAGCAAAGCCAGATGAAAATTCTGAAACACACCTGCTGGACAAGAGAATGAAACAATATCATAGTTAGGAGTAATGGCAGAAGTCAGAGTTAAAGACCTAGAGGAAGAATGAGTTGTGATCACCAGTATATCTGTGTTCAGTTGGCCAGTGTGACCTGTGAAACTATGGTTCATAGGAGGCTGTGGCAACAGGGTGGTTCTAAGCACTGTGTGACCAGAACTGGGTTTGGTCAAATCCCCAGGTCAAGTTTCAGACATGTCGACAAAAACCCATGTGCTGCTCTCCAGATTGAGTGTGAAGAAACAGGACAGAAGAAGCCTCACGAGCAAGCCACACAGAAACCTGAATCATTGCACAAAGTCTTACTCTACTTACAACTCGTGTGCACTGGGTGATGCTAAAAAAAAAAAAAAAAAAAGTAAAAATAAAACAAAACCAAGCATTGTTTAACAGATAGGTTTTCCAGATGCATCGAACAAACTGTAACTGGGTAGCTGCTACAGGGCACTCCTGTTATTGAAAGAGCAGGGCGAGGGGAAATCAACTGCAGAGCACCAGGGAGAAGCCTCTGGTCGCCTTCTTTCCAGGGAGGAAGAAGTAGCTAGAAGTTAGAAGAGGTATGAACTCGAAGTCAGCTGCAAAGGAATGTCCTAGTGCAGTACAGTCTGGTATGTATTTTGTTTCACGTACTGTATTTGTCCTCCCTGGAAACTCTCTGTGGTTCTTTTGTATGTCCCCATTTCTTCTTACCCCATCGCATTGATGTCTTCATCTACATTCAGATACTATGAAACATATTGATAACAGCTTTTGACATTCCTGTCTGCCAATTTTCTCATCTGTGTGATTTCTGCATCTTTCCTACTAATTGGAATTTACTCCTGTTTATATTTTCCTGGTGATTTGATTTTGTGGTGTTTTATTTTTCTTAAGTCAGTTTTGATACTTATAAATCAATTTACAGAAAACTTATACAAATTTTACTAAGAATTCCTACCTAGTTTTGTACCCAACTGTCCCTGATGATAACCTTCTAGAAAACCATTTTACACTGGGAAACAACTAAGAAATTAGTACTGATACAATACTATAAACTAAACTACAGACTTAATTGAGTTTCTCTAGTTTTTCCATTATGATTTTTTTTTTTTTTTGAACCAGGATCTAATCCAGACGCCATAATTGTGTTTATTTGTCAGGTCTCCTTAGACACTGCTGATCTGTGACAATAAGCCAGTGTTTTCCTCTTTTGTGGTATTATTTGGTTTTAGAGAGTAACACTTAGGTATATTGCAGAATGTACCATAGGTTTTTCCTGCCTTTTTGTCACTGATAGATTGACTTATGGGTTTCGTGATGAGCACCACTCATATTACCTCTTCACAGCACTATCACTTACCACTAGGGATGAGGTCATTGAGGACATTTAAGGTCATTCACAAATGGGTAAGGTGTTATCTGCCAGACTTCTCTAATATACAAGTCACTAGTTTTTCCTTTCTGCCTTTTATTCTTTGCAAGTGACTCACAAGGTCCATCCCATGCTCAAGGGAAGGGAAGTCAAGTCTCATCTCCTGAAGAAGTTAATATCTACCTATATTATTTGGACCTCACTTTTAGGAAGTCTTCTCCCTTAAATACTAATGAAGTAAATTATTCACTTATGTTAACATAACCAATGGATATTTATTATCTCCCTTGAGGCATAATTCAGAACTATTATCATTTATGTTTTAGCTCAGATTGTTTTAGCTTTGCCCATTTGGAACAATTTCAGTTTGGCTGTTGTGCCTACTAGCTATACTTTAAGCTTTTTTAAGATTGCAGAATGATATTTAGAAACCAGAATTTGGGTATTGAATGCTTCCACTGCTACTAGGGTATCATTTCTTTCGGACCCTCTCAGTCTACAGAACTAGGAAATATATGTTACCTATGGATCACAAATATCTAGACATTTTTGCTTCTGTGTTTTTGTGTGCATATACATGAGTTTATATTATTTTCTCTGTGTCTAATCTAGAACCACTAATTCATTCCAGTCTTCTTCCTTGTTTGTCACTTTTTGACTCCCAATTTTTATGATTTATGTATTTGTTTGCTTATAACTAGCATGCATATAATTTCAGAATTGTTAACCTTACCCCGAGAGAACTAAATTTATCAACTAGATTGCCAACCTTATTTCTAAATACAACTCTTGAATGATTGAAAACTAAGTAAGATTAACATAATTCTCTAAAATAGTATCCCAAGTCATGATATACTAGGAATACATTTAATAAAGTATGTGAAGACTTGTATGCTTTCTCCCCAACTTGATCTATAGAATCAACACAATTTGAATCAAATCCCAGTTGGATTTTTTTTGTCTATAAAATTGGTAACTTTATTTTAATATATGTATGCATGTGTACTTAAACACATATGCAAATGTTAGGAATATAAACTAGCCAAATTAAATTCTAAAAACTTAAATATTCACATAGTTCCAAGATTTGGTCTTAAGTGATATTATTGGTGTAAAGTCAGTAATAAGAATGAATTGAAATGATTAAGAAATAATATAACCCTTATCTGTGATCTATCTATGAATAAATATAACTTCATAGTGACTGAATCACCGACCCACTCAGAAAAACAGGACTTATTCTATGTTATTATTATTTTTTTAATTTTTGTTTGTAGTTGTAAATGGACAGCTTGTTTATTTGTATGTGATGTTACGGATCAAACCCAGTGCCTCACACCTGCTAGGCAAGCACTCTGTCACTGAGCTACAGCCCCAGCCCCCTAGGTTATTTTTAATGTCATTCTGTGACAGGGATGAATCTGCCTCCCACTACCTACAGTCTTATTAATGCTTTCTTCAGACCTGGTATACTTATATTTTTATGGCTCCTGAAATGAAATTCTTGAGACCTTTGTGGGTCTACTGTATGTATGCAGGGTTCATTCCATTAGACAACAGGATCTGCCTTAGTTTTCCTGGTATCTCCATCTCTATTCCTGGCTTCTGCCAATGTCACTGGGGGTAACCATGCGTCATATGCTCAATCTTTTCCAATAACCCTCTGCATGACTGAATATCCTCCTGAGGCACGACAACAGGTAATTTTCCATACTCCAGGTTTTCTCTTCAAGTGTATGTTTGTGACACTGAATAACCTGTCCATAGTGTCTTCTGCAAACCTGATATATGGAGAGTTCCCTATGCAACTATGTCCTAGTTCGTTCGTTCGTTCCTTCCTTCCTTCCTTCCTTCCTTCCTTCCTTCCTTCCTTCCCTCCTACCCTCCTTCCTTCCCTCCTTCCTTCCCTCCCTCCTTCCTTCCCTCCTTTCTTTCTTCCTGTCACTGGGGATTGAACCTAGGAGTGCTTAACTACTGAACCACATCCCCAATTCTTTTTTGTATTTTATTTAGAGATGGGTGTCTCTGGGTTGCTTAGGGCCTTGCTAAGCTGCTGTGGCTGACTTTGAACCTGCAATCCTCCTGCCTGAGCCTCCTGAGCCGCTTGGACTGCAGGTGTGCACCACCACCACCACGCCCTGCTAGTTACTTTATTCTTAACAGTTCTTCTTTGATCTTTCCTTTACACTTGCATATTACTATAAACAGCAGAAGAAACCAGGCTTGTACCTTCAACTCTGTGCTTGGAAGACTCTTCAGATAAATATCCACCTCACTGTTTACAAGTGTGCTTTCCCCATAACAACAGGACACAATTCCATGAAGCTCTCTGTCATTAAAGAACAAGGATGCTTTTCCTTACAGCTCTTAATAGCATACTCATCGTTTCCTTCTGATACCCCGTTAGCAATATCTTACATATCCTGTACTTATTGAACAACTTTTTATGATGTCTTAGGTATCCTTTAAGGTGGTAAGTTTTTTCCCATCATTCTCTTTACTTCCTTCTGAATACATATTAGCAGAGTGAAAAGCAACCATATTTCTCATGAATATTCTTTTCAAAGTATGATGGAGTTCTCTGCAGTTCTCCTTCACATTTTTCCATTGTCATTGCTGAATTCTACTTTACTTTTGTATTTTAAGGAATTTACAGAAGTAGCTTCCCTTTTCCTGATATCAAAATCTCTAAGAATGTTCTATTTCTGCCATGATAAGTCACCACAAAATTAGCTTAAAAGCATACTGATGTATTTCCTTGCACTTGTAGAGATTAGACATTCAAAAAGGTTCTCACTGTGCCAAAAGCCAAAGGTAAACAGGGCTGATTGCATTGAAACCACCAAGAAAATCAGTAATAGCCTCTCCATCTTAATAGTTTAGAATTGGTAACCTTTACTCATTTGCAGGAGAGATTACAGTATCAAGTGAAAACAGTATTTTTCAAAGTTATTTAGTTTATCTGTTGCTTCTTCATTCTCTCCAGACAGATTATATCACACACTTGTAAGACAATTAGATTCTTTGGTCACAGACTGTCATCACTTTCTTCCTTCCTACCTACCCACCTGCCTATTAGAGTTGCAAACAATGAAGTTTAACTCTGCGTGTCTTATAGATTTGACAAATATATCATCACGTATCTCCCACCTCAGAATCATAAAAAACAGTTCTGTCACCAGAAAAATTCCCCTGTGCATCCCTCTTTCGATCATTCCCATTCAAGTCACATGAGCTCTCGCAATTGTTGAACTGTTTTTCATCTTTATAGGAAAATAAAAATAAAAAAACCCAAACTACAGGTTTCCCCTTTTTGTAATGTGATATGAATGTAATCCTAAAATATATAAAATTGGGGGTTTGGGTTTTGTCCCTTAGGAAAATGCATTTAAGATTCATCTTGGCTGTTGTAATGAATCAATGACTGGTATTGATTTTTAAATTATATTTTCATTTGGAGATACTTGTAGATTCACATGCACTTGTAAGAAATACTAGATCCTGTGCATCTTTTACCTAGTTTTTTCCTGAACTCTAATAACTTAAAACACTTCTGTGTAGTGTCACAACCAGGGCGTTGACAGTGAGGTAATGCATTTGGTATAAATCCATCAGCACTGGATCTCCGCGATGGTCCTTTTATTCCTTTTATTCCTTCTTGCCTTCCTTCTTTTCCTTCCCTATTTATTATCCCAGGAAACCAGTAATGTGTTGCATATTTCCATATTTTATATTTTGTGAATTTAAGATGTCCAGTGATGGCAAATGTGGCCTCAGCGCCAGAGGTCTGCAGACTTGGCATCAAGGTACCCTTGGCACAGAAAAGTGACCCATTGAGTGAGAAAGGGGATTACTTGTGAGGGACAAGCTCTGGTATCAGTAACACTAGTGTCTCCACAGTGAGGTATGCTGTTTATCAGTGATGGAGAGAGTGTTCTGGCCTCAGGGAGAGACAAGTCATTTCCTTTCCAGTTCCAATTACAGAACAGTTCCCCATGGAACTGAACAGAAACAGAAGGTGAGACAGCAGCAGGAAATAATAGTAGTAGTGGATATCTTTCAGACTATCAGAAGTGGTAGGACTAGGGATGATTCCTCCTTCTTTCTATGCTATTAATGACATGTGCTGATTTTCTAATTGACAAAGGAAAATGAGTACTTTTTAAGTGCTGAAAAATTAGTATGTCTGACATTTCATGAAACATCTTTTCTTGGTATTCTACAAATGATGTCATCCAATGTCCCCAAACTTTCTTCTTGTGAAGAGGGGTTATATAACTTTTGATTTCTATAATATTTGTCATTCCAGGAAGACTTTCAGAGGAATCTGATGATCTTCTACAATATAAGGGATTGATTTTGTTGTCTCCTTTTTCAAAAGAAATAATTAGAATAGAAGTTGTTTCCTGAGATTCAAAATCTCTGCCCCCTCTACCAAAGCTTCTGAAATACTACTATTTGAGGAAAAGATGCAAATAATTCCTGCAGAGAGAGTTCAGATCTTCATTATCTTCCACTTTGTAGAGGTCTATTGCTTTGTATGCTGCTATAAATATTTAAAATGACTCAATGATGCCTACAGAATTTATTAAAGAACATTTAAAGGGAACTTCTCTGACCTTCTTCTCAAATCTTGAGCATTTTTTACAACTTTAAGAGACAGTCGCCCTCTGGACTTCCAGCCTTAGTGTCCAGATTGTAGTCACAGAAACCTCTGTACCAGGTTTGCCAGCTGCCCAGTATATGTTCTCCCCGCAGAATCCTCCTCTGGTTCTTGGGTGGAAGGTTGAACTCCCAGGAAGGTGGGGTCATGGAAAATTGATGCAGGGATTATACAGCCTCCTCTCTGATTATAAGCCACCACTATGCCCACTCAGATTCTTAACTCTTTGCAAAGAGCCCTACCTTATCCTGAGAGCTTTAAATGGAGGACTTGCTCTTTGGAAAGTTAAATTTTGAAGCCTGAATTGGTTGGGTCAGGTTGGAGGTGTGCAAATATCAGGCAGGCCCTTTATTCCTGATACCACCCACCCCTTAGCTCACTCAGGTTTCCAAGACTACACCTGGAACAGCACTGCCTCTGCAGATTTTCCTTTCCAGAATAAAACCAGGTGCTCTCGGGAACTTTGGGGGTAGGAAGAGGGGGAACATGTCTGATGTGAGTTTGAGAGAGCCCAGTAGGCTTATGTAAAAGCTGTAGGTAAACCTGGCACTTTAGTTGGTAGTCTTACTTTTTACAGGGGCATATGTTGACAATTCTGAAACTACCTGTATACTAGTGTTGAAAAATGTATTTATGTAATACATTACATAAAACCAGAGTCAGGTATTTTAGTGTCACAGAAATCAAGTACAAATAGAAAGGGTTGAGGCCTGGAAGGAGGCCTGTATCACACGACTGTAGCTGGAAACAGCAGTATGAGCTCATGGTTGCTTTACTATATATACTTGGAGATATTATGGAAATAGTCATAACTATTGTGAATGGATTGGTAAACATGCATTTATTTCCTAGCTCTGCCTACTGAGAAAGCTTAGTAGCAGTGACTCGCTGGTAGTGATGAATATCCTAATGCCTAGATGTGTTTCTTTATTCCCTTGTCTAATCTAAGAAATGAAGGGGTTAAAAAAAAAAAAAGAAGAAGAAGAAGAAGGCATAGCCAATAGAATGCAGAAAGGGAAATACAGTGACCTTCATGGTAGAAAGCACAGCAGACACACCTTGACTGGGGGCAAAGTTAAGGACACTAGTGACATCAATTCTGTGTAACTATGTTATGATGCAATGAGACAGTTACTTCCTTTCTTTTTGGAATTCTTTCCCAAAATGCATAGCCCCAGACTAATAATGAAAGTACAGCAGATTATACCCAAATTGAGGGAGTGTGCATTCTTTAGAATACTTGACTAGTTCTCTTTAGTTACTAAGTCATGATAAAGTAAAACTGAGTTATCACAAATAATATTTACCAACATTTTCCCTTATATTTGTCTTTAAGTCCATCCATGAAATCTTCCTCTTTGTGTTCTCACAAAATGTAAAGTTTTTTTAATTAAAAAAAAATTTTTTAAACCTTCAGGGATATACTTTATACTTACAGAGGAGTCCAGATTCCATGAGAACAAAGAATACATCCTCTCTCCCTTACTTAGGGATCACTGATTTAGGACATCATCTAGAGAAGACTTAGGGCATGTCAGATGGAGCCTGATCCCAGTTTTTCTAGATCTATTCCTTTGGGATAAGGAATTTTGCTTTCAGTAGGATGAGGAGACCGGAGTAATTATTTTGAAATGAGAAAGACTCATGTCAGTTGCTCAATAAATGAAGACAAAAATTTAATGAAGAATGCAGAGGATTAAGGGGCTTTGGCAGCCTGAGACTGCATTTATCAATCTTGTTGAGGCAGATGCCGCGTGCAGAAACTAAACAAAATTTCAGCGTATAACTGGATTACTCTTTCTTAAAACTAACCTGGTCTGTCAACATTACCCAGGTGGAAAAAGAATATTAGCATAGAGTTGCAGGTGGAAATGAAGATGGAGGTGGAGATCAACGTGGAACCAGACTGGTGCCACTGGTTGGGATGGTGAACCATTGGCACCGACCAGTTTTGGAGGCAAAGCACATAGAGGTCTTGGTCTGATCTCCTTCCCAGTAAGAGTACTGGCAGTCTTTCTGTTGCCAAACACATTCTTTCTCATCAGGTTCAGGACAGGAATCCAAGCACGATAAGCAGGGATTAATCTAGAGAAGGGGACACAGGCTTGTTAACATGCTGTTTTGGGGTAGCACGTCCCATCCTAGGAGGACAAGGAGACAGTGGTAGGGTACCAGCGGAAGCTGAGAGAACAGAGAGAGGGGGCTAGGGACAGGAAGAGCAGAAATTAGGAAGAAGGTAGAAGGGCGGGAGTGTGTCAGAGGGCAGAGATCACAAGGCTGTGGGAACAGAGAGGAGGAAAGGCCAGAGTCTAGCATTCCAAACAAACAGGCAAAAAACAAAGAAAAATACTGAGGATGCTACTCACATGACAGTC
Source organism: Sciurus carolinensis (assembly GCF_902686445.1). NCBI lineage: Eukaryota > Metazoa > Chordata > Mammalia > Rodentia > Sciuridae > Sciurus > Sciurus carolinensis. Next base: position 9,550,678 of record NC_062228.1, read on the forward strand.
ACATCCTTTACGGTAGAATGACTCTAAACCTAATCTCTGCTCTAGGAAGAGATGAGCCCATATGTACACCAGGTGGCAGGTTGTGAAATGTATTTTCCCTGCTGTCAGAAAGCCTGTACCAAACAGAGAGCAGAGAGCATGAGGACATCCCCTGGGAGCACATTCTATGGATCAGAGGTGGATAGACTGCAGACCCTAAGGCTGGAACTGAGTTAGCCTTGACTGACCAGCCCAGCGTCTTCCTAGGAAGAATCTGTCAGACCCTTGTCCTCAGTGCTGCTGGGATTGGCAGAAATACAGTGGTCCTTTCAAGGCTAGGGGTCCCAGGGGCAAGTGGTTGTGTGTGAACAGGGATGCTCACCTGCGATAAGTATATTTGTTCGGATGGAAGTTTGCATCAAAAAGCCACAGTCTTCGAAAGAGTGGGGTGTGTAGATTTCATGGATTTCATTTGCCTTCAAGGGACCCTTGAATATCTGTGGTAGGAAGGGAAAGGTGACTAGGATCATAGGTTTTCAAAAAAACACATGCATTTCAGAAACCAACCCCCTCAGCCAAACACACCAGAGAGCCTTGTTAAGTGAAGGAGGAGGGCTGAGAAGAAAGGAATTATTGGGTTTACCTTAGTGACGTTGACTCTCAGGCTTTGTTTATTCCTAATCACGGGTCCTAGTCCCAATAAGTCAGTGAGCATCACTGGGAAGAGGAAGAAATGAGTTACAGGGTCATGGGCTCATGGGTTTGAGACTCACACATCCCCAAAGCTTCCCCTGCTTCTGTGTTTCTGCACCCTGTGGGGAGACCTCCTCCTGGGTTCAATTTGCCTGGACTCACCAACATCTGACTCGCAGTAAGTGGTCTGGGGGTGCGGCAGCTTGCACACACAAGCATCACAGGATGTGGACAGAGCCAGGAGCAAAGGAAAGGCCAGCAGGAACAAGAGGTCCATGTGGAGCACTGGGGGACACAGGATATAAACTGAGGCATAAACGTTTTTTCTGCCTAGCTTCTCCACTGGCTCTAGGCAGGACCCGGGATGAATTTGGGAACCCCCTACCTCCCTTTATGTTCAGGGACTTGAATGGGCACTGTGGTCCAGCTCCTATGATCTTGTGAGCCAGATGGGCCAGTTTGGGTCCCACATTCGAAACACCTTACCTCTGTTTGTCACCTAGGTGTGCCACAGCTCCTGCAGAACACCCAGCATCAAGAGGAGGGCCACCTGCGTTTCCTTTTCCACCCTCGGCATGTCCAATCAGGGAGTCACAGTCTGCTTATTGGCTGCACTAGTCATTTGGGATCATTCTGTCATCTGTATTTTTTTTTTTTTCATCCTCCAGTGCTATCAGCCTGAGGGGTGTGATCTGATTACTGCATACACTTTTTCTTGAGTCCTTAGTCTCTGCATTGTCATAGCAAGACCCGCCAATTGGACTCATTCCTGGTCTTATGGGTTGAATGGTGGTGTCCCTCCAGCCCCTCTCTCAATTCACATTTGAGTCCTTAACACCCAGTATAACTCAGAAGGTGACTGTGTTTTGAGATTGGATCTTAAAAGAGGGAACTAAGGTAAAATGAAGTGTTTAGGGTGGACCCCACTCCAGTATGACTGGGGTCCTTCTAAGAAGAGGAGGTTTGAGCACAGACCAGGCATTCCTGTGAAGAGACAGGAGGAAGACAGCCATCTATAAGCCAGGAGAGAGGCCCCCAGAGGAAACCAACCCTACCGGATACCTTCATCTCAGACTTCCAGCCTCTGGAACACCGAGGAAGTAAATATCTACTTTTGAAGTCATGTGGTTCATGATACTTTGTTGTGAAAGCACCAGAAAACAAATGGACTGTTCTGTTTTATGTTTAAAATGATATTTATGGCCTTTATACAATTTAAATTTACATTGGAATATTGAGGAAAAAACCACCTTTAACATGAAATGCACTAAACAAGGTTTGTTCAGTCACCCAACTTTTATTCCTTCCCTATAATTCTATCCTCTGTCCCATCCCTGTAGACTTTCATTTATTATATTATATCTTGCCATTATTCTTTCAATTTTAAGCAATGATAAACACAGACATGAGCATATGCATTTCTTTCCTTAGGTAAAATTGTAATACTCTCCATATATACGTTTTGACACCTGGTCTTTATTTTAGAACAATATCTAAGGAATACTATAATTGTCTACATATTTCTCATTCCTTATATAATTACATAACATTCAATATTGATTTGCCTTTGGGTATCCAGCCAGTCTCTAATTATTGGTCCCTTGAATAGTTTTCTGTTGCTTACTCTTACAAATAAAAGACAAGTCCCCTCTCTTTGGTGGGAAAAAAAAAAAGATTGCAAGAACCCCAGTGGGAGGCCTGAAACTGTGGATGGGACCCAACTTTCTACACACTATGTGTTTTCCTGTACATACATACTAAAGACAGTTTAACCTATGTCAGGCACAACAAGAGGTTAACTACACCAATACAAAATAGAACAAACTATGACAATATATCTCAATCAAAGTTTGGTGTCAAGGGCCACTATTAGGTTAAATCATGGTTCTCACAACACAAGCTTTGCTATCCAGTCTATCTGACAACTGAGATCTACTAAGTGAAACATGGGTGGGTAGTGTATACTGAGTGGAAACAATGGGAAAACGATAATTCATGTCTTGGGCCAGATGAAGTGGGACAGCATGAGATTTTATCACAGCATGCAATTTAAAATTTATGAATTATTTACTTCTGGAATTTTTCATTTAATATTTTCAGACTAGGGTTGACTATAGGTCACTGAAATGTTGGCAAGTGAAACAATAGATAAGGGGGGACTACTGTACCACAATGAATAGGCTTGTGAATATATTTTTTCTTATATTTGAAAAAAAATGTCTGTGGATGTAACTCCTGGAAATAGAATTAGGTTAAGTGCCATTCACATTTGTTTTCTGTGACTTGTCCATATTTTGTGCTCTTTTGCTTTTTTTTAATTATTTATTTTTAAATTTTTTACAGACCACACTTTGATTCATTGTACACAAATGGGGTACATCATTTTGTTTCTATGGTTGTGCACGATGTAGATTCATACCATTTGTGTAATCATACATGTACATAAGGTAATGATGTCTGTCTCATTCTACCATTTTTCATACTCCCCCTCCCTCTCATTTCCTTCTACATAATCTAAAGTTCCCCCATTCTTCTCTCACTCCCCACCTCCCCACCCCAACTATATATCATTCTCCACTTATCAGGGAAAACATTCGGCCTTTGGTTTTTCGGGATTGGCTTATTTCACTTAGCATGATATTCTCCAATTCCATCCGTGCCATTCTTCTTTATGGATGGCTCTTTTTCTATAGGGTAAACTTTTACTGTTTTGAGAAATAATATTTTTTAAAAATAATATTTTAAAATATTTAACAATATTTTTTAAAAATAATAACTCTTTAGGGTACCATTGCAAATACCTTTCTTGTTTTGGCACATCACATTAACTTTTCTTAATTTCTTTTAAATGACTCACCTGTTTGTGTTAGGCAGTGTTCCATCACTGTGATGAAATACCTGAGACAAAAAACTTACAAGGAGGAAAGATTTATTTTGGCTCATGGTCTCAGAGGTTAAAGTCCTTAGTGACTTGGACCTGTTGCTTTGGGACTGTGGCAAGGTCAAATATGATGGAGGACAGGGTGGAACAAGTGTTGACACCACAGTGACTGGGAAGCAAGAGAAAGAGAATGGGTCCAGGGTCCCAATATCCCCTACAGGAGCACACCCTGTGACCCAACTTCCTCCCATTAGGCCCCACCAATAGTACCCTCAGCTGGCGACCAATCCTCCAGCACAAGAGCCTTTGCAGAACAATTAAGATCCAAACCATAGCACTATTTAACAATGTTTTGATTTACTCCTTCTGGAATTTGATACAAAGATTTTTTTTTTAAGCTTTTGCTCAGGAATTCTTCCATCATTTATGCAATTTCACTTTTTATATTTAGACCTCTAAACCAGTCAGAATTTTTCTTGGTGTCAAAGTGAGGTGTATACTCAATTTTATCTTTTTCCTTACGGATATTTAACTACCCAATATGAATACTGCAAAGATATGTTTCCTATATTAAATTAAGATGTCATCTTTGTTACGTGTAATATTTCTGTATGCATTTGAGACTCTATCATGATTTTTAAATTCTATTTGATTTGTTTATATATCTATTTTTGCACCAATAACTCTACTACACTACTGAGACTTAACATATTTCAATGTATTCTTGATATTTAATCATTCTAGAGGAGAACACGGTTTAATTTTCCATCTTCTGAAAATTTCTGCTCTCCTTTGGCTCATGGCTCCCTTCCATTTTCAAAACCACCAAAAGCTAGTCAAGTTTTTCTCTCCATATCACGTGACACTGACCCTTTGGCAGTCTTCTGTATTTAAAAGATCACTGTAATCACACTGACTCAACCCATACATCCAGGGTAATATCTTGAAGTCAGCTGACTACAAAACTTAATTCCACCTGTAAAATTAACTGTGTCTTGTCATTTAACATGATATACACACAGATTTCAAGGATAAGGATGTAGTCATCTCTGGGGGCATCTTTCTGACCACCAAGAGGTAGAACTGCATTCAGCGTAAAAATTCACTTCGGAAACACTGATCTACGTGGTCTCCCATCCAAAGACATAAAAAATCAGAGCTCTACTAACAAACCATCCCTTCCACCTCCTGTGAGGTTCTTCACTGGAATTCTGTCTCTAGGCATATGGAGCCACATCACTGTGAGTTACCTGGGCTTTAAAAGATCATTCTCCAATAAGATTCATGTGAAGGAACACCTGAAGCCAGGTGCCTTGCTCAAGGTCAGAAGACACTGAGGCAAAATCTTAGGCACTAGCGCCACCTGCAGGACCACTGTGAAGATTACCATCCATAGTACGTTGACCTGAGATAGCCCACTGGTGTTTCCCTCCCGGGCTTTCCTGCTCCTCTGGAATACATCCTTCATAAGTGACAACCTGAAACTTCACCGCCCAGCCTTAATCTGAAGAACCTCTGAGATACTACATCTTTCTATTCATTCAAAATTTACTCTTGTGTCCTTTGAGAATCTTGTTTTGTTACCTGCAATGATAAGTTAGGACCAGTGGGTTACATTATCTGAGTGCCAACCCCTGAGGCAAAGCATGAAAAAGAACTCAGTCTCCGTGCACCGAGGTCTGAGGAGAAGAGCTTTATTCGAGAGAGATTGAGCACCTGTCACATAGGAAGCTGCTTTTGTCTCTATTGTGTACAACACTGACTTATATGGTTGCAGTTAAGCTAGTCAGATACCTTAAAGATCAAGGCTTGTGTAAGCAGTTACTAGCCTATTTGGCAGATTACCAGTCAGTAACAGAAAGTAACAAGCAATTCTGCAAACCCAGGAGTTGACAGGCTCACAAGCCACAGAAGAACTGTTTTACCAACCACAGGAGAACATCCCGTTCACAGAACACAGGACACAGGGATGAGGCCCTAGTCCCCGAGTGGCTGTTTGGGGTGTCTGTCTCCTGACAGAATGCCACGTAGGTCTCCTTCCAGGAGACAGGCCCCACAGTTTTGGAACTTTTTATTTGAGCGATGTAATATTTTTAGCTCTTAAAAAATCACATACACATTTTTTGCTCAACAACTTTGAAGGCAAGCTGAGAACAGCAAGATATTCTACCTCTGAATTTGTGTATCTCCTAAATATATTTTCTTAGGGAGTAAGGAAATTTCTCCTTGATTTAGTAAGTTTACTCAATGTATATTATTGATTTTTAATTTTTTGGGGGGTCACATTAATGCCTTTGTGGCTGGATTCTTTTTCACTTTCATCTATTCCAGGATCCAATCAGGAATCATACATTGCATTTATTTAATTATCATTTCTCTTTAGACTACTAGGTTACAGTTCCTCAGTGATTATTTTCACCTTATGTCCTTCACATTTAAAAAAAATGTCTTGTTACTTTGTACAATATTCCTTCAATTTCAGTTTGACTGATATTTCCCATGATGGAATTCAGAGTATGCTGTTTCATCAAGAATATTGATAAAGAAAATTGTATCTGGATATTGGTCCGCTCTTGGTACATTTATGTCTAAGGATTTTATCTGTAAACTTATTTATTTAATGTTTATAAATGGGGAATTCATGTATCCATTGACTATATATCCTATTGGTTTATTTATATGTATGTAGTATATTTATTTTTACAGTTTAATTATATTAACTATACTTGCTATTTTATTAAATATGGTGGCATTCAGTGATTTAAATTTTTTTTGTTTTCCACATTTATAACTATATTATCTGTTGTACTTTACAATGCGTGCAACTTTTAGGATCAAGATATTCTGGGCATGATGGCTGCAGGCATCTTATAGCTGAGTCACCTTCAGGGAACTGCTCCCATTCTATGGGAGTCACACACACCAAGTTTCTGCCTGCTCTCTGCATAAAGCTTGCATCTAACACTGGTTTAGGTGGTGATGCAAAAGTTCAAAACCATCACTGAATACTATAAACTGTAGATCCACCACTGCCATACAGACTCCAGATCACTGACATGTGAGACCCCACATCCTGAGTCTGTAGACCCCAGATCACAGATCTGGATTCAACCCCTCAGGGAATCCAGCTTGTGGAATTGGAATTTGGAATTAAACAAATGTACGTATTTAGGTTGCCATTTCTAGGCGCCACATCTAAAGAACATAATAAGTTACTCCAGAGAAACTTTTATTTCTAATACTGCCATCCTCCTGTTACTCATTCCCGAGTCCTTCCTCAGGGACCACTAACTCCCACCACTGGACCCGCAACGCTTCTCACTGAGCCTACAATGATCAATCGTACACCCCCGAATTAACCCCAAAGCCCTATAAGTTGCCCTCGAAACCCCATTACCAACTCCAAACATTCCCCACTCCTGACCACAGATATCTTCCAATATTTGACCCAGTAAATCATATATCAATCTCCACACAGATACCTTGTATGAACACACAAATCTCCAGATCTATCACCTAAATTTTACATCACTGATCTCTCCGATGTGTCCCAAATCAGATCATCAAGCAATCAAGCACTCATAGAACATTCATTGGTTACACCAAGCTTCTCTCACTGAGAGTACAAGGACAATATGCAAATATTTACAAACATGTCTGTGGAAATTCCCCAGGAAAATAGTAAATACAAAACAAAATGCATACATTAATAACCAACCAAATATTACTGATGTATTTTTTTGTGTTTTCTAGAAAACATGTTGCATTAACTTCAGCCTGTCTTGCTGTCCACGAGTGGAGAGCCGAAGTGCTTTTCACCAGGTTATCTATGTGCTTAAATGATAAACACCTCAGAGACAGTAAATGCAGGCAGAAATATGGCCAAACTCAACGTGGTGAGGTAGGAAAGTGCTGTAAAGTTTGTGGAATTGGAATTTGGAATTAAACAAATGTACGTATTTAGGTTGCATGTTAATGAACTTTTTTTATTAAGAATTCCAAACATAAAATTTAACTGTACAGTGCACAGAGCATTATGTTTTGGGTTATACTTTAAAACGACTTAGTGAAGGATCTTGGCTTACTGTAAAGATGGAGTAACAAGGACCAACTTTACTCCCTACCTAAAATTCCCCAAAACCCAGTCAAAATATGTGAATCAATAATTTTAAAGTTATTGGGCATAGGCAGCAAAAGGACACTCAGCTCTCTGAAACAGGAAATAAATAATGTGAGACTTACGATTATTTTAGATTTCTGCTTTGGGAGAGTATTCAGGCTACTTAGCATGAAAAGAGAACTCAGATAGAACCTGCTGGACTACATGAACCAGGAGATAAAAGTGAGAATCCAGGAAGATCAACATAGCTAAAGGTTGTAGTCAAAAGAAGAGACTTACACAGGGAAAAAAATTCATCATTTTTTAGAAAGTTTTCCCCAAATTTTCATCAGAGTACTGATTAACACATATGTGTGTGTGTGTGTGTGTGTGTGTGTGTGTGTGTGTGTGTATGAAAATAAGACTCTTAATGAAAACACAAGTCAATCAATAAAGACCAAAAAAGAATTGGTGCAAATGTTAGAATCATCCGATAAGGACATTAAATTATTTATCTTAACTGCATCTCATATGTCCTAAAAACCAAATAGACATAAGGAAGTTAAAACAAAATCCAAAACAAACCAATAGGAATACTACAATACCTGAGATGAAAGATTCATTGTGTGAGATCAACAGATTAGTCATTGTAGTAAAGATTGATAAACATTAAAATGTATTTGAACCTGTAGAACAAAAAACACATGGTTTAAGCAAATGATAGATCATCAGTGATCCTGGAACAATTCCAAGTGATACAAAATAAGTACGATTGGAGTTCCCTGAATGTGCAGCAGACCAAATTAAATTTATTATTTAAATAAATAATAGCAAAACATTTTATAAATATGGCAAAAACAATAAACCCACAGATACAGGCTCAGCAAACCCCCCAAATAAGAAAGATGGAGAAAACTACACAAAGACACATGATAATTAAATTGTTCAAAACCAGTGAGAAAAATAAAAATTTAAAGCATGTAGAGCAAAAAACCACATCATATACAGAAGAATAAAAATTTACATGACAGCAGATTTCTCAGTAGCAATAATTGAAGTAAAAAGACAGTGGAGCAACATCATTAAAATAAAACTATGAAAGAAAAAAACTAGGTTTGATGAACAATTTTATACCAAATGGTAATATATTTAAATGAATGTGAAATAAAGGCCATCAACAAAAATTCTCACCTTATGTCATTTATAATGATAAAATGAGTGTTTTCCACTAAGATTGGGGAAAATGACAAGAATCTTTGTTTTTGTCCCTTCATTTCAACATCGCAGCACAAAATCTAGCCAGTGTCATTCTGTAAAAAAAATAAAAGCATCTAGATTGGAAAGGAATGCTTTATTAGATTAGAAATGTTATTAATAGATGACATCATCTTATATGCAGAAAATCTTAAAATATCTGCAATAAACCCTGCCAAAACCCCAAAAGCAAACCAGTGACAACAGTAACAATAACAAAACTGCTAGAAAGTAAAAAAATAAATTCAGCAAAACCGTAGAATATGGGTATGATATATAAAGATCAATTGTATTTTTATACATATTATATGGTTTTGGCTACATAATACTCTGGAAAAGACAAAATTAAGGACAGTGTAAAATGATCAGTGGCGTCAAGGGTCATTCTGGGGAGGAGAAAAGAATGGGTAGAACATAGAGGATTTTTTTTTTAGGGCAGTGTAACCATTATGTATGACAGTAACATTGTAAATACATGTCATTTGCTGTTTATCAAAACCCATAGAATGGGCGTGAACCCCAATGTCAGCTATGGACTTTGGGTGATGATGTGTCAATGTAGGTTCATCAGCTGTAAGACACGTACCATTCTGATGGGGGTCGTTGATAAGGATGGGGATGCCATCCACATGTGGCGCAAGGGTTCATGGGAAATTTATGTACATTCTGCTCCATTTTACTGTGGCCTTAAAATTTCTCTTAAAGAAATTGAAAACAAAACAAAATAAATAAAAACCCAACACCTCACAACCCAAGAATAAGAAGAAAAAGGGCATCATGAAAAAGGGGCAAAATTTTGAATGGACATTTCACTAAACAATGTACGCGGACAGCTAGTATGTCCATGCAAAGATGTCCAACATCATCAATAATTAAGGAGACTTGGAATGAGAAAGCCTTCACCCTCACTAACATGACTACAGGTTATTTTGGGGTAATCCCAAACTCCAATGTTTGAAATGCTTTAAAATCTGAAACTTTTGAGTACTGATGTGACTCTCAGGTTTTAGAGATTTGGGATTTCAGATTTTCAGATTAGGGTTACTGAACAGGTAAAGTCTGTGCAAAAATTCCAGCTGCCCCCCCCAACCCCACCCACACCAAAAAACCCCTCAGAAATCTGAAACACTTCTAGTCTCAACTATTTTGGATGCGGGATAGTCAACCTGTAAAATCAAACAGAAAGGAAGCACTAGGTGTGGATTGTGGTGGGGAGATACAGGAACTCTCATATTTTGTGGTGGGAAAGTTCATTGTACAGCTACTTTGGGAAATGAATTGGCAGGTTTTTTTTTTTTTTTTAATGTTAAACATTTATTTTATGGCCTGGAAATTCCATTCCTACATATCTATGCAAGAGAGATGAAAACACAAGTCCACAGAAAGACTTGTATGTGAACGTTCACAGCTGTGCTGTCCATCAGAGCCCAATCTGGAAGGTTCCAAGTGAACGGAAATTCAGCTGATGGACTGCATTGCTTTCCTGTGGCTCTGAGGCCATGTGAGTTTACTCTCTGTGGGTTCTGGAGGCGCCCAGTCTGAAATGAAGCTGTGAGCTGTGCTGGAGTCCTTCTTCAGGAAAACCTGGCCTTGGCCCTTTTGGCCTTCTATTGACAGCTGACATTCTGACATTTCTTGATTCTCAGCCACAGCACTTCACACCACCTTCTCCCTGTGTTTCTGGCTTTTGTCATTCAACACTGACCCTGAGATTCTTCCATGTTGTCATGTGGAGGCAGATCTCCCTCTGCCTCTTCCTAAGGACACCTTGGGATGGTGTGTAGGGCCCACCAGGGGATTCAGGATAATTCCTTCATCCAAATATCCTTAATTAATTATTTTTGCTGAGGCCTGTCACCCAGATAAGATAATCTGCAAGGATTAGGATCTGATTCCTTCGGGTGAATAGAGAAAACATTCTATGTTAGAGAATCGATGGGATTGGATAGGTTTCGCCCTTCAACATGAATGAGCCTGAAGAACATCAGACTAAGTGGAAAGAGACAGACCCTGAAGATTGCACATTGCGTGACGCTGTTGATGTGAACCCTCTATAAAGATTAGAGAGCGCAGTGTTTGCTTAGAGCTGGGTAGATGTAAACAGGCACAAGGGAACCTGCTATGGTGGTAGAAATATTCTAAACCTGGACGTAGGTCACAGCTGCACACTGCAGAAATTTGCCAAAATAATTGAGTTTTACATTCTGCAAATAATACCTTGTAGTGAATTCTTATACTTTTATGTTGCTTCACCATCCATTTTGAATATAGGTTGGATTTTCCTGTACCGGAGGCGGGGCTCCATCACCCTTGACATGGTTTCTAGTTCTCTGCCGCAGGCCAGCAGTTCCTCCGTGTGCTGGATACAGAGATCTGCCCCATCCAAACATTCTCTGGTGACTACTTCCCAATGGGATAGATGGATCCTTCCTCATTGAATGGCCCTGCTGAGCTTAACACCTTTTGTGAGCAGTACAGAACAACTACATGGACTACCTCTCAGTCATGGTGGAACTGGGCCTGCTTGCACAACACCCACTAATTAAAACTTCCTGCAATGAACACGTTTATATAACTCACTGGACCCCAATAAGCATTGGCTCCTGGGTCTCTCTCCACCTGCTCCCTGGCTTCTGTGTGTGTATGTGCCTGAGTGTGACCTCCAGGCTTGCCAGTATCACTTAACTGTAAGTAATAAAATCATTATTTCCTGTGTCTTTTCTAATCCTTGCAGGGCTGTTCACCCTCTCAAAGATGTTAAATTGAATCTATCCCAGTTATTGATTCTTGCTTTTATTTCTTGTACTATGGGAGTCCTGTTAAGGAAGTCTGATCCTAAGCTGACATGTAGAAGATTTGGACCTACTTTTTCTTCTATAAGATGAAGGGTCTCTGGTCTGATTCCAAGGTCCTTGATCCATTTTGAGTTGAGTTTCGTGCAGGGTGAGAGATAGGGGTTTAGCTTCATTCTGCTGCATATGGATTTCCAGTTTTCCCAGCACCATTTGTTGAAGAGGCTATCTTTTTTCCATTGCATGTTTTTGGAACCTTTGTCTAGTATGAGAAAATTGTATTTATTTGGGTTCATGCTTGTGTCCTCTATTCTGTACCATTGATCTACCTGTCTATTTTGGTGCCAATACCATGCCGTTTTTGTTACTATTGCTTTGTAGTATAGTTGAAGTTCTGGTATTGCGATACCCCCTGCTTCACTCTTCCTGCTAAGGATTGCTTTAACTATTCTGGGTCTCTTATTCTTCCAGATGAATTTCATGATTGCTTGTTCTATTTCTGTGAGGTACGTCATTGGGATTTTAATTGGAATTGCATTGAATCTGTATAGCACTTTTGGTAGTATGGCCATTTTGACAATATTAATTCTACCTATCCAAGAACATGGGAGATCTTTCCATCTTCTAAGGTTTTCTTTAATTTCTTTCTTTAGTTTTCTGTAGTTCTCATTGTAGAGGTCTTTCACCTCTTTTGTTAGATTGATTCCCAAGTATTTCATTTTTTTTTTGAGGCTATTGCAAATGGGGTAGTTCTCCTAACTTCTCTTTCTGAGGATTCATCACTTATATATAAAAATGCATTAGATTTATGAGCATCAATCTTATATCCTGCTCCTTTACTGAATTCACTTATGAGTTCTAAAAGTTTTCTGGTGGAATTTCCTGGTTCCTCTAAATATATAATCATGTCATCAGCAAATAGGAATAGTTTGAGTTCTTCTTTTCCTAAACTAAAAAATGTTCCTAAACTAAAAAGCTTTCTCTCAGCAAAGGAAACTATCAGCAATGTGAAGAGAGAAAATCTTTGCCACTCATATTTCAGATAGACCGCTAATTTCCAGAATATATAAAGAACTCAAAAAACTCTACATGAAGAATACAAATAACCCAATCAACAAATGGGCTAAGGAAATGAACAGACACTTCACAGAAGAAGATCTATAAGCAATCAACAAATATATGAAAAAATGTTCAACATCTGTAGTAATAAGAGAAATGCAAATCAAAACTACCCTAAGATTCCATCTCACCCCAATTAGAATGGCGATTATCAAGAATACAAGCAACAATAGGTGTTGGTGAGGATGTGGGGAAAAAGGTACACTCATACATTGCTGGTGGGGTTGCAAATTAGTGCAGCCACTCTAGAAAGCAGTGTGGAGATTCCTTAGGAAACTTGGAATGGATCCATCATTTGACCCAGCTATCCCACTCCTTGGCTTATACCCAAAGGATTTAAAATCAGCATACTACAGTGATGCAGCCACATCAATGTTCATAGTTGGTCAATTCACAATAGCCAGATTGTGGAACCAACCTAGATGTCCTTCAATTGATGAATGGATAAAGAAACTGTGGTACATATATAAATAGAATATTATTCAGTCATAAAGAATAATAAAATTATGGCATTTGCAGGCAAATGGATGAAACTGGAGAATATCATGCTAAGTGAGATAAGCCAATCTCAAAACACAAAGGACGAATGATCTCACTGATAAGCGGATGATGATACATAATGGGGGGTGGGAGGAGTGGGGGGGAAGGAAAAAATAACAGAATGAATCAAACACCATTACTTATGTAAATGTTTGATTGCACAAATGGTACTCCTCTACTTCATGTACAAACAGAGAGACAAGTTGTACCCCATTGGTTTATCATAAAAAAAGATACAAAAAAAAAAAGATGTTAAATTGAAACAAAGTATAAGTGTGTAGAAAACATACATGTGATGTTGTGGGCGGGATGGGGACTGCCTCTCAGGATTAGCACTAGATGATTTTGACTTTTAGGCTTATCAACGTCCTGTCCAGCCAGGACAACGGTACCAGGGAGGTGGTGGTGTTCCCTGCAAGTCAACTGCCCTGCTTTGCCCAGCAGGGTTGCCTCTGCCGGGTGCTGCAGGCTGTCTACCTTAACTTGGTGGGTGCTTCCCAGTCGTCCATCCCTGCTGACTGGGGATCCTTGGTCTGGGATAAGGGCTCTGTGTCCCCACGGTCCTGAGTGCACGGGCTCCCACCTCTGGCAATGTCCACGCCTGTTGGACATCCCAGGCCCTTTTCCCCAAGGAGGCTCCGTGTGTTCATTCCTTCATTAGTGAAGGACCAGGACCAAGAAGGAACACACACAGCCATGCTTCAGGCAGTTGACTTCACAAGGGATGCCTTAGTCAACCATCAGCTCAACTCTTCGGCCATCCCCTATCAATTGTCCCCTTCAGGGCACAACACAGAACCTCTTGCCTCATAGATACCCCCATGTATCAGTCAAGGTCACAGGTCTCAGGCTGGGGATGTAGCTCCATCCCCACTTGCCCAGCCTGTGCAAGGCCCTGAGTTCAACCCCCAGCACAACAAAATAAATAAGTAAATACGCATGCATACATTTCCACATATGTGGAGGGCACGTGTAAGGCCTTGCAAAGATAGCCTTCTCTTCAGATTTCAAAACACCCAATTCAATGCCTCGTCAGCTAATTCTACCTCACTCCTGTTTTCCCTTAGAGCATCCCTATTAAAATGCAAAAACATGACCCATTTTCCAGAAAGCAAGACCACCTTCTTCATGATAAATCGAATCCAGTCACCAAAATCTCAGAAAGTATAAACTGTGTCATGATGACTGGTGAGTCACAGGACTCCAGATTCCAGACCTGTTTCCCTGTGGAGGTAAACGATGCTCCAAAGAATCAGAGAAGAAGAATGGATGCAGAATCACTTCCAGCTCACCTGCTGCCCGCTCAATAAGATGCCAATGGGCTTTCTAATGTCTCAAAATACTTCTCTTCAGACAGCTAAGAAATTCATACAACCAGCCAGGAGAGTTATATTGCCTGCAAGTCTAAACAGTTATGAAAGAGGAGTTACTGCCGACTCAGAGAGCCTTTTAGTAAGAGGCTGATAAGAGTTTCTGTATCTCAGAGAGGAAAGAGGGCCCTTTTGATCATTCTTATGCAAATCCCCAATAGCTGACAGGAATCTGCCTGGGGTTGTCCAGTATTTTCTTTTTAAAATGCATATGGAGCAGTTGGCTTAGAAGCAATGCTTTCCTTTTGAAGATTTTTTATCCCTTACATTTGAAACAATTATGGGTGTTAATTTTTTTTTCTCTTTAAATAGATATTTTCTCTATGATTTTCCCCTGGAAAATTACTTTAGAGACAAAGACAACAAAACAATGCAATTAACTTCTGGACTTGTTTATCCCAGTGGCTCGAGGTTGCCTGTTTCGTCATTCCGTCTTGTAAGTCGTCAGAAAGAGGAGCCCATACTTCACACCGTGACTCATGCCTGTTTCCTAGATTCCAAGAGAGGTGCATGCGATGGTCTCCCAGCTCAACTGAAGGAGCTATCACGTTGCAATTAAGAGTTACTTTGTTTTTCGTTTTATTTTTAATGACAAATAATCATTGCATATATTTATGTGGTGTAAAGAATATTTTAGCACACGTATGCACTATGAATTGATCAAATTGGAGGAATCAGCATGGCCCATAACCTCTAGTATTTACTGATTCTCTATGGTGAGAAAATTTAAAATCGTTCAGCTATTTTTAAACAATCATACATTATTATTAGCTAAGTCACCTCACTGTGCAACAGGACACGAGGACTCCCTCTTTCTTTACTGTAACTTTGTGCTCACTGAACAATCTCCTCTTTCCCCACCTACCGGTCTCTCCTGACCCAATGAAGAGTTTTCTTTTTGTTTAATGGTCTGTGACCAATTTTCCTAGGCACAGTCCTTGTCCTTGGTACTTGTGGTCTCCTGGCCCCTGTGATGGGTCCTTGGTTGTTGGGTGAAGGGGGCTCCTTTTCGGGCAGCACCGTTCAGTTCTTCCAAGGTCCCTGGTGTAGAATTCCACGCCATCATTTGAGGCAGATTTTTCATCACTGCAACCAAAAAATCTGACAAGAACAATTTAGAGGAGGACAAGTTTATTTGGGGCTCACAGTTTCAGCAATCTCAGTTGGTAGATGGCCAACTCCAGAGCTCTGGGCCAGGGAAGGGCGTGGTACAGGAAAGCAGCTCAGGACATGGCAAGGAAGCAGAGAGAGGTCTCTACTCATCAGGGACAAAAGGTGGATCTCAAAGGCACATCCCCAGTGACCTACCTCCTCCAGCCACCCTACTTGCCCACAGTCACCGTCCAGTTAATCTCTATCAATAGATCAACACACTGATCAGGTTAAGGCTCTCATAACCCAATCATTCCACCTCTAATATTTTTTGCATCATCTCAACATGAGCTTTTGGTGGACACCTCGTATCTCATACCGTGATACTTCCAACCACCCAGGCGGGTGGGGGCACCTTCGCTCAGACCCTGATCCCAGTTCAGAAAGCCTCTCTCCTTTCCTTCCTCCTAAATATTCTAAGCACATCTTCAACACTGCCTCTTCTCCTGTTGGGACTTTCATTGCTCAGAACTTCCAATAATCTTATTACTCAGATGCAGAAGAGAATTGAACTTAGTTGTTCCCTTGTTCTTTTTTGGATAGTTTAGCTTATATTTATTTTATTTATTTTTTATGTTTTTTTTTTATTTTTACAGCATGTATTTTGATTCATTGTACATAAATGGGGTACAACTTTTCATTTCTGTGGTCATGCACAATGTAGATTCATACCATTCTTGTAGTCATACATGTACATAGGGTAATGATGTCTGTCTCCTTCCACCACCTTTCATACCCTCTCCTTCTCATTTCCCTCTATGTAATCTAAACTTCTTCCATTCTTCTCTCATCCCCCGACTCCCACACTCCCATTGTATATCATCATCCTCTTACAGGGAAAACATTTGGCCTTTGTATTTTGGGGGATTGACCTATTTCACTTAGCATGAAATTCTCCAATTCCATCATTTGTCTGTAAATACCATAATATTATTCTTCTTTATGGCTGAATAATGTTCCATTGTGTATATATACCATAGTTTCTTTATCCATTCATTTCTTGAAGGGCATAAAGGTTGGTTCCACAATCTAGTGAATTGAGCTGCTATAAACATTGATTTGGCTGCTTTATTGTAGTTTTTTTTTTTTTTTTTTTTTTTTTTGCAGTGCTGGGGATCTAACTCAGGGCCTTGTGCTTGAGAGGCAAGCACTCTACTGACTGAGCTATCTCCCCAGCCCTGCTTTATTGTAGTATGATAATTTTAAGTCCTTTGGGTATGAACCAAGGAGTGGGATAACTGGGTCAAAAGGTGGGCCCATTCCAAGTTTACTGAGGAATCTCCACACTGCTTTCTAGAGTGACTGTACCAATTTGCAACTCCACCAGCAATGTACAAGTGTGTGCCTTTTTCCCCACATCCACACCAACATCAATTATTGTTTGTGTTCTTGATAATAGTCATTCTAATTAGAGTAAGGTGAATCTTAGAGTTGTTTTAATTTGCATTTCTCTATTTACTAAAGATGTTGAACACTTTTTCATATATTTATTAATCATCTGTATATCTTCTTCTGTAAAGTGTCTGTCCAGTTCCTTGGCCCATTTATTGATTGGGTTCTTTGTATTTTTGGTGTAAAGTTTTGTAAGTTCTTTATAAATTTTGGAGATGAGTGCTCTATCTAAAGTGCATGTGGAAAAGATTTTATCCCACTCTGTAGGGTCTCTTTTCACATTATTCATTGCATCCTTTGCTGAGAAAAAACTTTTTAGTTTGAATCCATCCCATTTATGATTCTTGCTTTGATTTCTTGTGCTTTGGGAGTTTTGCTAAGGAAGTCTGATTCTAATTCAACATGATGAAGATTCAGGCCTACTTTGTCTTCTATATGGTGCAGGGTCTCTGGTCTAACCTCATAAGTCCTTGATCCATTTTGAGTTGAGTTTTGTGCAGGGTGAGATATAGAGGTTTAATTTCATTGTACTGCACATAGATTTCCAGTTTTTCCAGCATCATTTGTTGAACAGGCTATCTTTTCTCCATTGTATGTTTTTGGCTCCTTTGCTTAGTATGAGGTAAGTGTATTTATATGGGTTCATCTCTGTGTCTTCTATTCTGTACCATTGGTCTGCCTGTCTATTTTGGTGCCAATACCATGCCACTTTTGTTACCCTCTCTCTGTAGAATAGTTTAACGTCTGGTATTGTGATACCTCCTATTTCACTATTTCTGCTCAGGATTGTTTTAGCTATTCGAGGTTTCTGATTTTTCCAGATGAAGTTCATGATTGCTTTCTCTATTTCTATGAGGAATGTCATTGGAATTTTAATTGGAATTGCATTGAATCTGTATAAAGTCTTTGGTAGAATGGCCATTTCAACAGATACTGAGAAAGTGTTTGATAAAATATAGCACTCATTCATGCTTAAAACACTAGAAAAAATAGGGGTAGTAGGAACATACCTCAACATATTAAAGGTTTTCTATGCTAAGCCCATGACCAACATCATTCTAAATGGAGAAAAACTGAAAGCATTCCCTCTAAAAACTGAAACAAGACAGGGGTGCCCTCTTTCACCACTTCTATTCAACATTGTTCTTGAAACACTGGCCAGAGCAATTAAACAGACAAAGAAATTAAAGGGATACAAATAGGAAAAGAAGAACTCAAGCTGTCACTATTTGCCAATGACATGATTCTATACAAAACTCCACTACAAAACTTCTAGAACTAATAAATGAATTCAGCCAAGTAGCAGGATATAAAATCAATATGCATGAATCTAGTGCATTTCTATTCATAAGTGATGAATCCTCTGAAAAAGAACTTAGGAAAACCACTCCATTCACAATCACTTAAAAAAAATGCTTTGGAATCAAGCTAACAAAAGAGGTGAAAGACCTCTACAATGAAAACTATAGAACACTAAAGAAAGAAATTGAAGAAAACTTTAGAAGATGGAAAGATCTCCCATGTTCTTGGATAGGTAGAATTAATATTGTCAAAATGGCCATACTACCAAAGGCGCTCTACAGATTCAATGCAATTCCAATTATTTTATTTATTAATTGAACACATACTCCTTGGGGTCCTTTAGGAGACGGATTACAGATCGGACCAAGAATGCACAGTCCACACTTCAGGAACTACCACTTTCCTGGGGTTGGCAGACAAGTCAACCATGTTTGCTACTTCTCTTTGAATTCAGATTGTTCCAGATCTAATGTCACCTCCAGTCTCCAAAATTGTTTCTTCTCTTAGTTAATGTCACCAGTTCTGAGTCCCACCGTAACTCAAGTCCATCACCTTGGGGTCCTCCTGGCCACTGCCTTCTGCCCTGTACTGAAGTCTGGTTAATGACCAATTCAGAACCTGGGCCTTGCGCACACTGTCTCTTCTGTCTGAGGATTCTCCTTAAGTCCAGGGGCACTGGAAGAAGAGTCCCCGAGGACTAATGAGAGACGTGCTTGGAGACGTCAGGAGCTATGAAATTTTATTATCATTACTTCAAAAGGCAGGAAATCAAATTCAAACTGCCTCAAACAACAAGGAACTTTATTGACTAATGAAGGAGAGGGCAAGCTGCAGGTGTGGATCGATCCAGGACTCCAACCATGTGACCAATATTCAGTTTACATATTCTGTGCTCCTCTTCTTTGGTGTTTACTCCATTTTCTAGCAGTTTCTCCCATCAGGGTCCAGAGTGCATCTGACCTCTTTGGTGGTTACAGATTTCCTGCTCGAGTCCAGGAGGGACTGGAGAGCACCAATTTCTCAAAGTCCCAGGGGAAATCTACTTGGCTCCTGTTGGATAATGGATCTACTCCCGAAACCAATCACCATGGAAGGGGAAGAGTCACTGAGAGAGGCTTGTGGCAACAAAGCTCACCCTGGCCCTGGAAGTGAAGTAAGGCCAAAATTACTCACGCCTTGGCCGGGAAACCAGAGGGGGTAATTTTCCAGAGGAAATTCAGGGTTTGCCATTGAAAGGGCAGAGATGCCAAGGAAGCAATGACTAAATATCTGTCCCAGGGCCCCATCCAAGAAGCTCTGAATGGCAGGATGCAGGTTTAGACTGAATGATAGTGGCGAGAGGCCAGATGAACCTTTAGGTACAATGTATTGCACACCTGAAAATTTCCAAGAGAGAAGTAGGTTTTAAGTGTTTCCATCACACACACACACACACACAGTAATTATGAGAGGTTAGCTTCCTGAAGCATTTCATAACGCATGCATATCAAGACGTCATTTTGTATACCCTCAATATACGCAGTTTTTATTTGTCAATTAAAAAACTAAAAAAAATTCCTCTCTTTGGAGTGTTGGATGAAGTAAGGAAGAAGGGAAAAAAGGGGTTTAAGAAGGAGGTAGAATGGTAAAGAGTATATGACAGTCCTTCAGATAAGATTTGTGGGGCTTAAGCTAAGGATGTGGCACAGAGAATAAAAACCATAGTTAAATAAATCCTAACAAGTGAATAAGTTACTATATATTATTAGTGTGACACAAACCTTTCTAGCATTTATCAGGGAATATCAGGATATTAGAAACAAGCAGAAGGCTCATTGCTAATTTGCATTTGATGTATGAACTTGAGAATAAGTGAATTGATGATCCATATGGTCCCTACAAGGCAACTAAGAGGAAAGAGCTTTCCCAAGAGAAAGATGATGTCAGCAACATTGTCTTCAAGCACCCCGTCACTGAGGTCTCCTAGGAAGGAGTCATTAGTCGTCTCCATGTGAAGCAAGTATGTCCATGCTTTTCAAGTGAAGATTTAAAATCAGAGGGTCTCTGGAATATCAGAGAGAGCACGGATCAGCTAGTATAATTGATTTTATAGATGTAAAAATAGGTTTGAGAGAAATTACTTGGCTTGGGGTTACCCAGAGACTCAGTAGCTAAGCTATTATCAAGACCTATGCATTTATTCCCATATTATTGGAGATTTTAGGAGCACCCCCTGCAAAACATGAGCTGCAGAAAATGCCTGGGTGACGATGAGGTTCCTACCTGGGGCTCATGATGGGACATCTTGGCTCACAGAAAGATGGTCGATCTTCTCAACAATGACCACTAGATGGCAGAAAGCACCCACGTACATGATACGGTGGCACCTGCTCCAAAGATTTTGGAGTTTTGACTATTTGAGGATAACAGCTCATCTGCCTGGTGAATATAGAGAATTGGGGCTGGTGGTGACGTCACTCTACCCCCATGTAAATCCTCCAAATCTGAAACTCTCTCTCTCGAGTCCCTACGGTTAATCTCCTCCTCTTCTTTCTCAAAACCCATGAGGAAGAAATAATCTACCTTGAAAACTATTTTATAAAAGACTTGAATGGTTCTTAGGTATTTCATGTATTTTGCTATTTCATTATTCAATGTATTTAATGCATTTCATTAGTATTTCATGTTTTCTACTAACATTTTCTGCATTACAGTTGGAATTATTTGACAACTCCAAATGATGAATCTAGAGTAGTGTATGAAACATTTCTGGACAGAGGAGAGTGTATCTACCTCTGGAACCCAGTCACCAGGGGAAGACAAGTACTCTCCTCATGACCAGAGCTGATATTTGATTTGTTAGCAATTACCGCATTTCAGACACTATGTTAAACACTTTATATGGGAAAATTTGTTTGTGTCTCAATAGTCATATGCTGTCATACATATTGAATTGGTTTGCTAGAAAACTCCATAGAAGCTAGAGAGTCCAAGTAATTTGCTCAAGGTCATATGGTTAGAAAAATGTACGTGACCATTTTCATTTATTTATACTACGTGGAATTAATGATGTGATGCCTGATGTTCGCAATACTGGGACTTTATGATTTCAGAGGAGAAGCAATCACTCCCTGGACCCCGTAAAGTATGTGTTAAAATCTTGTCACTACAGACCACTGGAGAGCGTGGGTGTGGGAAGTTCTGCGGTGCTGCCCTGAGTCAGGGTGACTCCAAGTGAACTCTTAAGGGCAGGAATGTCATGACAGCAGCCAGGCTGAGTGAGGAGGGTCTTCTGAACCAGGACTGCCCTGCTGGCTCCAGGCCACCTGACCCCCTTCAGTGTGACGGATGGAGAGGCCCCATCACACACCCAGCTGCTGCGAGGGACCAGCTCCCACCAGGGCTCACCTCCCCAGGAAGATCATTGTGGATTCTTCCCATCTGGTGTCTCTCTAGTGGCATGCCCGGATGCCCAAGAGCTTTGTGTCCTAGAGCTGGTGACACGGTGACTTTGTCAGGTTGTAGTGTGCTGTGCCAGGGTCCTGCACCAGGAAAGAGCCTCCCCATCACCAGCCTGTTTCCTAAAAGCCACCATGGTAGTCAGGAATGTTGTTTGAAAGTAGGAGAAACCAGTTCCAGCCAGCTTATCAGAAAGATGGCTACGAGGTCAGGTAGCATGGACCTCAGGGCAGCAAGTGGGAAGCGCTGGACTTGAGGGGGCGTGGAATTGAGAACCAGAAACAGCCTGAGAACTCTTTCTTGGCTGTCCCACCTGCTCCCTCTGCTTCCGTCCATACATCTTCATTATTCTTCTTCCTTGGCCCTGAAAGTTTCCTGCTGTTTAGTAAAAATCCTGGCCACCCACATCTCTGAAACCTCCCCTGTACCACATTCTGTCACAGAAGAAAATCTGACGCGCTCAATGCAGATGCAATGTTATGCAAGACCTTGCTGTTTCTTTGCCTGGGGCTGGAGCAGACATTAGAGGGCTTTTGTTTGTGTTTTTTCATGACAAAGGGGCTGTTCTTCTCACTTTTAGATAAGGCTGTATGAGCTCTTCTACTATAACCTGTTAATTTCAAGGGACTTTTTAAGTTAGCTGTTATTCACATTCTCAGAATTGGGAAAATCTGCATCTTTTGAGATAGAAGAGTTTTCTTTTTCTTTTTTCTCCTTTTCTGTTTTGTTTTACTTTTTTAACCCCTAAAATATTGCAATGCTATTTTTCCAGGTGTCACTTAGCTCTTTGACAACCCAGAGATGGCTTTAGATTTTTTTAATGAACATTATCTCCAGCTGCTCAGCTGTGAGAACTTTAAGTTTTTTTGCTTTTATTTTTAGGAGCGATCACGAGTCCCTTGCCGGGTGTGCACCTTGACGTGTGGTTGAATTACTGATGCTTCCTGGGCACTGGGGATTCTGCTGCAGGGGGCGCCAGTACCCTTTGTTTCTCTAAGCACACATGCAGGTAAAACTGACAAGGGATCCTCAGGTGCTCAGACCCAGTTCCTTGTCATTATTGTCCTTTCTCCTCTGCATGATCACCTGGTATAATGGCAGGTGATCTGTTACCTGGAGATTGAGAAAGAGTCACAGCTGAGAAAAAAGAGACATTAGCATGTAAACAACCAGACTCGGATACCACACCCTGAGAGAAGTCTCTAAATTCCCTCTGCTGCCTCAGACGTGGTCCCCTTCTCACTGACAGGCTATATGGATGGAAGACTGGAAAGAAGGATGGAGGTGGAGCTCAGATCCCCGCCTTTGAGAGTTTCCCTAAGACCATCTTTAGGAAGGATGTGTGAGGTAATCTCTTCTCCTAACTGGCTGTTTGTGCTAATGCAAGAAACCAGCTCAAGGAGTCGGGGAAAGAATTTGTCACAGACACAAGAAAGGAGGAGGATGGAGTGCAAAGGAGACCTGGCGATTCTGGGGGACAAGGTCATGAGAGTCCCATGGATCATGAAGAGTCTCCTGAAGAACCAGTCTTCATATCCTGGTGGATTTTAAGAGTTTTGTAAGTATCAGTAGGTATTGTACACTGATATGCGCCCATCAAGAATAAAATTCAATTCCAGGTAAACTCTAAATCACCTGGATTAAAACAATGACTGTAAATATAGAGATGACCTTCATGACATTATGACTGACAATCATCTCTTCAAGGGACACACCCACACACACTATGTGTCAATGCTACAAACCTGGGGGTTTCACACAATTCAGTTTTCTACTCACTTAATCCTGTGAGGTAAGAGTTCCCTACTTCTGAGTTTCAGGAAATTACAGTCCCATATCGACTGGCCACTAGTTTTGCACATCTTTTGAGTGTGGCCTAAGGGTGTTTTAACTTTACTGTTGTTGGTTGGGCTTTTTCCCTGTGGAAACTGAGAAGTCTGAAGGGAACTCTCATCTCAACCTCCAAGTTGGCCGCGATGTTATTTGTAGTGAAAATCAAGGCTCTTTTTAAACAGAGGTGTTAGAGAGGCTCAAATTAAGAGAACAAAAGCTGATATTCATTAACGCCTATCATGCCAGCCATGGAGCTAGCTCATTTACATGCATTACCTCGTTCAATCCTTTCCACAGTCCTGTGAGGCCATATAATTATGCCCATTTTTGTAATTGATGGAACTGATTGATAGCGAGATTAAACATCCTACCCAGGGTCACAAAGCTAGCAACTGGAGGAGCTGAGAGTGCGATCCAGAAGTTACCGCTCACCGTCCAGGGGACTGAAAGGGTGGAGGTTTTTGGCTGAGAAGTTTACCAGAGCACACGCTCTCACCTCCTCTCTAGGACAGTCTTGGTTCTCCCTCTCCACGGACCTCAGGGCTTCCGTGTTCCTTCTTTTCAACTGCCATTCAAGGAGTTATTTTCCAATTAAAGGGAGAGGTGATTGGACTAGATTAATTTGGTTTTGGAATTTTGTCCAAATGGCTTAAAAGGGTTGGTTCACCTATAGGACAATGGATGTTCTGTGCTTGGTATTTCAGGGTAATGAGTGCTTCTTTTAGAAACAGAATTAAATTTTCTATTTTATCAGATTCATAGAACTGGAGTGAATGAGAAATAGTCCTATGGGGCTGCAATATATATTTTGCTGTTTAGGTAAAAATATATTTTTGTGTATTGTGTTCCATCCACCTTTTCCCATACCCTTGATTCAGACCTAATCTGTTTTGCCCTTTCCTACTCTCCTCCGAGGCTACACAGCACTTACTTTTCTCTAAACTTTCTTTCTCACCCAGAGTAGATGGTAGCCTGAGCTTGGCAGTGGCCACCTCCGTGCCCCCCCAAAGAGGGCACTCCCACTCCCCAGAGATGGTTAGGAACATGCGTTAAACCCCATGAAGTGAATCCCCAGCCAGACTGGAAGACAAGAAAGTTGGAGCAATTCCTGAACGTCTGAAAGGAGGAGGAACCAGACTGCATGGAGGAGCATTAGGGAGACCCAGCCACGAAAGGTGGGCATCAGCCAAACTCCATCTGAAGGGTCACGGAAGCTGGGTCCATCCGAGCGGCGAGATTTAGGGATTGCGCAGGAGCAACAGTGGTCAGTGGCCTTTGTGTACTCTTCCCCTCAACCATGTCTCTCTTCTAACAGGAACACTATTCAAGGTAGAGAGAGAAGTCAACGGTCCAGGTGGCTAGTGACATCCTCAAAAATCAGAAAGAGCCAAGCTGAGAACAGCCATCGTGAAACTCTATCTAGTAAGCCACTCCATTGTTATTAGAAAAAAATGCAGAGCTCACAGTGGTAAGTGGCTTCCAGCCCTTGCATCCTTCAGGTGGCTCCAGAAATAGGAAAGGAGAAGGGGCTATACTTAAAAGATGAGCTTACTATCAAGAATCACCAAGATACAAACACATATGTCACACTGTGCCCCACTATGATCATGCACAAATTGAAAAAATCAGTTAAATAATCACTGACATACTTACTTTAGTACTAATCCTAAAAGGACGACCCAGAAACTAAATAAGAAAAGAATTTAAAATGAGGAATGTATTGATAGTACAACCCACATAGGTCTGATATGGTAGCATATGCCTGTAATCCCAGTGACTTGGGAGGCTGAGGCAGGAGGATGGCAAGTTCAAAGCCAGCCTCGGCAACTTAGTAAGGCCCAAGCAACTTAGTGAGACCCTGTCTCAAAATAAAAAAATAAAAGGGCTGGGGATGTAGCTCAGTGTTAAAGTGGTCCTGGGATCAATTCCCCGCACAACAGTAGCATCAACTAGAACACGAAGAGGATTTTTAGTGTAATTTGTATCCTTAGAGGGGAGAGTGAGGATTATTGCTGATGAAATGGGAAGCCGGGCTACAACATGAAAGCAGGTGGTTCTGAGACAGGGTCTAGGAGAGACCAAGCTACTGCATGGCAACACAGGAAATAGCAGATCTGAAATAAACAGGGTGCTGGTGGGACTCCACAGGAGACTTCCCTTCTAGAACAATGCGAAGAAGGGTCGACGGCAGCCCTGGAGACCTGATGTGGATACCAGAGGAATAAATGTTACAGTCCCTGGACTTCTACAGAATGTCAGCTTAGCACAGATTTACAGGGGTTTTGTGCTCTGGATCTCTATCCTATGTCCTGGATACCTTCCGTCACTGATGAAATGACGCAGAACCCCAGCTGACCGAATGGTTATCCTGAGCACTGCTTTATGGTTTGACAGAATTTTTTAAACAAAATATGAAAACTTCTTTGTGAAACGGCAACAGATTTTCGAAAATCCCAAAGAACTATAACAACACTTTTCCTCTCTCTTGATTCTAAAAATGGTAAAGAAGTGATATTCACGTCCATTATCATGTATTGGCTGGGTGGGCCACAATTTAAAATGTTTTCCTTTCTTTTCATATATTTCCATCACCATAGACTTAAAGTTCTCCATAGATGGCTGAATAACATAGTAGACATTATTGAGTAGGGGAGTGATATGGATGTAAGAAGGGAGGGGCATAGTCCTTAGAGGGTCATCCAGAGACCTGCTGTTTTGGACTCTCAAGGGAAGCTTCCATCAGGACATGTTCATGTGCCTTGGAAGGATGTTTTAGTAAAAAAATGGGCCATTTCTGTGACAGTGGTTGTGAGGTAGGACAGAAGAAATAAAAGTTGGCAGGAAGGAAACATAAAGGAAGAACAATGAAATAAAATTTTTCAGTTCTACATACTTTTCTAGGTCTGTGACTCCCCTAGTTCTTCTCCCAGCCTGGCACTCCCAAATTTCTGGGAAATCTGTAAATCTTAAAGATAGCATAAAATTACTCACTTATGTAATAACCATGTGCACTGTAAGTTAGCCCACCAATAAATAGATTAAGCAAAGAGAGACATGATATCTTAAGAAACTTCTAATTTAGGGGACTTTCCAGTGTTGGCTCTTGATCAGATAATGGAGACCACATTGTCCCAAGGATCCTGAGAATGACCAAACCACTATAACCTGTGTTGTGATCACCAGTCTGACATCATGCCCACATACCTTCCATACCGATGCCTCACCAAGGTTCCTAAAAGAGGAGCTGGAACCCAAGAGCACATCCCTCACTCTCAAGATGGACAGCATTTTCCCTCGAATGTGTATCTGCTTTCCTAAATCTGTCTATGTCTCTGACAAGCATGTGCTGAAGTTCTTTTGCATCATGTATGCCAAGGACCCCACTTGTCTGGAGTTGAGTCCCCTGCAGAGCGCCATCTATGGCTAGCAAATAAAACCCAGGCTTGGTGGCGTTATCAGACACAGAAATCTGGTTTTCAGGAAGTGACAATCTTGAGAGATGGTTCCAGATGGCCTGGAGTGTGTGGTTTCCATGCAGTGGCTTACTGCTGGAATTTGCATGCCCTAGTTGTGCCAAATGACCCACTAGAGCAAAGTGGCTTGCTTAAGTCCACCCCATCCTGTTTCTCATGGAAGAAGCTCCTCCCAGCCCCCCTTTTACCTGTACCACTATAAATACAGCAAAGGAGGGCTCTTCCGTTTTGTTAGACCCTTAGCATGGCTCAGTCCATCATGCCCCCTGATTCAAAAGATAATTGTCTCCTGTGGTTTTTCCTGTTAAATAAATTTCTTAGTGATTAATTTACAGCCAACCCATCCCTCCAAAAAGAACCCTTTCCCTCACCCATGCAGTATGTATGGCGAGACTCCTGCTCTCTGGGACTCCTTGAACTGTCTTCCAGGGACAGTCCCATGAGATTATGATGGAGCTGAAAAATTCCTATTGCCTATTGAGGTCCAAGTCATTGTTACATTGTAGTGCCACACTTTACTCAAGTGCTTGTGACGATGCTGGTGTAGACTGAGTTGTTATACTGCTAGTCACATGGAAGTAGAGCACACACAATTAGGTATAGTGTGCAATACTTGATAGCAATAATAAATGACTATGTTACTGGTTCATGAACTGGCTGTATTGTAAAGGAGTTTACTATAAATCAATATGTCCTGTAACAGTAGCAATCACACACATCACGTTTACCATGTTTCTTGACTACACTGTTTTTTCTTGTGTTTGATTTAATCTCATGTTGCTTTGTTCACTGCAGCCCTAGGAGCCATAGGCTACACCATATTCATAGACACCATCTAGCCAGGGCGTATAATCTAGGTTTGTGTAAGTACACACTGTGATATTCACACGATGTCAAGGGACAAGACTTTGAGTTGCCATCAGCCTCAGTAGTGGCTGTGGTTCTGCAGGCTGGCTGTACTCAAGAAGAGTCTAAAGCATTGTCTCATATTATTACTCCAAAGTCTGTGGGGCTCAGCTGAGTTTGCTGCTCTGGGTTTCACACCCATGTAGCCGGCCAGCTGAGTTCTCATCTGGGGTTCAGGGTCCTCTTCCAAACTCAGTGGTGATTGGCAGAATTCATGTCCTTCTCAACTTTCTACATGCCCCTCCCCCTCCATCTTCCAGGAAGCAATAGTGCATCTAGTTCTTCTCTTACTTGGAATCTCTCTGACTTCTTTTGCCTCTGCTCTCTGCTTTCAAAGGTTCTCATAGGACCACGTCTAGCCAATCCTGGATAATCCTGCATGTTTTGGATGTGTTCCCAGATAATCCAAGGATATCTCCCTATTTTAAGGTTACCTAATTAAGTAACTTAATTACATCTGCAAAGTCCCTTTTGTCCTGTAACATAACATATTCTCATCATAGTCACAGTTTTGGGGGAACCCGCAAAGGAAATGTGCATGGGCCATTTTAGAAATTACCCTAGACATGGAAATCTAAACCTGGGAGTGGCTAGAGACTGTTGCGACTCACATACAGGGTTTCTTCTGTCAGAGTTGTGCAGTCAGCCTGACTGAGCCATCTCCACATCTGCTTCATCCCCATCAGTGTTTCCCTGATCCCTGGGATATTGGCTGCCCAACCTCATTTGCATATCACATAGTCTATTGAGATAGACTTTAACTGCAATTTAAATTTTAAACTGTAGGTCCCGCTTCTATCTAGAAAATTCTTGTTATCTTAGTTCAGATTTTTAGGAGTGAAATGCAGACCAAACTACTTCCTCTTGTCAAGTCAGGTCTTGCAGACTGTGGAGAGCTGTCCCACCTTGAAATGAGGTGCTCACTCCATGGGCCAATCAGCTGAGGTCAGGAGGCACCAAGATGACATGGTGGCCATGGATGAAACCATGGTGTTTAGAGGATACTCTGCAGCCACAATGTCTGGGTCTGAATTCTGAGTCATTTTGATAATCATTTCTTTCCGTAGGCTTCAGAT
Source organism: Sciurus carolinensis (assembly GCF_902686445.1). Taxonomy (NCBI): domain Eukaryota; kingdom Metazoa; phylum Chordata; class Mammalia; order Rodentia; family Sciuridae; genus Sciurus; species Sciurus carolinensis. Next base: position 9,579,977 of record NC_062228.1, read on the forward strand.
TCTTCATCTATGACGTGTGATGACAATAGTATCTATTTCCTAGGGTCACTGAGATGTGAAATGAGACTATTTGTGCCAGGTGTTTAACTCTGCCTGGTACATAGGACAGGTGCAACAAATGTCAGCATTTACTACAAAAGTGTACCAACTTGCCCCCTCTCCCCTCCTGTAATCAAGAATTGTAGAAAGGGTACTTTGCTTAGCCTGGGAGTGGGCTTGGTGGGCAGTAATTGCCATCTCACATACAATATCACAAACTAACCTTGGAGAAAGATGCTGGAATACCAGGTAAAATCGGAAATGTCTGACCTTGGACATGAAAAATCCATCTCCAAGGTCAAGTGTTGATGGGAAATAACTAAATATTATAAAGGATAAACCCATCTGTGCCCCATTCTTATTAGGAAACAAGCACAGACCTTGATGTCTTCTATTTTAAATTATTTCAGGTACTTGGCTGAAATCACAAGCAAGTATAACGCCTTTGAGAAGTAGTTCATCCTGGCTGGAGAATCAGAGAAAAGTGAAGTTGTGTAGTTACTCAAATATTTATCTAGAAGGAAGAGGTTTTGGTGGTAAGAAGTTTGGAAACTTGGGACTGCAGAGTTGTAGGTGGGTGGTAACCTGCAGATGTTGTGAGGTTCTTTCAGTTTCCTGTAGCGTAAGCCGTGGTGAGACATCTGGCAGGTGGAACCTGGAGGCAGACCATGCTCAGATGTTGCTTGTGGGGAAGGACCAAGTAGAATGCCTGAAGGGGGCAGGTCCCTGGGTCCAGCCAGAAACTGCAGGCAGCAGGAGCTGGGGGAATACGCCACATTCTTTGTGTCAGCAGAGGGAGGACAATGGCTTCCTAATATCGGGTGGCTGCAGTGTGGTGCTTGGGAGCTGGAGTCAGGGTTTAAACACGGACCTGACATGCCCTGCTGGTTTAGTGGACCTAACCTCCTTGAGTGCCTGTTTCTTTAATTCTTATTTCACCTAATTATTTAAGGTTAGCACATAAGAAACAGGGCATGCTTGGTGAAAGTTGAGTTTTAATTTCATTTTCACTAAAATTAATTTTGTGAAACAGCAACAGCAGCAGCAATAAAATAAGATCTGACGGAATTAACTAGGGTTTGAAATGAGATATTGGTGGACTTTGAAGTCATGATTTGCTGCTTAGCTGGGTGACCTTAGTTAGCTGACTTAATTATTTTGGTGTTCAGCATCCTCTTTGTAAAATTGTGATAATGATATCTAACTTTTATTTTTTTAAAAAATGAAATAATAAATGAAAAACCATAGATTAGTGCCTGAAATTTAGTATGCAACCTATAAACATTTGTGTGTAAATGAGTATTATTTCAGTCTTTTGGTTACCAATATCAAGGGAGTTAGATTTACCGCTGAGTGATTTCCCTCTCTCTGGCACCTACCTTTATAGCAAAGATAGGACTTTCAGGTACAGGGTTCATGATGAAACAAATTTTTTGATAACTAATTGCAAGTGCAACATATTTTAGTAATATAAAATTCTCTGCTCACAGCAGCAGAACTTAGATTATATCTTGTATAGACATTTGTAAAATGTCTTTCCATTGTAGAATACTAGAGAGACTATATTGGGTAACAATTAGAATCAATGAGAGACTGTAACCAAATATTTAAAACCCCCAAATAAGAAGAGAATTGGGCACCCTCTGGGAGGGAAGCAAGTCTTTCTTTACCTCAATTAACCAGGAGATTCAGCCCAAATCTCCAGTCTTCTGCCTAAATAACAAAAGTAATTGAAGTTACATATACATGTCACAAGAAAATAGATGCTTCTTTGAGGATGAAATTGAAGGAGTACTTTAAAGATGATTCAGAGATGTGTAGCTTCAGGCACAACATCAAAACTTGATTTCATAAGGGACCGACTGCTTGAGTGTGAAGAACTCACGGTAGTAGGGTTTCTAAAGTGGAAGTGAGGGAAATTCAGGACATCCCATTTCACTTAACTTCTATTTCCAGTCTCTCAGTCCTCTGGCATAGGGTGAGGTCTTCAAAACCCTGATGGGACTCAGCTAACTGGTGAGGACCAGGTCAATTATAACATTTACAAACACAAGGCTGATAGCCATATGACAACCAATTTATCTCTTCATCCTATTTATGTTGGTACTGATAATTTGCAGCTAGGGCAAAAGGTCCTTAAATACTCTGAATAGTACTTCACTATTCTGTAAAATCAAAATAATAACAGAGAGGGCTGTGTTTGCAAATAGTAGAAAAGACTTGGGTAGTCTCTGCATAAAAGGAAGTCTTTTCAAGACTATTGGTTAGCTCCTGAGATCAAAGGAAGAACTGTAAGTCAATCTGTATCAAGGGGAGCTCCAAATAGCAGGGGCTAAGGGTTATCTCTTTTGGACACTGACATAAACAGCTTACTTCCACCTCCATTCCTATGGTGTTATTTCTCTTGAGACTCAAGTTATGGGTCAAGGGGTTGGATTGTCCTGAAAATCTAGCAGAGGGCAGGGTGGGAAGAGTGTGGGACACTGTAATCAACACCATCAAAGATATTGATGGGTTTGGCAAAGCCAAGCCACAGCACTGTTACTTAAAGAACACTGGAAGTATTCTGGGCAGGGAAAAACCCATCTCTAACATCACATCACACTGGCAGGTAATGATTTTAACCTGGAGTAAAGTAAATCAGTTGCTAATGATGAGTGAAGTATAACAGCAGCTAATTATCCCACTGACTCCTCACTGCTACGGGAGCTCAACAATGGCAGGTCACTTTGACAGAGATGATCTTAACCTGCCCCTGCCCCCCACCCCAAAAAAAGAAGGGAATGAAAAGGGCAGAGAGGAAAACTGGATCAGGCCACAGCCACTGAATACCAACGTGGTGCCACCTCTCCTTCCATGTGCCCTGTCTTGGGTAAAATGCATGCCACAGAGTACTCTCATCTTGCCACGTGGAGACCAGAAGCGCATGCGTGGAGTATTTGTTCCCAGAAAGAAAATCTTTCTTCTAGATCAGTCCCGTCCATAGAAATGTAATGCCAGGTGCATAAGTAATTTTAATTTTTCTAGAAGGGTGCACAAATAAAAAGTAGCAGGTGAAATTAGTTTTAATAATACATGCTCCTGAAATGAATAGTTCCAAAATATTAGCAGCTCAATGTATAATCAATACAAAGTTATAAATGAAATATTTTATATTTTTTCCACATTAAATCTTTTGAAATGTAGTGCATATTTTACACTTGTAGCATGGGATAGATTGAATGGTATGCCCTTAAAATTCACAGGTTGATGTCCTAAATCCCAGTACTTCAGAATATGAGCTTATGTGGAAACAGGGTGGTTGCACATCTAAGTTGTCAACATGAGGCCATGATGGAGCAGGGTGGGCCTCCGACCCAACATGACTGGTGTCCTTATAAGGAGGGATAATGTGGATGCAGACACATATGTGCAGGGAGAATGTCATGTGAAGACTGGAGTCATGCTGTCCAAGTGAGGGGACTTACATAACCCAGGAGAGTCCTGAACAGGTCTTTTCTGAGCTCCTTCCAAAGGAGCATGGCCCTGCCAGGACACTGGCTTCTGACTTACAGCTTCCAGGATGAGGAGACAACAAATTCCTGGCACTCAGTGTAGGGTGCTTTGTTAGGATGGCCCCAGCCAACTCACACAGGGCACCTCTCACGCCAAACTAGCAGCACTTCCACATTCATATTTGGTGTTGGTAGCCATTTTTTGGCTACCATATTTGACAACTGAAGCTTACAAGACTCTGATAGTCTGGTTTTATGTTGAAATATCCAACGTATCTTCTTATACTGTTGTAGTTTATCTGGAATGAGTGTGAGGAGGGAGTGTTTGGGTTTTCTTTCATTTTATGCAAAAGCAAAGATGAACATCTGTCACTTCTGGTCCATGTTTGCCGGGTGAAGATACTGCGTTTCTGTTTCCAATTCAAAATTGCCATATTTCCAATTCCTCTTCTGAGTGGTCAGTGTTCTCCAACAATCATTACTTGGAGAAAGAAGAGAAGACACCTACATGGATGAGGAACATTTCAGGTGAGAAGAAGGGGGCTGCCCACCAAGCAGGCTGGATGGTCCCAGTGGGGTGTCCTTCCCACTGTGGTCCTGAGGGTCATTCTGCCTCAGGTCAGAGGATCAGGTCAGTTTCTCCAAGTCTCCATCCCTTTGCTGCCCACTTTGGTGTGTAACCTGCTGCCTCCTGAACCTCCAGGTAAGGATGGAGAGAAGGCTTTGCCATGGTGAAGAGCCAGATGGGGTGGGGTAAGAGGAAGCTGTTTCCACATTTTCCTGCTCAGAACCACCTCAGTCCTATCAGCTCAAAGGCAGTTGCTTATTCACATCTGAGAATTTTGCAGTCTAAGTATTAAATGTTTGATGATGTGCACATTTTAATGCTTCATTCTCTTGGTTACAGGAAAGCCATCTGTGGGGCACAGGGGAACTTTGAGAATGACTCTATTTGTTTTTATGGGACTCACTTGGCCCTGTGAATAGTTCCCTTCCAACCCATAGGCCAGTGTGGATAATTTGTAAACTTTTAAAACAATAGCTATCTTCTCATTATGGTAGCAATATATGGTTAGTGTAGAAAATTTAGAGAAAAAAAAAAAGCCTTCATCACAGACATAAATAAATAATAAATAAAAATCACCTGTATTCCCAGCATTCAGGGAAAAATAACTCCCATCAAAATTTTTATGTATTTTATTCTAGTGGTTTTTTCCCCCAGTACAAACATATGTATGTTTTATTGCTTCATCATGCATAAGCTTATACCATACTATTTATTTTATAACTGATTTTTACACCTTGCCTCATTGATCCCATGGGTGGATTTGGTTTCTGGTCATTCCCCTAGGCCACCGATTGCTTCACACAAATTCTTTCCCACTGGCCCCATGATCTGGTTGAAGCTGGGTCTAGTGTCCCTTTCTCTAGGGAGGGAAGTTGGAGACCAGGGCCCACAATGTCTTCTGGGCACACCATGGCTCTGGGACATGCCTGGCAAAGGAGGAAGCTGAGGGATCACAGAACTGACTGGCCATTTGGCTCCCATTGGCTTCTCCGAAGATCCCCAGGATAAGCATTCCCATAGGCTCATTTTTCAGAACACAGAAAGGCCTGCTGGACAGTCCCTAATACAGCTGGAGTGTGTCTAAGGTCATCTATGGGGTTAGAAGAAGGGTGTTACCACTGGATGCAGGAGGAAGTTCTGGGAGGAAACAACGAGCCCAGCACATGAGGGTGGACGTGTGTTCTCATCCAGGTTTCCGTGGGCAGACACAGTTGGTTGAAACCAAGGACCCTGTCATCCTGCCAGCACATGCCTGGTCCCTCCACCCCACAGCACACGCTCATCTCCACAGTCCCAAGCGAGTCTTAGCAAACAGTCAGCCCACCTTAGATTTCCCAGCTCTGGGGAGAGAGAGCCTTGGGAAGGGGCTTTGGTTGCTTCTGCAGGAGGTCAAGGTCAGTAGGCAGCAATGCTGATGAATGTCTGTGCGCACAAGTTAACGTTCCTACTCTCTGGGCACATTTGGCCAAAGCAAAGAGTTCATTTTCCACTGGGAGAGAGAGACCCCTCGTTCCCTTTGTCCAAGAACCTGGAAGCAATTGGTTAACTTTTCACACTAACAGGAAGAAGCACACATTTCTTCTGCTAGTTTTTGGTTATGGATAGCTTTGTCGACTTACTCCCGAAATTCCTAGCAGGTTGTGCTGATGACTGCAACAGACAAGCTAGGGGAGAGGTTTCTCAGCCAGTGACGATATGAAAAATGGCATCTCTGTCTTTTGTCTTTACTTAAAAACTAAAATGTACTTTCTGCACATATAGAAGATGACAGGATTGTATGCATAGGTAATTATAAGAATTCAGCTCTCCATTTGTCTAGGGAAATCAGCTTTGTTTCAAAGAAGACAAAAGAAAAAAAAAAAAAAAGAAAGAAACCCAAAGCTCTCTTGCAGCACTTCTCTCCTGTTGATCACCTGATTGTTGACAGTAAGGTTTGCCAATTTCTCTTCCTCAGAAACATTGTGTTCATGTCAGAATTCTCTCAGCAGTGTTCCTGCGGAGGTATTGATTATTTTTTCCCCCTCCGTGAAAGAACAGCCAAGTTCACCTTCGGCGAGGCCTCTCTGGCTCTAGAATGATCCAACATCCTACCATTTCCACGCTTTGTGGCTCCAGACAGATCACTCCGCTGCCTGAGCCAGATTCCTCACCTGCAAGATTGGCGCCAGGCTACTCCTCTCAGTCGTTACTATGAGATTGTGATTGTGACCAGCTGGGAAAGTGCCTGGCTCAGAAGAGCACCGTGTCAGTGTTACCATGCTGACGATAGTAACAGTAATAATTCCATTTGTGAACATGCAATGTGCGCGAGGCATCTGACCTGCGTGTTCTTCCTTAATCCTTGGAAGGGTCTTATGAGATGGGTATTGCTAACTCATTTGCAGGTGAGGGAAATGAAAGATTTAGATTTAGGGATTTGACTCTAGTCTGTAAACGATTACTAGCAGAGCTGGAATTTGAAGCCAGATGTGTCTAACTTCCTTATGGATTCATTCAAGTACTACAGCAGACAGCCTCCTCACAGAGACTGATCCAGCCTGATACGTGGGGAACAAGCCGGTGTAAGGTGTGTTACCACTTGGAAGTGAAATATGTGTACACATTAGGCCCTCAGTGATGATCCCCTTTCTCCACAAGGAGATACTGTTCCCTAGTCCCTGTCCTCCAAAGCAGGAACATCACACCCCCAGGCCCACCCCCACTTCTGCTGGTGGAGGGCTCCCTTTCAGAGAAGAGGTACTCAGAGAGTCAGGTTGCTGGGCACCCTCTGTCCTTCAGAGGTACCTGGCCTCTCATCCTCTCGCTATACAAACTCAGAAAATCACAGCAGAGTGACCTTTGCAAGCAGCAACCTATCCCAGGGCCCACTTAGAAGGATGATAGCCATCCCTGGAGGCTAGTCCTTTCTCCACACCATCAACACTTGTGGCCTGGAACTCTAAGCCCCCTGGTTTTTATTATTTTACTAAGGCGTGGTGGTTTCTCCTGCCACGACAATGCTTTGTGGACCTTTCCTTAGGATCTGTGAATTCCTTCTTGGACCAGATCTTATGCTAGAAGCTGGGGATTCAGGAATGGCTAAGACAAGACCCGTGAAGAAGACTATGCTCTATGATCGGGAGACTGGGCATTTAAAAATAGGTATTCCACACAAGTACTTGCAAGAGCTCTATGAGCAGTTATAAGAAGCACAGAGTACTGACTTAGCCCAAGATGAGGGACCTTGAAGGTTCTGGGGAACAGGAGTTGAGGACTCTATTAGTTTTCCATTGTTGTGTAACCAATAATAATACAAATGATAGCTTAAAACAAACAAATTTGTCATCTTACATTTCTGGGGGTCCAAAGTCTGAAATGGGTCATAAGGAGCTAAAGTCAAAGTGTCTGTAGAGTGTGTTTTCTTGGAGACTCTAAGGGAGAACCTATTTCTGATCTTTTCCAGCTTCTAGAGGATGTTTGCATTCCTTGGTTTGTGGTTCCCAGCCAGCCACAGTCATGCCAACCTGAGTCTCGACCATCACATCCTTCTCTAATTCTCTTGACTCCTTCTTTCTTGGTAAGGACCCTGTGATGACATTGGGCCCATTTGGATAATCCAGGATACTCTTCCCATCTCCAGATCCTTAACTTATCACATGGAGGCACTCTTTTTGCCACCACAGATTTCAGGGATTAGACATCTTTGAGGATGCCACTATGTGTCCTACAAAATGGAGTAATAGAGGATTTTAGAAAAAAGTCATCAGGGAAAGATCATATCAGAAGGCATGAGGAGAGGTGGAGGTAAGCAGGTATAGTGGGTAGCAAGGACACATTATCCAAGGAGAGTGTCTTATGGAGAGGTTCAGAGGTGGGAAGAGATTTGGCAGGCTGAACCTGAAAGGGTATTGGGTAGGTATTACAGGAAAGAAAGTAGTCAAAACAGGTAGTAATGACCTGACCAATGTATGGAAGATCTGACTGTTCTCAGAGAACTGAGGAGGAATGACTTTGTCAGGGAAGGGGTGGGCACACATCTATACTTTTCAGATGGATGGTTCTCTGAGGATCAAATTCAAGATGGCAGGAGTGGATTCTGGGTTGCTATTACATTAAGAGGGAAGAGATGGAAGTGGCTAAACTAAGATGGTGGAATCAGGTTCAGAGGATATTTAAGAAGTGAAATTCACTGAGATGGAGAGACACTGTTGGTGGGGGGAAAGTGAGGTGTTAAGGTGACTTCAATGCCGCTGGTGTGAACATCTGGGTGATTTTCACTGAGAAGGAAGACTTGAAGAAGTGGAAGGTGTGTGAGGAGAGTTCATGGTAAAGTATTGAACCTAGCTTGAGTTGCTTAAATGATACTCAAGTTGAACTGTTGAGTAGAGATAATGGTATGGAATAAAAGTCCAGGTTGGATCTCTTTTAGAGAGATTTATTTAGGCAGTCTGATGTTGTGGAACCAAGTGAGATGCCCTTCAATTGATGAATGGATAAAGAAACTGTGGTATATATACACAATGGAAAATTACTCAGTCACAAAGAAGAATAAAATTATGGCATTTGCTGGTAAATGGATGAAGTTGGAAAATATCAGGCTAAGTGAAATAGGCCAAGCCCAAAATCACAAAGACTGAATGTGTTCTCTGATAATGAGGGGGAGTGGCAGGGGGAAGAGAAGAATGAAGGAACTTTGAATGATGTAGAGGAAAATGGGGTGGGAGGGGGTGAGGGACGGAAAGATAGTAGAAGGAAACAGACAGTATTACCCTATGTATATTTATGATTACATGAATGGTGTGAATCTACATTGTATACAACCATAGAAATGAAAAGTTGTACCCCATTTGTGTACAATGAATCAAAATGCAGTCTGTAAGAAAAAAAATTAATTAAAAAAAAAGAAGAATATGACTTGGAACCAAAGGGTTACCTGAGCCCCATTTTTTGATCAACTGTCTATATCACTGAGTCAAGCCATGGAAATTCTCAGAGTTTCAATTTCCTTATTTTGCAATTGGTAGGACAATGTCTTGTTCTGATGATAATATCAAACTGTTCTGAGGATCAAATTATGCAACAAATAGGTAAGTTCTATGTAGCTGTTTAATGCTTAACAAATGTTATTTTTATGCCTTTTAAAAAAGGAATAATTATTAAGAGAAGGCACGTTACCATTATTTCTTATAAAATAATTTTGATCACATCTAATATTTTTCTCTACCTTCTCTCTATAGGGACTGAATAATTCCACCTCCCCTCTCTCCTTTGAGATCCCATGTTCTAGTAATTTGGTCATTTCCGTGGACAGAGCTGATCCTGGATAGAGCTACCAGTAGAATGGAGAAGGTAGGAGTTTAATGAGAGGGAACTGGAGATTACTGGAGCCGGAAGGTCTAGAGGACTCTCCTCGAAGGCTTGTTATCTGCGTGCATCTCCCGCTGCCTTCCAACGTTGGCATTCTTCTCCAATTTTGTTGACAAAGCAGAGATCTTAGGGTACCCATTGACCCTGTTGAGGTCACTCTGCTGTAGGGCAGCCATCTGCAGCTGGAGCACTTGCTCTCTGGCCATGCTCAGGAGCCTTCTGTAAACAGGAAGAGCAGGACTTTGATGAGCTTTTACCCCTTGGAGGTGCTCACTGAGCTGACACTTGTCCCGGTTTAAAAAGAAGAATGTGATTGTCTGACATTCACTGATGCTTTTGACTTAGTTCCTCATTCCTGAGAAGAGATCCTTGAAAAATGGAAGCTCTTTCTTTTTTTGTTGTTGATTTTAATACTCTGAAGCTGCTAGTGGATATGCAATATATATTTCTTGAGCTGAACTAAATGGCCCCTTTCAGTGTCATTTCTATTATAAAAAGAAAAAAAGACTCAGAAATGGCAATGGCTCCCTTTGGCAGCATTTCAGATGCAGAGAAAGTCTATAGGAGCAATTAATGTGCATTCTGGAGTCTAAGGGGGCACCCTCAAATCTGGCTTCCTACTCCACTGACTCATAATTTTTGCAAGGACTGAAACTCTCTTTCGCAAGGCACTTAGTCAAGTTCTCCATCTGTCCCTGCTTTAATTCTTGGTGAGCATGAAGAGGTCCAAGTTCTCCAGCCTGCTTGGGATACAGGATAATATATTCCATTTGCTTTCATTTCTCAGAAAAATGATTCTATGCATGGAATTCAAAAAACGTAGCAGACACATGCATCGTCATTTGTAGTAGCTTAGTCTGGGATACATGCCCTTCTGCAGCAATTTGACTTCTTACTTGTTCACTTGGCTCTGGTAATGTCTTACACCTTGACATGATTCCTGATGTGACATTTTCTTGTATAGATGCAGGATAAGACATTGACACTCACTTTGCATTTGGGAGGAAGTTGTTACTGCAGCACTTGCAGCTGAGGAAGATACAGGAAAATGTTTCATCTTTGCATGATTTATTCCCAAAGTCCATTAGAACAAAATGCTCCTGATAATTTCAAGTTCATATTAAATTTCTGCCATTCAGAGAAAGGACAATTTGGGCAAATAAGTGCTCATTAAAATTTATTTGGAGGGAATATTTTCCATTAGGGTGTTTCATTATTTAAGAGGAAAATAGGAGCCTATGCAGTAATACATAATGCTCATACCAACATGGCATTTCAGATAAATTACATTTAGATAAAGATAAACGTGTTTGGGTTTGGAAGACCAATTGATTCTAGCAGGTACTGTAGTTGCATAATTATAAGCCAGGTTGAAAGGAATTGCTAAAAACAGGGATGAACCCAAAGGAGAAAATTATTCCAAAAAGCCTAGAGAAAAAATTATTCCATGCTGGTCTAATTGCTTTTCTGTTTGGAACTGTGGTTTGGGGGCTCCATATCAGTGGAGCAGGCCCATATGCATTGCTGGGAGTCTGTGGGTGGTTAAAGGAAGAAAGCAGCAATACAGGGGTGGATGGGGAGGATGGGAACCCTGAAGATACAGACACTGCCCCCGGGCACCATATTCTACCATTTTTAAGGCAAGGGAAGGATGATTTGGGTTACATTTGAGATGTGGATACAGTGTGCCACCTTGGAATTTAAGTAGCTGCACATCTACCTATAATTTTGTTCTCAATAACTTTGCTTCGGGGCTGGGGTTATAGCTCGGTGGCAGAGCATTTGCCTAGCATGTGTGAGGCTCTGGGTTCAACCCTTAGCACTGCATAAAAATAAATAAAATGAAAGGCATCCTGTCCACATACAACTACAAAAAATTGAAGAAAAAAAAAAACCTTTGCTTCATTCAACCTCACTGCAAGTTCTCAAGATGCTCACTTTCTACCTCAAGTCCCTGAATGTTTCCAGCTTTTTCTGCATATATCTGTCTCTGGGTCCCTTCCAGGTTCCCTGCTTTAAGCCTCCAGATCAGCCCCAACTAGCATGTGCCACACAGCCACCATGCCTACTCTCCCCTGTCTCTCTCTCTTCCCCACAACTCCTGGAAATCCACACATTTCATAAACCCTCACTCACTTCACCTCTCAGGGGGCATGGGGACACTGCTTCCTGGCTTCTCAATGGCAATTCCAGGTCCTTTCTCATTTCCCGACCTTCATGGCTGCTTCCTGCTGAGCCAACAAAGAAGAATAGTGCAGCCCAGGGGAGGAGACCACTACTAGTCACCTATAGCTTTAGGGCTGGGTCAAGGAAGCCAATTAACAGCTTCAAACCTCAATTTTACCATCTATGAAATAACTTATAAAAAGTACCTTAGGAGGAAATTTTGAAGATAACAGGAGATAATGCATGGAAAATGCAAGCAAAGTTGTTATTGATTCAACAAACATGAATTATGAAGCATTCCATGTATTATATTCCATATAATGTTTCCTGGGTTTTGTTCCCACCATGCTGGAATATGGTTGGTAGCCAATAGCAGATTGACAGGACCAAAACACCCAAAGATTTCCTTTATTCTACACGTTAAATTAGATGCTTAATTTCTTCTATTCTCAACTCTGTGTATGATCAACATTTTTTCATATTTCTAAGTGAGTTGTCTGCCATGGCTTGGAACTTTTGAATGACAAGAGTTGAATCAGATCTTATTAGGCACAAAGCACTTAGTGAAAGACTTTGACTAAGTCTTTTCATCTGTATGACATCTTATTATTATTTTTTTTAAGAGAGAATAAGGATTTTATTTCTCTAGTTTTCTTCCTAACAGTCCACTTGACCAACTGTTCTCCTTGACAAAGTCATAGTCTCTGTCTGGATGGTCCTCTCGACATGATCCTCTTGGTTCCAGGCTTGATAAAGGCTCTGTCGTACTTACTAGAGCAAGAGTATATCTTGCATCTTGCTTTCATCCTGACCATGATTTTGTAAATAGTCCTTTATTAAATTATCCCTAGATTATTCTCATTTGATATGATACAATAGAAATATTAAGACCTCATCTCTCTCATTTGCTATTGTATTTTCATTGGTATTTGCTGAATGAGCAATAAATGAATGTGTGAGCCTCTTCTTCATTGGCTGCCTTCGTACACTTACTTAGGGTTTTGATTATTTATCAGGGGAGCAGCTCTGTGAGTGATGGCAGTTTCTATGGGGTTAAATTTACCTGAGAATTGAGGTCATGTGTAGAACTTTTACATGTCATTTTGCTTAGATTATTTAAAAAAAATCTTACATGTTATATGGATCTCTAAAAATATAATGTAGGTTTGAATTAAAACAATATTTTTTGTGTTACTGATGATTTAACCCAGGGATGCTCTACCACTAAGCTATATCCCCAGCCATTTTATTTAAAAAAAAATTTTTTTTTAATTGTAAACAAATGGGATACAGTTTGATTCTCTGTACATGGAGTAAAGGCATACCATTTGTGTAATCATAAATTTACACAGGGCAATGTTGTTTGATTCATTCTGCCATTTTCCCCCTTTCCCCCCAACCCTACCCACCCCTCTTTTCCCTCTATACAGTCCTTCCTTCCTCCATTCTTGACCCCTCCCTAACCCTAACCCTAAACCTAACCCTAACCCTAACGCTAACCCCTCCGACCCCCCCATTATATGTCATCATCCGCATACATTAGGAACAAGCTTCAAATATTCTATTTATTGAGCAGTGTCCTGCATGCTTAAGATGTAAAGTATATGCTCACCCAGCCGTGATAGAGAGTTGCCAATAAATTAAAAATTGGTATTATTTTCCCTCAGATTATTTCATAAATTAACTGCTGGCCAACTTGAACTTCAGCAAGAATAACTCAGAGTTAGAAAGACCCATAATGTGAAATGGATTTTGGTTTTAGTCAGACAACCAGTTATTTCTTTCAATTTGCTCCTATATATTTAAAATTAAAAAAAAAAATTATTGGACTTACTAGTGCAACTCTGTGGTAGCTAGTATTAACCATCTTTGACTCCCAAGGAGGAAAAATTGATAGCAAGATTTATATATGAACTTTTCAGAAATATCAAAATAAAGCAGAAAGGAGGGACTGAGGTACTTAATTCATCCCAAGGTATTTGTGGGAAACCTGAAGCTCCAGGCCCAAGCTTCTGGTTGACCACTCCAGCCTCCTGCTTATGGTCAGCTACTCCTTATATTTGCCTGTTGCCATCCTGAAAAAACCTAGTTTTGCATTCTCCCATTCTTCCATTGGATTCAGGCCTGGATTCAGAAGCAATGGGAAACTCCAGGACTTTCCTGCCAGGTGGGTGAGTGCCACATTCCTTCAGGGACGCCTTCGGGCCTCTTCAGTCACTTTTATCTTCAGGCTTAGTTACCAATATGTTTAGTTTTAATTTTAAAGTCTTAACTTTAGGACTCTGAATGAGCTTTGTTCTCACATGAGATGCTCATTAAAGTCAAGTGTTATTTATTTATTTTTTCCTTGAGAAGTTGTTGTTTTTAATTCAACTGTAGAACTTGACATTTATCCTTGTTAACATTCAACTCAGTTTGGCTCATTGTGAGAGCAGACAGTGTGGGGAATTAGCAGAGCAGGTGAATGTATGTCTCCTTGGTAATAAACTTTTATTTTTCTTCAATACTGAGTTTTTCTATGAATATGCCTTATTTTTTATGATACACATACAGCTGACTGCATGGAGAGAAGAGAAAATTCAGGTGCTGGGGCGTAGCTTACCATAGAGCATCTGCTTAGTGTGTGTGAGGTCTTGCATTCAATGTTGGGCTTCCTTTCCCCCAAACTGAGAAATTATTCTATGCAGAACCAGGGGAAAAACATAGGAGACATAACCTAGCAGAGGTCAAGATAAACAGTGTTGCCACCATCATCCCCACTAATCTTTCAAGATTTAAGTTGACTTTGACTAAAGAGCAGACTTTGACTAAAGAGAGACTTTGACTAAACTTATTTATTTATGGAGGTAAGAAATGACAAAATTGATCATTTCTCCAAAATTAAAATGGTTATTAGTTTTAAAAATACATGTACTATCAGGTCTGAACTATCAGCTCATTTAGTTGAGATCACATAAAGTCAACACCACATGGCATCTTTTTATCCAAGAGTATATTTTTGGATAAAATAGAAACAGATTCAACATTAACATATTCTAAAAGAGGGTCTCACTAGGAACAAAGTGATCTGCTGGTCTTTTACTTGTTATGCAGGAAAAAGTCAATATGTTTTATAAAAAAATAATATGGAGTCTCATCTATAATGTCCAGGATATAATAACAAAACTACTATATATGATAAAAAAAGAGAAAAGTTGTCCAGTAATAGATAAAATAGTCAACAGAAGCAGACCCAGAGATAATCCAATGCTAGCAGGTAAGGGTTTCAGAAAGTTGGATCATATATGAGATAAAAGAGAAAAAGGTAAAATAAATGTATAATGTGGGAAGAAAACTTGACCAACCCTGGTCATGGAGTTAGTCCTCCCATTCTAAACTCCCTCCTTGCATTTAGCCCAAGGTCAGGCAACTCTGTATTTGGATGGTTACCTTTTTGGGGAACGAAGTGTTGTGGCTCAGCTATAGAAGAAATTCCTAAAGTTGTATTTTTATTTAAAAAATTTTTAAAATTATTTTATTTGTTCTAATTAGTTATACATTGTATTTTTATAATTTATCAAATTTTGTAGTCTTTAAGTGTGGTAGTTCACTAAGTTCCCCAGGGAACTTCATAATCCGTGGTTGGTCACATGCAAAGCAGAAGGAATCTTCTAAGACCCTTAACTGACACATTTGCATGGGTGATAAATTTCCCTATACCACAACTCACATTGGTTAAATCACAAAAACTGGTCCTTCTGGAGAAGTGCATTCATTGTAAGAAGTTGCCAAGTTTGGTCTTGAGGTCTAAACCTCGAATAATCTCTCTTAAAGAAACCTAAAGGGGAGGGTACTTATCACGGGGGAGGAGAGACCCCTTTTCACACAGGGTTGGAACATGGTTTCTCATGCAATAGCCATTACTCTGGTTTCTTTTTTAAAGGTACTGGGTTTTACTCAGGTATATACCTTCCTTCTTTGGTTAAATTTTTTATTAAGACTCTCTTGGTCATCCACTCGTCTTCTGCATTCTGGCCCAGGAAGGGATATGGGAAAACTTATGACCAAGGAGGTGCGTGTGCGCGTGCACGTGTGTGTGTGTGTGTGTGTGTGTGTGTGTGTGTGTGTGCACGCGCACATCCCTATGTGTTGGGGAGTCCATGGGTGGTCTGTTAGTTAGTATTTCTTTGTTATTTGGAGGAGACATTGTTATGCAAGTTATTTTTCTTCCACTGGATTTTCTTGGGTCTTTATAACACTAGTAGCCAGTCTCTATTTTAGCCAAGCAGTGAGAGAAAGATTTCAGCTCCTTCATGAGATTCTTAAGGCACAGAAGCCTGAATAACTAGGCCATATAACTAACTAACTAATAATAAAGATAAAATATACCATAGTCTAATTTTAATGAAGAAGTCTCTTATTTCTTTTGACAGTAAAATGAAAATATTTTCTTAGTGGGAAAGATTTGCATAATTTGAAAGCATCTCTGCTGAATCAGAGATCGTCTTGTCCTTTTATCCCAGACTCCCTCACCTGGGCCTCCTCCCCTCTGCAGAGGTAACCCTGGTCATTGCAGGACCTGTGTTCTTCTCATTCCTTACTTTACATTTTAATACTAATACATGTTGATGTTTGCTCAGTTTTCATTTTACAAAATGGAGTTATAGCATGTGTGTCTTCAAAGTATTTTTTTTTTTTTTTTTTGGTTAAAATAGGTTGTATTTCCAAGTCCTCACATACAGTATATTCTTGTGTACAGACAGAGGCAGTTCAGTAAGACAGACCTCTACAAGAGGACTTGCTGTGTCAGTGACCACCCCTATCTAAATTGTGACAGAGCCCACCATATTGTTATTTACATCAGCTTGACAAGTACACTCTCACCAAAAGTGTAGGCAAGAAAGACACTGTTTCCTAGAATACATTTCGGGAGGCCAAAACCAAATTACTAAGTCGTTTTGTGATGGGTATCAGACTTTGCATGCACGTACCCTTTGACACAGCAATTCCACTTCTAGAAATTAATCCTACCAAAATAATTACACAGATGGATGAAGACATATCATAAGGAAGGCAGATGTGGCATTACTTACAATCTTGAGGAATTGGAGACCACTAAATGTCTGGCAAAAGGCAATTGGTTAAATGAGTTATGATACAGAGAGACTATGTGCTTGAGAAGAGATATTTAATATGTCAAATAACTACCAAGCTCAGGGAATATATGTTTAAAGATCATAAACCCTACAATCCAATGCTGTTAGTTCCACTTGCCTCTGGGCAGCTCTACAAGGTTGCCCCACAGGTATGAGCTTGAAATTTAACAAACAAGCCAAATGAAATAACAGGATTTCACATTTTTATTTTTGACCATTTTATTATAGTTTTTTTTTTAAAAAACCACAACAATACGCAAAGTATTTGATCTTAGAACTTGAAAAATCATTATCAAAATAAGCTAAGGGGCTAGTGGATGTAACTCAGTGGTAGAGTGCACAAGCAGTGTTCAATACCTAGCACCAAAAGCAATGAAAACAAAAATAAGAGAGTAGACATTAGGGAGAAAATGTAATTCGGATGAATGCTGAAACTGTGGAAATTTAAATTAGGTGCAAATGCAGACACATTTGGTAGGCCACATGAAATCGTAGCAGATCCTCTGGTTCAGCACCTGTGTGGAAATCAGCTCAAGTGGATTTCCATCTCCCTTGCCTCTTGTTCTGGCTTTGTGACTAAGTTCTGAAAGATGATATGTAAACAAAAGAATAGTCTAGAAATTCTGCGAAGAGTAATAAAGGGATTTGAATCATAGTTAATGTGAATCTTTTATCTTTTTCTTTGGACACCTGCTGCCTGATTGGAACCTGAATTTGATGACCTGAGTTCCACCAGTCGCTTGAATGACAGTGACCACCACGATGGAAACCTAGCATTAGGGAGCAGGACGGGAAGACAGGTCTGGGTGCCTGATGATGCTGGAGGGGATACGGGTCAGTCTTAGACTGCACATTTCAGGATCTTTCTTACAGGAAGGAAAAATACACTGTAGCCTATTTAAGACTAGGTTGCTTAATTTTGCATAATATACTACATATCCTATTTTATATAAAACACAACACAAATTTTGTTCTTTGACAAGAATATAAAAAGGAAAGGAAATTCCTAGCAAACCTAACTGAAAGAAAGAACAAACATACAAGGTTAATGAGTTATAATCTTCAAATACAGAAAAGCATAAGAGTTTATATTGAGCATCTTGCACAAACCAATGATAATACATTTAGAAGCCTTAGAGGAATGGATAACTTATTATCAAAACATAAAACACTCCATCTGACCCAAAATGAGAGAAAAATCTGAACAGACCAAGAACCATAGCCAAATTCAGTTGCAGGCTCAGATGGTTTTACTGTTAGCTTTAATCTAAATTCAAACATCATGCAATTCTTGTGCTATTTAAACAGTTCCATTCCACAGAAAAAAAAGATGAAATATCCTTAATTCATTGTATGAAGTGCCATGAAGATAGCACACTAGAGAAAAATTAGATGGATTCCAATTACAAATATAAAAGCAAATATTTCACATAAACCATGAACTGCCTGAATCCAGACATCCATTTATAAAATTACATGATAGGAACAAATGGAATTAATTCCAGTAACACAAGGACTTCAGAAATAGGGACTTTATCAACATGTTTTATTATGTCAACTAACTAAAGGATACCAGAGATGCTGCAAAGCTATTCAGTAAAATGCAGAGCTATTGTGAAAGTACAAAGAGAGAAGGATCAGAAGAAAGCCACCCAAACAAACAAATGGCACTCACTAAAGTAGCAGACGGCATTCTAAAGGATAAAATCTTCAGGCCATTTCCCACTAAAAATTGGATCCAGTGTTACCATGGCTCTGTCTTGATCTTTGGTGCACCAGCTAATGCAGTATGAACAAAAGATAAAATATTTATAATAAGTATTGAAAGAAAGAGACATGTTGATGACATGATTGTAAAGTCCAAAAAAAAAAAAAAAAACCCACAGAGCTCTACCATAAACAATGAAAATTAAGAAGATAATTTGATGAAGTAATGAACAAAAGAGATAAAACTAATTTTCTTTATGTTTGTAATATTACATTAAAAATAGAAAATAAATGTCATTCGGAATAGCAAGAGACATAAATTACTGGGTAGACCAGAAGGTCCATACAAAAGAAACCAGAAAATCTTAATAGAAGGACTTAAAGGAGTGTCAGAGTCAAAAGGAGGACAGATTGAGATCCTCCTGGAAGAACACATGGAAGCAAAAATATTAATTCAGGTCAAGTTGAGAATATAAGCTATCAGTGTTCTCAGAATCCTAACATATATTTTAAAAATTGTGCATGTTCAAGATCTCTAACAATAACAGACAGGTGTTACTGAACAAGGTAAATTAAATGCTAAAGAAAAGCTATCATTCTATCTGTTGTTATTATATGAATTTCCTTTCTCAAAGTTACAAGAAAGGGGATAGTTCCCTTCACCAGGGAGAACTAGGTATGCTGCTGTAATAAATCTGTGGCTGCACCGTTCGACTGGATTCTGCTGTCAGATAAGAAGCCACAGCTCAGACCAGAAGGAACACGAGTCTCACATCAGCACTTACTGAGATCCTGGGCATCTCGGGCCACAGGGATCTCATTTCTAGCAGAGGTCACAGATAGGAGAACAAATCACAGCATTGGCACAGACCAGGGCGTCTTGGAGGCGGGGCAGTGGCTGATGAGTTGGTTTATCCTGGAGGACCAGAGGAGCTTTGCAGTAAAGCCCAGGGAAAAGGCATCCTGGGCAGAACTCCTGAGGAGGGCAAAGGCAAGGATGTGAGAGAAGAGAAAGCCCGGCTCCGGCCAGCTCCCTCCAGTCACTGGTGCTGCTGGGGATCAAGAGGGGAGGCAGACATTGGTGGCAGGAGAGGTAGGACAGGATGGTGGTGGCCAGAGCGGAAGAGGATGAAGGAGCCATCCTGCTAATGTAGAACATGCTTCAGTGTGTCATTCAACAGAACTGAGAACACGGCTTCTTTCTTTCATAAAATAAAATGCCAAGCATAGAATCATAGGAGCTGTGGCCAGCAGGTGGTGAGTGCTGGTGGCCAGGAGTCAGTTAGGCGACTAGTCTCAGAGGACACTTAACAGGGATGTTGAGGACCTGTGATGCAGGGCAGTTGACCCAGGCACTTGTCTCTTTATCATTAGTATGCCCAGCTAATTTCCACTTATCCAATACTCAGCCCAATTATCCCTTCTAGAAGATTCCTGGCACCACGGCCAGACTTAGGTAACATCTGCATCCCATCTTCTGACTTGCCACTTTTTATTTTTTTTCGTCACCACTCTGAATTGTCCTACCCACCTCTCTCCAGTTCGGCTGTATCCTACTCCCCGCTACCCTGTCCCTCTCTCCTTCCCTTCCCTGCCCTGTCTGGTCCTTTACTCCATATCTTATACTGTCTTATGACCACTGACTTATGGATTTACTCTTTGTATCCTCCAGTAGAGGGTAAATTCCTTGATGGATAGGCCTGCCTTTTTAGACCTTATATCTTCGTCCCCAACAAGGACGCTTGAATCACAGCACTAGGTGGTCAACGGGTGTTTTGACGTATGGACAGATTGATTGACAGAATGCATGAGTGGAAAATGGGAGCCTGGGCCTCATCAACTGATGCCTGAGCAGGAAGGAAATACAGCCGTGGGAATGTTCTGAGGTGGCAGCAAAAAGAAATTAATATTATCAAAGGTGCTGAATTTATTCTTACTTTACTGTCCCTTTTCTTAAGGAACTTACTGGGTTATATATCTGTAGATGCTATACACTGTTTTAGTAAGTAATTTCCAGATTGGCAGAAAACATTATTATGAATTATCTTTGGTGTTCACTTAATAGCAAATGTTCAGCTCAGAGAAAAACAGGACTATGGGAGAGGAGCCTGTGTCCACTCACAATGTCTGACGAGCCCAGGTCAAGCACACGGTGACAGATGAGCATGAGAGTCATAGGTGGACACGCTGGATTTTCACTCTGGTCATGGCTGGGAGGGACACTTTGGGAACTGCAGATCCTTATTAGTGGTGGGACTTTTAGTACTTATTTCACAGTTATTAAGAAGGAAGAGAACCCTGGAATAGAGTGTCTGGTACTAAGTAGCCCCTTAGTAGGTACAAACGCTGCCCCCAATCCTGATTCAACCTAAATAAAGAACACAGGTCCCCATTGCCCTGGCCGTGACTATGCCTTATCCAGTAGCTCCAACTGGATTTGGAGCCAGAGAAGCCTGGATTCGTATCCTAGCTCGGCTCACTGTTCTACTAATCAGTCAGTTCCAGCTCCTACTGTCCTCTGTCACCAAGACCCCAGCCTCCCTGCAGTTCCTAGTCTGTGATGCTGCTCCTGACAGTCTCCTATGTTGTCCTGTTTTAAGCCTGTTAGCATCTAGGAACTCAGGGCTTGCTATTGCTTGATCTAGACAAAGTCAAGTGCCCATTCTAAGGCTATTTTATCATTAACGTGTCATTTAAGACCCAGTTTCTGGGCTTAGGCCCCCTGATCCCCGTCTCTTCCACAATGCTGCTTCCCAAGATCCTTAAACGCAGGAGCGCAGGTGTCTTTAGCTGTGAAATAGAGCAGAACGGGAGGGGTGAACCCTCGAATCTCCAGCGCTTGCACCCAGGCAGGCTCAGGGGCCACCGCCCTCGGGAGTCAGCACTCTGCTCCGTGTCGAGACCCAATGCCCGTGTCCATCCCGATTTGATTCGGTGGCACCAGTTCTGCTCATCACTGAATCTCAGTCTGGTTTCAGCGTGACTTTTGCCTGCTGCGCTGATGGAGGACTAGATCCAGGAAGGCGAGTGGGATACGTTGCGAACCGTCCTTAGAGAGGACTGGAGCGGAAGCAGACTGCAGTCACTCAAGAATCGGGGATTCTTCTAAGAGCAGAGGGAAGTCACCGAAGGGATTTTAGTTGAGGAGTGATGTGATCAGAGTCCTGTTAAAATTCCTGCCCACGGCTCCCAGGAACCCACTGCAGGGCTCTTGTTGGTGGCTGGGACTTGGGAGTTGGCCAGGTGTGGGGACGGCAAACCTAAATCTACTACTATGTGGGACTCTCTGCCCTCACAGGCCTGACCTGCCAGAGAGACGTGTCGGTGAGCCAGGGGACTGTGTAATGAGCATCAAGAAGAAACTAAGATTGGATCAAGGTGACCTAACAGTGGCAGGGGCCTTTCTCTGAGAAGATAACATGGATTCTGCAAGCTGAATAAGAAAGTCCTGGGAACATCAGGAGATGGAGCGGCAGCCAGAGGAGGCAGCAGCAGAGAAGGCCAAGGATGGGGCTTCCTGTGGGACCCAGTGTTACACATGGGTGGGTCCAGGTCAGGGGAGGGCCAAGAAGTTTGGAGCTTATGCTAATGGTTTCTCAGCAGGGGAAAATGCCCTCATTAAGGCAGAACTTGGTGCAGGGATGATCTTGCGAGGTCAGAGGAGAGCACTAAGTCAAGGATGGTGTCCAGGAATGAGGTCACCTTCTGAGACTTGTGCATTAAGTATCCTCAGGAAGTAGACTGTTGTTTGAACACCGAATGGATAGTGTGAACTGGTTGCCCGCTATAATATTAAAATGTGTGTCTATGGCCTTGTAAATGAAAAGAAAAGTTTGATGTAGAGAACTCATTTTATAGACTGGAAAGGTCCTCTGAGGAATGTCTGCAAATTAATTCACCTCTGCCTCACACGTGGCTGTGTGTCTGCCAGAGAACGGGGGCCTCACTGTGTGTGGAAAGGCAGCAGCTTGGAAAAAGGTGGATCGGTCTGTGGGGAGGGGAAAGGGTGAGAAGAGCTAGGAGAGTCATTTATTTTCTGACTTTAGAATTTTCTCAAGAAGATGTAATCAAAGCAGATACATTTTTCAGGAACTTCATTAATAAACATCAACCAAACACCTAATGTTCCATGTTTATCCTTGTGCTAGAAATTATACAAAATGCAAGGTTGTACAACACTCCTTTCTTACAATGTATGCAACAAATTAAGAAATTTGATAGCATCAAAGGCACAATTGCATTAGGTGTCAAATGAGTCCAAGGCAAGGACGTGGGCAATGGGCACCCTTCCGATTCTGCACCCTCACCAAGCCACCTCGTCGGCTTTAGCCTTCTTTTTGCTTTACGACAAAAATCCAATGGTCTGGAATTTAAGGTCTTCCAAAATTGGGCTTTGGTTCTGTCATTCTAAGCTTCAAAGAACTGCTACTTTTGCTGAGCTCTGTGCCTCAAACAGCCATGGGAGGTAACTGATCCAGGGAAAGTAAGCATGATGATAAGGATGATAGTGAGTGCCTGTCATACTTTGGGACTCTGCCAGCCTTTCCCCTCTTCCTTACTAACAACTTGCAAGACAGATCCATTATCTGCACTTCCCAAGTGAAAAGAAACTCGGGTTCTTCTCAAGAATCCAGAGGCGCCCACTGCAGCTGTCTCTCCGAACAAAGTCAGCGTCCAAGTGGGTTTTTATTAATCTTATCCTTGCTTGGACCTCTAGAATTTTTTTTTTTGTGATATTGCTGGAAGTTGTTATTGTAGAAATACTCTAATGTGAAAAAGTTATAATAAATACAATGAAGCTTGAATAGCATCAACTGCATGCTATTTTACAATGGTAACACTTTCTGATCTCAGGCCAATGGCTTAAAAGGTATTTCAGCTTTCTTTCAGTTCCTGGAGTTGACAGGGCCTGAGTCCTGCAGAGGCAGGGTAAGTGGATCACATATAGTTTAAAACCTGGTTGAAGACAAATATGCATTGGGTCTCTGCCTATAAATTAGGTGGACTAGATAGGCAAGGTAACTGTCTTTAAACTCTAGACTTGGAGGATGCTGGGGACAGGTAGAGAGAAGAGAACCAAGTAAGCAAGATAATATCGGCTAGTGCTAAGTGCTAAGTGTTCCTTAGGTGCTAAATGCTAAGAAAATGACGTAAGATGCTGTGGTGGGGACTGTTACATTTAGAGTGGTGGGAGATGGTATCTCTGAAGAGATAATATCTCAGATGACCTTGAATAGTGAGAACTGTTTTGTCTTGAGCCAGAACACGAGTAGTGTCAAGTACCAAGCTCTGAGCACTTCCGATCAGTGGTGCATGAGTTCAAGAAGGAGAAATGTGTTAGATTTTCAGATCTTCAAGGACATATCTCTTCACAGGGAGGGGTCAGAAAATTCCGGCCTGAGGCAGACAAGAGAACTTCATGTCCAGTTTTAGACAGTGGAACATCTTTTCCTGCTTGCAGCTGTTCTGGTAGGCTGGTAGATGGTGGATCAGGCCAGGAGACAGGAATGAACCTCAGGTTTATCCTTACCTTGGGGGAAACCTGCTGGCTTGGGGTATGTTGGGAACACTATTTCACTATGGGGGACATGAAAAATTCCTACAAAGACTATCAGGGACAAACTCACAACAGAGTAGGTTTATTGACTTATTGCAATAAAGGAGGGTGCGTCAGGTGAACTATGTAGTGTCTATTAGTAAAGAGGGACAGAGAATTTTTTGTGAGAATTGTGCTGTGTCAAATGATTCTTAGGAAGGGCTAGAGGAAGCAGGATTCAGCTCTGCATTGCTTGAAGTTATAGTCTAAGCTTCAGCGGAAGTTGCAAAGCTGGGCGGGGGACATCTTTGGTATGAAATCAGTAGCCCTCAAAGAAGAGGGTCATTGCAATGAGCTACAGCTGCAGACTGACCTTTGGAGAAATACCCTCTACTATTGACTTAGCAGTGGGTTTTATCTGCGGTTGTTATCACAATCTGGTTAATGGCAGGCCTGATATTTAGTACCTAAGAGAAAGAGTGTAAAAATGTCTCTGACATTTTTAGGAAATCAGGGTTATAATCAATAGTGTTCTTAGCCCTGTTGTACTTGGGGTGCAGCATAAACCCCAAGAACAGGTGTGGCTGGCTTTTTTTGATTGGCTTTCTTCCAGCCGTCTGGCCCTAGTTAGATCTACAGGTTGGATTGGAAAGGCCTATTTTGCTAAACAATGCTGGACTTAAATGCTTATTTTTTAGAAATTAGGCAACAAAAATTTGTCCAAAGTATTACCTAATGCAAAATAAGCAAACAAACCGGTTCCAGTGAAAGTTTGACTGACCTAACAGAACATCCAGATACTCTTCACTTAATTTGGTTAAAGTCCCTTGGCAGAGATTTTGCAGAAATACTATGTGGTTAGAAGTATCTGGAAGAGACTCAGAGAAAGCAGAGGTTGGTTCGGCAGAAGCAGAAGGCACCCTCCATCCTTCGTGCATCTCTCTCTCCAGGAGTATCAGGGACAAACGTTTTCAGATGCCATGCCAGGCCGGGGCTGGGGAGACAAAGAGGAATGACAAGACCCACATTTCTCACTGTGCAGAATGATAAACCAAGGTTCAGAAATCTCGAAGAATTAAGAAATACATCTATCTAATAACCGACTAAGCTGGGATGTCAATTCATGCCTGCCTGAACACAGCTCCAACAAAGAGAGCCTTTGTTGGAAAGAAACTAAGACTTTGGACAGATCTAGGCAACTATGAAAGGGTCTCTTGGGTCTTCTCCCCTCACACAAGCCTCTTTGAAATGTTTTTCTTTCTCACCTCAGGCCCATTGTCCTCTTGTCATCCATATTCACTTAGAAGTCCAAGGCAGATTTGTGTGAAGGAATGACATTTCTCTTTTGTGTCCCAAGAAAGAGGCATCCTTAGCTTTCTCTGGGTTCAGAGGGAAAATTAGGCTTCAATGGCAAACTGGAAATTGACTGAACCGATATACAATTTTTTAGTAGAATGGCCTATATATTTTCTTGGTTCTGGGTTTCTTTTCTTCTACTTGTAAAATGAGGGTTAGTGAAACTCACCTCCCAGTGAGAGTTTCTACCCTCGAGATTGATAAAAACCCAGTGGAGGTGGCACAGATATTTCACAGAGCAGCATCATGGAGCAACCCTGCAGTTTTCAATTAGTTTTCAGCCTGGGAACGTGGCTGTCAACGTAGGGAAAAAAAAAAAAAAAGTGTCAATGTCCACTCAAGGTTTTAGGTGGCTGGCCCGGGAAAATAGTGGGGCACCAGGTAGTTATTATTGGAAGAAGTGCCACCTCTTATTTTCCTCTCCTAATAAGAGGTTTGAGCAGATGAATGAAAAGAGAAGTAGGCTCACCGTGTTGCTACTGAAAGCCCAAGTCACCGTGCAGGATGGTCTTGAATCTGCATCCAAGCTGGAGAAAAAAAATGAGACCTCCTCAAAAGGGCAGGGGGTTTCTCCTTTGTTCATTATTGCTTAGTTTTGGCTTCTAGGTAAAACAGGAAGGGCTGAAGTGCAGGGGAGGGGCAAAGTGTTTGATTGACATTTCCTTTGGGGTGTTTAGTACAGACTAAAGAACTGTGCAGAGTGATCCCTGTATACAGATTTCATATATATGCATTTAAATAAAGCATATAAATAAAACTGCTAATGGTGGTTTTCTTTTTTCCTTGTTTATTCTATTTAGTTATACTTGACAACAGAATGCATATTGATTCTCTGATAAGTGGATGCTGATACATAATGGGGGGTAAGGGAAGAATGGAGGAACTTTGGATTGTGTAGAGGAAAATGAGAAGAGGGGAGGGGCAGGGGGAAGGAAAGATGGTGGAAGGAGACAGACGTCACAACCCTGTGTACACCTATGATTAGTGTGACTAATCACCTACGAATGGTGCGTCTCTGCATCGTCTCTGCATCGTGTACAACCAGAGAAATGAAAAGTTGTATCCATTTGTGTGCAATGGATCAACGTGCATTCTGCTGTCTTGTTTTTCTTTTCTTTTCACCTTGTTAAGTGACTTCTCAGGGAGGGAGGAAGGTGGGGCAGAGACAGAGCAAGCGCTTAGAGATGGATGTCCACAGATGCCTGTTTCTTGCACATTTCTTCACTTGATAAAGTTATAGCAAATCTGAATAGTGAATAATATTTTTTCTACAACTCATCTAGAATTGAGGGCACTTGTAACTGCCTTGAAAGAAAGGCGATCCTCTCTGGACAGGGATCATATTATGTGAGCGGCTGATGAAGATTATTTTTTAATTTGCTTAAATAAATGGTCTAGATAATATCTGGGACACATGCAAAGAATCTTAACAGTGGGCATCCTTGCATCTCATAAGGTGTTCAGTACTCCTACATTTAAACTAATTAATAAATACATCCAGCTGTTACCCCACACTCTCTGCTGGAGAAAAATAATTTATCAAAATATCCCCGAGTTCTGCAAAACAGTTGACTACTTATTTTTCTCAATATCTTGGGGACATTTTAATTTCTAGTAAAGGTTTTGTTTGCTTGACTTGCCTATAATTGGAAAGTAATTATGTTTGTGAGAACTAGACACTTGAAATTTTAGCTGCTGTATAAAACCCCTTACTTAAAAAGTAGAGCAACATGTCTATATATTTTCAAAGTAAAAATAAACATTTCTTGAATCACCTTTATATAAAGATTGTACTCTGGCAAATGTAGAGAGTCCCTGTAATTCCATTTCACAAACACTTCTTTTGTGCTCTATCTTTCAGAATGTCTTCATCATGCAAGTGTAAACACATAGAAGGAGTCGCTTTGCAGACATTAATGAGACAAACATCCTGAAAACTTAAGGTAATCAAGAACCTGGGGTAAATTTGAGAAGTCTTTCCTTTGCTTGTTTTTACAAACCTGCAAGAAGGCAGAACTCCTTAGGATAAACTATCAACTTGCTGCTAATAAAACTCTGCTACCAAAACATAATAGTATTTGTTTTCAGTGTACAAATCTTTCACTCCTTGGTTAAATTTATTCCAGAATATTTTACTGTTTTTGATGCTATTGTAAATGGGAATTTAAAAAATTATTTCTTGGATAATTTGAAATTAGTGTAGAAGCAACTGATTTTTGCCCATTGCCTTTGTATTCTGTAACTGTTGAATGTATTAGTTCTGGTGTGTGTGTGTGAAGTCTTCAGAGTTTTCTACATATATGATCATGTCATCTGTGAAAAGAGATCATTTTACTTTTCCCTTTTGACTAGGATGCCTGTTATATCTTTTTCTTGCATAATTGCTCTGGCAAGGATTCCTAGTATTATATTGAGAAGTGGCGAGAGTGGGCATCCTTGTCTTATTCCTAATCTTGGAGGGAAATCAGTATTTCACCACTGTATAAAATGTGAACTTCATGTTTTTCACACATGGACTTTCTTATGTTTAGGTAATTTCTTTCTATTTCTTATTTATTGATTTTACTTCTTGGAGTCTACCCTCAGGAAAAAAGACAGACGTCTGCAGAGAGACTCATAAGTGAATCATAGTGGCATTATTGATAATATCTAAAAACTGTAACCCATCCAGATGTCTCCTTGGCTGTTGAATGAACAAATGTGGCATATCCATACAGCAAAACGTGACTCTACAATCAAGTGGAAATAAATCCTGAGATGCGCAACAGCAAGAATGGGTTTCAAAGCACTGTACTAGAATGAAAAGACACATATGACTATATTTCTTCGGATTCCATTTATGTGAAATTTCTAGAAAAGGGAAAACTACAGAGACACAAAATAGAACATAACATGAAGCAGGACCGTTGTTGATTAGGACCGGCTATAGATACAGGGATTGGCTGAAAGTGGACATGTGGGTGGTTTTGAGGGTGATATAAATGTTCTATAACTGTACAAATTTACTAAAACTCATTAAATGGTACACTGTGTATGAATTTTATAGTATGGAAACTATACCTCAATAAAGCTTAGTGAGAAGTAGCTAGCTGAGGTTCAAAGTGGCATTTCCAGGAGGAAGGCATGCATGGAACTCTGCAGTCCGTGTTGATGACAGACCTGCCTTCAGAGAGCAGGTCTCTCCATGCAGGTCAACTTCTTTATCATAGCTAACTCTTAGTATTTGTAGGGCTATTACTAAATATCAGGAAATCACACATCTCAAAACCAAGATCTCTAATCAAGAGGTCTATCTCACCCCAATTAGAATGACGATTATCAAGAATATAAGCAACAATCAGTGTTGGAGAGGATGTGGGGAAAAAGGTACACTCATTCTTTGCTGGTGGGGTTGCAAATTAGTGCAACCACTCTGGAAATCAGTGTTGAGATTCCCTAGAAAACTTGGAATGGAACCACCATTTGACCCAGCTATCCCACTCCTTGGCTTATACCCAAAGGACTTAAAATCAGCATTCTACAGAGATCAGTCACATCAATGTTCATAGCTGCTCAATTCACAATAGCCAGATTGTGGAACCAACCTAGATGCCCTTCAGTTGATGAATGGATAAAGAAACTGTGATATATATACACACACAATGGAATATTACTCAGCCATAAAGAATAATAAAATTATGGCATTTGCAGACAAATGGATGAAGTTGGAGAATATCATGCTAAGTGAGATAAGCCAATCTCAAAAAACCAAAGGATGAATGATATCACTGATAAGCGGATGATGATACATAATGGGGGGTGGGAGGGAGGCAAGAATGGAGGAAGGAGGGACTTTGTAGAGTATCGCGTTCCCTCTGCCCGCAGAGGGAGACACGACAAACGTCTGAAGCTTTGGAAGTTTATTGCGTACAGTCTTCCTTTCTTTCCTTCTTATCTATCCCTTTCTCTCACCCTCTTTCCCTCTCCTGCACTTCACTCTTCTCCCGCTCGGCTCTCGCCTGCTCCGGCCGCTTCGTTTCTCCCGCTCGGCTCACGCCCGCTTGCACGCCTCTACTCCCAGCTTCTACTCCTACTCTCAGTTTCTTCCCCTTTTACTTTCTCTTGCTCTCTTTCCCTCCGTTTATCTCTCGCCTGCTCCGGTCATTCCGCTTCTCCGCTTCTACCCCTATTCTCAGCCTCTTATTCTTTCAGCTTCTGCTCTCAGCTTCTGCTCTCAGCTTCTTCTCTCAGCTTCTTCCCTCAGCCTCTGCTCTCAGCTTCTGCTCCCACTCCCAGCTTCTTCTCTCAGCTTCTGCCCTCAGCTTCTGCTCTTACTCCCGGCTTCTTCTTACTCCCAGCTTCTGCGCCCTCCCAGCTTCAGCTTCTCCCCTCAGCTTCTGCTCTTACTCCCGGCTTCTACTGCTACTCCTCCGCCCATCAAGCTTATATACACCTCAACCAATCAGGGGAGAGCACACGAGGTAAACGCGAGGACAGCTGCAGGTATAGAATAGGCACACGAGGGGGGCATGTTCTAATCACATCGTTAACTAGCCAATCATTGGAATTCGCTGGTTGTTTACTGTATAGCTGGCCGCTTTTGGCTCAGTGCCAGGCGCCATCTTGACCGTGCTCAAGGCTGGGGGTCCCGGAAACCCCGACATATCCCCCTTCTTTATTATTAAACTAAGGCTCGGGACCGTGTCTGTCTTAGGCTGAGTGGTCAGCATATGTCCTTACCCGTCATCAGAGCCTGCAGAGCATGCTGCAGCTCCTGTCTTAGGTTGGTACACAGCCACCTCCTTCATTACCCGTCTTTGACTACCGGTCCAGCATCAAGAGCCATACTAATGGGGGGCTGTCGGCCTTTAGGGTGGTCATGGCCTGATGAAAGATAATTTGATCTCTCTATTGGCTAGCTCGTAGATGCATGCCAAAACGAATGAAGAGAAGGAGGCCAAGGCAGAGGAGTACCACCATAGCTCCTAAGCCTGCCCGCTGTTTGACAAACCCATAAACAGAAGAAAAACCATATAGCCATATTAAATACAGAAACAATATACATCCCAGTAGTGTTACAATACGGGCAACACAAACAGCTCTCAGGGAATAAACGCATCCCAGTCCCAAAAGTTCTTGCAAGGTATCCACTTGTTAGTAAGTCCACTCTCTGATAGAGTCTCTATGGTCTGTAAGGCTGCAGCTGTATTTTCGGCCAAATGATCGTTGTTATGGTTGTGTCAATGCTGCTACTACAAGGACTGTGATGGCAATGATCACGGCTGTAGCAATGTCAAAGCCTCTCCTGTTTCTTGATAATAGCACTGGCAATTCTATATCTGCAACAGAAACTAGGACTGGTAGGAAGATAGAAATGTGCAAATTGCACGGGTGGCAAAAGAACCATTCCAGCATTGTGAGAGATAGCACACGGTTAGTGAACAGTTAAGAGGTGTAACAGATTTTACTATAGTTATCTCTTGTCTTTTGTTAGGGCATTATCTCCTTGCTGCCGATTTTGTGCATCTATTGAAGCGTATTGGCCTTCTCATCTCAACATTTCTATCGGGAAATCTTGCCACTATGTTTCTGCAAGCAGTTTCAACAGCTATTTCTTGCCACTGAGCTCTCCAATTAGACATTGTCCTCCAGATAACACTGCTCTGCATAGCTGTCTCCAATAGTCTTAACTGCCTCTTTAAAGTTTTTCTAATGGTTGATGGTATCTCCATTTGCTCCTCAAATACGGGCAGGTTCTACAAATTTTTGAAGCTCTTTTTATTAGGCTTAGGTTTCTCCTACCTTTTCCCCTTGTTCTTAAGTTTTCACTACCACTTGGTTATTCCTTTTGGGTGTTCTTTGTGTTAGACTTAGTTCCCTTTTTTCCCTTGTTCTTAGATTTTTTGAGCAATTACTTTCTAGGTCACCACCACTCAATTTTTCCTCACTTTATTCTCTTTAAGAGTTCTTTTCTGTTGCTATTAGATCCTGTTCATGAAGATCCCCCTTGTGGCACACTGAGCAGCTTTTCTTCTAGAAACCCTGGGCTTATTTCTACTAGGGTTTGAACATATGATCATACAGTGGTTTCCTTATTTTCTAGTCCTTCCCCAGTGTTTCTACTGTAGGGTAATCAAAAAGCCCTCATCCAAAAACCAAGGGGAAACCCTTTTCACAGTATCGAGAAATACTTTAGCTGTTTTTTCCTTTAATGGCGTCTCATGGTTTTTTAATAGCTCCCTGAGGGGTTGCTGCATTCTGAATAATGGCGTCTCATGGTTTTTTAATAGCTCCCTGAGGGGTTGCTGCATTCTGAATTTAGACGTTTCAGACCCCATTGTTACTAATTTGAATAGCTTTAGTTATGGCAGTTACAATAACAAACAGTGGCCTAGC
The DNA here is from genome assembly GCF_902686445.1 of Sciurus carolinensis. Lineage (NCBI taxonomy): Eukaryota > Metazoa > Chordata > Mammalia > Rodentia > Sciuridae > Sciurus > Sciurus carolinensis. The sequence goes on from NC_062228.1 coordinate 9,611,699, forward strand.
TGCCAGGAGCAACGAGATTACTGAAAGGAAAACTATCTATCAAGTGTGCCTTAGAATTTTTATAGCGGCTTTTCACGTACTACCTATACCCTAATTGGACTGCTTCAAGTGTGTTTCTACTTTCACTTTAATTGGACCGCGTTCCACGCGTCAGGACCGCTGATGGCGTATCCCGATACCTTTTAACCCATGTTCCACGCGTCAGGACCACTGATGGCGTATCCCGATACCTTTTAACCCGCGTTCCACGCGTCAGGACCGCTGATGGCGTATCCCGATACCTTTTAACTGGACCGCATTCCGCGTGTCCCCAGGACCGCTGATGGCGTATCCTGATACCCTTTAACTTTTTTATAACCGGTTTAACTTGTTAAAAATTTTTTTAAGATATCTTAGTTTTCATCTTCCCGGGTTTCGGCACCAGTTATCGCGTTCCCTCTGCCCGCAGAGGGAGACACGACAAACGTCTGAAGCTTTGGAAGTTTATTGCGTACAGTCTTCCTTTCTTTCCTTCTTATCTATCCCTTTCTCTCACCCTCTTTCCCTCTCCTGCACTTCACTCTTCTCCCACTCGGCTCTCGCCTGCTCCGGCCGCTTCGTTTCTCCCGCTCGGCTCACGCCCGCTTGCACGCCTCTACTCCCAGCTTCTACTCCTACTCTCAGTTTCTTCCCCTTTTACTTTCTCTTGCTCTCTTTCCCTCCACTTATCTCTCGCCTGCTCCGGTCGTTCCGCTTCTCCGCTTCTACCCCTACTCTCAGCCTCTTATTCTCTCAGCTTCTGCTCTCAGCTTCTGCTCTCAGCTTCTTCTCTCAGCTTCTTCTGCTACTCCCCTGCCCATCAAGCTTATATACACCTCAACCAATCAGGGGAGAGCACACGAGGTAAACACGCGGACAGCTGCAGGTATAGAATAGGCACACGAGGGGGGCATGCTCTAATCACATCGTTAACTAGCCAATCATTGGAATTTGCTGGTTGTTTACTGTATAGCTGGCCGCTTTTGGCTCAGTGCCAGGTGCCATCTTGACCGTGCTCAAGGCTGGGGGTCCCGGAAACCCCGACAGTAGAGGGAAAAGAGGGGTGGGAGAGGTGAGGAGAAGGAAAAATAACAGAAAGAATCAAACACCATTACCCTATGTAAATGTATGATTACAAATGGTATGCCTCTACTTCATGTACAAACAGAGAAACAAGTTGCACCCCATTTGTTTATGATAAATAAAAAATAAAAAATAAAGAAAAAAGAAGTCAGCAAACTAGGAAAATAAAAAGAGGTCTAAAAATGTGGAGTTTTTCTATTGGAAGTAATGTTTTTCACAAAAGATCTGACCCTGTCTCCTTCCTTGGTGGTGGCATTGAGGGCAGAGTCCAAATATGCTAAGCTGTCTTCATTCTCCTGAGGATGGAATCTGGGCAGGAAGAGACACAGCGGGAGAAAGCACCCAGGAGATCAGTTGACCCTGTGTGTGTGCTACGATGCTTTTCTGTTGGGCTGCAATTTGCTGTTCTTCTGGATCAGAAAGGAAAAGAATACTCTACAGAAGAGAATAGATGTGCTGTGGATGGAGTTTATAATTGAAAAGGGAATGAAAGTTTTGCAGTGTCTCTGAAATGGCGGCTTTTCTCCTCTTGCTAGGCACCCTTTTCAGGCGAGGGCTCTCAGCAAGAAGACACAAGAGTTCCATCTCAAAGGAGAGAGCTGTGAACAGGGCTTTCAGGATCAGCGTGGAGCTGCTGAGAGACCTCATCAGGCTTTGTCAGAAAGACTCTCACCACCATCAGACAAATTCAGCTGCCTGGGAAAGAGGCTCCACAGTTCCAATCCCAGGAAGCACCCATGCAGGCACCTCTCTTTGGAAAAGAAACCACCTCTTTCTTCAATTCCATCACTAACAGGAACCAGGGGGGTCTTACTGAAAGCCATGTTTTGGTTAGCAGGTCTGAGGTACAACTTCTAGGTCATACTTTGGTAAGAAATTGGAGGTTTTCATGAATTTTGGAAGAATACGGTTTATTTGAAGATAGCTCAAGAAGAAATCATTTCCTCTTTCATCAACATTCCTTTAACTCAGACAGAGACAGAGGTGTTTGTGGAACTCAAGGAGCTGAAGAACAGTTTTGATATTGTTTTTGAGGACTTTAGAAAGAAACAGCCAATGGGTTACGGGGTATCACATGGCAGTTCAGACTTGTCCCAAGTCGCTCAGCAGTGGTAGTGCTGAGAAAGACTTGTGTTCTGGAGGTATCATCTCTACTAGGATTCAACTTCTTCATCTTCATTACCACTTAATTTTTTTTGTTAATTAACTTGCAATGACTATATATATTTATGGGCGACAATGTGATATTTTGATACATGTTCACACTATGTGATAATCAAAACAGTATTTTTCATCGCCAGTACCTGATGTATTTATCATTTCATTGTAATGAAATCATTCAAACTCCTCTCTTCAAGTATTTTGAAACATTCAATAT